>NC_069503.1:486819217-487449217 GCF_027579735.1 Bombina bombina | reverse complement strand
GGTGTAAATTTTGAGTAAACAAAATACAAAAACGATCCTTAAACTGCTGTAAAAGAGTAAAAAAACACTAAACCACATTCATTAAATTATAATTTTCACTAAGAGAATCCCTTTCAGCAAAATCTAAGGTAGCAGAACTTACTTCAATAAAATGTGGCTAAAACAATGCAAGTCTGCATCTCTTCCTGCTCTGTAAGGAAGTGACAGTGGCACATTCCACTGCACTTGGAGGGGTAGTACAGAACTCTCTTTTTCACTTTAGCAAAGATGGCAGCTTCACAGGACAGCAACAAAATAAATGAAAGGTTTTTTTTTTTTCGTTTGTGTTTTATATCATTTAACATCCAGCCCCAACCCTAAGTTCCACTTACTAATGCCTCTCACTGGATTAGGTCTCAAATAAGCAGTTATGTGCCATGCAATGATCTTAACCACTTTCATCCAGTAGGTGGCGCAGCATGTTGTGTAATGGTGGGCAGACCTGCTTGTGCCTCTCCATTGCACAACATGTAGCTGTGAAAAAAAAATTCAATTGCAATTTTTTTTTTAAAGCCAATAAAAAAATATAAATTTTTGCCCATATGAGAGGTGAAGCTCTGCCTCACCTGCCTCTAGTGACTGAACATCATATATATATATATATACACATACATATACATCTTTAGACATGTGTATGTATGTATGTAACTCTATGTTTAAGTCCTTTGGGGGGGTTTTATACCTAAGACCTCATATCTTTGAGCCCTTATAACTTTTTTGTGCAATATTTTTTAAAATACTTTTTACCAGATAGTGTTATTATGAGTGTAACTGTACTTTGTAATGTATATTTGATGTGTTGCGATGTGTTTTGTGACAATTTTTTTGTTTTGCAGACAGTTAACCAGAGCTCTGAGGTCGTGGTAATCATTGTAGCGTAAATCGCTCATGTTTACTTTTTTAACTTGTAATACGCGTGGAAAACCTGACGCGTGTAAGCACCTAATATATATCCCTTATTGCTCGCAAATAACTGTTAGCGTTCCACTCGTAATCTGACCCTTAAAGGGACATTATACAATAGATTTTTCTTTGAATAAATGTTTTGTAGATAATCCATTTATATAGCCCATACAGGGTTTTTTTTTGTAAAAATATATAGTTTTGTTTATTTTTAAATAACAGTTTGCTGATTTCCAGACTTCTAACCAAGCCTCAAAGTTTTAGAAGTAGACTGTTGTCTACCTATTCCAGCTTTCTCCTGTTTGTGTAAAGGTTCTTTAGGAGGAGGGGGGAGTGTCTGCTCTTTTTGCTGTCCTGCCCCTTTCACTGGGTGTCCCAGCCTAACATTTTAAACACTGCTAAACTATACGTTTTTAAAAAGTTTTATACTGGATTTTTATATCAGTATCTGTGCATATTATTCTTTATAGTAGTGTCTATTACATGCAGTTAAATGAAAATTGGTGTATACTGTCCCTTTAAAGTATATATAGATGTTGAAATGTTTATTTGAAAATTGGCACTCCATACATACTTTACAAATAACAAAAATACTAGACATAACCGCTGCTCCATAACTGGTCCACTGCCTCTGACGCTGCGGTCTGCAATCCGCCTGATCCTATATGATCGGGCTGATTGACACCCCCTGCTAGTGGCCGATTGGCTGCGAATCTGCAGGGGGCGGCATTACACAAGCAGTTCTGGTGAACTGCTTGTGCAATGTTACATGCCGACAGCGTATACTGTTGGCATTCAGCAATGTCTGTCGGACATGATACGCTACAGCGTATCATGTTGGAAAGACATTGATTCATTGGCCCCTTTGTCTGCAAAATCAGTTTTTTTCTTGCAGTGAGTGCACATTACTGCATAATTGTTTTTAATATATTTTTTCTATGGTTAGCAATAGCAAATATATATATATTTGAGATATTATACAAATATTACTAGTACCTCTCATCTAATTGAAACAATATTTTCTGTAATTGCAGTGGGGGCACTCTGGGTTTCTGGCAGTTTGCCATATCCTCTATTCAGCACCATAGTAGTTACATAGTATATATTTTCATTTGGGTGTAGAATATATAGCAACAATAATAATAAATTTTATGGCAAGACAGGAGGCTTCATATTTTGCATCAAATATTTACTGAATCCAAACAGCAGCAAAGAAAACATACAGAGAAAAAATAATAACATAGTAACAAGACTGCACCAATCAGCACACAGCAGCCTAATAAACTGTAATGAACAAGTCCAGCACTTCCACTTTTCTTTGCTGCTTCCAGACAGCAAGGTCACGTATATATTTTTCTCCTTATTATATTACAATTAAATTACTTACACCTAGATTACAAGTTTTGCGCTATAGAGGGTGCTAAACGAACGCAGTTGCGTTATTTCACCCCCCATAACGCTGCCAATATGAGTTTTGAAAAAGCCGCCTTGTGTATGCGATATGATTGCGTTGAGCTCCATACCACACAAAATTACAAGCGCTGCTTTGATGTGCTCGTGCACACTTTCCCCATAGACATCAATGGGGAGAGCGTGTTAGAAAAAAAACTAACACCTGTGATCGCGGAATGAAAACCTCCGTAATGCAACCCCACTGATGTCTAGGCGGAAAAAAAAAGTTATGTTTAAACACCAAAATAAATCTATTAACCCCTAATCTTCCGCTACCCGATATCGCCACTACTAAAATAAAGTTATTAACCGCTATTCCCCTGCACCCCAACATCGCCCATACTATAATAAAGATATTAACCAATATTCCGCCGCTACCCGACATCGCCACCACTAAATAAAGCTATTAAACCCTAAACCTCTGGCCTCCCACATCACTACCACTAAATAAACCTATTAACCCCTAAACCGCCAGCCCCTCACATCGCAACAACCTAAATTAAACTATATTAACCCCTAAACCTAACCCTAACCATAACCCTAAACCTAACACCCCCTAACGTTAACATAATTGAAATAGATCTAAATTAAAGTTACAATTATTAAATAAATAATACCTATTTAAAACTAAAAACAAATTTACCTGTGAAATAAAAATAAAACCTAAGCTATCTACAATATAACTAATAGTTATATTGTAGCTAGCTTAGGTTTTTATTTCACAGGTAAGTTTGTATTTATTTTAACTAGGTATACTAGTTAGTAAATAGTTATTAACTATTTAATTACTACCTAGTTAAAATAAATACAAACTTACATGTGAAATAAAAGTAAAACCGAAGCTGCCTTACACTAAAACCTAACATTAAAAAAAATCAAACTAACATTACAAAAATAAAAATAAAAACTACCATTACAAAAAATAAAAAACACTAAACTTAAAAAAAAAACTACCATTACAAAAAATAACAAACAAAATTATACAAAATAATAAAAATGATTCCTATTCTAATACCCCGTTTAAAAAAAAAAAAAACACCCCAAAAAGAACCCTAATCTATAATAAACTACCAATAGCCCTTAAAAGGGCCTTTTGTAGGGCATTTCCCAAAATAAATCAGCTCTTTTGCTACAAAATAAAAACAAACACGCCCTAATCTAAAAAAAAAAACCAGCCCAAAAAAACCTTAAAAAACCTAACACTAACCCCTCTTTAGGTACTCACAGTTGTTGAAGTCTGGCTTGAACGATCTTCATCCCAACGGCTCCATCTTCATCCAGGCGGCTCCATCTTCATCCATCGAGGGACTGGCATCTTCTTCATCCCTGAGGAGGTGGAGCGGTCGATGCGCAGAGGCGGAGGTCCATCTTTATCCAGGTGGCTCCATCTTCATCAATCGAGGGACCAGCATCTTCTTCATCCCTGCGAAGGCGGAGCGGTCGATGCACGGAAGCGGAGGTCAAGGCAGAGGTCCAGGTGGAGGTCCATTGATCCGAAGTGGAGGTCCTCTTCATGCGATCGTCCACTGCACACTGAGGATTCAAATTCAAGGTACCCCTTTTATACTGGGGGTACCATTGCATTCTTTTTGGCCGAAAATTTTAAATCAGCCAATAGGAATTAGAGCTGCTAAAATCCTATTGGCTGTTCAAATCAGCCAATAGGATTTTTAACCTCACCGCAAAACTCGTAATAGCAGCGCTATGGAAATCCCATGAAAAAACATAATTTTTTTGAGTGCATTACAGGCTAAAAGGCTTGCAGTACAGCTATACCGACAAGACTTGTAATGTCTGCGTTGCTGTTTTAACGCTGAAATTGCTATTTTTTCAGCGTTAAAACTAAAACGCAAAACTCGTAATCTAGGTGTTATATATTTGTTTATTCTTGTTTTTTAATGATTTATTATTATTATTATTTATTGTATTACTTGTATATATTTAATCCAACAGATTGACAAAATGCAGTGTCTCCCAAGTGAAGGCTCAAGGTGCATGGGGAGGGGATCACGTAGTTAAAGGTAACTTCCCATATTACAGTTGGTTGGCGTCAGAAACAAACACTTGCATGAGAGATGTGGGAGGTAACGGCAGTAGCCGGTGTGGTGCAAAACTTACCAGGATGTACCTGTGCCTTTCACCGTATGCTCGCTTACCTCTGCCTCTTATCCGGCTTTCTCTTCTCTATGCTGTGATGACCGCTGATGTACTAGGCAACCGTTAGGAGATGTGCCATTACCAACTCGGCAGCTTCGCTGATATCCTTCTTGCGTACTTCCAGTCTTTGGCATAGTCTGACCTGTAGACCAATAGGATCCCCTCCTATGAACTCGTAGCCCTATACACTGATGTGACAACCAATATGCCGAGACTCTAACCAGGTAAATGATCGAATAGATATATACAAAAAGACCCGGTGAGTCTCTAGGCACAAAATGGGATAAAAAAAGCTTTATTTGGAAACATCTCCGAAAAACAATTTAAAACACTTAAAACAAAATGTGATCCATTGGAACAGCTGGAGTAAGACCTGTCTTACGCATTTCGGCTATGCGATAGCCTTACTCATAGACATAATAGTGTAACTGAGCTCCGGGCTTAAATAACCCAGTGTTCAGCGCACTAATTGACTCCAGCTGTTAACATTAAAAGTTCCATTACCCTTGTATTCATGGATACATTAGATTTACAATATTTTCAAAAATATGCATCAATAGTGGGAATTTATACTTGATGAAACAAATATTGGTAAAGTATAAGTTAGGAGGATGAGATGTTATCAAATATCAACCCTAAGCTCAAAAAACTACAGTGTAAGAATAGAAACCGGTCTCTCAAGTCATAAGTGATCTATTTAGGTATCATATAAAGACCACTCATTAAGCGGAAGTTGGGTATTTCATACCCTTCCATACATAGATATTAGTAATTATATATAGGAAGTTTTCCAATGTCAACCCCAAACCCAGAAACTGGATTGTTGGAACGGAATCTGGCTTCTTGAGATTCCAAGATGGTAGTTTTTTCCATCAGTGAAAGCATTAACATATGGTGCAGTGTGTGTGTATTCATATATCTTATCATTGTGTTTATGTGTATGTATGTTTTTATGTATATATATATATATATATATATATATATATATATATATATATATATATATATATATGGTTTTTATTCAATTATATGTGTATGTGTGTCCCTATTCTTGTTTTTTTGTATGCATTTGTTGGGGCATATAGGCGCATGCCCGTGTGTGTGTATTTTTTTTTATGTCTGGGTGTATTCTTGTTCATGTTCACGTATACTTATGTATGTGTCTAGCTTGGTGTGCATGAGCGTATTTTGACTCTGTGGAGCTTGGTTAGGGGTCTGAAAGTCGGCGCATGCCTGACCAGTGACTAGCTCCGGTCGGTCATGCTAGCCGCTGCTCAGCATGACACTGGTTCTCATTGTGGTTTTTATTTCTTTATACTTTCTTATTTTATGCTTCTTTTGGAAATTTCTTTTCCTTGTGTCTCTCTCTTTCTATCCTCTTCTTTCTTCTAAGTAGATTTTTTGCCTCATTTGAATCTGACATTGCTGACATATTAAATTACCCTTAGCCATTTTCAGAGGTATCCCTTAATTCCTATGAGACTTGCTCTAACCCTGTCACCCTGACTCTTTTTTTTAATATTTTTTTATTGAGAAATGGACCAAAAATTACATACATGAATGCATAGAAACGATACTGCAACGTATAGCAATAACAACATATATAGGCATAGTTGCCTGGGCTAGCTGCCAAGGGTCCAAATGTACAAAAGTAAAGTCCATTAATAAAAGTTGGAGAAATGCTATAACAATTATTCAATGTGTTAATACACTTATTGGGCAATGAGAAAAAAAAGGTAAAACTGGACCAATATCCAGTAAGAAGAAAAGTTGGTTGACAAGAATAACATGGGGAGGGAAGGGACAAAGGGAAGTGAGACCGAGATGTGTGGAGAGAGGGAAAAGAGGGGAAAAAGGGGGGGGGGAGGCTGGTGAGTATGGGGAAGAAAAGCTTAACCAGAGGCGAGGCACATATATTTATAGGCTGGAAGCTCTTTTAGTTTATCAAAGCTGTTTCCATATATCCCATATCTGCAAATGTAGAAGTGGTTTATTTTTCTGAGTGAAAATTGGGTTTTCCATAGGTTCTAGATAGTTCATGATTTTGGTAACGTCACCCCACATAGGGAGTGTCTTTTGTTTTCATAGTCTGGCTATTGACAGCTTGGCTGCCATAAGTAAGTATACACTAAGGAGATCATTTTGGGTCAAGGATGTTTTGATGTCCAGGTAAAATAAAATAGTTTATGGAGTAGTCCCAAGTGAGGGATCTAGTCCCGCACATTTATGTGAAATCTCTTTCCAGAAAGGTTGTAATACCGGGCACTCCCACCAAATGTGAGCCTGACGACCCCACCATCCTGCAGTCCCTCCAGCATAGAGGAGAGTTTAAATGAATGGGAAATTTTGAAAAGTCTTAGAGGTGTGAGATGCCACTGTGTGCATACTTTGACATATAATTCTAGTAATGTGATACAATTAAGGGCCTGCCTGGTGAGCGCAATGACCCTGGACCACTCGCCCTGCTCCGCATGGAATTAAAGGGCTTTCTCCCAGGCCATAATATAAGCTGATTTATAGAATGTAGGAGGATTCAGCATGTCTCTATAGGAGACCGAAAGCGCTCGAGGGACCTTGATTTTGTTAACCCACCTTCTTTCCCAGTTAGTAAGTTCGCAACATGGGAGGTCAAGAAATCCCCACGATCTTAGCAGACTGCGAAGTCTCCAGAATTCAAACCTTAAGAGTTGTGGCGGGTTGTAAATAGAGTTGAACTGTGTCAGCGTGATTAAGCTCCCATTAGGAAATAGGTTGGCTATACATTTAATGCCATAGTCCCGCCACATAGACGGATGAGAGTCCTTAAGAGTTGCGAGGAGGCCTGACAGTGAGTGAATGGGCGAGGGGTGATCTGTGGTAGTGAACAAATTCTATCCCACAAGCCGAGTGCATATAAGATAATACTGTCTTGGATCTTAAAAGAGGATCTAACATGCTTGGGCAACCGTATGAGATCTATTAGCAAAAGTGAGCTAAGCATGGTTGCCTGTTCCAAGTTCCTCCATTTACTATTGGAGGATTCAATGTTCCAGGACAGAATATGAGCTAGCCTCGATGCTTCATGGTAGAAGATTAAGTTGATGGCGCCTGTGCCTCCACTAAGGAGCGGCTGCTGCATTATTCTCGTAGCTACCCTGGGGTGTTTGTTTTTCCTAATATACTTATTACTAACTAGTTTGAATTTACCTATCAGAGATTTAGGTATGGGGATGGGAAGGGCGAGAAAAAGGTAGGTAAGTTTGGGAAGTAATACCATCTTGAACGCTGCTATCATTCCCACCCAGGAGATGCAGGGGACGTTCCATCTTTTAGCACTTTTATGGAATTGCTGTAGGAGTGGGTAGAAATTGGACTCGATCATAGTAGAAATATTACAAGATAGATATACACCTAGGTGTTTAATCTTTTGTTGCAACCAGTTGAATGCGTATGCTCTTTTAAGTTCTGTGAGTTCTCTGTCTGGAATATTGATGACATAGGCATCGGTTTTACTAACCTTAAGTTTATAAAAACTGATTTGGCTAAAGCGTTTTAGTAGTGTAAAAAGAGTGGGGAGAGTGTGGGATGGGCCTCCTAGAAATATTGTCAAATCATCTGCAAATAAAGCATTTTTTTGTGTTGTCCCAGCAATCTCGACCCCCCTGTACATCTGGATTCATCCTGATCGCCTCGGCCAGTGGTTCCATAACAAGAGTAATTATCAGAGGGGATAACGGACATCCCTGTCTGGTCCCATTCGTGATGGGGAAAACAGGGGTATGAAATCCTAGGCCTCTCACTGATGCTGATGGTGTGGAGTATAGTGCTTTAATGCATGAGTGAAATTGTGGGGGGAAACCGAATTTATTTAAGACCTCAAATAGATAGGCCCAATTTACCTGATCGAAGGACTTTTAGGCATCAAATGCTAAGGTTGTGCAAGGGAGCCCGTTCTTTTAGCTTCAAAGTATATGTTCAGAATATGTTGTGTGTTGTCTGGAGCCTCTCTGCCTGGGGTAAACCCTACCTGGTTCTCAAGGGAGAATCTGATTAAGTCTAGAGACCAGGAGTTTAGCTAGGATCTTCATGTCCGTATTGATTGAAGAAATAGGATGGAAATGTTCACAAACATTAGGGGCCTTGCCTGGTTTTGGAATGGTCACTATAATTGCCTCTAGTAGTTCAGAGGGAAAAGAGTCAGTATGCCTGGCTAACAAGAATACTCTAGTGAGTAAGGGGGAGAGGTGGGGGAGGAATGTTTTGTAGAAAAGGGCATTATAGCCATCCGGGCCTAGGGCTTTGTGACTTTTTAGGGTTTTGATGACTGAGCTCACCTCCTCCACACTAAAAGGAGAGTCAAGTAAAGCTCTCTGGTCTGCCGACAGAGCAGGAAGAGAAGAATTCTTGTATGTGTTCAGATGGGGTGGGAGTATCTGGAGAGTTTTTTTTAAATTATACAGGGAGGAGTAATAGTTGGCAAAAGCCTTGCCTATATCGGATGGTAGACGGACTGTCCCTTTCGATGTTTTGATATATGGAATTCGGGCTTCCTCAGTTCGCTACCTTAGCTTGTTAGCCAGCAGGCAATCAGCTTTGTTACCTTTAGCGTAAAAAGTTTGTTTAAATTGTCGTATCTGCGCTTGGTACCTTTTAGTTTCCAGCGCCTCTATTTGCGACTTAATTTCCTCTATTTGGGTTTAGACATGGGGATCTAGCGATTAGACATGTGCAATTCGGTTCGGTTCGATTCGGAAATTCGGAAAATTCTGCAAATTTGGAGATTCGGATCAAACGAATTTCCGAATTAAAATACTGCCGAATTTACCGAATAAATCCGAATTAGTTCGGGTTTATTCGGTAAATTCGGATGGACATGGATTACACTAGTATTGTACAGTATATTAGGTTATATCACTCTGCTATGGGTTACACCTAATATACAGTACATAATACTAGTCTAATACACAGCACACATACCGAAATTCTGAATTTCCGAACCGAACCGAATCGAACCGAATCCAGCCAAATTTTTTCGAATCCGAATGAATCCGAAACGAATCCGAAACGAATTCATTCGAAGTTTTCCAAATTCGAATCGATCCGAAACGAAATTCGAAAACCTCCGAACCGAAACAAATTTTTCGATAATGCACATATCTACTAGCGATGCCATGTGGGAAGCAGTTAGACCTCGAAGAGTTACATGCAATTGAGCTAAGGTTCCCCCCAATTGTTTCATATGCTCGGATTTGAGCTTGATAAGTAGGCCTCTAGTATATGCCTTGAAAGCACCCCACAAGCAAAAATTATTAACTGAGACATTATCATTGATTTCTAGAAACTGTATGATTTCTTTCTGCATGCATATGACATGCTCAGGGGATGAGAGAAGAAATTCAGGTAGCTTCCAAGAGGGCCTAGAAGACATAAAGGTCGGGGCCCTCATGGTCATCTGAACCGGGGAGTGGTCTGACCATACGCCACCAGGCGTGCGTATTAACTGTATATGGTCTAACATGTGGGGTTCGCAAAAAATATAGTCAATTCTAGTATAGGAGTTATGCACTGCAGAATAATAGGAGTAGTCCCTAGAGGAAAGATGGTGGGAGCGCCAGGCATCATATAAATTGTACTGGGCAATGAGAATATTGAATTGTTTAGCGGTTCTGGTTGATAGGGGGTCACAAGGCTTAAGCTTTGGTGAATGCCTATCCTGGGTCATATCAAGAATCATATTAAAGTCTCCCACCAAAAGCAGGTTATGAGTTATGTGTGTGGCCAGCAGCCTTAGGAATTTTCTAAGTGCCCGAATTTGTCCAGAATTTGGGCCATAATAGCATGCCAGGGTGTACGGGACGTCATCCAGTTTACAGTTGACAATTAGGTGCCTACCTTGTGGGTCCCCATAAACTGCTAGCTTTTTCAATAAAATAGTCTTATGAATCATGATTGCAACCCCCTTAGATTTCCCTGGGAAGGAAGCTGTTTTTACTACTGGGAAATTTTTAGAGTTCAGGGGTATGGGTGTATCATCTGCCCAGTGTGTTTCTTGTAGAAACACAACCCGCAACTTAGCATGAGCTAGGTATTACAAAAGCCTGCTTCTCTTATTTGGGGTATTAAGGCCCCTGGTATTGTGGTATGTACAGATTAGGGACATAGCTGTACCAGTCTGCCTGCCCCAAACAGAGAGAGAAAAAAGAGAGAGAAAAAAAGGGGGGGGGGGGGTAAGGGGGTAAGGGGGTCGGAAGAGAAGATAACAGATAAGGGTTATTCATTCAACACTAGTGGAAGTAGTTTAGATTAATATGTGGTGATTCCTTAAAATTGCGGTATTGCCAAGAAAAAACGCTTAGGTAGTCCCCCCCAAGAGAGGGGGGTCGTTATTGGATGAGGGGGTATGGGAGGAGGTGAGTAACTGTAATTAGGGACACTTCTGTCCACTAAAAATTTCCTGGGTAGGTGGACTTCTGGTGGGCGGAGCTAGCGGCTGGCAGCAGGAGTGAGGAGCTCCGTGAATCTGCTCTAATTATACCATGTTAGTTGCTGCCAGCCGACTTTCCCCATGATGCTGCCTTGCTGGGTTGCTCTCTAAGGTACCCCATCTGGCCAGGAAACTATTGTGAAGGGCCAAAAATCGCCCTAGCCTCGGAAGGCTCTGAAAACTGCGACACGCGGCGCGAACATCAGCGCTGACCGGCGCCATCTTGGAGGAGCCCTCCCCACCACCTCCGTGAAAGTTTTAGCCCAGTCGGAGCCCTGCAAGTAGACCGGCCCTGAGTGAGATCGCCAGGAGGTTCGGGTGAGGAGTTGCGGCGCTGCAGGAGACCAGACAGGCGGTAACAACTGCTGCAACTTTGGCTGAGGCAGAACGGTTCCCAGGTAATGGGTACCCTGAGGGGAAATCTTAACTACATTCAAAAGTAGTTGTTACGCACACTGGGCAGCTGTAAAAGTGGTGTAGTTAAACACAAGAAACATCTATCACATCAGCCTGCTTTGACTTAATGACAATACAATAGGGCACAAACTTGTTACCATTCTGGGAGCTGAACTTTTTGTTGTGACACACTCCTCAAAGCAATAACAGCCTTCAGTATTTTCCAGTGCCTGTCTCAAATAACCCCTGGGGCTGCTAGGGGGTGAATTGCATGAGCACCTACAACGTTGGGGATAGGATTAACGCGATAACCCCTGACCAAACCACAAATTGATAAAGACACTTCTAACCTCACAGCTGGTATAGCTCAATTTTTCAGGATTGTACTTGTGATCCATAAGTTTTGTGTGGGAGACCTGCTAGACAAGAGAGAAAAGCACTTTTATCTGCATAGCTGGTACAGCTAAATTTTTAATATCTACATCCTGGGATGTGGTGTTTGTAACTTCATTATTTGTTTTTTCTTCTCCTCCATTTCCCCTCCACATAACTCACTTGATTGCTGCACTATACAATACAACAGTGCCATCTAGTGGTCTCTTCACAGTGTTACAGCATTTCCAGCCTTTTCTGCATTTTGTTCTATGAAAGTAGACGAGTATTTTAACAGGCTACCCTCGCCTTCAAGCAGCACTATGAGTCACAGATCAAAACACCAGGAAAAAAGACTAAAGTCTTTGACAGAAACGCAGGCAAACCCTTCATTGGCAGATGCCGAAGGCGGCACTTCAGGGGACCATTCCTCGCTCTTGCAAGAGCTCAAGGCATTCTTCTTACCAAAAATGGATAGCTTGCAGGCTGGTGTAGACACCTTAACCAGCGAAGTGCGGCTTTTTTCTACACGTACATCGGCTGCAGAACAACGAATTTCTGGGGTTGAAGACAGGCAACAGGAATCAGAAGTCTCTTTAAAACGTCTATTGAAACAAAACCAGCAACTAATGGATAAAGTGGAAGACCTGGAAAATCACAGCAGGCGAAATAATCTTCGAATCATGGGTGTCCCTGAATCCATTAAAGATAAAGATCTGCTGGAGTTTGCCGCTTTGACTCTCCCGAAGATTTTGGGTCTGCCTCAGGATTGCTTGCCACTGGACATTGAAAGATCACATTGCATAGGCCCCAACAGGTATCTGGATAATTCCAAGGAAAGGCCACAACAAGTAATTTTTAAATGCTTAAATTTCCAGGATAAGCTGGCTATCCTACGAGCCTATTGGGCGGCCAAGGAAGTCATCTTTTAAGACCACCGCCTCTTACTATTTCAGGACTTCTCAGTTGAGGTTACTAAGAGACGTAAGGACTTTGCTTCTATCTGCTCCACCCTTCATGAGCAGGGGCGTAGATTTGCGCTTATGTTCCCAGCTACCCTGAAGATCCAGACCCTCTCGGGTCCCAAAACCTTCCATACGCCCGCGGCAGCGCAGGCATACCTAGCATCAGAGCGGAAGCAGGACAATGGATGATGAGACTCTAATAAGTATTAATGTTCACAATTTCTTTTCTTGCATATCATGTTTCTTATAATGTGTGCCTTGCTTTTGCGGAGCTTGTGGTTTTGGTTATCTTTTCTAGGTCTGACTGTGACCGGATGCACAGCTCCGCAAATGACGACTTGTTCTTTCTGTTATCACATTGTATGTACTGGTTCACATCTCTATATGCACAGTCTTAATAATGTTGGGAGATATTGTTCAGGGTACTTAAACCTTGGTTCTAATGTGTGTGTTATTAATAAGGTTCTCATTTGTTGTTGGTCTCCCCTTTGTCTCCCAATATGCCTGACCCCTGACTTGTCCCTCATAAGATCTTATGGGAACCCTCTGCCCGACACTTGCCCTTTGATATACACGGCCGATGGTGTCGCAGCTGTGTCTTGGCCCCAGGGTATTGACACCAAGTATAAACAACATCATTACTCGCCCCACCCTCGCCTAGCTACTTTATGTTCGCTCCCTTGCCCCTGCTCCGTGCGGGAACCCTTGGGACAACTTCTCACCTTAAAGTTAGATTGAACATCCTTGTGATATGTCTGTCTCTACTGCGCTTTACCCTCCCTCCCCTAAGCAGACCCCTGAATCTAGGTTGTTATGTTCCTTGTCATTGCAACGTGAATTTGTCATTTTTTCAGTTCCACTATAGACAGATTGCCTTTTTGACAGTATTCAATATTACAAATGTGGACGTGGTCGATGGCCTCTTTCCTCAATGCATAACTAATGCTGCTGTATGTTCTTACTTTCTTTGTAGTGACTGCTGGAATGCGACCTGGAGGCCTCTGGTTCTCTCCCCTTCGTCACGCCACCCATTCTTGAGGGCTCATCTATGTTCTCACACAACTGTAAGTCAATTTTTGCAGCCTACACCTCAGACACCACATAGGACACCTGGCTGGGTACTACTTACCGGGCCGCATACTTTATATCTTTACACTCTGTAGACATGACCCTTCCCTTTAAAATAATAGCGGGGAATGTAGGGGGCATTACGTCCCCGGCAAAGAGAAGTAGGATTCTCCACCACCTAAACTCACTGAGGGCTGACATTGCTATGCTCCAAGAGACGAAATTGATGGTTGAGGAACATGAGAAGTTAAAAACCCGGTGGGTGGGTCACGTTCTAAGCTCCCCTACAGAGGGCAGGAAGAGAGGGGTTGCCATTCTAGTGCGAAAAGGTTTAGCGGCTTCTTTTTCTAAAGTGGACATAGATAAAAAGGGGAGGTATATAGTTGCATCACTCCAGATTAATACCTTTACATATACTCTTTGCAATGTCTATGGCCCTAATGCTTACGACCCAGACTTTTGGACGACTTTGCTGGCAATATTGGCCACACATAATGCCCCTTTAATTATGGGAGGTGATTTTAACTTGGCTCAGGCTCTCCCCCTGGATAGGTTTAAAGACCCTTCAATCTCTAGAACCCTAAAAAAACATGTGACCAGATACAAACGTGAAGTATCCTTGATTGGCTCCTTTAAGGAGACTTTGAACTTGCTAGATGTATGGAGAGCCAGAAACCCAGATGGGAGGGATTTCACTTGCCTCTCAAAAACACACCATACCATGTCTCGTATTGATTATTTTTTAACTTCCCCAAGTATTGGTCAAGTCACTATATCAGATCATGCCCCAATCACCTTGGTACTGAAGCCTCAACTCCCCAAACATCTAAACAGAAGTTGGAGATTTCCTCTCTACCTGTACAACAATATTGAGTTCCGTCGGCACTTGAAAGCCTCTTGGACACACTATGTGTCAGACAATGCCTCCCATTTGGGAGCTCCAGATTTATTCTGGCATGCCTCAAAAGCTTACAAGGGTGGACAGGGCTCTTCTTTCCCAACTCACTGATGCTTACAATAACTATTTGTCTGCCCCCACGCCAGCATCTAGGAAATCTTACTATGAACTTAAACAGACAAGGGACACTTTCTTAGCTCAACAAGACAACAAAGTCAATATTCACCGACAAGGTCGCTATTACCGACATGGTAATAAAGCCGGTAGGCTGCTGGCCAAGTTAGTTCATTCTTATAAACCCAAATCCCAAATCTTAGCTATTAAATCCAAGGGTACTCTAACTGCTAATGCTAAGGAAATCATGACTGAATTTGTAGACTATTATTCCTCTCTATACTCTAAACAACCTATCCACACGGAGGCAAAGCGCGCCTTTTGGGACGCAGTACAACTTCCCACTCTTACAGAGGAGCAGTCCTCCCTGCTGAATTCTCCTATAAGACCTCAGGAAGTTCTCAGGGCTATACGGCAGAGTAAATTGGGCAAGGCAGCAGGCCTGGATGGGTTGCCTGTGGAATATTTTAAGTTATTAGAGGAGGAATTTGCCCCAGTCCTCTCATCCCTGTATTCTGCCTACTTGGCGGGCACTGAACAATTGAACGATAGATTCTCTGAGGCCAATATATGTCTCCTATTAAAACCTGATAGGGATCCCACTCAAACTTCTTCATATAGCCCGATCTCCCTGTTAAATGGGGATTATAAACTTTTAACAAAAATCTTGGCAGATAGGTTGGCGAAGGTTCTACCACATATAGTTCACACAGATCTAACGGGCTTTGTGAAGGGCAGGTCTTCAGTGATAAATATTAGAAAGACCCTTGGCGTTGTGTCCCATTAATGGTACAACGCACATGCGCAATCTCCCTCCCAGCTATCAGACGCATGCCTTTTGGCGCTTGATGCCGGATTGAGTGGGATCACTTACACACTTCATTGTTGCGCTTTGGTATACAGGGTGAATTTTCTAGCTTTTTACAGAGATTATATTCAGCCCCTAAGGCTTCCCTCATAATCAATGGGGGGCTCTCCCCTTCTTTCACGTTACAACGGGGTACGAGACAGAGATGTCCCCTTTCCCCTCTCCTCTTCGATTTGGCTATTGAGCCCCTGGAATCTTACATCAGGCAACCGTGTGCCGGCCTAGACTTATGTGGTCAAAAGCAGCATTTGTCATTATACTCCGATGATTTGCTGCTATTTGTAGGCAACCCTTGTACTAATTTACAGCCTCTTTTAACTGTTATCAATAATTTTGGCAGGTTCTCAGGGTACAAGATCAACATTGATAAATCGGAAGCCACTTGGTTGCAAAACTCCCGCAACATGACTCTAGCAGACTTTGGTCTTAAAACCACTGAAGGCAGTTTCAAATACTTAGGCATATGGATACATGTTAACCCTCATATGTTGTATTCCCTTAATCTTAGTGGGACTATCGGTGACATTAAGCAGATGCTATTGGGTTGGATGAGGCTTCCCCTTTCTCTCTCGGGTAGGGTGCACCTTTTTAAAATGGTTGCCCTGCCTAAACTTCTTTATCCCTTGCAAATGTTACCCCTTCTTCTTACCCAGAGGGACGCGGCATCCTTGCAAACCGCCATTGGAAACTTTGTCTGGCAGGGCAAAAAACATAGAATAGGCAGGACTCCCTTGTCAATGCCAGTGGGAGGGGGTGGGCTTCGTCTTCCTAATATAGTGTGGTACAACTGGGCGGCCCTTTCCAGATTCGTACTAGATTGGCTAGTGGGGAAAGACTGCTATACTGTCCCTGACTTAGAGTCCAACATCATTAAACCATTGCATGTAGCTTTCTTGCCTCACTCGGATCTGAAGGCATTATCCCCTTTTATTCAAAACCATATACTGTTTAGGGATCCTCTGAGAGCCTGGGCCAAGACTTGTAGACTCTGGGATGCACAGCAATCGACTAGTAAATATCTCCCAATCCAGGGCAACCTGGGCTTCCTTCCTGGGTATACTACGCAGGCATTTCAGACATGGCAACAACTACGACTTACAAGACTCCATCAACTTCTTCATCCCCTGACTTTAGAGGTGCTGCCCTTCCAAGACTTACAAACATGTTATAACCTCCCACACACACACAGGTTTGCATATTTCCAATGTAGACATTACATTTCTACCTTGATCTCAGGGGGGCTATTATCCACGGGTCCTTCTAATTTAGATAGGCTTTGCGCTTTGGTGAAGTTGGGTTCTTATAGACTCTCACATACATACAACTTGCTGCTTCATCATTTTGAGGACTCCATGTTACGTGGAATGGTATCAAAATGGTCACATTTTGGGGAATTAGAGGTGGACACATCGTTGATCGATATGAGCTTCGAGAGGGCACACCAAAGTACTATTTCTGCGAAATTGAGGGAATCACATCTGAAATTTCTGCATCAAGCCTATATCAATCCTGGCTTACGGGCTAAATGGGTTCAGGGGGCACTTAATTCATGTAGTAAATGTAGCCTTGGTTCTCCTGATTGGGTCCACCTGTTATGGGGTTGCCCCAAGATACAGAAGTTTTGGCAAAAAAATTCGTACTGGCTGACCAAATTAACTAAACAAACCGTGTCCCTCTCGGCACAGCATGTGATCTTCTTGACGCCTAGAGACCTGACGTACAAATACGACATCTTCTTAACTACAGTTCTTATGCTAGCTAAACAGATCATTCTGAGGGAGTGGGCGGGTGAACGGACCCCACCTTTTCAGCAGCTACTCAAGACAATACATACTCAGATGCTAGTTGAGCAGGCGGATACTAGGGGTGACCCTGAGAAAAGAGTAAAAAAAATTCTCCTTAAATGGGAGGTTTATCTGTTGCACTTACCAGACATAGTGAGAGACAGGGTTCTCCTTCCCTTTAAAAATAGTCAGTATGGGGGGGCGTGTCCGAGCAGCGTTCTGAATAGGACGCACAATCTGAGAGCTCCAAGCAGAAATTTTAATAATCCGCTGATTATTATTATTTAACAGCACAAATAAGCAAATATCACGCAAAGGTTTCGCAGTTCTAGCAATTGTGATCCACATTGACTTTTTCAGCTGTACATATGACGCTGGAAACCCAGACCGGAACCTAAAGGCCTAAGGCAGCGGCCATATATTAGGCATTCACCTCCCCCCCGGGAAGAGCCGGGTGATCAGTGCTGCCGGGCAATCTGGCTTACTGAACCTCTTCACAAACTGTCACTCTAACTGGATAACAAGGGAGATCTTTACCTACGCAGCGGGAAATCTACTAACAGAAAGGTTGAGAACAGCGCTAATGGTAATATCCCTTAAAATGACCTGCATCAAAGAATCGGAGTCCCAATGCTACTCAGCTTCATACTCTGAGAAAATAGAGAGACTTTTTGACAAGCTACTACAAAAGGCTTCTTACGATTTTTTACTAAACAAGATATGTCCAAAGAATATAACGAGCACTCCCCCATCTGAAACTATCAGCCAAGAAAGCGTTAAACATATGACATACCCGGCATCAAGAGCAGAGGTATGTGATCAGGGAGACTTAGAGAAAATGGCGGATTTCGTACCCATAACTGACATCGCACTTGCCAAAGCGAAGGGAACAATAACCGGGAGCCCCGACACTGGAAACTGGTACCTGGCATCAAACGATCTCTTCAAACCGGCACTGGCAGGAAAGCAAACCAAGACTCGGCAAGCAGACCCATACTGGGGATACGTCGAGCAGCTAGAGGAGAAAGACAGGGGCGCCCGGATAAATAGCCCCGACCAGGGCCCTGCTGCTCCGCAAGGTAATTTTGCATTGTTCATCTCCCCACATGGGCCTCCTCCGGTGGAAATTAGTCCATGTGATACGGCATGGAGCAAAACACAAAACACATTATGGCCGGCACCGGAGGGGGATTCCTTAGATCTGCCTCAGCAAAGTGCGGAGAGAAGACCATTGAGGTCACTGATGGACAGAAAATATGACTTTGCTGAACGTTCCTCCTGCACTAAACTTACTTTCGCAAATAAGATCCCCTGGCAGTCTTTTCACATAACTTTCAAGGGGTTCAGGTCCTGCTCCCCTGACATAACCCCCTTCCAGCACAGAGATGAAGGATAACCTACAGACTGACACCCTTATTAGGCAGTGATTACACTGCCCTGCAATCTAAATGTCTTGTGATAGGCATTTATCAACAGGACTGTTTTGAGTAGATTTAGAGGTTAATGTTTTCCTGATAATGTTCAGTTTTATAACGCTTTGTACCACATAGATAAAACTGGGGACAAAACTGTAAAATGGCAACACAGTATGTGACGAAGCTTATGTTTTTCCTTTAGTATGTTTTGCATAGGCTACAGATAATACTTAGGAGGTGTTCCTTTTTCAAATGTTATTACATCATATGTTACCTTTAGAAAATACTAGCTACACACAGAAAAGATACCATATGTAGGACATCTAGGGTTGTAAACAAAATTAAACCCTGGTGGGGCTTTCGGCCGGAGCTGCGGTCAGGGAGGCAAACAAAAAGTGTAATCCCTTATAACTCAGATGCAGCGCAGGACACCTAGCATAGAGGACATCATGGATTTACAATAGGCACATAGTAAACACATCGTATGAAGAAACTGTCACTACTCCACCATCAAGATACCGCCAAAGCCTGGTAACAAAATATCTTACTCAAATAAAAACAACTAGGAATCTAGGATAAATACACTACAGCCACTATTTGCCCCCTCACTTTACAGGCAACCAACTACCACACAACAACACATATGCCTTCCCAAACAGGTATATAAGCAACTCCCCTACAATGTTTAAAGGTTTTTTACTTTTTTTTTTTGTAAATAAGGTTTATTGTTAGTTAGGTTAACCCCAACACCAGCATATCCGAAGATCTTTTTAGATATGGGATCCAAGAGAGGTCCCCATAGCTGGGGTATAGATAGAGCGATTATTAAGTTTAGTCCACTTGTCCTGTTCAACCACCATCTTCTTAGGTCCTCATCTATCTTCTCTCAAGAGTACCTTATGAACTGATAAAATTCATGATTTGTTGGATAAGTGGACTCACAGCAAAAGCACGCGGTCTTATCACACCATCAGTAAATATGCAACAAACTTTTACTTGTCTATGTGTATTATGATATGTTATTCTTATAAGTGCTGTAAAATATCAATTCTCCTAATAAAGCTCTTTTGAAAAATTAAAAATAGTCAGTATGTCCTACATGAAAATCTCAGGGGCAACTGGTGTCTGTCTTCGGATCAGGTCCATGACTGACTTCTTTCACTTATGTAATCCAAGTGCCTGTTGGAGGGGGGGGACCCGGAGGTGCTCTGGGTAAGTATGACTGTTACGTGTTTTTTCTTTCTTCTTTCTCTTTCCTTTTCTTTATATGTTACCTTCTTCCTTTTCTGCTCTCAGTTGTTATGTTTTTCTTTGTTTGTCTGTATAAGAAATGTTCTTGGAAAATGCTGAGTCCAAGCGCATGCATGGAGATTTCATTTCTTTTTTACAACATGCTTTGTAAATTGTTTTATTTTGCAAGTAATCACTTTGTTACATTTACACTATTGTGACTGTGCTTGCCATGTATGTCTTGGATTCTTTTCTATAAATAAAGTTTAAAAAAAAATAAAAAAAAAATTCCTGGGTAGAGGGGTGGTCGCACAGAAGAGGGAGAGGGGGACTTGAAAAGATGTGGATAGTATACAGGTGTCGGCCATTACGCCTGTCATTTGGTAGCATTAGAAAGGATATGTATAAATTTGTCAGTGTTCAAGTAAAGAAAAGACAGGTTAGGTTCGTATCACAATCAGCCATATAACAATAAAAACATAAACATCAATCTTATTAACAACAGTTATATAACAACACTACAGAGTTCTAACTAAAACGTTTTCTAGGGCATAAACTCCTTGTGCTCCTCTCAACATCTTTCTTTAATAGGCTGGGTTGGTAGGTGGTTGTACTACCAGATGCATACCCTGAGTGAGTTATGGGGGAGAATCCCATCATAGAAAAGTTAAGTGTTGCCTCTAGGCCGAATGCAAGGTCTTGTGCATTCTATTGTCTTGCATAGGGCAGCCTCAGGTTACCCTGTGCTGTGAGGTATCATAATTGTTCTTTGTGATATGGCTCACTGTGGTCCAGGGGAGGTCACATAGTACTGCCAGTTGTAGTATATGGGTGTTGGCCATTTCGCCTGACAATTCATAATATTAGAAAGGGCGGGTGTATATTTGTCAGTGTTCAGTTGGAGAGAAGACAAGTGGTATATGTATCTCAATCAGCCGTATAATAATAAAAACATAAACAACAGCTTTACTAACAACATTTATATAACAACAATACAGAGTTCTAACTATACAATTTTCCTAGGACATAAACTCCTTGTGCTCCTCTCATCACCTTTCTTTAATAGGCTAGGTTGGTAGGCGATTGTTCCACCCGATGGATACCCTGCGCAAATTATAAGGGAGAACCCCGTTATAGAATAGCTAAGTATTGCCTCAAGGCTGAATGCAAGGTCTTGTGCATACTAGCGTCTTGCTTGGGGCAGTCTCAGGTTACCCTGTGCTGTGAGGTATCATTATTAATTTTTGTGATACTGCTCTCTATGGGGCAAAGGAGGTCACATAGCACTGCCGGTTGTATGAGACTTCTCATCATATAAATGCTATTTTACTGTTTTACTGGGTTTGGGAGTGATCATAAAGGTGGTATAGTATAATTCTTATAGTATCTTGAGAGCACAGTTGGAAAGTTATATGAATCTGTATTTTAAATGCTAAATAACTTTGTCACAGTGTCAGAGTACCGTGAGCAACAATTGTCATATGGCCCTTATCACATGCTTTAGATAGCAAAATTACAATAAAAATGTACAGTAAGATAAAGAAGCAAAGACAATAGATGTATCCTCCTCCTTATACCCAAAGGGATAACCTTCTAATTTCCCTTTATGAGGGTACTGATATTAAGTTTACCCATTAGGTAGGGATCTAGAAGTGTGCAGGCCATTACCTGTTTGGGGAGGAACAAAAGGTGTAATCGGGTGAGGCCCCGATTTTCCACACTTGCGTGAGAGCCTCCGGATTCTAATGCCTGGGTTTGGGTGACTATGAGTATCTTTTCCATGTTGAGAGGCACTCTCATACCTATGGAAAGGGGATTAACTTTCTTCTGGTATATAATTGGATAGAAAACCGTGGTCTCAGCCAGGAATCACGGAGGTATGGGCAAGGGTATGCCTTACTTTACTAGTACTTATGGGGCATGGGTTGTGAACTCGTTTGCCCAAATGTTATGTGTTTTAATTAACTAACCATAGGGAGTTTAACTCAATTCACTCTTGTACTTGCGTATCTAGCTTTTATACATAACAACATTTCACAAATGAACATTAACCCATAAGGAGAACAAGAATATAGAAAAAAGAAAAGGCATATATCAGCTTATACTTATCGACCAGTGATCTATCAAATTGGAGTAGGCCCTTCAAGGTCCTAAGGAGTTCTGGAGCGATGTCTGTCAGAGAAAGTACCTTATTGTAGAACAGATACACTCTCTAAGATTCTGAGCATCCAGATCTGTGTCTTTGGGGGAGGACTGACCAGCCAGTTCGCTCAGGCTGCTTGCGATGAGTATGGCCTTGTGGGTCAGCCGATGACCACTCAGGAGTTTTAGTTCTCATACCCCGCGTAGGGGCTTGTCCGTTAGTTGGATGAGCATGAGATGTCCATTCTGCCACTGAAGCTCTCAATTGGTGGTGCTGCATCTGTTTCCACGACTGTAAGAGTTCATACCCCTTGGAGGCCTTCAGAATTGGGTACATTTGATTGTCCTTGAAGACTAGCAGTTTAACAGGGTAGCCCCATCTGTATCTAATATTGCTTTTTCTCAATGTGGAAGTGATTTCTGCAACAATTTTTCTCTTTTGTAGTGTCCTCATAGACAAATCCGGGAATATTTGCAGATTTTTGAATTTATCTGGTAAGGCAGATCTCTGGAAGTGAGCTTGTTGAATTCTCTCTTTGTAAGTGAAGTAGTGCAAGTGGACTATTATGTCTTGTGGCTGATCATCTTGGGTTTGAGTGAGCGGTGGGCCTGGTCCATCAGGTCTTCTGACTCAGTGGTTGTTGGAGCCAGAATATGAAAAAACTCTTTCAGGAATGGCTGTAGGTCAGACGTGGAGACAGACTCTGACACACCTCGGATCCTTAGGTTATTATGCCGAGATCTGTCTTCCATGTCGGTTATCTTCTGCTACATCAAAGTAGTCTGAGAGATGTTGTGTGAAATTCAGAAGATTTGTTTGCTCAGTAGATAGGTCATCATGCCTTCTTTCCAGAGAGTCGATGCATTCGTTTATAGACGAGATTTCTTTCTTTAATTCGGCAGTTGAGGCTGCTATTATGGCTGTAAATGAAGCGTGGTGTTTGTCTTATAGTGACTTTAGGGAGTCCAGAATAAATGTGGGAGTAACTGTTGCACTTGGGGATTGACGAATGTCCTGCATAGCAGAAAGTGTAAGTTCAGAAGCCTCAGATCTGGGTGAATCTGGGGTGTCTGTTTCGTTATGTGGCCCAGTATAAGCGGGGCTAAAATGGTCTATCACTGTTTTTTTTTTTTGGAGGGTAGGGCTGCTTGTTTTTTTTTCCTGGCTGACTGTGACATGATATTTCACATAAGCGTACTAATGCAGAACTGCACACTGAAAAAGCTCAGAAGGAGTGGGTATTCAAATTCAAATAGAGAAAGAAGTGTCTATTTAATATAGGACTCCAGAACCTGACTGTACAACACTGAGTGGTAGACAGGTGAAAGCCGCCTAGATAAATTTATTCCATCTCCATGAGTAACAGTATCCTCTGGAAGAAAGGAAATAAAAATAAGGACCGGGTATCCGCTTTTAAACCTCTAGGGCTTCACTTCTTGGGGGCAATCTAATGTAAACCAAGTGCCTTTATGGAATCAGTTGTGGCCCTAAATACACATTGGTGCTTGTCCAGAAACTTTAGGCTATAAGCAGCGTTAGCATCCGCACTGTAAAGTATCAACCTGATTTGAAGTTTACAGTCCGGCAATGTCTGCCTATACTACTAGAGTCCCCGGGTCTCAGGTGCAGTGTCAAAGTGAGGTTGGGCCCAGGGGCCTGGAAGTGGCTTCATGGAGTGTATTGTGACCGGTAACACTTACACTAAAAGCTCCTCCCGTTCTATAAGGCAGTCCTCCTTCTGAAGATTGAAGGTGCGTGGTCTTAGGGACTGTGTATTATGGAGAGGTCTTTTCCTCATCAGCTTCCACATGAACTGCAGTCTGGCCGAAAATGGCGCCAAGCCCAGAGTGCTGATTTCTATGCGGCGCTATCCTGTGCCAGATGTAGGTAAGGTATAGGAGTGATCCGTTACCGGAATGAGGATTGCAATGTAGCCGGTGAGTTTTCCCCTTGTATCACAGATTTGCTCTGCCTCAGCTTGACCGCATCGGAACTCTCAATGTGCAAAGGTTTAGGTTCACTGCACAAGCATCAGACAGCCCAGCCAACCGATTGTGACTGCTAAGTGCAGTTTTGGCTCAGCTGCTTAGGCGTGTTGGAGCTATAAGGGATGTCAGGAAATTGATTTTAACCTAATTTAGGGGTAAAACTGGGTAATTGGAAAGGGAATTTGTAGAGTTTACACGGGAGCTCTCCCCAGATGTGACCAGTCACCCTCTGTGTTGGCTCCGCCCCCCGTCACCCTGACTTTTAAAATATCTTGTTCAATATTAGAGTCTCTTTTATCCGCACAATTAGCTGGGGAAGACCCTATCTCCTGGTCCCTAGTATGGGCATATCTCAAGCCCGATGACCGCTAGCCCCTTCCCCGGGCTTTTCACATAGGGGTGATTGAACCTCCTCCCCAGTGGTAAAATGGAGTTAAAAGAACCCTCCTCCCCCAGGGTATTCAAGAGGGGCATCAAAGCTTCGACTTTGGCAAATTTTGAAATTGTTTATTTTGCTTGAAATTCTTAAGTAGGTGCTTTAAAAATGCAAAATATGAAGCTTCGTATCTTGTCATAAAATTCAGATTATTATAGACTATAGTTAGTGAAAAATTTTGGGTTTGCGAACGGCGAAGCCGAACTTACGCAAAAGTTCACGAACTGGAGAACCGGGCGAACCGCCATAGACTTCAATAGGCAGGCGAATTTTAAAACCCACAGGGACTCTTTCTGGTCACAATAGTGATGGAAAAGTTGTTTCAAGGGGACTAACACCTGGACTGTGGCATGCCGGAGGGGGATCCATGGGGGATCCATGGCAAAACTCCCATGGAAAATTACATAGTTGATGCAGAGTCTAGTTTTAATCCATAAAGGGCATAAATCACATAACATTAATACATTGTTTGGAATAACGTGCTTTAAAACATGATGTTGTATCGATCAGGTAGTGTAAGGGTTACGCCCGCTTCACAGTGAGCAGTGTAGGTGATATACCTGCCCTGACCATGCTTTGCAGACCAGGTATCAGTGGTCAGATAGACCCTTGCCCCAACACTGTGTACCAGACATGCCATTATAGCATACTTATATGGCTTTGGCGTTGCATTTTGGTAATTAAAAGGCTGCTAAATGCCACTGCGCACCACACGTGTTTTATGCCCAGCAGTGAAGGGGTTAATTAGGGAGCATGTAGGCAACTTGTAGAGTTAATTTTAGCTTAAGTGTAGTGTAGTAGACAACCCAAAGTATTGATCTAGGCCCATTTTGGTATATTTAATGCCACCATTTCACCGCCAAAAGCGATCAAATAAAAAATAAAAATTGTTCACTTTTTCACAAACTTTAGGATTCTCACAGAAATTATTTACAAACAACTTATGGAATTATGGCATAAATGGTTGTAAATGCTTTTCTGGGATCCCCTTTGTTCAGAAATAGCAGACTTATATGGCTTTGGCGTTGCTTTTTGGTAATTAGAAGGCTGCTAAATGCCACTGCGCACCACACGTGTTTTATGCCCAGCAGTGAAGGGGTTAATTAGGGAGCATGTAGGCAGCTTGTAGAGTTAATTTTAGCTTAAGTGTAGTGTAGTAGACAACCCAAAGTATTGATCTAGGCCCATTTTGGTATATTTAATGCCACCATTTCACCGCCAAAAGCGATCAAATAAAAAAAAAAATTGTTCACTTTTTCACAAACTTTAGGATTCTCACAGAAATTATTTACAAACAACTTATGGAATTATGGCATAAATGGTTGTAAATGCTTCTCTGGGATCCCCTTTGTTCAGAAATAGCAGACTTATATGGCTTTGGCGTTGCTTTTTGGTAATTAGAAGGCTGCTAAATGCCACTGCGCACCACACGTGTTTTATGCCCAGCAGTGAAGGGGTTAATTAGGGAGCATGTAGGCAGCTTGTAGAGTTAATTTTAGCTTAAGTGTAGTGTAGTAGACAACCCAAAGTATTGATCTAGGCCCATTTTGGTATATTTAATGCCACCATTTCACCGCCAAATGCAATCAAATAAAAAAAAAAAATGTTCACTTTTTCACAAACTTTAGGTTTCTCACAAAAATTATTTACAAAAAACGTATGCAATTATGGCATAAATGGTTGTAAATGCTTCTCTGGGATCCCCTTTGTTCAGAAATAGCAGACTTATATGGCTTTGGCATTGCTTTTTGGTAATTAGAAGGCTGCTAAATGCCACTGCGCACCACACGTGTTTTATGCCCAGCAGTGAAGGGGTTAATTAGGGGGCATGTAGGCAGCTTGTAGAGTTAATTTTAGCTTAAGTGTAGTGTAGTAGACAACCCAAAGTATTGATCTAGGCCCATTTTGGTATATTTAATGCCATCATTTCACCGCCAAATGCGATCAAATAAAAAAAAATTGTTCACTTTTTCACAAACTTTAGGTTTCTCACAAAAATTATTTACAAAAAACGTATGCAATTATGGCATAAATGGTTGTAAATGCTTCTCTGGGATCCCCTTTGTTCAGAAATAGCAGACTTATATGGCTTTGGCGTTGCTTTTTGGTAATTAGAAGGCTGCTAAATGCCACTGCGCACCACACGTGTTTTATGCCCAGCAGTGAAGGGGTTAATTAGGGAGCCTGTAGGCAGCTTGTAGAGTTAATTTTAGCTTAAAGGATTACTTTCTGTTATAATTTTTAAGCTAAACAACTAACATATTAAAGTTAATAAACATTAATTAAAACCTACTGACCTATATTTTCTCCAAAACGAAGTTTCATAACGTTCTAAAAGTTATATCTTTTATTCGCCGATGATGTCACGTTATCCTGCCCACTATTTTCAGCACTGCGTGTTAAAAATACTTAAACCAATAACTTTGTGTTTAAAGCTCCATTTTGAAACCTAGGTATTGTAAACGGATTGGTACAGAGCAAAGTATACCCATGGAGTGGGTTTGGAAAACAATTAAATTTGCAGACAAGATTTCTGATATACGGTAGAGATATGTTAATGAAATGCTATTGATAAAAAGCGTATTTGGGGTAGTTAGTTAGTAACAGGCATAGAAAATATTTACTTACAGTGGCCCTTTAAGTGTAGTGTAGTAGACAACCCAAAGTATTGATCTAGGCCCATTTTGGTATATTTCATGCCACCATTTCACCGCCAAATGCGATCAAATTAAAAAAAAACTTAAATTTTTTTGCAATTTTAGGTTTCTCACTGAAAATATTTACAAAAAGCTTGTGCAATTATGGCACAAATTGTTGTAAATGCTTCTCTGGGATCCCCTTTGTTCAGAAATAGCAGACATATATGACTTTGACATTGCTTTCTAGTAATTAGAAGGCCGCTAAATGCTGCTGCACATCACACGTGTATTATGGCTATCAGTGAAGGGGTTAATTAGGTAGTTTATAGGGAGCTTGCAGGGTTAATTTTAGCTTTAGTGTAGAGATCAGCCTCCCACCTGACACATCAGACCCCCTGATCCCTCCCAAACAGCTCCCTTCCCTCCCCCACCCCACAATTGTCCCCGCCATCTTAAGTACTGGCAGAAAGTCTGCCAGTACTACAATAAAAGGTATTTTTTTTTTTAGCATATTTACATATGCTGTGGTGTAGCATCCCACCTTAGCCCCCAACCTCCCTGATCCCCCCCAAAACAGCTCTCTAACCCTCCCCATCTGCCTTATTGGTGGCCATCTTGGGTACTGGCAGCTGTCTGCTATTATTTCACAGTCAAAAAAGTGTTGTTTTTTTTAAATGTACACTAGTGTTACACCAGATATGAGTGGTGGCACTGGGCAAGTGGGCACAGTATATGCTGTGAGCCTGACACACATGCTGGCAGGCAGGCAACTGCAATTAGATTACACAGGGAAAAAAAAAAATATAATAATAGCAGACTGATGTTCTAGCCCTAAAAAGGCCCTAAAAAGGGCTTTTGGGGTGCTGTCCTTACAGCAGAGATCAGATGAGTCCTTCAGGACTGTAGTGGACACTGAATACACTAGCCTAGCTATCGATTTCCCTATTAAATCAGCAGCAGCTACACTGTCCCTCCTCTCACTAAGAATGCAGCTTCCAAATGAATCTAAAATGGATGATGTCCAGGAGATGGGAGGGTCTGGGAGGGAGGGTCTGCTGCTGATTGGCTGTAATGTGTCTTCTGACTGTGAGGTACAGGGTCAAAGTTTACTCAATGATGAGGAATAGGGGGCGGACCGAACATCGCATATGTTCGCCGTCCGCGGCGAACGCGAACATGCTATGTTCGCCGGGAACTATTTGCCGACGAAATATTTGCGACATCATTACCTATAGTCACTAAATAATCTTGATTATCTTAAAGACAGGACCCGAATAATCCCCCCCCCCTTTCTGTTCCCTCCCTTGATGTGTTAATAAAGATTTTGTTTTCTAGAAATTCCAACTAATGATGTTATTGCTGTTGATATTCCTTTCTGGGATTAGTTGTTACTTTTCGTTTTTTCTCTTTCAGTGACTCTGTGGATTTAATTTCCTCATTTATCTTCGGACCATGTCATCTGTTGATTTTCCTTTCCTGGGAGTCGCTGTTCCTTTCTGGTCTAGGATGGATAATCATTAAGCTAATTTTTCTTCTTGATTGGTTCCGCTGTCTTCTGGTCAAAGAAAAGAGGAAGTGCGGGAATTGTTCATTATAGTTTATTAGACTGCTGTGTGCTGATTGGTGCAGTATTTTTACTATGTTATTATATTTTCTCTGGATGTTTTCTTTGCTGCTGATTCGCCTCCTGTCTTTATTATAAAATCAAGATTATTTAGTCACCATAGGCTATAATCCGAATTTTATGACAAGACAGGAGGCTTCATATTTTGCATCAGATCTTTACTGATTCCAAACAGCAGCAAAGAAAACATACAGAGAAAAAATAATAACATAGTAACAAGACTGCACCAATCAGCACACAGCAGCCTAATAAACTGTAATGAACAAGTCCAGCACTTCCTCTTTTCTTTGCTGCTTCCAGACAGCAGGTCATGTATCATTTATCTCCTTGTACTTTTCAAAATCTAGTCAACGAGGCCTATTTAACAAAGGTCTTGAGGACCTGATCTGACAGTGCGGATCAGGTCAGACCTCGCTGAATGCGGAGAGCAATATGCTCTCCATATTCAGCATTGCACCAGCAGCTCACAAGAGCTGCTGGTGCAATGCCGCCCCCTGCAGACTTGCGGCCAATCGGCCACCAGCAGGGGGGTGTCAATCAACCCGATCGTACTCGATCAGGTTGAATTGTGGTGATTCCTGTCCACCTGCTCAAAATGGGCCTCTTGGTCTTAGTCTTTGATAATAATGTTTTATTTTCTTTCTAGCTTATAGTACTATGTACTTAGTTTAGCTCTTGGTCTTTTTTTCCCCTAAACTATAAAAGTAGATCTGTAATATTTATTTTAACTTTATTTTTTATTATTAATTTTACTTTCAACATTGGTGTCAGTGGATGTTTTGACCCTGAAGTTAAATCCTTTTGACCACCGCTCTCATCAGTATTTTTCCCCTCTACGGAGCGGATTGCAGCCTCCACGTGACCACATCTCGACCTCCTCGTGACCGCATTGTGGCCTTCTTCTTCCAGTCCGGTGCCGTTTGGAGCAATTGCGGACACAAGCCTGAAAAGCGATTTACCCTCCGGTCTGGTGTGTGAACCGCTGCTCGGAACGGTACCAGATTGCAGGGTGGCAGTAGATTTTTTTTCCAGATAAACGTGGCCCTCTATTAGGCCTTGAGTTGCATACTTTTTTTCTGGATTTTCAGTTAGGCCTTATTTGAGCGCCTATTTTACACCTCTGCCAGTTTTTTAAAAGGAAAGCAATATGTAGGAATTTTAGTAATTCCTAAAATAATATACATTTATATGCAATCGTGAATTTTATTTTATTTGTGTCATATTCCAGGTTTTATAATTATTTTAGCTCTCATCTTTTTTACTATCTTTTTTCTGCCAATGCCTTCCCTTAGCATAAGGTTATAGTTTTTATCATTAGACCATTTATATTTTTTCCGAACTATATAGCATAACTGAATGGGATTAAACATTTATATTAGACATATAGTGGAATGTTATAAAAGGCCTCATTTCAAATATGTTTTCAATGGAACCTGCCGGTTCTGAATTTCCCTATCCTCTTCCTCCTCCTTTAGATATCCCTCAATCTAGGGAAGAATTATATGCTTTCATTAAAGGGATAGTATTCACCAAAATGTTATTTTTAAAAGCTAGATAATCCCTTTATTTATTTCCTATTCCCCAGTTTGCATAACCTTCTCCTTATCTCAGATTATTTGACAGACTGGCTCTTCAGGCAATTAGTGCTGACTCCTAAATATCTTCTCGTGCAGGTGCACAATGCTATCTATATGTAACTTATGATTAACGCAATCTAGCAAAAAAAAAAAGAAATCTGTCAAATCCATTCAACTAGAGGTGGCCTTTAAGGTCTTAGAATTAGCATATGATCCTTCTTAGGTTTAGCTTTTATCTAGTATAACTAGAGAACAAAGCATATTTGATGATAAAGTAAATTCAAAGTTGTTAAAATGACATGCCTCATCTGAATGTATTTTGTCTATCTCCTGCGGTGCTGTGCTGAGGGTCCACGCGGACGCGTGCTTGACCAGTGACTAGCTCTGGTCAGTCACAAGAGCCACTGCTTAGCATGACACTGTTTCTCTATGTGGCGTTATTATTTAACTTTAGCAGTTTCTTTTTTGATGGATCACGGTATCCTATAAGGAATTAAGTCATGTAAACCCCCTTCCTTTCTGTGCTATTTTTTCACTCTGGATTTGCTTTTAGGCCGTCTGTTAGGCCCTCCTAGATTTTGACATTTCCAATTTTATAGCTTTATTTAATTTTCTGTGATTTTATTTCCTTATTCTTTCTTATTTATGCTTTTTTTTCTTAACGGATCGGGAAGATTCAGCTACTTTTGAAATTTCTGTTTCCTATTGTTTTCTCTCTATTCTTAATACTTATAGGGCCTGTCTTCTTCAGATTGTTATTGTTTTATAGATAAATATGTCCCTCGTCCAGTTTTGCATATCCAACTCTGTTATTATTTCACTTTTTCTCTTTGCTCTGTGATTTTCTTGTATCTCCTTCTCTGCAGGCTCCCCCCTTGCCTCAGTGCTTTTTACAGAAGGACAAAATTATAGCATGTGGATTTAAGTAGGGCTCCTTTACCCAAGGTCCTAAGTTTGTTTCAGGATTTGATCTTAATCTGTCAAAATGCACTGAGATACGAGTCGATTCAATGACTTAGAAATTAGCATTTTAGCCTTCCTGGTTTAGCCTTCCTCTAGATTTTCTAGAGAGTAAGCAATTTAGATGATTCTTGTAAATTAGGAAGTTATTAAAATTGCATTCCTGTCTCAATCTTGAGGGTTTAGTTTTTACTAGTTGTCCCTTTGTCATGGCATCTGAGGATGAATCCTAGTGTCTCTCTCTTTTCTATCCTCTTCCTACTTTTAGAAGATATTTGCCTTCTCTGAATCAGCCATTGCTGATGTATTAAATCAATCCTTCTAAACCCTCTAGCTCTGTATCAGAGTCTCTTTTATCCTTACAATTGGCTTGGGAAGGCCCTATCTCACCCAGTCCCACTTAGAGGCATAATTCCAGTCCGATGGCCGCTAGCCCCTCCCCTGGGTTTTTCACATAGGGGTGATAGGACCTCCTCCCCAGAGGTAAAACGGGGTTAAAGAACCCTCCTCCCCCAGAGAAGGGCACCAGAGCTCTGATTTTGAAAAATTTTGAACTTGTTTATTTTTGTTTTTGAAGTTGCAAATAATAATGCCTCCTGTCTTGCCATTAAATTCAGATTATTATAGCCTATGTTGACTAAATAATCTTGATTTTATTAAATTCATGTGCTGAATATCCCCCCCCCCCTTCTGTCTGTCCCCTCCCATGATGTGTTAATAAAGATTTTGCTTTCTTGAAATTTCATCTAAGTTATGTTATGGCTGTTGATTTTCTTGTTCTGGGGTTAGTTGTTATTTTTCATTTTTTTTCTCTTTCAGTGATTCTGTAGATTTTGTTTCCTTATTTATCTACGGACCATGTAATCTATTGTTTTCAGTTCCTGGGAGTTGCTGTTCCATTTTGTTCTATGATGGATATTCAGTGGAGTTCGATTTCTTCCTGATTGGTTCTGCAGTCTTATGGTCAAAGAAAAGTGGAAGTGCTGGACTTGTTCATTACATTTTATTAAGCTGCTGTGTGCCGATTGGTGCAGTCTTGTTACTATGTTATTTCTTTTTTCTCTGTATGTTTTCTTTGCTGCTGTTTGGAATCAGTAAAGATTTAAGGCACAATATTCACCTCCTGTCTTTAATAAAATCAAGATTATTTTGTCACCATAGGCTATAATAATCAGAATTTCTCAGTCACTGGCTATATTACTCATAGTGCATACCTGTTGCCTATATTGTTACTAGTATACTATCTGCATTAAATATATTGTAGTGCTGTGTACCCCTCATCTAGTTGAACAATATTTTTATTGTAGTGGGGGCACCGTGGGTTCCTAGCTGCCTGCTATAGCCTACACCATACTAGCATAACTTTTCATTTGGGTGTAAAATATATAACAACAATAATTTATCAGTGGCTGGCTATATTGCAGACAGAGCATGCCTGTTGCCTATACTGTTACTAGTATACTATTTGTATTACATATATCATAGTACGGTGTACCCCTCATCTAATTGAATCTATATTTTTTATTACAGTGGGGGCACCATGGGTTCCTGGCAGTTTTCTATAGGCTCTCTACAGCGTCATAATAGTTACGTAGCATACCTTTTCATTTGAGTGTAAAACAGTGCATGCCTGTTGCAGGGATTGGCAGTGGGAATTCTGGGGCATTCTAGAGACATGGTCAGGACTTTTCCCCTATACTTCTACCCAGCAAAATTCATAAAGACTTTGTGATGTATCTTTTCATGCGTTTATATCTCGCTTTTTCAAAGCTGAAGAGATTGGCCCCTATTTATGAAAGTCTGGCGGACCTGATCCGACACTGCAGATCAGGTCCGCCAGACCTCACTGAATACGGCGAGCAATACGCTCACCATATTCAGCATTGCACCAGCAGCTCACAAGAGCTGCTGGTGCAATGCCGCCCACTGCAGACTCGCGGCCAATGGGCCGCCAGCAGGGAGTACAATCGGGTTGATTTCCGGCGATGTCTGTCCGCCTGCTCAGAGCAGGCGGACAGGTTATGGAGCAGCGGTTTTTGTGACCGCTGCTTCATAACTGCTGTTTCTGGCAAGTCTGCAGGCTCGCCAGAAACACGGGGCATCAAGCTCCATACGGAGCATGATAAATATGCCCCATAGTCTCATTTTTATTTTAAGTTTATTTTGTACATTTATTAGAGTGGACTGTTTTATAGAGGGATTTTTATTATTATTTTATTTTTTACTTTTAATTATTTTGCTTTGTAAAGTTTTAAGGCGTTTTGCAAATTCGATATTCTTCATAATTTAACTTCTTCCATGAGCCAAGAAGAGAGCAATTATGAGATAGATGCTGCTCCATTGATTATAATGGAGTTTGACATTTAACTTGTGGCCGTGACAAGGGGAGGGTTAAAAATGATTATGAATTCTGTGAAATTCAAGTAGCCATAGTTTTTTTACAAGATAGTTTCACACACATGGTTTTATTGAATCTAGACAGTTATTAAGGATTGTAATGACTTCCGTGTTGTCTGCTTTACTATTGGAACCAACAATAAAGGTCTACTGACAAATAAGTGAAATTTGAATTTTGTTTGGATTTTTTCTTGCTAGATGCTGGTAGGCAGAGCTTTTTTAAAAAACAATATAGTTACCAAACCAGTATACTACAACCCCGGTAATGTTTTTGTTTTCATTTTTAGAGGCAAATACATTTTACTCCTCCTTTAACATACATTCAGATGTTTCCAAAGGTATTGCTGTTATAAGTCAGTGTGTTAGATACCAATACAATACTGTCTTCTCTTGATGCAATATCTTTTTTTACAGGAGATGCTAGTTACTCATGTCCCCATGGTTGCTAATATCCATCAACAAACCTATGACACAAGTGGAGGGGAATATAACAATGGCCACAGAAGTAGAGCGCAATAGAAAAAAAAAAAATTGGCGCCTGAAAAAACAGATTTCACTGTTTGTACCACTCTGGCAGAGTGCTGTAGTATGCACCATGGAATACCAGATACATTTACTAGATTAAGTAAATCTGTTTCCTGCAAAGGATGATGGGAATAAGGAAATGATGTCGGAATTCACAAATTGCAGACCCATAACCAAAGTCCAATAAATTAAGGGTTTTTTACCTGCAAGTATACACTATTCCATGTTAGCTTGTGAGAAATGTTGTGAACCATCAAATTTCTAGTCTGTCTGATGTATTTTGACACTTATAAATGGCCAAACATTTGTAATTGTGTCCTTGAAAAGGTAAGAGATATTGATTAATTCACAGTAAAACATCCATAAATGAGGTCCACATTGCAAAATATGGTAGATCCCCAGAGATAGAAATGTCAGTTATTAAAACTGCTAAGTATTGTTTCATACATTGCGGTTTTTAGGCATGTGCAGGGAAGAAAATTTAGTTTCGGATGAAATTATTGTCCCAGAATATTTGTTACATTATTTGGTTTTCGTTTAGGTTAAAACAAAATGAAAATTGAATTTTCATTAAACATTTACGTTTTTTTTTTTTTTAACAAATATAAATGTTTCATAGCTACAGGTGAAAAGTTCACCTGTAGCTAGGGTTGCCCCCTTCAGCCATGTTTTCCTGCACACTTATGAGTTACACATGCTGCAGGGTGTGCAGGGAGGAACATGTATTGTGTTTCTGGACAGCACTATTTATATTCCTCCCTGCAGCATGTGTAACTAATAAGTGTTCAGTATTTTAAGGGACGGGTGGCCACCCTACCTGTAGCTACATACTTACCCTAACACACTCTCAAGAGAGCGCTAACTCGATCCTCTTCTTGCCAGAGCCCTGGCCATAGCTGTTTAGCTAAAATCTCTGGTCACACAGGAAATACTAGTGAATAATCTATAAAAGGTCATAACAAACATTGCAAGAGAGTCCACCTTTGCTGTGCACACAGGTTGACTAAACAAATTGTCAAGCGCAAACAAAAGAGAGAGTGCGCCGGCAAGAGTTTGCTATACCTATCACACAACAATGCTCATACAATATGTGTTATTGAAAAGTATTTACCAATTTTATTTAAAATCTAAGCAACCTAAAATATGTAAAAAAATAACAATATATAAATAACAATATATAAATGAACCACCATTTATATATTGTTATTTATATATTTTTATTTATATAGTGTTATTTTTTTTACATATTTTAGGTTGCTTAGATTTTAAATAAAATTGGTAAATACTTTTTAATAAGACATATTGGGGCCTATTTACTAATGTGCGAGCGGACATGATCCGATATTGTGGATCATGTCAGCTGCACATCGATAAATGCAGGCAGCATAGGCTGCCGGCATTTATCATTGCCCCAGCAGTTCTTGTGAACTGCTGGTGCAATACCACCCCCTGCAGATTCGCAGCCAATCGACCGCTAGCAGGAGGTGTCAATCAACCCGATCGTATCGTATCGGGTTAATTTTCATCGATGTCTGTCCTCATCCTCAGAGCAGAGGAGCTTGATAAATATGCCCCATTCTATGAGCATTGTTGTGTAATAGGTATAGCAGACTCTTGCAGGTGCACCCTCTCTTTTGTTTCCACTTTCTGTTTTTTTGTAGGGGGGAGCTAAGCTATACATTAGGGTATATTCACTATCGGCCAGATTATGAGTTTTGCAGTAAGAGCTGTGCGGTGCTAACTTGCACGTTATTGTCACCGCTCACTTACCTACAGTGCTGGTATTACAGGTTTTTATAAACCCGGCGTTAAAAGGCAAGAAGTGAGCGTAGAGCAAAATTGAGCTCCATACCGCACTCGAATACCAGCGCTGCTTAAGTCAGCGGTGATCTGGTTGTACGTGCTCGTGCATGATTTCCCCATAGACATCAATGGGGAGAGCCGGCTAAAAAAGAGTCGAACACCTGCAATAAAGTAGCGTAAAGCTCCGTAACGCAGCCCCATTGATTCCTATGGGGAAACAAAATTTATGTTTACACCTAACACCCTAGCATGAACCCTGAGTCTAAACATCCCTAATCTTACACTTATTAACCCCTAATCTGCTGCCTCTGACATCGCCGACACCTACATTATACTTATTAACCCCTAATCTGCCGCTCCGGACATTGACGACACCTACATTATACAATACTTATTAACCCCTAATCTGCTGCCCCCAACATCGCCGACACCTACATTATATTTATAAACCCCTAATCTCCCGCCCCAATGTTGCCGCAACCTACCTACACTTATTAACCCCTAATCTGCTGCCCCCAACGTCGCCGCCACTATACTAAATTTATTAACCCCTAAACCTAAGTCTAACCCTAACACCCATTAACTTAAATATAATTAAAATAAATCTAAATAAAATCTAGTATTAATAACTAAATAATTCCTATTTAAAACTAAATACTTACCTGTAAAATAAACCCTAAAATAGCTACAATATAACTAATAGTTACATTGTATCTATCTTAGGGTTTATTTTTATTTTACAGGCAAGTTTGTATTTATTTTAACTAGGTATAATAGTTACTAAATAGTTATTAACTATTTGCTAACTACCTAGTTAAAATAAATACAAATTTACCTGTAAAATAAAACCTAACCTTACACTACAATTAAATAAATTACCTAAATTAAATACAATTAACTAAATTAAATACAATTACCTAAATTACACAAAATAAAAAACAAATTACAAGATATTTAAACTAATTACACCTAATCTAATAGCCCTATCAAAATAAAAAAGCCCCCCCAAAATTAAAAAAACCCTAGCCTAAACTAAACTACCAATAGCCCTCAAAAGGGCCTTTTGCGGGGCATTGCCCCAAAGAAATCAGCTCTTTTACCTGGAAAAAAAAATAAAAACAACCCCCCAACAGTAAAACCCACCACCCACACAACCAACCCCCCAAATAAAATCCTAACTAAAAAAAACTAAGCTCCCATTTCCCTGAAAGGGGCATTTGGATGGGCATTGCCCTTAAAAGGGCATTTAGCTCTATTGCGGCCCAAAGCCCTAACCTAAAAATAAAACCCACCCAATAAACCCTTAAAAAAAAAAACTAACACTCACCCCTGAAGATCCACTTACAGTTTTGAAGAGCCGACATCCATCCTCAATGAAGCTGGGAGAAGTCCTCATCGAAGCGGCAAGATGTCCTCAATGAAGCCGGGAGAAGTCTTCATTCAAGCCGGAAGAAGTGGTCCTTCAGACGGGCAGAAGTCTTCATCCAGACGGCATCTTCTATCTTCATCCATCCGGCGCGGAGCGGCTTCATCTTCAAGACATCTGACGCGGAGCATCCTCTTCTTTCCGACGACTAACAACGAATGAAGGTTCCTTTAAGTGATGTCATCCAAGATGGCTTCCCTTAGATTCCAATTGGCTGATAGAATTCTATCAGCCAATCGGAATTAAGGTTGAAAAAATCCTATTGGCTGATGCAATCAGCCAATAGGATTGAAGTTCAATCCTATTGGCTGATTGCATCAGCCAAAAGGATTTTTTCAACCTTAATTCCACTTGACTGATAGAATTCTATCAGCCAATCGGAATCTAAGGGATGCCATCTTGGATGACGTCACTTAAAGGAACCTTCATTCGTTGTTAGTCATCAGAAAGAAGAGGATGCTCTGCATTGGATGTCTTGAAGATGGAGCCGCGCCGGATGGATGAAGGTAGATGATGCCGTCTGGATGAAGACTTCTGCCACTTCTCCCGGCTTGAATGAAGACTTCTCGAGGCTTCATTGAGGACTTCTTGCTGCTTCGACGAGGACTTCTCCCAGCTTCGTTGAGGATGGATGTCGGCTGTTTAAAACTGTAAGTTGATCTTCAGGGGTTAGTGTTAGTTTTTTTTTAAGGGTTTATTGGGTGGGTCTTATTTTTAGGTTAGGGCTTTGGGCCGCAATAGCGCAAAATGCCCTTTTAAGGGCAATGCCCATCCAAATACCCTTTTCAGGGCAATGGGGAGCTAAGGTTTTTTTAGTTACGATTTTATTTGGGGGGTTGGTTGTGTGGGTGGTGGGTTTTTCTGTTGTGGGGTTGTTTGTATTTTTTTTACAGGTAAAAGAGCTGATTTCTGTGGGGCAATGCCCTGCAAAAGGCCCTTTTAAGGGCTATTGGTAGTTTAGTTTAGGCTAGGGTGTTTTTTATTTTGGGGAGGCTTTTTTATTTTGATAGGGCTATTACATTAGGTGCAATTCGTTTAAATATCTTGTAATTTGTTTTTTATTTTGTGTAATTTAGTGGGGGGGTTTTGTAATTTAAGTAATTGTATTTAATTTAGTTAATTGTATTTAATTTAGGTAATTGATTTAATTGTAGTGTAAGTTTAGGTTTTATTGTAAGACAGGTTAGGTTTTATTTTACAGGTAAATTTGTATTTATTTTAACTAGGTAGTTAGTAAATAGTTAATAACTATTTAGTAACCTTTCTACCTAGTTAAAATAAATACAAACTTGCCTGTAAAATAAAAATAAACCCTAAGCTAGATACAATGTAACTATTAGTTATATTGTAGCTAGCTTAGGGATTATTTTACAGGTAAGTACTTAGTTTTAAATAGGAATTCTTTAGTTATTAATAGTAGATTTTATTTAGATTTATTTTAATTATATTTAATTTAGTGGGACCTCTGATGAAGTAACCCATTGGTTACGAAATGCGTTAGGCTCCGCCCCCCGCCAAACGTGAGCACATCACACAGGAGTTTACATGGAGCTGCATAAGGAACAGGCTGCTGCACAATTGAAATCAGTGCAGTGGTCTATTGAATTTCCTTTAGTGCTCCATTGCTGTTATATATTTGTAAAGAGCGAATTAGCCGGTACCAGTTTTGTGTGATCTATATACAGGATCCTGTAACCGGTCTGACTACGGCTCTATAGTCTTTTATGATTGTATTTTATTACTCTGTTACAAGTGCCTATTCATGTAAAGTAATAGGTGTTTTATAGGACTCAATAATAAACCTGGTGATATTTTATTCCATTGTGTTAGTAGTGTTTATATGATAACAAGTGGTATCAGCACACTGGTCTCCCCTATCCCCCTTCACTGAAATACTATCTATTTGGCGCTACAAGTTCCCTGTTAACAGGGGAAGTGCCCAAGACATCTGAGGATCGTGGAGGAATAGAGGATTAAGAGGAGGAAGACCTTACTAACACAAAGGCTTTTCAAATACCTCATATCGTGAGGGTACACCAGGTGAGCGTGGATCTTTCACATTTTATCTATTTTCATTACCTGAACGTATTACACGAAGTGTGCCCTGTGCGCCTGTTTTGTTACCTACTTTTCAGATATATATATATATATATATATATATATATATATATATATATATATATATATATATATATATATAGAGAGAGAGAGAGAGAAAATAACTCATTGTGAAGCTCATTAACAAATCTAGACAAGCCAGAAGGCTTGTTTTTCCCACAGAAAACCTCTGGAATACATTATTTACAATGCAGCAAAGGATTCTGGGAAAGATATGCAAATTAGGTTCACAATGACACACCTTTTTACTTCAGCCTGCTTTTCAGCAGATTCCCTTAACGCTAAGTATCGCTGTTCACACAGCTTATAGACTTAGCTAGGGTTAAAGCAGTGATTCAAAACTCTCCCAGGACAGACTGTTTCGTAGTTGTTGCTACTCATCTGCTGGGAGAAAGTTTAAATCACTGCTGGGTGAAGTTGATTCCTGGCAAATACAACAACATTTTAAATTAGGGGGAGGTAAAAAGTGAGTTTAAAATCCTCCACTACGCATAAAATAGAGAAAATAACTCATTGTGAAACTCATTAACAAATCTAGACAAGCCAGAAGGCTTGTTTTTCCCACAGAAAACCTCTGGAATACATTATTTACAATGCAGCAAAGGATTCTGGGAAAGATATGCAAATTAGGTTCACAATGACACACCTTTTTACTTCAGCCTGCTTTTCAGCAGATTCAAATGTTGTTGTATTTGCCAGGAATCAACTTCACCCAGCAGTGAATTAAACTTTCTCCCAGCTGATGAGTAGCAACAACTACGAAACAGTCTGTCCTGGGATAGTTTTGAATCACTGCTTTAACCCTAGCTAAGTCTATAAGCTGTGTGAACAGCGATACTTAGCGTTAAGGGAATCTGCTGAAAAGCAGGCTGAAGTAAAAAGGTGTGTCATTGTGAACATAATTTGCATATCTTTCCCAGAATCCTTTGCTGCATTGTAAATAATGTATTCCAGAGGTTTTCTGTGGGAAAAACAAGCCTTCTGGCTTGTCTAGATTTGTTAATGAGCTTCACAATGAGTTATTTTCTCTATTTTATGCGTAGTGTAGGATTTTAAACTCACTTTTTACCTCCCCCTAATTTAAAATGTTGTTATATATATATATATATATATATATATATATATATATATATATATATATATATATATATATATATATATATATATATATATATAATAATAATAATTATTCAAAAAAGATATTGCACAAAAAAAAAAAAAATTATAAGGGCTCAAAGATATGAGGTCTCAGGTGTTAGGGGAAAAAAAGGCAGACAAAGGGCTTTAACATAGAGATACATGCATACACATGTCTAAAGATGTACTGTATATGTATATATATATAGTGCACTCCCACCTCCAAGGTCAGCTACCAGGGTGCAGGCAAGCCAGATAACAGTTCCATATATAGCATGTACTCACTGGATTTGTGCAAAAAAGTGCTTTATTGGCACACAAGAGTATAGTAACGTTTCGGGGATTCCTACATATCTACCAACACCACATATTGTCCTCTCTAGCATCCTATCCAATACTCAGTAAATATTAAAGCTAGCTGGGCTTTTCCCCACTTCACAATATCGTGGGACATACTACGTACATACATTTATGGTTATGAGCTGCCAGATGAACACCTGACTATCCATCAGACCGGGACACAGGCATTTAAAATGTGCGTTCCTAAGTCTGACTAATTGGTGCAGAGTGAGAGGTGGTAAACTGTCTATAAGTATATTTATGGGACGCGATCAAATATACGGCATAGGTTTCGGCGCAAGCGTAGGAACCCGCGCCGCCCTTAATTTCACCTCGCACATTGGGGTTTTACATATACTGCGCCGTTAGATGCTAAACTGGCGTAAGTAGGACAAACTGGCGATCTTCTGAAATGTGCGCAAATACACATTTTAGTTGTCGCAAGTAACTTACGCCAGTATTTTGTCCACGGAAAGTCTCAATAAAGAGTAGTTTTATGCAAATTAGGCTAACACTCGTAAAAATTAACCGCAACTTCATCTATAAATGCGACACGTAATTACGCTATTCAAAATTCATATATAAACCCATGCGCAGCCGCCATTTTCTTCAGTGTGTTTGGATGGTTCGTTGAGCTACAGCACACTACAGTGAAGTGGAGGATTAGTCAGAGTAGAGAGAGAGAGGCGCAAACAGAGGAGTTAGTTAGGTCGCATTGTTGGTTGATTAAGCTTGTACACTTACACATATTTTTACATATTGCACACATTTTGCATACATACATATACAAAGACACCACACTTTTTTTTCTAACACCTCACACATTTTATTTCAATTTTACAGTGTGGTAGGCTGAGTGTTTGGTTGTGATTGTGTGTGATTGAACTGGGAGTGTGAGTGTGTGCGTGTGTGTAGTGTGAGGATGGCAGGGAGAGGTAGGGCGGAGGGGAGGAGGGGAGAGGAGTGGCAGGGAGAGGAGTAATGTAGAGGACAGGAGGAGCAGCGAGGTCCCCGTCAGGGAGTAAGTGGAGTGGGGAGAGGGAGAGCTAGAAGGGATGATGGGAGGGGAGATGCCCGAGAGCCCCAGAGACCAGGCACATCTAGGAGAGGCCAATAAGAAAGAGTGTAGAGTACTGGCACTAGTTTAGTGTATATAGGAATATATGGAACTGGTAATTGTTCCGGTGCTTACCCACCTAAATTATGACATTAAGAAGAAAAAGAGGCAAGAGAACCTCAAGGAAAGCAGGTGGTTTAAACTAGCACTCATTCCTATCTAACATAATTAAAAATTAACTTTTAATAAGTAATTTTAATACCGGCCTAAATACCAAGTGTACCAAATTAAAACTAAGTCTCAAATGTCCCCCTGTTTCCTGGCCGATAGCAGCTCCCTCGGCTTCAGGTGACAGGGACACTTGGACTCAAATTTAAAAACAACAACATTCACCAACGTGCAAATGAATGCACAAAATGTTTAGCAGCAAACTAGTTTCGGCTGTGCTATCAGCCTTTCTCAATGCTATGGACAAACCGAGGCCCGGGTGCCACCCCTTTATATAGCACAGAGTTAAAACCTATCAGCCTATCATTGATTCCTGTGATGATACTCCTACTCATCATCCAATCCCTGTTAGTTTCAGTATTCTGACGAGCATAAGTAAAAAGCCCAACAGATATTCACATGTTAGAAAAGTGGCACAAAACACAATGTTGTATGTATTTCGATTAAATTCTATTATGCATTCTCCACTGTGTGTTATCTATTGTTGTGCTTTCGATTCGTGTTTAAGTGTTTATCCACATACGGCTCTGTAATTGAGAAAAGCACTCACGCAAGAGAGCCAATTTCATTGGTCCACACAGACATACCCCTATTTGACGTTATCCAATCGGATAAACATTCCTCCGTGAGTAAACAAAGCAAAACCACACCGGAACACCACTGCACAATAGAGCCAACAAGCTCTTTCTCTGTTATTAATCAAGCAGATTACCTAAATTCAGGGGTATTGATATTATTCTATTCCCTGTGTAAGTAACGCTAATGTCAGAAGCTAATGTCAGAATGTCAAAAGCGGTACGGATCTATTTCAATGTAACGCAGGATTAGGGAATTTGTACGAACTTGTCACTGATTGGATTACCATTTGTATCCTATATGTTTAAAACTTAAAATAATGCATTAATTATAAATATAGGAAGCAAATTACCCTCCAATATTTGCGCCGCATGCGCTCGTATCATATTGTGACATTATTTCCTAAATAAACAAAGATCACCCTAAAACATATGACAATTTACTCAAACAAAGTGTGTTCCTTAAAATCCTTTACTGCAGTAAATGGTACATATAACCATGGCATGTTCCACTATTGTTATGTGTTGTCATGGATGGATTACTACCATAGGGGAAATTTATGTGGGTTCCACATTAATTTTTCACACATAATGCTGATCTATAAGCTCTTCAGATACTTGTTATTAACATTAGGTTCGCAGTTATGAGAGGTTTGTCAGATATAAATGTAGGACTGTGTATGTATTAGAGACTTCTAATAATGGATATAGCAAAAAACAAAGAGTGTACAGTTAAACTAACATCCTATTGCCTGTAAGAGCACCTTACTGTCTTAGTGTGAAAACACATATTGGTATTATGCAATATTAGGCAGATGTCATTTATATATTGTACAATTATCTAGTGATCATTACATAACGCAGATCATGTAATTTGCATATAAAGTTATTAGAATATCGAGGAATAGGTTAATGGTATACAAAGTGCTATGGGCGGCCATTATACACCATTCAAATTTGTTGGTTGTTCCACAAAACTAATATGATATTATATATAGAATAGATACTCATTTTTTATTTTTTAAGAAACTTACTACCTCTCTCATGTAAATTCCCTATATCTAATTACATCCAACTTGGACTTGTGGGTAATATAGGATATTGGAGTGGAGGTTGTTAGTCCGAATTTGGTTAGGTATAATTCAGTAAATATAATACATAAATAGTAGTTTTTGTGATAGAACAATGCGGTGATCGAATAAAATAAAATAATAATAAAATAGATTGATGGAGAAAGCTTATCTCATGAAACATCATCAACATTCATTCAACATGGTTTTTAAAGAAATACCCAATAGTTATTGGCCTCGTTCATTCCATTGGGTATAATTGAATTCAGTCTGAAAATCCAACCTGTTTCCTTTTGGAGTAGGGTATTTTCACAGTTACCCCCTCTAATTCCAGGTTTGATTTGTTCCAGACCCCAACATTTAAACGAGGCAGTTTTGCCTGAGTGACACTGTAGAAAATGTTTTGCCACACTCGTTATTTTTTTGCCCTTTTCTGAATCTTTCTGTGCATTGCGGATGTTACTAAGATGTTCTGTCATTCTAATGTTTAACTTACGGGTAGTCATACCTGTGTAGATCTTGTCACATGAACATGATAGGCAATAAATAACGTTTTCGCTCTGACAATTGATATGGCTTTTAATTCTCCAAGTTTTACAGAATCTATCTACCATAGTATCTTTTTTCACCATGTACTGGCAGATATTACAATGTCCACAAGGTACCGATCCCTGATGAATTGGTTTATTGTGTCGATTTCTATTAAAGTGACTATTAGTAAGATGGTCATTTAGATTACTTGCACGTCTAAAGGTAAAAGACGGATTAGTAGGTAACACCATATTTAATTTATCGTCACTTTTTAGAATGTGCCAGTGTTTTTTGATAATATTAGATACTTCATCACTTTGGCTATTATAGGTGGATATAAACCTTATTGTATTTGTGTCAGATGATGTAGTATTATTTGGTCTAAGCAGGTCTGACCTATCTTTAGATAGTGCTTTACGATAGGCCCTTGCTAGTGACTTTTTGGTATACCCTCGTTCCAAAAGTCTTTTTCTTAGTTCACCTGCTGCTTGTTTGAAAGCATTGATGCTAGAACTGTTCCTTCTAAGTCGTAAGTATTCGCCATATGGGAGGCTACGAATTGTAGAAGGGTGATGATGGCTACTGGCATGAAGTATGTTGTTGGTGGCAGTGGGTTTTCTGTAAGATTCTGTTTCTAGTTTGTTATTTTGTTTTACAATAGTCAAATCTAGAAATTCCACCTTATCCATACTAGTGTTCTATGTCAGATATAGGCCAAAGGGATTAGTGTTTAAGCATTCTATGAATTTTTGTAAATTCTCAATTGTGCCTTCCCAAATAATAAAGATGTCATCTATGTACCTAGACCAGTGGGAGATGTAGCGGGTATATTGGTTCATGTTCTCATTGAACACTATCATCTCTTCCCACCAGCCCAGGTACAAGTTGGCATAAGTGGGTGCACACGAGGTGCCCATGGCGGTGCCACATATTTGTAAGAAGAACTTTTCATCAAAGACGAAATAATTGTGTTTAAGAACAAATTTTAACAGTCTGATGATGAAATCTTTGGTATTCACTTCCATATCCTGATCTTTATTTAGGAAATGGGCGACCGATTTGATACCCCATTCCGGACTTATACTGGTATATAGCGATTCGACGTCGCATGTTACCAGTATAGAGTGTTCGGTGACTTCTGTGTTTTGTAACTTATTGAGGATATGCATGGTATCCTTAGTATGTGATGGTAACATATCCACAAAACACCTCAGTCTTGCATCCACATATTTACTAGCTTGTTCCGTAAGGGAGCCCATACCCGAGACTATGGGTCTCCCCGGTGGACAAGCAATATTTTTGTGGATTTTGGGTAACAGGTACATCGTTGCGATTTTGGGTTTGGTAACTGTGAGGAACTTATGTTCTTTTGCATCAATGATTTTCTCAGAGAAAGCCCCATCAATCAATTTTTTGTAATTCTCTAGGAAATTATCAGTAGGATTACCCAATAGTTTTTTTGTAGTTTTTAGTGTTAAGAAGTTGTTTCATTGCTTCTTCTACATACATAGAAGTAGGCCATATAACAATATTGCCCCCCTTATCACTATTTTTAAATTGGACATCTGTCCATGTGGTCATTTCTTTCATGGCCTCAAATTCTAATTTGGTCATGTTTGCTCCATAAAGTTTAGTATCTTGCATAGATATGATGTCATTACATACTAGATTTAGAAAAGTGATTGCTTGGGGGGAAATGTGACCTGGAGGAGTGAATTGGGACTGTATTTTAAGAATCTTACGCCAGTTATCAGTATTTGGCGTGTTAGTCAATTGATCCGACACATCCTCATTCTCATCTAGTAATGCTATGAGGTTGTTCAATGCTATGATGTCAGGTTGAGAAGCAAGGGTAGGGTCATCATTGGGTATGAAATATTTCCTTAATAAGATCTTCCTAACAAATAGGTGGGTGTCTTTTATAGCCTCGAATTTGTCAATGTGGTTTGAAGGTACAAAAGATAAACCTTTTTTAAGGGCGGAGAAATGTGCTGGGGTTAATTCCCTGTCAGATAGGTTAATGATATTTAATTTAACATCATCATTATTTATAATTACTTCTTTTTGTTGTTTTTGTTGTGGGTTTGGGTTTTGTGTGCTTGTGGTCTTTGGTTGAACCGGACCTGACGTCTGGTTCGAGGTTGTATGCCCTCTGCCTCTTCTGGTCCTACGTCTAAAGGGGTAGTTCTCAAGTTAATGTGTGGTTTAGTTTTTTTCTTATTTTGATTATTAGTAGAAACAAGTATGGACCTAGGTTGTGTCTCAGGTTCTGATATCTCTGCATCTGTTGAGTCATATTCTATATCAGTACACTCAGAATCAGAATATTGATTAACACTTTTTTTCCAATTGTATACTTGTCCCTGAGCATAATCGTTCAGATCCCTATCTATCTTTTTTTCTTTCTTATCTGACACAAACTTAGCAAATCTTTCCACCTCATTCTTGATTTTATTATAAGATTTTTAAAAATCCTCTAAGGTTTCATAGAGCTTTAATTCTTCACTTAATTTATTAAACTCTTGTGTTACTGTGTTTAGTTTGTCAGTTTCGTGTTCAATAAGATAACCAATTAACTTGAGTGAACACTCAGTGAGTGCTTGTTCCCATTTTGACATTAGCTCAGGTTTGAGATTATAAAAGGATGGAAACATTTTTAAGCGAAGGCCCCTGGGTATGACGTTATTCTTTTGGTAGAAGTCATACATTCCCAGATTCCATTGCCCTCTAATCTGTTTCTTCCTAGTTTTCTTTAAATCTCTAAGTGGCTGTAACCATTCCCCCACAATTTCCCCATCTTGGGTGTTTTTGTTTTTAAGGTCTGATGTTAATTTACCAATGTCCTCTGACCATTTCTGCATCTCCGCACTTAAATCAAAGGAGGCCATACTGTATGCAAACTGTGCTTCTAGTAGCTCTATTAGAATGTGGGATAGTTTAAGTACTATTCCTAAATAAGCCAATAAGAAAGAGTGTAGAGTACTGGCACTAGTTTAGTGTATATAGGAATATATGGAACTGGTAATTGTTCCGGTGCTTACCCACCTAAATTATGACATTAAGAAGAAAAAGAGGCAAGAGAACCTCATGGAAAGCAGGTGGTTTAAACTAGCACTCATTCCTATCTAACATAATTAAAAATTAACTTTTAATAAGTAATTTTAATACCGGCCTAAATACCAAGTGTACCAAATTAAAACTAAGTCTCAAATGTCCCCCTGTTTCCTGGCCGATAGCAGCTCCCTCGGCTTCAGGTGACAGGGACACTTGGACTCAAATTTAAAAACAACAACATTCACCAACATGCAAATGAATGCACAAAATGTTTAGCAGCAAACTAGTTTCGGCTGTGCTATCAGCCTTTCTCAATGCTATGGACAAACCGAGGCCCGGGTGCCACCCCTTTATATAGCACAGAGTTAAAACCTATCAGCCTATCATTGATTCCTGTGATGATACTCCTACTCATCATCCAATCCCTGTTAGTTTCAGTATTCTGACGAGCATAAGTAAAAAGCCCAACAGATATTCACATGTTAGAAAAGTGGCACAATATGATACGAGCGCATGCGGCGCAAATATTGGAGGGTAATTTGCTTCCTATATTTATAATTAATGCATTATTTTAAGTTTTAAACATATAGGATACAAATGGTAATCCAATCAGTGACAAGTTCGTACAAATTCCCTAATCCTGCGTTACATTGAAATAGATCCGTACCGCTTTTGACATTCTGACATTAGCTTCTGACATTAGCGTTACTTACACAGGGAATAGAATAATATCAATACCCCTGAATTTAGGTAATCTGCTTGATTAATAACAGAGAAAGAGCTTGTTGGCTCTATTGTGCAGTGGTGTTCCGGTGCGGTTTTGCTTTGTTTACTCACGGAGGAATGTTTATCCGATTGGATAACGTCAAATAGGGGTATGTCTGTGTGGACCAATGAAATTGGCTCTCTTGCGTGAGTGCTTTTCTCAATTACAGAGCCGTATGTGGATAAACACTTAAACACGAATCGAAAGCACAACAATAGATAACACACAGTGGAGAATGCATAATAGAATTTAATCGAAATACATACAACATTGTGTTTTGTGCCACTTTTCTAACATGTGAATATCTGTTGGGCTTTTTACTTATGCTCGTCAGAATACTGAAACTAACAGGGATTGGATGATGAGTAGGAGTATCATCACAGGAATCAATGATAGGCTGATAGGTTTTAACTCTGTGCTATATAAAGGGGTGGCACCCGGGCCTCGGTTTGAGCATTGAGAAAGGCTGATAGCACAGCCGAAACTAGTTTGCTGCTAAACATTTTGTGCATTCATTTGCACGTTGGTGAATGTTGTTGTTTTTAAATTTGAGTCCAAGTGTCCCTGTCACCTGAAGCCAAGGGAGCTGCTATCGGCCAGGAAACAGGGGGACATTTGAGACTTAGTTTTAATTTGGTACACTTGGTATTTAGGCCGGTATTAAAATTACTTATTAAAAGTTAATTTTTAATTATGTTACATAGGAATGAGTGCTAGTTTAAACCACCTGCTTTCCTTGAGGTTCTCTTGCCTCTTTTTCTTCTTAACATCTAGGAGAGGCACAGAGGGTGCACATGGGGACAGAAGGGGGGGGGAGGAAGAGGATAGGGAGGAACCCACACCAGGGACATCACAGGGAGCAAGCCAGGTGTCCATGGAGGATGAGAGGTTGAGATGTCCCAGCTTCTCATTCGATGAAAATGTTGCCCTAGTCCAGGCCATCATGGACAATTACAGTGCCCTCTTTGTATTTGAGATATAACATCCTTTAATATCACACATTCATGTACACAATGAGGAGCATGGTATTTGGCCTACTAACAAAAACATCTACAATTATATTTGATATTAAGGCTACTTAACACAATGCAATTCATGATATGAGGTGGAATAGTGCAATACTAACGTGTCACAGAGTAACACAGGCCACAAGCCACATGTAGAGTTTTCAGTAAATGGACACTATAGCCATCACAATACTTTTAGCTCAAGAAAGCAGGTTCTGTGCCTACATCAGGCTAAAGTAAATTGTGTGACCATAGTGTCACTTAAAGAACACATTTTTTTCCATCATTGACATGTACACATAACTATTGTATGAAACACATACCTGTATACTGCGCATATTAAAATCCCTCATATCACAAATGACAATGTGCACATGCATGTTATAGAGTTTGACATGAGAATCAGTATAGGCCCTAGCATGTATCAATGTATATTGTATGCCCACATGGACATATATATGACTGTACTAATCCCTCTCATCATTTGACTCCTCCACAGAAGCTCCTGTCACGAGGATGCAAACAGGCATGCTGCCACCACCACCACCACCAGTCTTCAGGCAACCAGATGAACAGTATGCTCCCCACCATTGACATATGACCCCTGGCAAGATTCCTGGCCAGAGGAATATTCTTCGTTTGGCTTTGAGGGGGAGCCAAGACAGCCACAAAGGGTCCATGCATTCCCCCCCCCCCCAACACAATGTCAGGGAAGTCATGGCTTTTACCCACAGACTATGTCACAAGAAGTGCCAACTGGACAGGCTGAGTGGTAACACACTGGTCATCAGTGGGACTATCAAACAACCCTGAGAGCTCCACCATCCTCATCACTTGGATGAGCTCCACCGTCCTCATCACTTGGGAGAGCTCCACCATCCTCATCACTTGGGAGAGCTCCACCATCCTCATCACTTGGGAGAGCTCCACCATCTGCAGATGAAAATATAGCTGAAAGTACTCAAGCACCAGCAGATGCAGCTGAACCTGTCCCACAAGAACCAGCAGATGCAGCTGAACCTTTACCACAAGAACCAGCAGATGCAGCTGAACCTGCACCTCAAGTAACTAGAAGCCCTGCTGCTCAAGAGCCTGTGGATGCATTGTCATTCTCCCCAGGGTGAGGAATACATTGTAATCCAGAGGAGGCTCATAACAAGCTCCGAGAGCAGACAAAGAGGCCAAGAGAGGTTCCACAGAAGCCAAGAGAGTTTCTTCAGGAGCCAAGAGAGGTTACACAAACGTAGCATAGAGCTGCAGAGGGACATGGCAGCATCATTAAGTGGAAGTGTTCAAAACCAGTCACAGATGATGCGAATTCTGTCTGATATGCAGATGCAGATGGACAATAGATGGCGAGAATACAATCAACTCTTGGGTGTGTTGGTTGAGCACTTTACACACCAGCAGGACACTGCATCCAGCCTATCATCTGTGGCCAGTACACCAGCAGAAACATCAGAATCTTCTCAAACCAAGAGAACAAGGCAGTCCACTACAGTCACCTCAGCTCCCTCATCCAAGAAGCCTAAAAAGAAATAAATATTATTATAGTTCACCATAAATCTTGTCCTCTGTTATTTACCATATAATTGTCATCCACATCCATGTGAGGTGTGTTTTAGTACACTAATATTGTTAAAACATATAATAAGACCTGTGTGGAAATGGCCCAAAAAAGGTAATATTATCATGTTTATGACATATTCATGTTCTATAAACCACATCACATAGTTGTGTATGAAGGGTTCATATAGTAATATTCACTTCTAAGATGTAAATCAAGGTTTCTCACATCCAATATAAATTGACAAATGGGTATATATATATAAATAATAATGTATTTACAGAAGGTGTGAACATAAGGTATAAACATCCATTTTCATTCTTATTAATGATATAAAATAAATCATAGTGACCTAAACATGAATTAAACAAATGAGATATTTTCAATAATTAGGGTGGTTAAGGGAAGGGGGGTGGGATGTAGTAGTTTCACTTACATGCAGTGGAAATACGCAGTATGTAATTCTATGACCAGCTGCAGCAACAACAGCAGCAGGGGCAGCACCAGGAACAGGCACAACAGCAGCAGGAGCAGGGATGGCTACAGCACCATGACCAGGGACCTCAGCAGCAACTAGAGCATCAGCGGGTATATCATGAACAACAGGGGCTTGTAGGGCTTCCAGCGCCCCTTGTGCCCAACGATGCTGTCTATCTATGTAAAGCAGGGGAAACATGGTGACTAATGAGGGTATGCATTGGCAGGTGTTTTAAGGCTTCCGGGTGAGAGGTTGTGCTATTTGTGATTGGTTTGACACACTTGCAGGGGCAGTAATAATAAATGCTTAGAAGAGGTTTAACTGTTTGAGATTTGCGGGTGATATGTATGTGATTACGCATGCGTTTGTTAGGCCTTCAGGGAGTTACGTTGCTTTTTTAGTCAGTGCAAGGGTTGCTGCGCCTGCAATATGTGGCGAGATGAGAATGGAGTAGATTTTCTGAATTCTGCGCACATAAGTCCTTACGCTGTATATTGGATACCAAATTGCGTGTCTGTTCTATGTTAGTCTATGGGTAAAAAAAATACATCCGAAGGGTGAAATATACGCGCGTAACTTGTATGCTACTCCGTATATGTAATACCAAAATCGCGTAAAATCTGGCGTCGCCGGCTTTTGCGGGTGACGCTGCATATGTAATGGGGCCAATGGTGTTTTTGTAAGATCCAATCTGGGTTATGTATTGCAGTATATGTCAGCATGTACGTTTGTTTACTAACACACGCCCATGAGGAATTTACTTGTGATTGGCTGACATGCTCTGTGACGCCGTATGACCTTCTGTAGGTAACGCCCATCATCTACATGTGTGGTGTTCTCGGTATGGCGTACTGCAGATCGAGTGTGGTAAGATTATCCATTCTCTGATTGATATATGTCTAATTTGAATCTAATATTGCAATTTAACATTTGTCTGTTGATAGACATGATTGTTTATGTGAATGGATTTTGTTGCCGTTATGTTTGGGCAGCACAGATGATCATGTTTAATTGTACCATAGGAGAGAGAGCTCTAATCATTTTTCTTATAATATTATATCAATTATGTCACTTTGTGCACTTATACTGCTCTCTTTATTTACTCATTTATCTTTATTTCTTATTAACAATTATTGCAGATTTTAATGTATTGAATCTATGTCATTATTTTGTTGTTTATCAATTATGTGATTCACATGATGATGTAAATGAGCAGTTCTTCTCTGATTAGGAGTGGAGTTTAGCACCTATTAAAAGCACTGTTTGTTGCTCACATTTTCACTTAGTCTGATGAAGGGGTGAGATCCCCGAAACGTTACTGTACTCTTGTGTGCCAATAGAGCGCATTTTGCACAAATCCAGTGAGTGCATGCTATTTGTGGATCTCTCTCTATCTATCTCTCTCCAGACATACCCGCATATAAACACATAAATACATGTGTACACACAAATAAGACATATATATAAGTGTACTAGAGCCCTTTGCAACTTTTATGTATTGTGAAACAGTTAACTAACTCTAACGTTAAGTATTCTACGATAAATCACGATTGTGCTTACGTGATTACATTTACTTTCAACTCGTAATATGAGCGGTAAGCTAATGAGCGCAAACCCTTGCAATGAGCCCCTTATCGCTCACCCGTAAACGTTTGCACTCCACTCATAATCTAGCCCTAAATAAGCTTATACTTTTTAGGGCAGACTTGTGGGGCCTAGGGTTTGTATCTGTCTTTCTATGTTTATGTCTTAGGGCAGTGCCTTTTTACTCCTAATTACTTAATACCAATAATGAGATAATTGCCTGTGCCATATTTTTTTTAAATCTAAGAAATTCCCCAAAGCATAAGAATAATAATGCATATTTTATTAGTTGCAATTTATTTACATGTTCTACCAGTCATATGTCAGTGAATTATCTTCTTCATCAAAGATATGTTTTATTTCCCTCCATTAATTGCAAAAGCTATGCTTCAAGCAACCTAAAAAGGCAAGAGAAAAGCCCTCTGTGGGTCACGATGAGCCTTCTGTATAAAGATTGGAACAAAACCCAAGCAAAGCATCATTCTGCCAAAATGAAATCTTGAAATGAATGATTCATGTTATATTTACACCACACAAAACTGGCATCAGAATTATTTTTGCTAGCAGACTGGAACTAAACTTGTAGACACTGATGTGCTGCCAAAAATCATCATGGGATTTCCTACTATATATATATATATCTATTGGCTATCTAGGTAAAGTAGTATTTCTCAAATTCTCAATATGTACAAAGAGTCAACATGTGTATGGTGAGTGATTGTGTGGTTTTATTAGTGTCTGTATGTCAACATGCATGTATGTGTGTATTTAAGCATGCATGTATGTATGCATATGAGGGAGTGTGTGGTGTGCATATGTTTTAGTGTGTCTGTGTATATGAGTGTGTGTATGTGTGTGTGCATATGAGTGTGTGTGTATATGAATGTTTGTGTATCTGTGTGTGCATGAGTGTGTGTATATGAATGTGTGTGTGCATATGAGTGTGTGTATGTGTGTGCATGAGTGAGTGTGTGTATATGAATGTGTGTGTATGTATGTGTGCATATGAGTGTGTGTATGCATATGAGTGAGTGTTTGTGTGTATGTGTGTGTGCATATGAGTGTGTTTGTATATGAATGTGTGTGTATGTGTGTGTGCATATGATTGTGTGTGTGTATATGTGTGTGCATGTGAGTGAGTGTGTGTATATGAATGTGTGTGTATGTATGTGTGCATATGAGTGTGTATGTATATGTGTGTGCATGTGAGTGAGTGTATATGAATGTGTGTGTATGTGTGTGCATATGAGTGTGTGTGTGTGTATATATGAATGTGTGTGTGCATATGAGTGAGTGTATGTATTTGAATGTGTGTATGTGTGTGTGCATATAAGTGTGTGTGTGCAAAAGAGTGTGTGTGTGTATATAAGTGAGTGAGTGTGTGTGCCTGATGGTGTCTGATGATGTGCAAATGGCTTCTAAAGTAGTTTGATGATCATCAAGGCCTAGATTTGGAGTTTGGCGTTAGCCGTGAAAACCAGCGTTAGAGGCTCCTAACGCTGGTTTTGGCCGCCCGCTGGTATTTGGAGTCAGTGATTAAAGGGTCTAACGCTCACTTTTCAGCCGCGACTTTTCCATACCGCAGATCCCCTTACGTCAATTGCGTATCCTATCTTTTCAATGGGATCTTTCTAACGCTGGTATTTAGAGTCGTTTCTGAAGTGAGCGTTAGACATCTAACAACAAAACTCCAGCCGCAGGAAAATAGCAGTAGTTAAGAGCTTTCTGGGCTAACGCCGGTTCATAAAGCTCTTAACTACTGTACCCTAAAGTACACTAACACCCATAAACTACCTATGTACCCCTAAACCGAGCTCCCCCCACATCGCCGCCACTCGATTAAAATTTTTTAACCCCTAATCTGCCGACCGCCACCTACGTTATACTTATGTACCCCTAATCTGCTGCCCCTAACCCCGCCGACCCCTGTATTACATTTATTAACCCCTAACCTGCCCCCCACAACGTCGCCGCCAGCTATTTAAAATAATTAACCCCTAATCTTCCGACCGCAAAGCGCCGCCACCTACGTTATCCCTATGTACCCCTAATCTGCTGCCCCTAACACCGCCGATCCCTATATTATATTTATTAACCCCTAATCTGCCCCCCTCAACGTCGCCGACACCTGCCTACACTTATTAACCCCTAATCTGCCGAGCGGACCTGAGCGCTACTATAATAAAGTTATTAACCCCTAATCCGCCTCACTAACCCTATAATAAATAGTATTAACCCCTAATCTGCCCTCCCTAACATCGCCGACACCTAACTTCAATTATTAACCCCTAATCTGCCGACCGGAGCTCATCGCTACTATAATAAATGGATTAACCCCTAAAGCTAAGTCTAACCCTAACACTAACACCCCCCTAACTTAAATATAATTTACATCTAACGAAATTAATTAACTCTTATTAAATAAATTATTCCTATTTAAAGCTAAATACTTACCTGTAAAATAAATCCTAATATAGCTACAATATAAATTATAATTATATTATAGCTATTTTAGGATTAATATTTATTTTACAGGTAACTTTGTAATTATTTTAACCAGGTACAATATCTATTAAATAGTTAATAACTATTTAATAGTTACCTAGTTAAAATAATAACAAATTTACCTGTAAAATAAATCCTAACCTAAGATATAATTAAACCTAACACTACCCTATCAATAAATTAATTAAATAAACTACCTACAATTACCTACAATTAACCTAACACTACACTATCAATAAATTAATTAAATACAATTGCTACAAATAACTACAATTACATAAACTAGCTAAAGTACAAAAAATAAAAAAGAACTAAGTTACAAAAAATAAAAAAATATTTACAAACATAAGAAAAATATTACAACAATTTTAAACTAATTACACCTACTCTAAGCCCCCTAATAAAATAACAAAGCCCCCCAAAATAAAAAATTCCCTACCCTATTCTAAATTAAAAAAGTTAAAAGCTCTTTTACCTTACCAGCCCTGAACAGGGCCCTTTGCGGGGCATGCCCCAAGAATTTCAGCTCTTTTGCCTGTAAAAAAAAACATACAATACCCCCCCCCCAACATTACAACCCACCACCCACATACCCCTAATCTAACCCAAACCCCCCTTAAATAAACCTAACACTAAGCCCCTGAAGATCTTCCTACCTTGTCTTCACCATCCAGGTTCACCGATCCGTCCTGAAGAGCTCCTCCGATGTCCTGATCCAAGCCCAAGCGGGGGGCTGAATAGGTCCATGATCCGGTCAAAGTCTTCATCCAAGCGGGGCAGAAGAGGATCTTCCATTCGATTGAAGTCTTCATCCAGGATGCATCTTCTATGGTCTTCTATCCGGAGCGAAGCGGCAGGATCCTGAAGACCTCCAGCGCGGAACATCCATCCGGCCCGACGACTGAACGACGAATGACTGTTCCTTTAAGGGACGTCATCCAAGATGGCGTCCCTCGAATTCCGATTGGCTGATAGGATTCTATCAGCCAATCGGAATTAAGGTAGGAATTTTCTGATTGGCTGATGGAATCAGCCAATCAGAATCAAGTTCAATCCGATTGGCTGATCCAATCAGCCTATCAGATTGAGCTCGCATTCTATTGGCTGATCGGAACAGCCAATAGAATGCGAGCTTAATCTGATTGGCTGATTGGATCAGCCAATCGGATTGAACTTGATTCTGATTGGCTGATTCCATCAGCCAATCAGAAAATTCCTACCTTAATTCCGATTGGCTGATAGAATCCTATCAGCCAATCGGAATTCGAGGGACGCCATCTTGGATGACGTCCCTTAAAGGAACAGTCATTCGTCGTTCAGTCGTCGGGCCGGATGGATGTTCCGCGCTGGAGGTCTTCAGGATCCTGCCGCTTCGCTCCGGATAGAAGACCATAGAAGATGCCGCCTGGATGAAGACTTCAATCGGATGGAAGATCCTCTTCTGCCCCGCTTGGATGAAGACTTTGACCGGATCATGGACCTCTTCAGCCCCCCGCTTGGGCTTGGATCAGGACATCGGAGGAGCTCTTCAGGACGGATCGGTGAACCTGGATGGTGAAGACAAGGTAGGAAGATCTTCAGGGGCTTAGTGTTAGGTTTATTTAAGGGGGGTTTGGGTTAGATTAGGGGTATGTGGGTGGTGGGTTGTAATGTTGGGGGGGGGTATTGTATGTTTTTTTTTACAGGCAAAAGAGCTGAAATTCTTGGGGCATGCCCCGCAAAGGGCCCTGTTCAGGGCTGGTAAGGTAAAAGAGCTTTTACCTTTTTTAATTTAGAATAGGGTAGGGATTTTTTTATTTTGGGGGGCTTTGTTATTTTATTAGGGGGCTTAGAGTAGGTGTAATTAGTTTAAAATTGTTGTAATATTTTTCTTATGTTTGTAAATATTTTTTAATTTTTTGTAACTTAGTTCTTTTTTATTTTTTGTACTTTAGCTAGTTTATGTAATTGTATTTATTTGTAGCAATTGTGTTTAATTAATTTATTGATAGTGTAGTGTTAGGTTAATTGTAGGTAGTTTATTTAATTAATTTATTGATAGGGTAGTGTTAGGTTTAATTATATCTTAGGTTAGGATTTATTTTACAGGTAAATTTGTTATTATTTTAACTAGGTAACTATTAAATAGCTATTGTACCTGGTTAAAATAATTACCAAGTTGCCTGTAAAATAAATATAAATCCTAAAATAGCTATAATATAATTATAATTTATATTGTAGCTATATTAGGGTTTATTTTACAGGTAAGTATTTAGCTTTAAATAGGAATAATTTATTTAATAAGAGTTAATTTATTTCGTTAGATGTAAATTATATTTAACTTAGGGGGGTGTTAGTGTTAGGGTTAGACTTAGCTTTAGGGGTTAATCCATTTATTATAGTAGCGTGAGCTCCGGTCATCAGATTAGGGGTTAATAATTGAAGTTAGGTGTCGGCGATGTTAGGGAGGGCAGATTAGGGGTTAATACTATTTATGATAGGGTTAGTGAGGCGGATTAGGGGTTAATAACTTTATTATAGTAGCGCTCAGGTCCGCTCGGCAGATTAGGGGTTAATAAGTGTAGGCAGGTGTCGGCGACGTTGTGGGGGCAGATTAGGGGTTAATAAATATAATATAGGGGTCGGCGATGTTAGGGCAGCAGATTAGGGGTACATAGGGATAACGTAGGTTGCAGCGGTTTACGGAGCGGCAGATTAGGGGTTAAAAATAATATGCAGGGGTCAGCGATAGCGGGGGTGGCAGATTAGGGGTTAATAAGTGTAAGGCTAGGGGTGTTTAGACTCGGGGTACATGTTAGAGTGTTAGGTGCAGACGTAGGAAGTGTTTCCCCATAGGAAACAATGGGGCTGCGTTAGGAGCTGAACGCTGCTTTTTTGCAGGTGTTAGGTTTTTTTTCAGCTCAAACAGCCCCATTGTTTCCTATGGGGATATCGTGCACGAGCACGTTTTTGAGGCTTGCCGCCTCCGTAAGCAACTCTGGTATCGAGAGTTGCATTTGCGGTAAAAATGCTCTACGCTCCTTTTTTGGAGCCTAACGCAGCATTTGTTTGAACTCTCGATACCAGAGTTAAATTTATGGTGCGGCCAGAAAAAAGCCCGCGGAGCGTTAACAGCCCTTCTACCGCCAAACTCCAAATCTAGGCCCAAGTTACTTCAGGATGGTCTCTAAAGTAATCTGGTTTGTCTTGGGTTAATTGTAATGTTGTTTGTAGGTAGGTTTGCTATGTGTCCAGTATTGATCTGGACAGTCCAGTATTTTAACAGGCTGTCCAGTAAAATCTTCACAAAAATACTATGGGCCCGATCCGATATGCAGCGTCGCCCGCAAAAGCCGGCAACGCCAGATTTTGCGCTGGTTTGGTATCACATATACGGCGTAGCATACAACTTACGCGCGTATATTTCTGCCTTCGCCCGTATTAGTTTTACCCATAGACTGACATACAAAACACACGCAGTTTGGTATCCAATATACAGTGTAAGTACTTACACGCGCAGAATTCAGAAAATCTACTCTATTCTCATCTCGCCACAAATTGCAGGCGCAGGAACCCTTGCACTGACTAAAAAAACAACTTAACTCTCTGAAGGCTTAATAAATGCATGCTCAACAACGTACATATCAGCTGCAAACCTCAAACAGTTAAACCTCTTCTAAGAATTCTTAATTCCTGCCCCTGCAAGTGTGTCAAACCAATCACAAACAGCACAACCTCTCACCTGCAGCCTTAAAACACCTGCCAATGCACACCCTCATTAGCCACCATGTTTCCCCTGCATTTTCTGCAACAAATACACAGACAGCATCGTGGGGCACAAGGGGTGCTGGAAGCCCTACAAGCCCCTGTTGTGGAGGATGAACCTGCTGATGAGGTCCCTGGTCATGGTGTTGTAGCCATCCCTGCTCCTGCTGCTGCTGCTGTCCCTGCTCCTCCTGCTGTTGTCCCTGTTCCTGGTGCTGCCCCTGCTGCAGTTGTAGGCCAGCAGGGCCTATAAGACATCGGCATCAGCAGAGGGGAAGAGCAAGGGCACCAAGGATACAAAGGGTTAGGGTCACCCTGTTTGGGTTTGGGATGACAGAAGGGGAGGTCAGGGAAAAGTATCGCTTGACTTCTGCAAGCCTCATTGACCTATATGAGGTCTTGAAGGATGATATTGACCCTCAAGCGAATAGGAACCGAGCTCTGACTGGTATGCAGAAGCTGTTGTGTGTTGTACACTTCCTGGCATCCGGCTCATTCCAGTCAACAGAGGGGCTTGTGTCTGGCCTAGCGCAGTCCACCTTCTCCAGGATTCTAGGGGAGGTTTTGACTGCTCTAGATAACCCGACACAGCGATACATTCATTTCCCCCGTACCCCCCAGGAATAGAACCGTCTTAAACAAGGCTTCTATTGACTGGGGGTATTCCCAATGTCATGGGGGCAAATGATTGAACACATGTGCGTATCGTGGGCCCACATGAGGAGCCAATCCTCTATATTAACAGGAAAGGGTTTTACTCCTTGAATTGCCAGATGGTCTGCGATACCACTCTGAAATTCACACATGTGTATGCAGGCTTTCCAGGTAGTGCACATGACTCTTACATCCTGCACCAGACCTCCTTATTCCAGCTTTTCGAATCTGGCACACTCTCGGGAGGATGGCTGCTTGGTGAGTACCTTCATTCTGTCTGTATATTTCTACTAAAGGGACACTAAACACAAAATAATTATCTCATGTTTCAGATACAGAATACAATGTTAAACAACATTACAATTTACTTCTATTATCTTATTTGATTTATTCTTTAGATATCCTTTGTTTAAGAAATAGCAATACACATAGATGAGCCAATCATATGAGGCATCTATGTGCAGCCACCAATCAGCAGCTAATGAGCATATCTAATATGCTTGTCAGTAAATGATATCAAGAGAATGGAGAAAATTACATAATAGAAGTAAATTATAAAGTTGAATAAAACTGCAGGTTCTTTTTAACTCATGAAAGAAGAAATGTGTGTTTCATGTCCCTTTAAAGTATACTATAAATAGTTTTTCACTTAAAGGACATTTTCTTAAAGGGACAGTCTACACCAGAATTTTTATTGTTTTAAAAGATAGATAATCCCTTTATTACCCATTCCCCAGTTTTGCATAACCAACACAGTTATAATAATATACTTTTAACCTCTGTGATTATCTTGTATCTAAGCATCTGCAAACTGCCCCTTTATTTCAGTTCTTTTGGCAGACTTGCAGTTTAGCCAATCAGTGCTTGCTCCCAGATAACTTCACGTGCATGAGCACAGTGTTCTCTATATGAATTACGTGAACTAACACCCTCTAGTGGTGAAAACTGTTAAAATGCATTCTGAAAAGAGGTGGCCTTCAAGGTCTAAGAAATTAACATATGAACCTCCTAGGTTAAGCTTGCAACTAAGAATACCAAGAGAACAAAGCAAAGTTGGTGATAAAAGTAAATTTGAAAATTGTTTAAAATTACATGCTCTATCTGAATCATGAAAGTTTATTTTGGCCTCGACTGTCCCTTTAAAATGGAATGCTCTATCTGAATCACAAAAGAAAAAATTTGGGTTCAGTGTCCCTTTAACTTTGTTTGGATTCGTATAAAAGTAGATAGCTTACAATGCACCAATTTAATGTTTTTGCAAAAAATATCTTTTAAATGAAATCCATGTTATGTCCCTTTAAGCACATGATGAACCTGTAGTAATCAGAATACATATGTTACATGACAGGTGACGCAGGGTACGGCTGCAGACCATGACTGTTAACCCCCTTGGTGCACCCCTTTACAGAGCCACAACTCAGGTACCAGGAGGCCCACATACGGACCAGAAATGTCATCGAAAGGAGCTTTGGCCTGCTCAAAACCAGATTCAGGTGTCTGGATTTGACAGGCGGAGCTTTACAGTATAACCCCAACAAAGTGTGTTCCATTGTCAATGCATGTTGTATTCTACACAACATTGCTGTGGATACACGTATATTGGGGGATATGGAACCAGAAGAACAGCAGCTGTACCTGAGGATGTGGACAGGGGGACATGAAGTGAGGGACTTTGTGGTAAGCGAATACTTCACCTGTAAGTTACTTGTTCATAAGTACAGTAAACCGTAACATTCACATGTATTATGATGTTTGACTGTACCTCACCAACCATTGCATGTGTATATATCATGTCTTGCAGAATTACATACTGCGGATTTCCACTGCATGTAAGTGAAACTACTACATCCCACCCCCCCCTTCCCTTAACCACCCTAATTACTGTAAATTTCACATTTGTTTAATTCATGTTTAGGTCACTATGATTTATTGACTATCATTAATAAGAATCAAAATGGATGTTTATACCTTATGTTTACACCTTCTGTAAATACATTATTATTTAGATATACCCATGTGTCAATTTATATTGGATGTGAGAAACCTTGATTTATATCTTATAAGTGAATATTACTATATGTACCCTTCATACACAACTATGTGATGTGATTTATAGAACATGAATATGTCATAAACATGATAATATGACCTTTTTTGGGCCATTTCCATACAGGTCTTATTATATGTTTTAACAATATTACTGTACTAAAACACACCTCACATGGATGTGGATGACAATTATATGGTAAATAACAGAGGACAAGATTTATGGTGAACTATATGAATATTTATTTCTTTTTTGGCTTCTTGTATGAGGGAGCTGAGGTGGCTGTAGTGGATTTCCTTGTTCTCCTGGTTTGAGAGGATTGTTCTGTTTCTGCTGGTGTGCTGGCCACAGATGATAGGCTGGAGGCATTGTCCTGCTGGTGTGTAAAGTGCTCAACCAACACACCCAAGAGTTGATTTTGTTCCCGCCATCTATTGTCCATCTGCATCTGCATATCAGACTGAATTCTCATCATCTGCGACTGGTTTGTACAATTCCATTTAATGATGCTGCAATGTCCCTCTGCAGCTCTATGTTATGCTTGAGTAACCTCTCTTGGCTCCTGTGAAACCTCTGATGGCCTCTTTGAATGCTCTCGCAGCTTGTTATGAGCCTCCTCTGTAGTGAAATGTATTCTACACCCAGGAGAGAATACAGAACATCCACAGGCTCTTCAGCAGCAGGGCTTCTAGGTGCTTGATGTGCAGGTCCAGCTGATTCTGCTGGTGCTGGTGGGACATCCTCAGCTGCATCTGCTGGTGCGACATACTCAGCTGCATCTGATGGTGCGACATCCTCAGCTGCATCTGATGGTGGGACATCCTCAGCTGCATCTGCTGGTGCTTCAGTAATTCCAGCTATATGCTCATCTGCAGATGTTGGAGCTCTCCCAAGGGAAGAGGATGCTGGAGCTCTCCCAAGGGAAGAGGATGCTGGAGCTCTCCCAAGGGAAGAGGATGGTGGAGCTCTCAGGGTGGATTGGTAGTCCCATTGATGAGCAGTGTGTGACCACTCAGCCTGCCAAGTTTGCACTTCTTGGGACATACCTTGTCTATATAATCCATGACTGCCCTGATATTGTGTTGGGGAGAGGGGTAAAGACATGTACCCTTTGTGGCTGACTTGGCTCCCCCTCAAAGCCAAAAGAAGAATATTCCTCTGGCCAGGGGTCATATGCCAATGGTGGTGTCATCACTTCTGGGTCCTCTACTGACACCATCCAACCCTGCTCATGCCTGGGAGCATAATGTTCAAGTTGTTGCGTGAAGACTGGTGGTGCTGGCTGCATGCCTGTGACTGGTGGTGGTGGTGGTGGTGGTGGCTGCATGCCTGTGACTGGCGGTGGTGGTGGAGGTGGCGGCATGCCTGTTTGCAGCCTGGTGACAGGAGGTTCTGTGGAGGAGTCAAATGATGAGAGGGATTAGTACAGTCATATATATGTCCATGTGGGCATACAATGTACATTGATACATGCTAGGGCCTATACTCATTCTCATGTCAAACTCTATAACATGCATGTGCACAATGTGATTTGTGATATGAGGGATTTTAATCTGCACAGTATACAGGTATGTGTTTCATACAATAGTTATGTGTGCATGTCAATGATGGAGAAAATGTGTTCTTTAAGTGACACTATGGTCACACAATTTACTTTAGCCTGATGTAGGCACAGAACCTGCTTTCTGAGCTAAAAGTATTGTGATGGCTATAGTGTCCATTTACTGAAAACTCTACATGTGGCTTGTGGCCTGTGTTACTCTGAGACATGTTAGTATTGCACTATTCCACCTCATATCATGAATTGCATTGTGTTAAGTAGCATTAATGTAAAATATAATTGTAGATGTTTTTGTTAGTAGGCCAAATACCATGCTCCTGATTGTGTACATGAATGTGTGATATTAAAGGATGTTATATCTCAAATACATATCATACTGGTGTGTGGGATGTTACTCACCAGCATGAGGTGCTGTGGTTGCAACCCCTGAGTCACGAGCCCCTGGAAGTTCACGGACTGCTGTGATATTCAGGGACCTGCGTATCATCTCCTGCCAGGTGTTGTATTCTGCTTCCAAGGGTGGACCACCACCCACCACCTGTTCCCCTCTGGTGCATAGCTTCCTGCCCCATCTTCTCTTTCACCCGCCTCTTACAGTCATTCCATCTTCTTTTAAGGCCCTCAACAGTCCTCCTCTGCGGGGTCACACTGTTGACGGCATCCTCTAAAACCAACCATGCTGTTTTCCGCCTTCTGGCAACACCTTTGCCCTTCTTCTGGCCAAAGAGGGCACTGTGATTGTCCATGATGGCTTGGACTAGGGCAACATTCTCAGAGATTGAGAAATTAGGACATCTCATCCTCTCATCCTCTGTGGACACCTGGCTTCCTTCCTGCGATGTCCCTGGTGTGGGTTCCTCCCTATCCTCTCCCTCCTCCCCCCTTCTGTCCCCATGTGCACCCTCTGTCCCTCTCCTTGATGTGCCTGGTCTCTGGGGCTCTTGGGCATCTCCGCTCCCATCATCTCTTCTAGCTCTCCCCATTCCACTTACTCCCTGACGGGGACCCCGCTGCTCCTCCTGTCCGCTACAATACTCCTCTCCCTGCCACTCCTCTCCCCTCCTCCCCTCCGCCCTACCTCTCCCTACCATCCTCACACTACACCACACACTCACTCACTCACACTCACTCCCAGTTCAATCACACACAATCACAACCAAACACTCAGCCTATCACACTGTAAAATTGAAATAAAATGTGTGAGGTGTTAGAAAAAAAAGTGTTGTGTATTTTGAATATATGTATGTATGCAAAATGTGTGCAATATGTTAAAATATGTGTAAGTGTACAAGCTTACCCAACCAACAATGCGACCTAACTAACTCCTCTGTTTGCGCCTCTCTCTCTACACTGACTAACTCTCAACTCCACTGTAGTGTGCTGTAGCTCAACGAACCATCCAAACACACTGAAGAAAATGGCGGCTGCGCATGGGTTTATATATGAATTTTGAATAGCGTAATTACGTTGCGTATTTTTAGATGAAGTCGCGGGTCATTTTTACGAGTGTTAGCCTAATTTGCATAAAACTACACTTTATTGAGACTTTACGTGGACAAAATACTGGCGTAAGTACTTGTTACGACTAAAATGTGTATTTGCGTACTTTTCGGAACAACGCCAGTTTGTCCTACTTACGCCACTTTAGCATCTGATGGCGCTGTATATGTAATACCCCGATGTGCAAGGTGAAATTAAGGGCGGCGCGGGTTCCCTCACTTGCGCCGAAAACTATGCCATATATCGGATTGCGCCCTATATACTAAAATGTCCAGTTTTTCTTATAGTCCCTTAGCTAAAATAGAAAAGACCTGCCTTGCCTAAATGCATCACAAATATGGAGCAGATAGAAGTGAGAGGCAGTCAAGGGGGTCAAATAATTTCTGTTTACATATACTACAGGCAGACAAAATTGAAAAATTATTGATTTGTATGCTACTGGTGGCAAAGGGGCAAAATTATGAAATTTGGTTTTGGTTCATACAACATGAATCAAAAGTGAGGGCTAAGATAGGGCTTTTAAGGGGAAAATGTGTAACCCCACCTACCATTGTGCCCAATTACAAACAGATTGTCTAGTAATTTTGTGAAGGAAAGCTGGCAACCCTATTTGTAGGTATGTGACCTTCAAAAAGCCTTATGGAAAGCCTAAGAAAAGATTGAGTGTTACTATTTTTATGTTTACTTGATGCAAGTAAAAGAAACACTGATTTACACAGTAAATCTACATATTATTTGTAATTCAGATGGATAATTAATGCAAGTGGCCATGCTTCTAATCGATTGGAATACCATTAAAATGTACCTATAAACATCAGATATGAATATTAAAATTAAACAGATTGGAATGGGGATCCATTGTGTGCATTTCTGTAGTATCTTCAGAAGGATATAAATCAAATAGGAATTGTTCAAAGGATGTTTAATGGTCTAAATAAAACTTATAAAGATTTAATAATCTTAAAATGGGTAACTTAAAGGAGAGCAGGGAGAGAGGTGATATGAACCAAATCCTAAGGAATTCAAGATTGCCTGGAATATGCATAAGGCTATCCTGATAATAAATTATGCTTACAAAACAGATAGGAATATGGGGAGACTTTGTTTGAAATGAGGATTAAGTTAGGGCTCTAATGTTGATCCCATATAGCAAAATGTTTATATTTGATACATCTCCATTTAAAAGGTACAAAAGAAGATAGGGGGCGCCCTTATGGAACCGTGTGTAATATAATAATGTAATAAGTGAATTATTCAGAAGAATGGAGATTCAGATAAGTTAAACTGTATGACATATATAGATGTGCATATATATATATATACACACACACACACACACCAGCTAAAAGTGTATATATACATGCACAAGAAAAAAGTGTATATATACACCTCTTAAAACACAAATAGAAAATGACAATGGTGTATCTATATAGGGTTGTAATGCTATATGTGGTACAGGAATACCAAAAAATGAGGATACTATCCTTATCTAGAAACTCATTTACTAACAAAATATTAAAATACAGGAGTGATAAGTGTATAATCTACAATTTCTAACACAAAAGTCTCATCCAGAGATAATGAAGTCCACACTGAGTAGATGAAGATGTAGGTCTAGGCAGCTATCTTTAGAGGACCAAGGCCATGATCCAAGGTCAGTAATCTGTAGATAATATAAGAACACAGAAGCGCCACATGGCCCAATATTGTTTGATAGCAGATATAAGTAAAGTATCAGATTGATACACTCACATTTGATATGGCACCCCTAGTGGTGCAGAAGAAGCAGTCTGGGATCAATTAGCAGTCACCCAGAAGCATGACCTCTGGTGGATATTCAGTAGTATTTAGTAGAGCACCTTCCTTGGTGCATACAAGGCAGGCTGGGTTCAATACAGGCTTAAACCTGATGAAACAGCTACTGGTTGGCTGAGAAACACGTTGCTTTTATTATATTATTATCTTAAATAAAGTAAGTATTTTTCTATATAATTACCACTTGCTGCCAGACTATTATTTCCACCACTTTTGCCTATTTTTGTCTACATCCTCACCTGTGGATCTTTGGGAGTTCCAGATCATCGGTTCTAAGTCTGCTTATTGACTGTATTGAACACAGCATGCTTTGTATGCCCCAAGGAAGGTGCTCTACTAAATACTACTGAATATCCACCGGAGGTCAGTCTTCTGGGTGACTGTTAATTGATTTGCATACGAAGAGAGAAGCGCTCTACCAGGAACGAACAACAGCTCAGTGGCTTGTTCTATGGCGATTTACCACCCGGAAGCAGCCTCTTTTAGACCAGTGTGCTTTTCACAGAAGAAAACTTTCCTGAAGTATATCAGTTTGATCCTGCCAAGTAAGGTCAGTCCAGCCCCGAAATACCAGGCAATTCTCCTCTGAACAAGGAACATGACAACCCCAGACGATCGTTTCGGCCTCCTATGGGCCTCGTCAGTGAGGTGCAGCCACATTCCTCTAAGCACACTGGGCAAGGAGTCCACGTCTGGTTTCCCCCATCACCCATAGGGAGACTTCCCCAGGGTCATAATAATTTGCATACGAAGAGAGAAGCGCTCTACCAGGAACGAACAACAGCTCAGTGGCTTGTTCTATGGCGATTTACCACCCGGAAGCAGCCTCTTTTAGACCAGTGTGCTTTTCACAGAAGAAAACTTTCCTGAAGTATATCAGTCTGATCCTGCCAAGTAAGGTCAGTCCAGCCCCGAAATACCAGGCAATTCTCCTCTGAACAAGGAACATGACAACCCCAGACGATCGTTTCGGCCTCCTATGGGCCTCGTCAGTGAGGTGCAGCCACATTCCTCTAAGCACACTGGGCAAGGAGTCCACGTCTGGTTTCCCCCATCACCCATAGGGAGACTTCCCCAGGGTCATAATAATTTGCATACGAAGAGAGAAGCGCTCTACCAGGACTGTTAATTGATCCCAGACTGCTTCTTCTGCACCACTAGGGGTGCCGTATCAAATGTGAGTGTATCAATCTGATACTTTACTTATATCTGCTATCAAACAATATTGGGCCATGTGGCGCTTCTGTGTTCTTATATTATCTACATCTCCATTCAATCCTTCCTTGTGGCCAGTGTAAATGCTTGATACCTGGTCAAGCCATAGTGGAAATGGGTTTGCACAGGCATAGCAATTAGTTGCAATGAACTGTGATCATATTGTGATGTCTACATAAAACACATTTTGTACTTCCATATTCCTTAGTTTATTCTAACCAATCCCTATGGGGGTTTAGCTATTGTTTTTTTACAAGAATTTTGATTATGCATATATTATTTTTACATATACAGGTTACACATCATGGACAGAAAATAATGTATTTAAATTAAAGTAACAGTATAGTGCAAAAATGATATGCCATTGCCTAATTCATTAGAGAAAATTATTGTAGTGCTAGCGACACTGCTGAGCCAATCAGCAGTAGTAGCAGTCACAAAGCTGGGTAGTCTTCTGCTAATTTGCTTACCAGTTCTTTTTGGAACCAGCAGTTTCCTGCAATTCCCAAGTGAACATTTAACTATGTGTTTAACCCCTTTGTGGGCTTTATAGTGCTAATATGTCATGTTTTAACAATTTTTAGATTGGAAAGAATATAATAGTGATTTTTAATAGCTTTAATCAGATTTTTTTTATAACTACCTTGTTATAAAGTGTAAAATCTTGAGGCAAAAAAACAAGATACGTAACTATCTATTGCCATTTGTTGGGACACTAAAGCCTATTCTTTTCTGCATTTCTAAAAGTCTATTGAAAGCTTACCTCCAAAAAAGCTGAAAGGCAAGTATTGCACCCCACTGCGTATGCGTACATAGTTCCAGCCCTCCCCATCAGCCTGCAATAGCAAGTTTTTTTTTGTTTTTTTTTTACTATTAAGTGATGCCCAGTACAGCCAATAATACACCATAGGGCCCACTCCCATATGCTAACCAGAACAAACACCTGCTGCTCCACATACATTCTAAGATCCAAGACAGGGCAATATAAGTACCCTTAGTGTAGTCTATAGTGTGTGAGGGTGGGAAGCTGATTGTTTATAAGGCCTTTTGTGTGGAAAAGGTGGCACTGTTCACCTCAAATGGGGTAGGTAAATCTTTGGATAGTCTATCAGCTTCTTTAATGACCTGATAGAGAGAATCCGGCAAATAGTTCAATATTGTTGACACTTAGGGAAGTCTCCCTAATTGTGATGCGGGAATCCAGACGTGAACCCGTTGCTCAGTGTGCCTAGAGGAGTATGGCTGCACCTCACTGACGAGGCCCACACTAGGCCGAAACGTACATCTGGGGTTTTGCTGTTTCTCTCGTTCAGAGAGGGATTGTCTGGTATTTCGGGGTTAAACTGTACTGTGAAGTCAGGATCAGACTGATATGCTTCAGGAGAGTTCTTCTCTGTGAAAGGCACATGTTGAGCAAAAAGAGGCTGCTTCTTGTGTGGTAACTAGCCATAGAACAAGCTATTATGCTATTGTTCATTCCCAGGTTGAGCGCTTCTCTCTTTTTATTTAACCAAATGGAAATTACTTACAGAAGTATAGTGAATTTCCGCTTTTATTTCCAGTGAAATGGTGCCAAATAACAAAAAGAAAATAACCAACTTTAATTAAAAAAAAAACCAGCCAGTTCCAATGCCTTTTTCAAGAACATTAAAAAAAACCAAATGAGCTTTCTATCATGCCCTGCATTCTATTCTAGTAATTGGCCAATACTTTGCCTATTGTTTGTGTCCCATATGGGTACGAGTCAGTGGTTTATAGAAAAGGTGTTGTGGATTCATATTTGTGAGGAGACATTTTAAAAAGTGATAAAAATTCTTTAAAACATTTTTTTTACTGCTGGTTGGAGTATTTAAATTGTCTCTACTTTGTGATTTGTAAAATGTTTTAATTTTTTTTATTTAGATCTGTGATGAGAAATTTGTGTGGATAGACAGATAGATAAATAGATAGATAGATAGATAGAAAGAGAAAGAGCTTATTTATATAATTTTACAAGAATTTTGTTACTTTTTAAAATGCGATTAGCAAACAAAATTTGAAGTTCAGTCTAGAACAGACTACGGCAGACAGCAGCACTCCACATAAGAGCAATTTAAATTGACACACTTTAGATGTGATATATACAGGTACAAAATTATTTATCCAAACTGCTTAAGATTGTCAAAAGGTTTTGAAATAATTTGGATTTCCGAATAGGACCTGTTTTAAAGGAGATGGGAAAAAGTATAAACAACTATATCTTATTTAATTTAGGCAACATAATACAGTTTGTATACATCGTATACATACAAACTGAAGGTCATTTTAAATTATTTGTAATACTTTTGTATACATAATACCATCAGAAAAATAGTACAGTGCTGTAATCAGAAAGGTAATAGTCATTGTTTTAAATAAATATAGAATATATTTTACATTTTAGGACACAAAAACCAAACCAAAGAAGCAAGAGTGTGACTTACTGGAATAGAAAAATGTAATTTTTAATAATTTTATGTTAAAATATATAAATGCTAAACGGCTAGATTACTAGTTTTGCGTTATGATGAAAAAGCAGCATTGAGGCTGATTGGAACAGCCAATAAAATGCAAGCTCAATCCTATTGGCTGATTGGATCAGCCAATATGATTGATGTTCAATCCTATTGGCTGATTGCATCAGCCAATAGGATTTTTTCAACCTTAATTCCGATTGGCTGATAGAATTCTATCAGCCAATCGGAATCTAAGGGACACCATCTTGGACTTCTTTGGAAGAGGATGCTCCGCGTCAGATGTCTTGAAGATGGACCCGCTCCGCTCCGGATGGATGAAGATAGAAGATGACGTCATCTGGGTGAAGACTTCTGCCCATCTGGAGAACCACTTCTGCCTGCTTAGTTGTGGACATCTTGCCGCTTGGATGAAGACTTCTCCCATCTTCGTTGAGGATGGATGTCGGCTCTTCAAAACTGGAAGTGGATCTTCGGGGGTTAGTGTTAGGATTTTTAATGGTGTATTGGGTGGGTTTTATTTTTAGATTAGGGTTTTGGGCCACAATAGAGCTAAATGCCCTTTTAAGGGCAATGCCCATCCAAATGCCCTTTTCAGGGCAATGGGGAGCTTAGGTTTTTTTAGTTATGGTTTTATTTGGGGGGTTGGTTGTGTGGGTGGTGGGTTTTACTGTTGAGGGGTTGTTTGTATTGTTTTTGACAGGTAAAAGAGCTGATTTCTTTGGGGCAATGCCCCGCAAAAGGCCCTTTTAAGGGCTATTGGTAGTTTAGTTTAGGCTACGTTTTTTTTTATTTTGGGTGGGCTTTTTTTTTTTTGATAGGGCTATTAGATTAGGTGTAATTAGTTTAAAGATCTTGTAATTTGTTTTTTATTTTCTGTAATTTAGTGGGGGTTTTTTTGTAATTTAGCTAATTGTGTTTAATTTAGGGAATTTATTTAATTTAGGGAATTTATTTAATTGTAGTGTAGTGTTAGGTGTTAGTGTAAGACATGTTATGTTTTATTTTACAGGTCAATTTGTATTTATTTTAGCTAGGTAGTTATTAAATAGTTAATAACTATTTAGGATTATTCTACCTAGTTAAAATAAATACAAACTTGCCTGTTAAATAAAAATATAACCTAATTTAGATACAATGTAACTATTAGTTATATTGTAGCTAGCTTAGGGTTTATTTTACATGTAAGTATTTAGTTTTAAATAGGAATTATTTAGTTATTAATAGTAATTTAGATTTATTTTAATTATATTTAAGTTAGGGGGTGTTAGGGTTAGGGTTAGACTTGTTGGGGGCAGCAGATTAGGGGTCAATAAGTATAATGTAGGTGGCGGCGATGTCCGGAGCGGCAGATTAGGTTTTAATAAGTATAATGTAGGTGTCTGCGATGTCGGGGGTGGCAGATTAGGGTTTAATAAGTGAAAGATTAGGGGTGTTTAGACTCGGAGTTCACGTTAGGGTGTTAGGTGTAAACATAAAATGTGTTTCCCCATAGGAATCAATGGGGCTGCGTTACTGAGCTTTACTCTGCTTTATTGCAGGTGTTAGACTTTTTCTCAGCTGGCTCTCCCCATTGATGTCTATGGGGAAATTGTGCACGAGCACGTGCAACCAGCTCACCGCTTACTTAAGAAGCGCTGGAATTTAAGTGCGATATGGAGCACAATTTTGCTCTACGCTCACTTCTTGCCTTTTAACGCCGGGTTTAGAAAAACCTGTAATACCAGCGCTGTAGGAATGTGAGCGGTGACAATAACGTGCACGTTAGTACTGCACCCCTCATAACTCAAAACTCGTAATCTAGCCGACAGTCTGGATTTTGGAATATTTCTGGATTTGGAGATTTGTACCTGTATATATTTTCTGATTATAATTACTGTCCATTCAAAAGCAAACAAAAAGCAGCTGTGTGGTGCTGACCTGGCCTAGAACCTACCACTCAGCTGGATGACTTTGGGAGCCATTTTAACCCAATCCCCCCAATTTGTCAACTTTCAGTAGATGTTTCTGCAATGCTTTAAAGGCAGTGTAAAGAATAATAAGGTTTAAAGGGACATTATAAACAAATGTTGAAGCACTTGAAAGTAATGCAGCATAACTGTAAAAAAATGACTAGAAAATATCACCTGCAATTCTCTATGCAAAAAAGGATATTTTACCTCAAAATGTCGTAAGTACTCACACCCCATTGTAAAGCACTTTAAGCAGCTAATCAGTATGCCTGTCTCGGGACTTGCAAGGGAGCATGCCTCATGCACACTCATGTTATTTTCTTATTCAGTTTAAGGAAGTTTACTATGAAATCTCACAAGATCACAGTAAAACAGTTCATGACCTCAGCACTGTTGATGCTGATTGGCTGCTGTTCATTTCTTCCTTTTCTTTATTTTTCTTTTTTTTACTTGCAGCTGGACAGTAACTGAAAGATACCTTTTTACAGAACACTTACTCTGGTGAGCTGAGGAAATTGAGGGGTAAAGTATCTTCCTTTTTCACATAGAGATGTATTTTTCTGTCAGCTTTTTACAGTTATGCTGCATCACTAGTATTATGTCCGTTTAATCTCCCTTTAAAGGGATAGTAAACCCCAAAATTTTCTTTTAGGATTCAGATATAACATACAATTTTAATTTTCCATTTTACTTCTAATATCAAATTTGCTTCATTCTCTTGTTATCCATTGCTGAAGGGACAACATTGCACTACTGGCAGCTAGCTGAAAACATCTACGGCTAGATTACAAGTTGTGCGTTAGGCTTAAAAAGCAGCGTTAGCCGGTCCTAACGCTGCTTTTTAACGCCCGCTGCTATTACGAGTCTTGCAGGTACAGGTGTACCGCTCACTTTTTTGGCCAGACTTGGAAATACCGCAAATCCACTTACGTAAATTGCGTATCCTCTTTTTTCAATGGGACTTGCATAGCACCGGTATTACGAGTCTGACAAAAAGTGAGAGGTAGAAAAAAAAAAATTTTTAACCCCTAATCTGCCAAACCGGACATCGCCGCCACTATAATAAATATATTATCTCCTAAACCACCGCACTCCTGCATCGCAAACACTAGTTAAATGTTATTAACCCCTAATCTGCCGTCCCTAACATTGCTGACACCTACCTACATTTATTAACCCCTAATCTGCCGCCCCCAATGTCGCCGCCACTATATTAAAGTTATTAACCCCTAATTCTAAGTCTAACCCTATCCCTAACACCCCCTAACTTAAATATAATTTAAATAAATCGAAATAAATATAACTATCATTAACTAAATTATTCCTATTTAAAACTAAATACTTACCTGTAAAATAAACCCTAAGCTAGCTACAATGTAACTAATAGTTACATTGTTTGTATTTATTTTAACTAGGTAGAATAGTTATTAAATAGTTATTAATAGTTACTATTTAATAACTACCTAGTTAAAATAAATACAAAAGTACCTGTAAAATAAAACCTAATAAACCCCCCAAAATAAAAAAGCCCTACCCTACACTAAATTACAAATAGCCCTTAAAAGGGCCTTTTGCGGGGCATTGCCCCAAAGTAATCAGCTCTTTCACCTGTAAAAAAAAATACAAATCCTCCCCAACATTAAAACCCACCACCCACACAACCAATCCTACTCTAAAACCCACCCAATCCCCCTTAAAAAAATCTAACACTAACCCCTTGAAGATCACCTTACCGGGAGAAGTCTTCATCTAACCGGGCTGAAGTCCTCAACGAATCCGGCAGAAGTGGTCCTCCAGACGGGCAGAAGTGGTCCTCCAGATGGGCAGAAGTCTTCATCCAGACAGCATCTTCTATCTTCATCCATCCGGCGCGTAGCGGGTCCATCTTCAAGACATCCGACGTGGAGCATCCTCTTCTTTCCACTGCAACTGAAGAATGAAGGTTCCTTTAAGTGACTTCATCCAAGATGGTGTACCTTCAATTCCGATTGGCTAATAGAATTCTATCAGCCAATCGGAATTAAGGTAGAAAAAATCCTATTGGCTGATGCAATCAGCCAATAGGATTGAAGTTCAATAGGATGCAATCAGCCAATAAGATGCAATCAGCCAATAGGATTTTTCCTACCTTAATTCCGATTGGCTGATAGAATTCTATTAGCCAATTGAAAATGAAGGGACGCCATCTTGGATGACGCCACTTAAAGGAATCTTCATTCTTCAGTTGCAGTGGAAAGAAGAGGATGCTCCGTGTCGGATGTCTTTAAGATGGACCCGCTCCGCGCCGGATGGATGAAGCTAGAAGATGCCATCTGGATGAAGACTTCTGCCCGTCTGGAGGACCACTTCTGCCGGATTTGTTGAGGACTTTAGCCCGGTTGGATAAAGACTTCTCCCGGTAAGGTGCTCTTCAAGGGGTTAGTGTTAGGTTTTTTTTAAGGCGGTATTGGGTGGGTTTTAGAGTAGGTTTGGTTGTGTTGGTCGTGGGTTTTAATGTTCGAGGGGGATTTGTAATTTTTTTTACAGGTAAAAGAGCTGATTACTTTGGGGCAATGCCCCGCAAAAGGCCCTTTTATGGGCTATTTGTAATTTAGTGTAGGGTAGGGCTTTTTTTATTTTGGGGGGGCTTTTTTAATTTATTAGGGGGATTAGATTAGGTGTAATTAGTTTAAAAATCTTGTAATTTGTTTATTATTTTCTGTAATTTAGTGTTTTTTGTACTTTAGATAATTTTATTTAATTGTATTTAATTTAGGGAATTAATTTAACTATAGTGTAGTGTTAGGTGTAATTGTAACTTAGGTTTGGTTTTATTTTATAGGTACTTTTGTATTTATTTTAGCTAGGTAGTTATTAAATAGTTAATAACTATTTAGTAACTATTCTACCTAGTTAAAATAAATACAAACTTGCCTGTAAAATAAAAATAAACCCTAAGATAGATACAATGTAACTATTAGTTATATTGTAGCTAGTTTAGGGTTTATTTTATAGGTAAATATTTAGTCTTAAATAGGAATAATTTAGTTAATGATATATATTAGCTATATTTTATATGTTTATTATAGTGGCGGTGACATTGGGGGCGGCAGATTAGGGGTTAATAAGTGTAGGTAGGTTGCGGCGACATAGGGGTGGCAGATTAGGGGTTAATAAATATAATGTAGGTGTCGGCGATGATGGCGGCAGCAGATTAGGGGTTAATAAGTATAATGTAGACGTCGGCGATGTCGGGGGCAGCAGATTAGGGGTTAATAAGTGTAAGATTAAGGGTGTTTAGACTCGGGATTCATGTTAGGGTGTTAGGTGTAAGCATAAATTTTATTTCCCCATAGGAATCAATGGGGCTTTGTTAAGAGCTAAACGCTGCTTTTTTGCAGGTGTTAGACTTTTTTTCAGCCGGCTCTCCCCATTGATTCCTATGGGGAAATTGTGCACAAGCACGTTACACCAGCTCACTGCTGTAAGTGAGCAGTGAGCATAAACTGCTCGTTAGCACCACACCCCTCATAACACAAAGCTCGTAATCTAGCCGCTAGTTAGCCAATCACAAGAGAAAAATGTGTACAGGCACCAATTAGCCGCAGCTACCTCTAGTGTATGATATGTGCGTATTCATTTTTTAACAAGGGATACTAAGAGAACAAAGCACATTTGAAACTAGAAGTGAATTTAAGTGTCATAAAATTACATGCTCTATCCGAATCATGCAAGTTTAATTTTGAATTTCCTATCCCTTAAATACACATTTAATGTAATTTAACACAAAGGTTTACAAAGTTTGTGCTAAAAAAGTCTTCAGACTGATTTTTGAAAAATAAAATTAACCAACAATTTTCTAAGAGTCTTTAAAAAAAAAATACATGTGACTTTGGTAAGAAACCAATTTTTTAAAATATTGTGATGAATATATAGTTATGGGAATAGTTGAGAAAGTGATTGAAATATATCTCCTCACACCACACATCATTTTCATGTTTTAACATAGAAACTTCTATTTGTATGTTGAGGTTGCTATTAACAAGTTCCATCACTGCATCATTAAAAGTCATGGCTTATTTTGTATGTACAGATGCTTCCTTCAGAACAGATGTGCATAAATCTTCAGGATTTGGCCTTTCCATAAATAAGTTCTTAACCAAAAGTGTAATCATAGGCAATGGCTTTAAATAATCATGTTTCCTGGTTACATCATGGTAATAGAGATGAATAAAACACTCCCAGCTTATTTTGGGGAACATTCGTATGCACTATGGGCACATTTTTCAATCTGCCAACTAGTTCAAAGGTTTTATTCTTAAGAATTTGCCAATAAAAAGTTAAATTAGTTAATTGGATATTTTTATATGGAAAAGATGCAATGAATGCAATTATAGAAAGAAGAATAACAAAATCATTTAACTGCAAAGGTCAGGTTAAAAGAACATGATAGTCAACTGATTTAGGTAGAACATGCCATTTTAAACAACTTTTATTTATATTACCAAAATGTACTTAGTTCGTTTGGTTTCCTTTGTTGAACAGTAGGTACTCTCAGCAGTGTGAATATGCCTTGAGCTTCATAGCCCAGATTACAAGGGGAGTGCTATTGATAGCCCAGGGTACACTATACATTTGGTGGGCCCACACTAATCTGCTATTGCAAGTCCAGAGCCACTGCTCTGTGGCACAATCTGCTATTGCAAGTCCATGGTAAAAAAAAGAATTACCAGAGAACGTTTACCACGGTCGGCATCTTTTTTAGTGTGCCCTATACTTTCAAAGGATAGCACGGACATGCTAAACATCACTCAAATTACAATTTTATCTCTTGTACAGCAACACTGTGGTGGCCATCTCAGAAACCATGCCACCCTATTGTAAAGGCAAATCATAACATAGTCCTTTAACTGTGCGCCTTGTTTTGCAGGGAGGCACAAAACATGCATGATACAGGTGGAACGCCAGCCTCACCAGGACCATATGTATTGACACCACTACTGACTGTAGGACCAGATGGGCCTACTGAGACCACTGAGATACCTGTGGTTTTGCCCAAGACCAGATTCTCTGAAGTGTGCCAGTGTGTAGTGACATCATTACACTGAACATTGCATGTGCAAGCCTTACTCGACTCTCTAAAAAAGGACAATGAATCTGGATGTCCTGGTGAGTGTAGGGTCACCACCCAGCAGGTATTTTTGCCGATATAGGGCCATATTACAAGTGGAACATTATTTAACTAATTATAATAAAAGTACATTTTTATTGTTGACGTGATTTGGTAGATGGAGTGCTAAAATCCCACATTCTTTTTCTTTTTGGTAACCTTACGTAAGTGGCAGACTACCATCCATAGAAAGTAAAGAAGCTCTTTGAAATGCAGAAACTTCCAGTGGTGAGCAAATCTAACAGGAAGAACTCAAGACTGATAAAATAAAATTGTGATGCACATAGAAAACTTTATATTCACATCTATTTTAGCATTCTTTACTTTACATTCACGTCTATTTTAGCATACATGATCTTTTCCCATCAGTATAAAAAGTGCATTACTTATTTTTAGATAATCTCACCAGCTTCCAATTTGAAGGTAAAAGAGCCAGCCTTTAAGAGTAAAATGCTTTGAAAATATGATAAAACCTGTGTAAAAAACTTCAGACGTCAAATAAATGTTCAGCCCAATCGCCAAAGCTGAGAGACTAATTTTATAATAGGAAAATAGCGCACACGTTTGAAATTACATTGTGCAGGAGTCAAGAACAAAGTAAAATGCAAACAATAGTGCAATAATAAAAAGTTCTAACATTTACTAAATTAGCACACTTTTTTCTCCACTTTTAAGTCAATTGGAATACTTTTTTTTATTCTGCATATTTAATGAAGGGCTTTACTGTTTAATTCAAATTCACATTTTGCAGTGTACTTTTGATACAAATTTTTATGTCTTGAAAGTAAGATTTTACTGTGTACCTTGATTAGATTTTTATAACACTTCTTTTATACACTTTTTTAAAATTGCTCATTTTATTACGCACAATACTGTGCAGTAAATCCTACGTGTGAAGATAATATCTTGCTAAAAAAAAAATCTCAATCTGAAAATTGGGTAGTTCATAACAACTAATAACTGCCCCTTGTCACAGAGATACCTGCTCCTATATAATCAATGGAACCTCATTTTTTCTTACAACCATTTGCCTCTCAGTTCATAGAATAAGTGTTGATACTGGCTTCACAAAAACCCTTTTAAAACATTACAAAACAATCTAATTATAAAGAAAAAAACACACCCTCTATAGCATATATAAAACAGTCCACTCTAACATATACAAAAATGAAAACTTGAAAAAAAAGCCAAAAACAAAAACGAGACAACCTCATCAGCCTTGGTATTGTGACACATCACTGTGAGATAACGTACTGCGCATGGGCTATAGCTTCTTTTTAAGGATCATTAAACACAGTAAAATTGTATAATCAATAAAAGCATAATAGAAAGACAATGCAATGGCCCCATTTGTCAATCAATTGATAGATTTGTGACTATATTCACGTCAGCTTCCACAATTCATTTTTCGCCAACTTTTATTTAGTGTATACAATGAGAATTAATAGGTGTTTGAAACAAATCACGAACAGCATAAAAGATGCAAACTGAACATTGTTGTGACAGAACACAACAATGTTTAGAACAATCATCAGTGTGTGTTGCATTTGCCCCATGGGCCTAAGCTGACATTTCTCCTCTGACATGCAAATATATGTGTTGAAATATAAATTTAAACTGTAAAGTGGAATTTTAATGAAAAATTAAATGCTACTTTATATAATTTTCATTTTCCAAAAGCTAATTTTAAAATCTATTTGTGTTTCTTTTTTCAGAAGTGCATATTACATTTTTAGACAGGTGTTTTTCATATACAATAACTCTTGTGTACAACAATACATATATAAACAGAAAGAAAGATGGTTAATTTTACAGAGAGAGACAGAATGAAACTCGTTCTAAGATTCTTAAATCCAAATATTCAGTTATCATACGTTCACTGATCTTCATTTATGGAACAAAATGGTTAGATTGTTTTTGAAATAAATATTGTTGCTGATTCAACCTCCGCGTCTAGCAAGTCAAAGTGGACAGATTTGCTAATAAATAAGCAAAATGGTGATGCCTTTATAAATGGGGCCCTTAATCTGAATTTTAAATCAGCAGATTTTTTTTCATGTCCCTGTATCAAGTAACAGCTCTCAGCCATTCACAGACTCATATATGTACACTGCAAAGTCTTGTTATTAAGCTGTTATTATTCTGTATGGATTGTTAACTGGAGTATAATGGCTCAATAGTGTATATATATATATATATATATATATATATATATATATATAAGTGTACAGTGTGACACAGCTATGAATATGGCTTTTTGCCGAAGCGTGTCAGATTTTTTTAATGTGATTTTATGAAGACATAATAAAGTTGGATTTTTTTTATTCCATGTGTGGTGCTGCTTAACCCCTTTGCAAATATAACGATGCATAGAGTCAGATTTTAAGTTCAGCACACAATTTATCAAAGCAGTTTACACAGTCATTTGTTATTACTAATTGTGACGAATTGATCAGGTGACTGCCAGGAGGTAAAGAATTTACAGAGCCAAGACATTTGCACGGCGTAAGTAATGAAGCCCAAGGCTGTTAAAGGGCTAGGAGCGATGAAGCTTGAGTTTGGCACTTCATAGATGAACAGTTACCATAAGAAAGGCACAGCATAGGTACTGCAAAGTAAAGGTGCACGATTCCCTTATTCTGCCCAAACCTCAAATCCAGTGAATTTCCAAAGAAGGAACAGCACCACCACGACTGTAATTCAAAGTAACTTTATTTGGGACATCAACAGATACACAGCACGATGTTTCGGTCAACAGACCTTAATCATGTGAGATAAAAACAAGGCCTAACAACCACACCTATATACCCAGTTAGGGAGGAGACTTTTACTTGTTACAGGTGTACATTAATCATTATTAGCAATCAGATGCAAACATTCAAAAGTTCACAGCTCCATCTAGTGGTAAGAAAAGGCCATTGCTTCTAATACTCAGTGATCTAGAAGAATAAAAATACATTATTTGTAACACAATGCTTAGCATTTACTTTTATGTACATTATCACAAATCCAAAAATAGAAAAGGCAAGAAAAAAAGAAAAAAAGAAAAGAAGAAAAAAATACAAATGTACATCACAAGGTAACACTCCAGTCTATTTCTTTATTCATACCTAGTGGAGCCAAAGATTGCAAAGTGTAGATCCAAAATGTTTCTCTACACTTTAACATTCTCTGTCTATCACCTCCCCTCCTTGGTTTTCTAACTTGTTAAATTATTTGATATCTGAGTTGAGATATATTATGTCCTGCCTGTAAGAAGTGGTTAGAGACAGGGGCATCTCTATTGCCACAACGTATGTTGGATTTGTGTTCGTTGATCCTGTCTCTAACCCTTCTTGTAGATTCTCCAATGTAAATTTTCGAACAAGGACACTTAATGAGATATATAATATACTCAGAGTTACAAGTAAAATAACCTGAGATTTTATACTTTCTACCATTAAGGGGATGTACAAAGTGATCTCCTTTTATGATGTTACTACAATTGCAACACCCCAAGCAGGGAAAACAGCCCACTTTAGGGGTAGACAGGAAGGTTTGGAAATTTTTCCTCTTAGACCCTATATCAGCTTTAACAAGAACATCTTTTATGTTCTTGCACTGCCGGTAGGCGGGCATGGGTACCTCCTGAAACTCAGCAATGTTAGGATTCAAATCCCTTAATATAGACCAGTGTTTCCTAATGATCTTAGTTATTTTATCACTCAAAGGGTTAAATTGAGATACAAAGATCATTTGCTTATCCTTATCCTTCTTCCTTTTATTATTGTAATTACCCTTTAAGATAGATGTCCTAGGGGGGCGTGTCCGTACAGCGATCTGGATAAGACGCATTTTCTGCTAGCTCTGGTAGATTCTTTGGTAATCCGCCGACTACCATCATCCAACAGCAAAAATAAGACCACAAAGCTACAATCTCCCCACAGTGCTAGTAACTGTGGACCTTTTTAACATAATTTGGCTGTTTTTGTGATGCTGAGAGCTCAGAATGGAGCATAAAGGCCTGAGGCGGCGGCCTACTTTTCACAGGCATACACCTCCCCCCCGGGAAGAGCTGGGTTACCGGTGCTGTCTGTATTGCCAGACTTACTGGATCTCTTCAAACCACACCGCCAACTGGACAAACAACTAACCCACTGCTTATCACCACCTGGTTGTTGCAAGGCTTTGGGGAACAGAGAAGTAACAATCCGCCATTATGACGGACGCAGAAGAAGAAAACAGCTCAACATACTTAGTGGTTTTACCCGCAAAGCTTGAATCCCTTATAAATCGGCTAATTGAAGGGGCGCCACATGACTACTTGCTGGGCCGTCTATCTATAGAAAACGAGACTGATAATCAACCGAAGGAGCATCTAGAATATGAGACAAAGCCACAGTGCAGCTCCGATGCCACAGTAGTATCCCTTGCACCAAAGTATGTATACAAACCAGGCAATACCTCCCTGGCACTGAAGATATACCAGACCACTTAGGGACTGTGCCAAACCGGACTCCACTGACCAAGGCTGGAATATCACTGCGAGACAAGCCTGATTCCATGCTCATTGACATGAGCATAACAACTACTGGGAACACAAAATACAGAAAATGGCAGGATGGGAGAGCGCCGAAATCAGCAATAGTGATCCGAGTGACAGGAGAAACTATCCGAGATGGCGTATTGCTTAGTTTCATGAGTGCCCACTCAGCAAAAGTCTCTGGGAAGATAGCGGATATGTTCACAACTCTTGGCCCAGGTCCCCCAACACTCCGCATGAACTTAGATACAGAGAGGTCTTACCTAATGAGACACTGGGGGTAGCGGACCTTAATCGCACACTGTTGGAACTGCTGTTAGAAAACATGTAGCTTATATTATCACCCCGGGTTTAAGGAACATTTCTGTATAGCTAGCAGCAGTGCCACTGCTGGTCTCAATAGAGAAAGCATAATATTTGAACAGTTCTTTGCACGGTTATTGTTTTTGTCTATGGTTACAGCATATACCTTATGTGTCCTACGTTATTACACAAGCATTGTGAATTGTAAAGCCGACAATAAGGATACCTAGTTGTGTTTACATGGGGTGAATCTCTTGAGGAGGTTTCCGTGTCGAACATAGGTGGGGAAGCCCCTCCATATATGAAGCTGCCCTATTATCAAATTACTTCATGCGGCTAGCGGTTGTAGTCGTGGGAGTATTATAAATAAAACAGAGCAGCCCAGACAGTACCAGGGGACCTAATAGACTACCACTTTAAGGCAATAGATATGACCACGCTGCTTGCATGCTGGCCCCTCTGTCACTATTATTAATGCAGGCAGGGATGACCTCCTAATTTTGTAACTCCGTCCTCCCTAACTGAAACATGTCCCATTAAAAGCTACTCTTCGTGTTAGGGCGCCCAAGGAAGCACTGATGCTAGCCTTTATGTATGAAAGCAGTTATGACTGTATCATAATATAGAGGCAAATTATTCGGTTAGTGATACCACAACATACAATTCAGAGGTATTCCCTAGCAGTCATCTTTATATACTTACGATGCAAAAATTGGCTCCTTTAAATAGCCTTCTGCGCATAATAATTGTTCACCCTACTGGCAATATGGACATAAGATAGATCCCTAGCACTGATAGAGGGGGCTAAATTAGGAAAACACCTTTGCTAGACATCTTATAGCCTATTGATTTACATCTGCATGTGGGTTTCACAGAAATATTATTATGCCAATGTGTCCAGATCTGGCACTAATATGTCTATGACCATAGTGAAACTATTATTTCTACAATAATTATCTTATAGATGCTGTTTCCTTTATATGTTTATTTACTTTCTTACCTTAAGTTAACCCCTGTAGATGCATAACAGTTAATGTGGTCCAAGAGTGACCTCAACCAGCAACATAGGGGGAAAAAGAAAATGAGGACTATAACTGTTTAATTACATATCAAATCAAATGTGATGTGAATTTTTGACTTTTAGTGTACACATGGATGTTGTTTGTTCCCAGTCCTCAATAAAAAAGTTTACTAAAAAAAAAAAAAAAAAAAAAAAAGATAGATGTCCTAGATATATTACCAACTTCTCTAATTTGTTGTTCCACTAGTGGCTTTGGATAACCCCTTTGTAGAAAGAGGCTACCCATTTCCTTTAATCTAGTCTGTACTAGGGCCTCATCAGACACAATCTTTTTCACCCTGAGCAGTTGACTTTTGGGTAGGCTATTGATCAAAGGAGGATAGTGGGCACTCTCGTATTTTAACAAACTGTTTCTGTCACTATCTTTCCTATACAAATCAACTAGTAATCTCCCATATTTCTTATACGCAGTTGTATCAAGAAAATGTATTGATTCTTCACTACTCACTAATTTTAGTTTAATGTGTCTGGTAGAGATGTTTAAGTCTGCTACAAAACCAAGCAAGGAGTCCATGACGCCCCCCCCCCCATATGCCAAATATGTCATCTATATATCTAAACCAGCATATCCCATGTTGTAGGAATGCTCTATGAATATACACAAATCTCTCCTCATAGATATTCATGAAGACATTGGCATATGTGCGGGCGACATTGGACCCCATTGCAGTACCTGGGCATTGGATATAAAAAGAATCCTGAAAGAGGAAAAAATTGCAGTAAAGAACCATTTGTAATAATTCAAGAATAAATTCACACTGAAAATCAGTAAATTTATTGCTAGTAAAAATAGCTTGTTTCATTGCTCCTAGCCCACTCTCATGTGTAATTGATGTGTATAAAGATGTAACATCTAAGGAAAAAATTATAGATTTATCACACTGTAGTTCTAAAGATTCCAATTTAGCTATAAAATCACCTGTGTCTTTAATATATGACATAGATTGTACTGCAAAAGGTCTCAGGATCTTGTCTAAATATTTAGAAACATTAGTTAGTATGGAGTTGGTACTGGCCACAATAGGGCGTCCTGGAGGGGTTTGTTTGTTCTTATGGATCTTAGGCAGTGTGTAAAGGACTGGTATAGAGAATGTCTCTGGAATAAGAAACTTTTGTTCTTTAGAAGTTATCAGTCCATTACACACTGCCCTATTGATACAATTAACAAGATCCTTTTTAATCATAAAAGAAGGGTCATAATCCAATAATTTATATACTTCTTGATCCTGGAGTTGTGATTCTATTTCTCTTATATACAGGGAGTGCAGAATTAATAGGCAAGTTGTATTTTTGAGGATTAATTTTATTATTGAACAACAACCATGTTCTCAATGAACCCAAAAAACTCATTAATATCAAAGCTGAATAGTTTTGAAGTAGTTTTTAGTTTGTTTTTAGTTATAGCTATTTTAGGGGGATATCTGTGTGTGCAGGTGACTATTACTGTGCATAATTATTAGGCAACTTAACAAAAAACAAATATATACCCATTTCAATTATTTATTTTTACCAGTGAAACCAATATAACATCTCAACATTCACAAATATACATTTCTGACAATTAAAAAACAAACAAAAACAAATCAGTGACCAATATAGCCACCTTTCTTTGCAAGGACACTCAAAAGCCTGCCATCCATGGATTCTGTCAGTGTTTTGATCTGTTCACCATCAACATTGCGTGCAGCAGCAACCACAGCCTCCCAGACACTGTTCAGAGAGGTGTACAGTTTTCCCTCCTTGTAAATCTCACATTTGATGATGGACCACAGGTTCTCAATGGGGTTCAGATCAGGTGAACAAGGAGGCCATGTCATTAGATTTTCTTCTTTTATACCCTTTCTTGCCAGCCACGCTGTGGAGTACTTGGACGCGTGTGATGGAGCATTGTCCTGCATGAAAATCATGTTTTTCTTGAAGGATGCAGACTTCTTCCTGTACCACTGCTTGAAGAAGGTGTCTTCCAGAAACTGGCAGTAGGACTGGGAGTTGAGCTTGACTCCATCCTCAACCCGAAAAGGCCCCACAAGCTCATCTTTGATGATACCAGCCCAAACCAGTACTCCACCTCCACCTTGCTGGCGTCTGAGTCGGACTGGAGCTCTCTGCCCTTTACCAATCCAGCCACGGACCCATCCATCTGGCCCATCAAGACTCACTCTCATTTCATCAGTCCATAAAACCTTAGAAAAATCAGTCTTGAGATATTTCTTGGCCCAGTCTTGACGTTTCAGCTTGTGTGTCTTGTTCAGTGGTGGTCGTCTTTCAGCCTTTCTTACCTTGGCCATGTCTCTGAGTATTGCACACCTTGTGCTTTTGGGCACTCCAGTGATGTTGCAGCTCTGAAATATGGCCAAACTGGTGGCAAGTGGCATCTTGGCAGCTGCACGCTTGACTTTTCTCAGTTCATGGGCAGTTATTTTGCGCCTTGGTTTTTCCACACGCTTCTTGCGACCCTGTTGACTATTTTGAATGAAACGCTTGATTGTTCGATGATCACGCTTCAGAAGCTTTGCAATTTTAAGAGTGCTGCATCCCTCTGCAAGATATCTCACTATTTTTTACTTTTCTGAGCCTGTCAAGTCCTTCTTTTGACCCATTTTGCCAAAGGAAAGGAAGTTGCCTAATAATTATGCACACCTGATATAGGGTGTTGATGTCATTAGACCACACCCCTTCTCATTACAGAGATGCACATCACCTAATATGCTTAATTGGTAGTAGGCTTTCAAGCCTATACAGCTTGGAGTAAGACAACATGCATAAAGAGGATGATGTGGTCAAAATACTAATTTGCCTAATAATTCTGCACTCCCTGTAGTATGATCTATCCAACACTACAGTGGCTCCGCCCTTGTCGGCAGGCTTGCAAATTATGGTTTTATTAGATTTAAGTTTAGATAAAGCAAGCCTTTCCTCCTTGGAGAAATTTCCTTGAACACCCTTTTTATATACAGGAGAATTATTGTATTTACACTTTAACACATCTATATCCTTAAGAACTAGTTGAATAAACGTTTCAATACTATTGTTATATATGTTAGGTGTAAAAGAGCTCTTATTTCTCAGGTCTAATGCATTCAACCATAAATTATTGTTACATAATGGTAGATTACCTTCCCCTACAGGGTTAACAGTGATTTCATCTTGATTAGAGAAAAATGCTTTTAACTTAATATTTCTAAAAAAGGCATGCAAGTCCTTCTGCAATGAGAAAAAGTCACAGCGGGTTATAGGGCAAAAAGATAGCCCTTTCTGCAATACCTCTTTTTCAATGTCTGTTAACTCCTGGTCCGAGATATTCACTGTTAGTTGCTGGTGTTCCTGCTCCGAGTTACCCTCTGAGACTTGGAGATTTTCGGACCCGTATCCATCTTGTTTGCGGTGGTGTTTTCTGCCGCCTCTCCTCCACTTCCTACTGAGTCCCCCGAGGAGTCATTTCCTGATGACGTCAGGCTTGCGCTTCCCTCACGTGCACGGCGTGGTCTACGCCATCTGATAGATGAACGGCAGGATGGAGATTGTCGTGGATGGAACCTTGGCCCAATAAAGGTTGGATATATTTTTGTTTCTTGAAATTGTATTTTTAGATGCTCAATTAGATTTGTCAGACACTAGTGATAGCTTGAATTGTGATAGTAGCCAAATCGTGAATCCACTTGGTATTGAATAGATATTGAGACATGGGCCTCTAGCTATCAAGCCGTCAACCTCAAATATGCTGGAATTCCGCAGCATACTTGTGGCGAGGCTGATTCGCCTAAGTTATCAAGCCCTACACACCGGCAAAAGTAGAATATAGTGACGTAAGCTTCGATCCGCTGGACTCAGTCCGACACAGATCGATTCTTACGTCACTCCAGATGTTCCGAACGCAAGTTCGGCGCAATCTGACTACTTTTTGTAGTTATCAAATGACTAGCAGGTACGCTCGGCACATTTCTGGCCCAGCGTACCTGGTTTTCAATCCGCCGCCCTGGAGGTGGCGGATCCCATAGGAATCAATGGGAGTCTGACCAAAGCGAAAGTTCATGTTCGCTGCTGCCCGACATCCCATTGATTCCAATGGGAGATGTCTGCACCTAACACCCTAACATGTACCCCGAGTCTAAACACCCCTAATCTGTCCCCCCCTACACCGCCGCAACTAAATAAAGTTATTACCCCCTAAACCGCCGCTCCCGGACCCCGCCGCAACTGTATTAAACATGTTAACCCCTAAACTGCCGCTCCCTGAGCCCTCCGCCACTCTAATAAACTTATTAACCCCTAAACCGCCGCTCCCGGACCCCGCCACCACCTACATAATACCTATTAACTCCTATCCTGCCCCCCTATACCACTGCCACCTATAATAAATTTATTTACCCCTATCCTGCCAATCCCGTACCCCACTGCAACCAAATAAATTGTTTAACCCCTAAACCACTGCTCCCGGACCCCGCCGCCACCTATATTAAACTTATTAACCCCTAATCTGCCCCCCCTACACCGTCGCCACCTATAATAAATTTATTAACCCCTATCCTGCCCCCCCATACCGCCGCCATCTATATTAAACTAATTAACCCCTAAACCTAAGTCTAACACTAACCCTAACACCCCCTAACTTAAATATTATTTTAATAAATCTAAATAAAAATTACTACTATTATTAACTAAATTATTCCTATTTAAAACTAAATACTTACCTATAAAATAAACCATAAGATAGCTACAATATAACTAATAATTATATTGTAGCTATTTTAGGGTTTATTTTTATTTTACAGGCAAGTTTGTTTTTATTTTAACTAGGTACAATAGTTATTAAATAGTTATTAACTATTTAATAGCTACCTAGATAAAAGAAAGACAAATTTACCTGTAAAATAAAAACTAACCTAAGTTACAATTACACCTAACCCTACACTCTAATTAAATAAATTATTCCTATTTAAAACTAAATACTTACCTGTAAAATAAACCCTAAGATAGCTACAATGTAATTAATAATTACATTGTAGCTATTTTAGGATTTATATTTATTTTACAGGTAACTTTGTATTTATTTTAACTAGGTACAATAGTTATTAAATAGTTATTAACTATTTAATAACTACCGAGCTAAAAGAAATTCAAAATTACCTGTAAAATAAATCCTAACCTAAGTTACAATTAAACCTAACACTGTTCCGATCAGCCAATAGAATGCGAGCTCAATCTGATTGGCTGATTGGATCAGCCAATCCGATTGAACTTGAATCTGATTGGCTGATTCAATCAGCCAGTCAGATTTTTCCTACCTTAATTCTGATTGGCTGATAGAATCCTATCAGCCAATCGGAATTCGAGGGACGCCATCTTGGATGACGTCATTTAAAGGAACCTTCATTCGCCCAGAAAGCTCTTAACTACTGACTTTTTTCTGCGGATGGAGTCTTGTCGGTAGAGGGTCTACTGCTCACTTCAGCCAAGACTCTAAATACCAGCGTTAGGAAGATCCCATTGAAAAGATAGGATACGCAATTGGCGTAAGGGGATCTGCGGTATGGAAAAGTCGTGGCTTGAAAGTTAGCGTTAGACCCTTTCCTGGCTGACTCTAAATACCAGCGGGCGGCCAAAAGCAGCGTTAAGACCCCTTAACGCTGCTTTTGACGGCTACCGCAGAACTCTAAATCTAGGCGTTACTTTTTCTGATATATCTTTTTGTGTGCTATTCCTAGTGCAGGGTCGAGATATGAATAGAGCACTCTGCACTATCAATAGCAGCTCACTGGACCTATGACATCAATGAATTAAAGGAACATGGCCCTCACATGATTTCCTCATTTGCATCTTATAAAGAATGTTTTAGAATGTATGAATATGCTTTGATTTATTTTTATTTTTAATTTGATGTTCCTGTGCTAAATAAACCAACATTTTATGTGAGAGTTGTCGTTATTTGCAAGTGTTCACTAGTACCATGACCCATTTGTACACAATCACACACTTTAGCGTTAGTTTCACTTTTTAATTTTAACAGCTTTTACTTAACTTTTTCATAAAAATAAAAAAAACATGTTTAATTGCTGCTCTTTCTTACGCAAGATCAAAAAATTTGGGTAATATGTCCCTTTAAATTTCATCATACAAGCCACCACTTACTTTCTTAGCTGGCATGGTGTGTGTTGGTGATGGTGTGAGCTCAGCATATGTGCGTATGCCACTGAAATATAATAGTATTTACTATAAGCATTTATGGTTTTACAAATATAGCACAAAAATATTTCTGTTGAAGACTGAACTAGATTCATTAAACGTATTTTGATTGAATATTGTGTCAAAATACAAATGAAAACTGATAGTAAAATGCCTATGTAATAAAGAGTAATAGCTGTAGTTATAAATTACATTAAAATAATGCTATTTAAAAAATAATGCTAATGATAGACACCTTATTATTCAATTGACCAATAAAATTTAAGCCTGACCAATGTGTTTCAGTAACTTGCTATAAGGAATTAAAGAACTGTTAAAAAAGAAAACATTTGCATAAAAAATATGCATAAAAATAAATAATTTATAAGAATTTAAAATCAGTTAACAAACTTTAGCAAATTTTGAAGGGCATAAATATTAAATAACCAATAGCATTTTTTAATATTCTGTAAAATAGATCAGCATTTTACTTTCTGATATGCTATTATTATTATTTATTTATTTGTTTATTTATTTATTTGTAGATTTATTTTTTATTTTGCCTTAAATCCCCACAAGGCTCAAATGCCACAGTAGAAAATAAATATAGTCCAATTAAAGCGTTGGGACTTTTTTGTCATTAAATTTGCTTGAATTGGGAAAATCTTATGTTCCCACATATTGTTTCACAGTGAAAAGTTTCCATTCTCTTTAGCTGATCTGGCCAAAAAGTCAAATCTTTTACTCAGACAGAGATATTTTGAGGTATGTGGCAAGTCTCATGAGATGTAGACTCTAATATACTAGATATGTTTAAACAAAAAACAAAAGTTTTATGTTTGTGTGAGTAAAAATATTTAAAAAATGGAGAATGAAGGTCCTGAACAAGAAACTGATGTTGCACTTATATGCTCAGAATAAATATATGCAATAAATATAAAATCTCAAAGAGGGAGATTGAGCCAATTAGATGCCAGGGAAGAGGTGCCTCTTGACTATGTGTATAAATTATGTCCACTTTGACTGCAGTTTCTAGAAAGCTGAATTGTACATGAAACATAATAATATGTTGATTAATGACTTAATTATTATTATAATGTATTTTGAAATTTTACTATATCAAAAGCATATTTATTATTATTTATTATTATTATCAGGTATTTATAAAGCGCCAGCAGATTACGCAGCACTATAGAAGTAATAATAAAACATTACAAGGATGCATTACATACACAAACAAGTACAATATTGGGGTACATGACAGTTGTGGGTGCAATAATTGAGTTATACAGAAGGAGAGGAATGCCCTGCCCTTGAGCACAATCAGTAGTAGTTCACTTTAAATACAAAGTGGCCTACAGGTAGAGAGACTCTCAAGCTTACAATCTAAAGGAGAGGGAATGGACACAGAAGGAAGGAGAAGGGAAATATGTCTGATATAAGGCAGGGTAAACTGAGAGTGAGTAGTGATGTAAGAAAAAAATAAGAAAAAGTATGTGGTGAGTGAGCAAATGAGGATTGGAAAAGAGTAAAAGAATGTGGTTAAGTGTCAGTACAGAGGCTGTGAGAATGAAGTAGTGTTTCTATCCCGGATTATTAGTGAAAGCTACACCTAATTGCTGTTAGGAGGTGTGTATATATTAAAGTTAACACCAGGGAGGGTGGTGGAGAGAGGATTGGAGGGCTAGTGCTTGCAGAGCAGGGTAAGTTGTGTAGTTAGAGGTGCAGCTTTTCAAATGGTTTGCAGAGCAGGGTAAGTTGTGTAGTTAAAGGTATTTAGAACCAATTTAAATTGATTTATTGAGGGTTAATATGACAGGATGCATGAACAATGCAGAACTGATAATAAAATGTAGTAAAAGTATAATTCTATTATTTTAAGTTATAATAACAGATTTTACTTTCTATGGGAGGTGATACAGCATCAGCATCCTATTCCCAAGGCCGGACTTAGGGCTAAGTGACCAAGGTGGGTGCCTAGGGCAAAGTGCTTAGAGGAGCCTCGCACTGGTGCCATGGTCTTGAAAACTGCCGTGGGGCAGTCTGTGTTTTTAATGGAAGTCTAAAACCAGTCATGATTTTTTTGCTTATTATTTTAATAATCTCATACTGTTCTGTACAGTTTTTTCAAGGTATTCAACCTTAATATAATGTTTAAATAATCTAGTCTCCCCACATACTTCAGTTTACCAGGGAAGCAAGTAATGTATATCCTGTCATATCCTTCCTCAGCATGTCTAAAAATTGGACATGATTAAGGGCTTTTGAGTTTGAAATATTGTCTCAGTCTGGTTTCACCTTGACCCTTATGAAGAAATAAAGGTTTAAAGTTTTATTTCCTGTGGCTGGACTTGTTTCTTCTATTTATGTATGGGGGATTGACCTTCCCAGTCCATGTCTGCAAGTGTGGAGGTGCTACCTTAACCATTTTACAAATGGATGTCTCAGAAGTAGCCCAAGACATCCTGCTATATAAACCTTCTGTAAAAAAAAAAAACGTATTGTACACCGAAAACTTAAAAGACTTAATGCCCAACATTATAAGGCTTAAAACACACATAGTATTTTGACATAATTATTGAAATATCAAAATTAAGACACATACTTCTCTGCCTATGCCTAACATTGACAGAAGTAAAATCAGTGTGTCTCTGTGTACAGCATGTGTTTTTGTGTCTTGGTTCCTTGTACACACAAGCTAACTTTACTTCAACACATGAAAGCATATTTTATAAATTCAATATTATGGAACATAAGTTAGTTACTGTCAAATACCCTACCAAGAGGGCAATGCCCTTGGATTTCTAAATGTCGTAGTTCCACTGCTAGCCCCTTGTGATCCCTTTATGTGCCTAACTTTAGTCCCCCAATGTCTTATTTACCTGAAGTAATCCCAATTTTGTGGCTGTCCCTAGTGAGCATTCAGGGACCCATCACTTTTAAAATGTAAAAAATAAAAAAATAAAAATTTAAATCACTTTTTTTTTTGCCCTGGGGAGCACAGCATACCATTTGGGTGGGCATTGCCCCCAATGCCCCCCTTGGAGCCGACCCTGGAGCATATTAGTATGCCTGTCTGCCGTGATTCTATGATGTGCATTCCTGTAGTTATGGATGTGGTTGCCTGCAGTGATTTCAGTGTATGCTTCCTTTAAGCCTGTTATGCTCTACAATTCTGTAGCTAGAGCCATATCAACTGTGAAAATTCACTGTTATGGGTCCTGAGCTCCACTACTACAATATCATCTGTGCAGGGATTTTGTTTTTTGTACTGAACTCAGTGCTTTGTGTAATAGTTTTACTTGTAGTGAGTCTTGTGCTGTATAAATGTTATACACATTGTGAGTCCTGGGCTGTACATGATTAGTTTCAGTGAGCACTGTTTGTCCTTTTACTTCTTTTTACTTCCCAAGTTGTTTGCTCTACCTATGTTTAATCTGCTTGATCTCTACATGCAGTTTTTCTGCTATACCGATAACAATTTGAGACTGATCTCTAAGCTCCTTTTTTTGTGACTGCTTTCACTGTGTTGAAACCCACCACTTAAAACTAATATATACACAGGGATTAAAAAATATGCCCAAGTGCTACTAGTCCCATGAAAACACTGTATATTCTTATACACTTATAGATAATATAAACTTATTCTCCTACCCAAAAAGAGAAGTTTCTTCATGGGATGTCAGCAAGCTCATGCCTTATATAAGCATGAGAAGGGTAGACATTCAGCATGCAGAGTTTTGACATATAATTAAAATAGCAGCAGTCAGAAAGTGACTGAACACACGGTTCAGATATACACAGGTAAGGACACACCCACAAGAAGGTAGCATTATGTACACACACACATGCAAGGCTAGACATAGACGCTCACATGCAGGGACAGAAATACACATACATGCACACACACAGGAATAGACACTCACACATGCAAACACACACAAGAATAGACATACACACACACACATACATGCACACACAGGAATAGACACACACACATGCAGACAGATAAACACAGATATTGGCAGATATACCCACATACATGCAAGGATACATATAATAAGGGACATTCAAAGATAACCTTCTTAAATACACATGGGATTTCTCCATATTCTATCGCGATAATCATGATATTTGCGCTCCACTCAGTAATACCTCGCATTTGCATTGCCCAGAAGGCAAGTGCTCATGAGAGCGCACTTCCATAGGCTTCAATGGAAGCCTTGTTTTCATGCCGATAGACAAGGCAAACCACCTAGTGCAGCGTAAGGGGCGAATCGCGCAGTGTTGAGCAGCAATAAATAAAATAAAAATATATATATATATTTATATGTGTATATACACATAAACACATAAATATATATGTATATAAGCATATACATAAGCATATAAATATATATTTATAGTGAGAACACAGTCCCCCATTGACCTCCATGTACAGGTGCTGTTTATGTCCTCTTGGCCAATTGGGGTAAATTTTTAGATTTAGCTAGAGGTATGATCTCTGCTTTATTGTGCTTAGCGAAAACCGCAAGCTTGCGGGAGCATTAACCAGCCACTGTAATGGCTGGTTATTTGACGTCCGCCCATAAAAGGGCAAATTTGCCCCATTACGGGTGAACTTTAAGGTAGCGCTCCACTCGTAATTTGGCTCTAAACAATTTTACTATAAGCAGTATCATAGAAAACATTCAACTAAGAGCACAAATAAAAACAAGGCAATATCTCACTAACTTAACCATGTCTCCATTTGTTTGCATGAATCCTTTACATTTAGATATTCATTCCTTTTGTAAATTTGAACCATGCAAATTGAGATACAATGAGCAGTAACACACTCACACACATATATTCATATATATATATATACTCCACAAAACAAATGCACTCACAGGTCTTCAGTTAAAGTATATTCACAAATGTAATGGAACGTTTTCGAGGAACACTTCCCCTTCATCAGCATAATAACACTGTGACAAACCCACACTTAAATAGAATAAGTGTAATACAAACATAATGAAAAAATTACAAACCTGTGTGAACACTATATATTACCTGTAAAATAAATAACTATTTAATAGCTATTGTACCTAGTTAAAATAAATACAAAGTTGCCTGTAAAATAAATATAAATCCTAAAATAGCTACAATGTAACTATTAGTTATATTGTAGCTATATTAGGGTTTATTTTATAGGTAAGTATTTAGTTTTAAATAGGATTAATTTATTTAATTATAGTAATTTTAGTTCGTTTTATTTAAATTATATTTAACTTAGGGGGGTGTTAGGGTTAGGGCTAGACTTAGGTTTAGGGGTTAATAACTTTATTATAGTAATGGCGACATTGGGGGCGGCAGATTAGGGGTTAATAATTGTAGGTAGGTGGCGGCGATGTTAGGGAGGGCAGATTAGGGGTTAATAAAATTTATTTTAGTGTTTGCGAGGCGGGAGTGCGGTGGTTTAGGGGTTAATACATTTATTATAGTGGCGGCGAGGTCCGGTCGGCAGATTAGGGGTTAATAAATGTAGGTAGGTGGCGGCAATGTTGGGGGGGGGCAGATTAGGGGTTAATAAATATAATATAGGTGTCGGCAATGTTAGGGACAGCAGATTAGGGGTTCATAGCTATAATGTAGGTGGCGGTGGTGTCCGGAGCGGCAGATTGGGGGTTAATAGTATAATGCAGGTGTCAGCGATAGCGGGGGTGGCAGATTAGGGGTTAATAAGTGTAAGGTTAGGGGTGTTTAGACTCGGGGTTCATGTTAGGGTGTTAGGTGTAGACTTAGAAAGTGTTTCCCCATAGGAAACAATGGGACTGCGTTAGGAGCTGAACGCTGTTTTTTTGCAGTTGTTAGTTTTTTTTTCAGCCAGCTCAGCCCCATTGTATCCTATGGGGATATCATGCACGAGCATGTTTTTCCAGCTTACCGCTACCGTAAGCACTGGTATTGAGAGTAGATGTGGAGCTAAATTTGGCTCAACGCTCACTTTTCTGAGGCTAACGCAGCCATTCAGAAAACTTGTAATACCAGCGTAATATACACCGCAGGTCTTTACCGACAAAACTTCAAATCTAGACGATAGTTACCTGCCTCATATCCTCCTGCCCTCCAAGTGTATATGTGGGAAACTCAATGTCAATCAATTGTATGGCACTAGTAACTAGTGTTATATAGAAAATAAAAGTAAATAAAAAATGGGAATAAAAATAAACTATGTTACTAATGATGTTAAATGGTGATTCCTAAACTAGATTTACCTAAACCCCATATCTTACACCATTTTACTACATATCCACAGTGTAAACCATTGTCCTCTCGTGTATTGCTGATGTCATCAACTGAGTTGCTACCCCAGAAGGGGTGGACCTATATCTACCTGTCTATAGGGATCAGGGAGATTGGACCCATATATAGCTAAAAGATAAGTTACCATAGTTGGCATAATTGGACACATGCAAACAAAATAATATCAGGTAGTATATCATGGATGTTAGGTGATGAAATATTACAAAAACTAAATAAACGAAACTAAAATTAAAATACAGATTGCTAAAAACAAAAAGGTACTACTGTTGCATCAATTATGCCTATTCGTTTTAACAAATGGAACTAACATATTAAGCCTGTGAACACTCTCTCATGAACCATAAGTATAGCTGTTTGCAAACATAACCTTCTGAAATATTATACACTGAAACACTATACTTCAAATGCCACAAGATATTTATAGCAATGGATCCAATGTATCAGAGTAGGTATTGACTAAACCATCATATTGCACAGCAAGTACTGGAGTAACCCCTCCATGGGCATACAGTCTCTAGATATTGGAACATCCACCTGTATGTGACCCAGACCATCTTAATGGTTCCTGCACAGAGAGATGAGTGACCAATTACTGTGGCCGTGCCCCATGGGTGGTTGTATATGGGGACTATATTGACACCTAGCTAAATATACCCAAGTTTCTATGGCCAAACGAGACTCCTAACAACCGGGTGAAGGCCACAGTTAATGCTTGAAAATAATAGTGCAGTCCAAGCAAGACAAGGAATTCTATAGGGAAATGTCACTTCTGATATTTTTAATGCACTTTGTGTCACTAGGTGAGTGGAGTATCAGTTATCTATGGTGACTCAATAGGCTTGGTGTGTTCCACCTGACTCGTACGGATCTTCAAATAGTCCTGCACTTGTACAGGGTGAGGGTACTAGGTAAAATAAACATACCCCCTACAGGGGCAAGTTCCCCACTTTCCCCTATATAAGATTCACGCCACCACTGTTTGAACCCCTGGTTTGTAACTCCAACCTAGATTAGTGCTTTAAATTCAGGTGGTGAATTCAAACCCCTGGGTGTACAGTCCAGAGTCTATACATCCATTCAGCCTCTCGGATGAGCAATGCTTTATTCCTATCGCCACCTCTATCTAATCTGGGTATGTGGTCAATCAGGATATACGGAATGGATGATACTTGGTGGGACATCTGAGCGTAGTGTCGTGCAGCAGGTTGCTCCGATTTACCTTTTTCTAATGCCACTAGTATGGCTCGTCTGTGATTCGTCATTCTTTCACGTAGCATGCCAATGGTTTTCCCCACATAAAACTGGGAACATTGGCAAAAAAGTAAAAAGATAACATGCATGGTATTGCATGATAGTGAATGTCCGATGGTGTATATCCAGGTAGTGTGCGGGTGGTGGAATGTCCTAGTGGCTATGAGGCCATTGCATGTGGTACAACCCAGGCACCGGTATGACCCTCTAATATTTACTTTAGCTGTGGTGGTGAAACTCCATTTAGGATCTGTTTTAACCAACATGTCCCGTAAATTAGTCCCCCTTCTATAGGCCACCATAGGTACGAGGTTTTGTGCAAAAGGGAGTTTGGGATCAGATGTTACAACGGGCCAGTGTGACCTAAAAATTCTGCCTGCATCTGTGGTGTTGGGTGCAAAGGTGGTAGCCATGATAAGTTTTCTCTATTCCTATGTTCTCAGCTCCTTATCAATAAGAGCTTCTTGAGTGAGAGATGAAATCTCGTCCAAAGTAGTGTTTACGATTTGTGGTTTATTCCCTCGTGGTATATCCCTTTAAAATGGGTCCTCCCTTTTTCACTCATTAGCCTATTTAACCTCACTTCCCCCTAGTAACTTTGCTTGATTAGATTATTCTGGTCATATTGCCTACAACTGGAATACCTCTCAGCACTATTCTGAATTGTGGATCTTCAAGCTAACTTTTTATTTTGTACTCTGGCAGACACGGTCTCTGTCCTCTTTCCTTGTGCAAATACTACTGATTTCCCTATACTCGACTGCAGCAGCTCACAGCATGAAGCCTTCTAGCCTTAACTGCATAAGAAACCGCAAGTACTTTTTACCTCTGATACCAGTAACATTCTGATACACTGTTTCCTTTTTGTTATGCCATCAACCACCTGTTTGCTGTATGTATCAAGTTAACTGCAAGTACTTTTTACCTCTGATACCGGTAACATTCTGATACACTGTTTCCTTTTTTGTTATGCCATCAACCACCTGTTTGCTGTATGTATCAAGTTAACTGCAAGTACTTTGTTACCTTTTTGCTGCATTTACTAACTTCCGCCTGTTATGTTGAGCAGAGCCTCTTTTTCAACTTATCCTGTATAAAGCATTCTGCAGGTTTCTATGAGTACTAATTTACCTGGACATTACACAATCTTTAACATTTTCTCAGATCCATTACTCTCTGTATAAGAATAATACTTTTCTGTATTAATTGCTAAATGCTGATTATCCCAAATTCTGTTTCAGTCTTATTTTTGGTTTCTAGCATAATTCAGTTACAAACATTTTGTTTATTCATAGGTTTCCCTTAACATATTCCTTTAAATCTGACATATAAATTTGACACCTAGTTGCAGAAACTTATCTTTAATGATCTGTAATTTGGAGACCCCTGTGGCACTGTTTGAATTGTTGTGCATGGTTCTTATCATCTGTGATTTTACTTTACCCCTAAGGAGTGCAGGGGGGTGACAACTATCTGCACTGAGTATGGAATTCCTGTCTGTTGGCTTATTGTATAGGGTAGTTCCCAGTATCTGATCCTGAATGACAATATTCAAATCTAAGAAATGGATTTCTTTGACGTCATAAGCCATTTTAAATCTGACTGAAATCTCCATAGTATTGAACAAGTTAAAACACTCCATTAGCTTCTGCTGACCTTCCATCAGACCAAGAAGACATCATCAATATATCTTACATAGAAGACAATTGAGGAATGGTCTTTACTCCAAAGATGTTCATTCTCAAATTGTGACATGAAAATATTGGCATAGGATGGGGCCATATTTGACCCCATCGCTGTGCCAGCCACTTGGAGATAACATTTTCATTCAAAGGGAAAATATTTTTTATGTAGACAGAATTCCATGAGGGTCAACAGAAACTCAATGGGTGGTCCATCATAGTGTTTTCCCAATGTGAGATGTTCCTTTACTGCTGACAGACTGATATTGTGAGTGATAATAGTATATAGATTATTGACATCTAGGGTTGTGAGAATGTCTCCAGTCTCTAACCCAGAGCTTTCCAAACTTTTCATGTTGGTGACACAGTAATTCAGTTGTACTAGCAAACAGGAGGTTAAACTAACTTGTTTTAAGAGATACGGACACATACATAAATAATATAATAACGAAATGTATTTACAAGTAACAGTAAGTATATACAAGAATTTTAAAAAAGTTTAATAACACCAATAGCTACTTACTATTTTAATGGGCTGTATGAGGTTGATGGGATGAACACAGTTTCTGAATATTTGGTGGAATATTAGATAAAGACACTCACATTTAATCATCATGCATTTAAAGCTTCTACTTCCAGTTCTGTATTTTTCTATCTGTTGGTTTAATTTAAATAACCAATTTTCTTGTTAATCATTTGTTAATGTATTGTTATGAACTTGTTCAAAGGATTGAATCTCTATCTTAACCTTAGATAAAATGACTGTGACCTCCTCCACTACTAATAAAACTAGGTCTAGAGAACACTTTTTCAAAATATGACACCATTTCTTTCTGAATTCAGGGTTATCCCTGCCTATAGTGGGAATATTCTTGACTCTGAACCCTCTGGGAATGTGACTAATTCTGAAATATTCTGATAAATAGCTCCCGTGCAAAGATAAATCTATTTCCCATTTTTTAAGCTTTAATAAAGTGTGATACAGATTCACAGGGGTCTCACCAATTGTTCTGCTGATAGGAGTGTATAGAATCCTGGCAGTATCATCACGTGTGTAGGAAACAGTTTCAATCTGGGCACCTTTGGCTTGTACATCTGGATCCTCCAAAGAATTAGATTCAGCACCCACTTGTTCCACATGCTCAATGGGTCTGTTGGCCTCAGGATCCATCTTGGATACTCAGTATATATATATATATACACAAAACTCCTGGGTGCTCCCAAAGCAAAAAAAAAAAAAAGAGGATGTCACAGGCAAAACAGAAAAAAAGTCAAATAGAATGCAACAGGAAACTGAGTGTAACTAGGTCAATGATTGGGGGTACAGCTGTACACAAAATAATATCTAAAGTCCAAGCTACAGTGTTACCCACCAAAGGTCATCAACCTGCGTGCATAAATGTAATTAATACTCCACAAAACAAATGCACTCACAGGTCTTCAGTTAAAGTATATTCACAAATTTAATGGAACGTTTTCGAGGAACACTTCTCTTTCATCAGCATAGTAACACTGTGACAAACCCACACTTAAATAGAACAAGTGTAATACAAATCATAATGACAAAATTACAAACCTGTGTGAACACTCTAAAGTGCCAAAATACTGGGATGGAACGCCAACCATGCTAATCATCACTAATCATGTCACTTCCGGTACATACAATTTATTATATATATGTTACATACAAAATAGAACAAGTCTAGAACGATGCAAAGAATCCTAGTTTGATAACACATGGGCTGGTAATGAAATGGACACTAATAAATTAAGCAGGAGATGTGACTGCATGTTTATTGAATGTTAATTTTTTTATATCTTACTCCTAGAATTCATCAATTATTTTGTATGTAACATATATATATTTAATAAATTGTACGTACCGGAAGTGACATGATTAGTGTCTACTTCCGCTTCAGATTGCATTGGAACGCATGGTTTGCATTCCAACACGGTATTTTGGCGCTTTAGAGTGTTCACACTGTGGTTTGTAATTGTGTCATTATGCTTTGTATTACACTTGTTCTATTTAAGTGTGGGTTTGTCACAGTGTTACTATGCTGATGAAGGGGAATTGTTCCTCGAAAACGTTCCATTAAATTTGTGAATAACACTGTAGCTTGGACTTTGATATTATTTTGTGTACAGCTGTACCCCCAATCATTGACCTATTTACACTCAGTTTCCGGTTGCATTCTATTTGACTTTTTTTCTGTTTTGCCTGTGACATTCCCTTTTTTTTTTCTTTTTTTTTGTGCTTTGGGAGCACCCAGGAGTTTTGTGTATATATACACTGAGTATCCAAGATGGATACTGAGGCCAACAGACCCATTGAGCATGTGAAACAAGTGGGTGCTGAATCTAATACTTTGGAGGATCCAAATGTACAAGCCAAAGGTGCCCAGATTGGAACTGTTTCCTACACTCGTGATGATGCTGCCAGGATTCTATTTGCTCCTATCAGCAGAACAATTGGTGAGACCCCTGTGAATCTGTATCACACTTTATTAAAGCTTAAAAATGGGAAATATATTTATCTTTGCATGGGAGCTAATTATCAGAATACCTCAGAATTAACCACATTCCCAGAGGGTTCAGAGTCAAGAATATTCCCACTATAGGCAGGGATAACCCTGAATTCAGAAAGAAATGGTGTCATATTTTGAAAAAGTGTTCTCTAGACCTAATTTTATTTGAAGTGGAGGAGGTCACAGTCATTTTATCCAAGGTTAAGTTATAGATTCAATCCTTTGAACAAGTTCATAACAATACATTAACAAATGATCAACAAGAAAATTGTTTATTAAAATTAAACCAACAGATAGAAAAATAGAGAACTGATCTTATAGTATTCAAATCAAAATCAGGAAACTTGATTGCTGTCAATTCTGATTATGCCCAAGGGAGGGTTTACAAATGGCTCACAAACATGCAGGAGGGTCGTGGTAGAAGACAGCATAGAACAAGGAGGGTGCACTTTAACACAGTAGACACCAGTTGTTCAGAGTCATCAGATACTGAGAGGAATCTCTCTACTACTACCCAATCATTATCTCCTGACTTTACAACACAAACAGCACACAATTTCCCATTTGCTCATAGAGGACAATCCACCCCAAGTCATTTTTTAGGGGTAACCATGAGATCCAGAGGGGGAGACACAATAGACCACACATCAGGAGGGCAAGGAAGCAGATACAGACCTTCCCGATGGGGCAGACAGAGGATATAGTGGTTAATTTAAGTACACATATCCTTACTCCAGCTGAACGGCAGGTGCTAAAAAGAGGACTGTCATTTGTGCCCAGTCACAGCACCTCTGAATTGGATCTTAAACTGGATATATACAAATTAAACAGAAACATAAAAATCAAGGAATTCTTTCAATATTCCAACACTAGTACTGACCAGCAATCTCTTGCACGTATGTGCAAAGCCTATTACCTTTGAACCTCAAAACAGTAGTCCCAGTACCAAGACCTTTATCAGACTCATTACACAGGACCTAGACTTTGAGAGAAAAAATAAGGCTTGGAAACATAATCTTGATCTCTGCAGGATGACCGATCTATAGTCATTAGACCAGCCGATAAGGGCGGAGCAATTGTGTTGCTCAATTATACTGACTATAGATCAGACATCATGCAGCAATTGACCGATACAGATACGTACAGGGAATTATCCAGCGACCCCACCACACTTTTCAAAAAAGAACTTGACAGTATTCTAAAACTGGGGTTCAATCAGGGCCACATGACAGAACAGATATATACGAATTCTGATTGACACAATATCCTAGGATTTCAGTGTTATATATTATACCCAAGATACACAAAACACTTGACAATCCCCCGGGAGGCCCAATAATCTCAGCGGTCCAATCATTAACTCAGCTTGTCGCACAATATATTGATATACTGTTGCAACCTACAGTGAAAAATATCAGGTCATACATTTCTGATACTATTGACCTAATCAGATGACTTAAGGGGGTTAGGTTAGAGACTGGAGACATTTTTACAACCCTAGATGTCAACAGTCTATATACTATTATCCCTCAAAATATCGGTCTGTCAGCAATAAAGGAACATCTCACATTGGGAACACACTACGATGGACCACCCATTGAGTTTCTGTTGACCCTCATGGAATTCTGTCTACATAAAAATTATTTTCGCCTTGAACGAAAATTATATCTCCAAGTGGCTGGCACAGCGATGTGGTCAAATATGGCCCCATCCTATGCCAATATTTTCATGTCACAATTTGAGAATGAACCATTCTTCAATTGTCTTCTATGTAAGACATATTGATGATGTCTTCTTGGTCTGGCGGGGAGGTCAGCAGAAGCTAATGGAGTGTTTTAACTTGTTCAATACTAAGGAGACTACAGTCAGATTTAAAATGACTTATGACGTCAAAGAAATCCATTTCTTAGATTTTAATATTTTCATTCAGGATCAGATACTGGGCACTACCCTATACAATAAGCCCATAGACAGGAATTCCATACTCAGTGCAGATAGTTGTCACCCCCTGCGCTCCTTAGGGGTATAGTAAAATCACAGATGATAAGAACCATGTGCAACAATTCAAACAGTGCCACAGGGGTCTCCCAGTTAGAGATCATTAAAGATAGGTTCCTGTAACGAGGGTATAAACCACAAATCGTAAACACTGCTTTGGACGAGATTTCCTCTCTCACTCAAGAAGCTCTTATTGATAAAGAGGTGAGAACATCAGAAGACAGAAAACTTATCATGGCTACCACCTTTGCAGGAAATGGGGAGGTGGAAATGAGGCGCTAGAATAGCACTAGGGGTTAAAAGTACTATGGATACAGTGATATCTTACTATTTTATTAGTGTGTATTTAGAGACTTAAAGGCTTGTAGATGTTGAGATCACATCAGATTAGATAATTGGCGACAGGTGTAAAACATTTAAAGATCTTGTAAATGTTGAAATCACTAAAGAACTAGTGACAAGATGTAAAACATGAATAAACAACAATTTATTACAAATGTAACCCTATTAATACAAAAGCACAAATATTAGTGCTATAAAATGGGAACGTAAAATATACAATAAAATTTATAAAATACCTAAGTGTTGCAACACTGATTCATAAATTCAAGTTATTTTGATTAGCACAAAAAACAGTAGGTTTTCTGAGTGGAGACTTTTCTAAAGTATACCAAGGGTTAAACCACAAAAACTGCTACACAAATTATATGAGCAGTGATACAATGTATCAGATAAAAGTCAATCCTTGCAATGATGCCGTTAGGGGTATATATCATGCAGTGATTTTCAGATTATAATCCCATATGCAGTGATATTAGCTGTGTAGTGGAGTATTAATGGCAAATATCAGATGGCAGCAGTATTCATGTTTGTAAATGAACAGGAATGTTTGTAATTTTAAGTCAGTTCACTGAATATTCCATGTAGGTAAGGGTTATTAGTGTAAATGTTCTTACCCTTATTTAAAGATGAATCCAGCTAGCCTTATTTGCAGCATTCTGCCTTATTCCCCAGCGCTTGCCGCATCTACTTACTCCGTATTTCCGGCAGCCTCTCAGGTGGGGGAGTTCCAGGAGGTCAATTGCCCTATGACCTGAGTCCCCGTCCGGATCCTCTGTGCCCGTAAATGTAAGTTTTTTTAAGTGTGGGTTTGTCACAGTGTTACTATGCTGATGACGGGGAAGTGTTCCTCGAAAACATTCCATTAAATTTGTGAATATACTTTAACTGAAGACCTGTGAGTGCATTTGTTTTGTGGAGTATTAATTACATTTATGCACCCAGGCGGATGACCTTTGGTGGGTAACACTGTAGCTTGGACTTTGGATGTATGTCAGGCATGCACAGAGATGGACACACACACACAAGCATGCAGAAACACACATGCATGCAGACACACACACAGATGGGCACTCACACATGTTCACAGACACACAGAAAGATGGGCACTTACACAAGCAGACACATTCAGAGATGGGCACCCACACATGCAGACAGACACACACACACACACACACACACAGATGGGCAAACACAGACACACACACACACACACACACAGACTTACTAAGACTCACACAGACACACACAGACATACACAGATAGATACACATTCATACAGACACACACACACACACACACACACACAGAGATGGGCACCCACAGACACACACACACACACACACACACACAGACTTACTAAGACTCACACAGACACACACAGACATACACAGATAGATACACATTCATACAGACACACACACACACACAGATAGGCACACACACACACACACACAGATAGACACCCAGAATAACATTCTTAAATACTCCTGGGACAGCTACCTATACTAAGTCCAGCTGAATTAAACGTTCACAACAGAGGAAACCAGGATACAGTGGAAACAATCCTTCCTCCCAGGCAATAGTAGGTGAAAAAAATGAGTGAGAACAAGTGTCCCCACATTGCAGTGGCACTGATGCTTCACTACCACTCCACCAGCATTCTCTGTCCTTAGGTCGGTTCCCTGCAGACCTCCTTAATAATTATTTAGGCAGCAAGTGAGACACAAAACAGCACAGCTACTGCAAGCTGGTTGCTCAGCTTCATCCACCTCCGACTTACATGAAATTAGGGGACATTTCAGTGTAACTTAAGCTCAAAATATTTTCAAATTGGAAGAACATGACATACCTTGGTAAGCAGAATTATCATATTGCAAACATTGCAGTAGCTTGTATTTGTGTTAAAGGACCAGTCAACACATTAGATTTGCATAATCAACAAATGCAAGATAACAAGACAATGCAATAGCACTTAGTCGGAACTTCAAATAAGTAGTAGATTTTTTTATAACAAATTTCAAAGTTATGTATATTTCCACTCCCCTTGTACCATGTGATAGCAATCAGCCAATCACAAATGCATATACGTATAGTCTGTGAATTCTTGCACATGCTCAGTAGGATCTGGCGACTCAAAAATTGTAAATATAAAAGACTGTCCACATTTTTTTTAATGGAAGTAAATTGAAAAGTTGTTTAAAATTACATGCTGTATCTGAATCATGAAAATTTAATTTAACCTGAGTGTCCTTTTAAGCTTTGTTTTTGCGCCGCAAACTATAGATAAGCTATATCTCCTGGTTGTTTTCCTCTAAACAACTATTGGCTCAGATGGATAATGGAAGTGATGGGAGAGCGCTTAATAAGTCTAGACTTATTGTCAGCTTAAATCTATATATATGAGGAGACTTTTAGAATGATATAATAGTATTTATTGAAACAAAATGTCTGGTAGACATAAAATCTATAGTCTAAAAGTTATACGCAAACGATATTTATACATTTATACATAAATCTTTTGATTACGATATATTTGTACGAGGTATATTTGCAAAGGAAATATTTATACCTTCTGCGCTTAATATCTATTCTAATATAAATCCTAAAATATAAGTACAATAGGCATAACACAAATTATAAATCCAATAGGCATAAAACAAAGTATAAGCATAAAAATGCACACGGTTGGCCAACCTTAAAATATGGGAACAGAATCAGTTAAACGGCTTTGAAATATTGTCCTCACACACGGATCTACATTTATGAGAGTTACCATTACCCAGGGCAGGTTCCCTGGAGCTGGAAATTGTAAACCATTGTCAAGGATACTAGGACTTCTGTCTGAACCTAATAACGACAGCACACAGCAATTAATGGAACTTGTGTTATAATTAATCATAAAAGTTATCCACACAAAAATACTATAATACGAAGAAAAAAAAATTATAACACAGACATTGCAATGATTTGATTTTAAGGTTGGCCAACCGTGTGTATTTGTAGGCTTATAATTAGTTTTATGCCTATTGGATTTATAATTTGTTTTATGCCTATTTTACTTAAGTTTTAGGATTTATATTAGAATAGATTTTAAGCGCAGAAGGTATAAATATTTCCTATGCAAATATTCCTCATACAAATATATCGCAAGCAAAAGATTTTATGTATGAATATCGTTTGAGTATAACTTTTAGACTATAGATTTTATGTCTATCAGACATTTTGTTTCAATAAATACTGTTATATCATACTAAAAGTCTCCTCATATATACAGAATTAAGCTGACAATAAGTCTAGGCTTATTAAGCGCTCCCCCATCACTTCCATTATCCGTCAAACATTTTAGCAGCACCTCAGCAGCATTCTCTCTACTTAGGCCAGTTCCCTGCAGGTCTCTTGCTTAATTATTTTCAAGTGACAAGTGAGACGCAACACATAGCAGCTACCAAAAGCTGCCTGGACATTCAACTCCACCCACCTCTGACTTCCTCATTTAGAAGTCTGTGTAAGCGGGTAGTAACAATAACATATATAATAAACAATTATAATAACTAATAAAAATTGATATCAACTTGTGGCAGCTATTCCCAACTTACCCCGACTTATTTTGTACTCATCCTGTGTGAGGTTATGGATGGATTTATATATATATATATATATATATATATAAAACACACAGAGAAAACCCAGCACTCACTTACAAGCTCTCAGCTAAGATTTAAAAGAAAAAATGGAAAAGTTAGTTACTGCATCTGGCCAAATGGGACAAGCCCAGATACCTCGTCAAGGTCCTTTCCAATACCTGGGACCTTAAAACAGCCACACAATGCAAGCTTTCAAATCCAAACAAACTGGGAACAAGGGAAGGGTGCACAGGCATATGTAATCACCCTAGACATATACAAAACACGGAAGGGAACTGCACTCTCATACAGGACCGGGTACATATCCAATGACCCTGCAACATGCTCAGCCTTGGGTGCCACTGGCACTCACAGGAAGCTGTGCTGTCCCCAGAGTCACAGGCAGTTAACCCCAGTCAGGTCTGGGTGCAAGAACCATAGGGAAAATTACAAAACAAATTAATACAACACACAGAGAAAACCCAGCACTCACTTACAAGCTCTCAGCTAAGATTTAAAAAAATGGAAAGGTTAGTTACCGCATCTGGCCAAATGGGACAAGCCCAGGTACCTCGTCAAGGTAATTTCCAATACCTGGGACCCTAAAACAGCCACACAATGCAAGCTCTCAAATCCAAACAAACTGGGAACAAGGGAAGGGTGCACAGGCATATGTAATCACCCTAGACATATACAAAACACAGAAGGGAACTGCACTCTCATACCGGACCGTGTACACATCCCATGACCCTGAAACATGCTCAGCCCTTGGTGCCACTGTCACTCACAGGAAGCTGTGCTGTCCCCAGAGTCACAGGCAGTTAACCCCAGTCAGGTCTGGGTGCAAGAATCATAGGGAAAATTACAAAACAAATTAATACAACACACAGAGAAAACCCAGCACTCACTTACAAGCTCTCAGCTAAGATTTAAAAGCAAAAATGGAAAGGTTAGTTACCGCATCTGGCCAAGTGGGACAAGCCCAGGTACCTCGTCAAGGTCCTTTCAAATTCCTGGGACCCTAAAACAGCCACACAATGCAAGCTTTCAAATCCAAACAAACTGGGAACAAGGTAAGGGTGCACAGGCATATGTAATCACCCTAGACATATACAAAAAACGGAAGGGAACTGCACTCTCATACCGGACCGGGTACACATCCCATGACCCTGCAACATGCTCAGCTCTGGGTGCCACTGGCACTCACAGGAAGCTGTGCTGTCCCCAGAGTCACAGGCAGTTAACCCCAGTCAGGTCTGGGTGCAAGAACCATAGGGAAAATTACAAAACAAATTAATTAATTTATATATATATATATATATATATATATATATATATATATAGATATATATATATATATATATATATATATATATATATATATATATATATATAGAGAGAGAGAGAGAGAGAGAGAGATGGGTTGTATATACTGTATATTAAAGCCATTAATAAATTAAAAAAACTACCTCTCTCTAAAAGTCTTATCTGACATTGCCTGATGCAAGAATTGTATTTATTCATTTCTATTGGCTGACGCTTGAATTCCAATTGATATTAGCCGATACAATGAAAGCATTTTTGGAATTTAAAAATCAGCCAATAAAAATGCAAGGGCACCCCTATATAAGGAAGAACCTTGCATTCAATCTTCAGTTTGCTACAGTGATAGCACGAAGTACGATTGTGTGGGAAATCAGAAGAGGACCACCGAAGAAGATCGAGGAGCGCTGCCATGGACCTGCCACTGCCCCCAAAGGAACCGGATTTAAGATGATGAGTCTAAATTTTGGGGTTTAGCAGTTTTTTTTTTGTTTTTTGGGGGGGGTTTTCTATGATAGATTTTTTTTGCAAAAGAGCTAAGATCACTTTTTTTGCCAACTATAATGATTTATACTGGGGCAAATGCCCTTTTAAGGCCGATTTTTAGATAAGGTTTTTTTAAAGATAGATTTTTTTGTATTTGTGTGGTTACTTGTGGGGTTATTTAATTATAGTATATGATTTTTAGGTGGGCTGTTATGGTAGGGCTTTTTATAGTAGTGTTCTTTATTTTTAGTGATTATTATTTAAAAAAATTTACTGGTAGTGTTTTTTTATTATTGTAACTTAGGGGTCTTAGGTTAGGGGTCTTGGGGTGTTAGTTGTTAGGGGTTAACATAGTATGGGAAAATTGCAAAAGGAAATGTTGCAGATTAGGGGTTAAGTAGTGTAGGGGTTATTGTGTTGTGGGGTTATAGTGGTTTCGGGATTAATAGTGTAGGAGGGTATTTTTCCATGGGGGATGTGCTGGCTTAGGTGTTAGTGTTGCATGGTATTTTTTGAGATGGGGATATGGCAGATTAGGGGTTAATAGTGTTGGGGTGGATAGTGTAGGTCATGAAGATTAATGTTAATCTTTTTTTGTGTTTAGTACAAAAGTTGGGGCATAAAATGCAATTGCATTCGAGCTATTGCATTTACTTTCAACTTGCAATATGAGCGCAAGCTAACATGATCGCAATATTGCAATATCGCTCTTGTGTTAACATTACCGCTTCACTCTTAATTTAGCCCTATATCATTAAATTTAAGGAAATATATTATTTTTTTAAGTGTCATTGTGGAATCTCACAGTTGTGGAAAATATAAAATGAGTTGCTGGATTTATTTTCTTTGAACAGAAAAAAAATAGAATAGGTGTCCATGTCAATGAGTCATCAATCAATATTAAATTGTCACAAGTTATTTAATCAAATGCAGTAATAACTATCTGCACATCCATAGATCTGGAAAGACAACTCTTAAATTTGTCAGACATTTGAAAATATAATATAAAAGAAATGTAAATGTGTCCAAGGAGACTACTGTGAAAATGGTTAGAATATAGTTATTTTCTACATATAAGAAAATACAAAAACTGCTGATGAAGCAACAATAACAAAAAAGAAAAATGGAAGCCTAAATGAAATAATTCATAAATCATTGTAATATCATAGCTCATGCTAGCTATTATAAAAATGAAAGCATTGTATTTCCAAAATCAATGCTAGTTCTGAATCACACCAAAAAATCCTTCCAAAGGAAAATAAATACATGGAAAAAAAACAGATTGAAATGAGTGAGAATAATAATAGGAAATAAGCACAAACATTTGAAACCTATTTATTAATGTGTCTTGTGCATTTGAGGAAAATAGACCTTTTGAATAATAAAATTATTCAATTTGTGTGTTAGTGGGGTTAAATGTACACAATAATTACACTTTCATTTTTGTAACACATCATAAAACATGCTGTGATGTTGTTTGTTTTGGCATATATATGTCTTGATAATCCTTCAAATTGGTTAATGATTATTTATTGCATACAAAATATTTCTCATAGATAATCACCATCTGCAAAGATCCTGAACTCTCAAATCAACTTAGGTCATAAATGTTAATTATAGTATTAAAGAGGTATCTACATGTCAGCACTAGCTGAGAAATTAATGGACCCATTTGATATTATTTTCTGTCTTCATTACCATGGAAATTAATAATAAAAAAATCTATTACATATACATAAAAGTACATTTAAAACTAAGGTTTTATAATATAACTATTATGTCCATATGATACAAAAATAAAGTCTCTAAAATTCTGGAAAATAGCCAGACTCTGTCCATATACAACCAAAAAGAGAGTAAGAGTTCAATAACTTTATTTATTAATGTACAATTACAACCTTCACTTAAGATGTGAGTGAGAACAAATTGCCAATATTTGTGGCTGTGAATGAGGGACACAGGAGGTTGATAAGAGCCTGTCACTATTTTGTGGGTGGAGCTGTGTTGGGAGGGGTGGGATCATGGGTGGATAGTGGGTTGGATTGTGGGTGTTTCTGGTGGTCTGTGTGTGTGTCAGGGCAATGTGGGTGTTCTGGGTGTTCTGTGGGTGGGGCTAAGGGAAATTCTGTAAAGATGAACATAGGGCTGTGTCAGAGGGACAAAGCTCAGAATTTCCCTCTCAAATAGGGGCAGTTGGTAGGTCTGATAGAGATATTTGGAAAATATGTTAACTGGTATTTTAAATATAACAACACAAAGACAACACAAATACATGTAAGTAGTAATATTAATTAAAAACTTGGTAATCGTATCATAACATACATCCATCTTACTAAATTTACTAAAGTTTTAGAAGGTTATGAAAAAAAAAAACGTTGCCTATGTCATTATCAATTCAGTTTGTAAACAGGCCATTCTTATTAGAAAATGACATTCTCTAATTCATTACTGACTCTAGATAAATATTATTTAACCCCTGGAAAGTCTTGCTCAGCTGCCACAAACATTGCATCTCCCAAGCAGAACATGGTAGGTGATCAGAAGTTTGTGAGACCAATCATGATTGACCCGCAGGCAATTCCTTCTAGGTTAGGAATTAAGTGTTTCACCCCTTTTCAGGGGATAAACACATACTGTAGTTACCTAGAGTTAATAATGCTTTTATAAATTAACACAGTATGTCCATCGTAAACATATCCACTGTAGACAGCCTATACAATAGTGATGAATAGAGCTTTAATTAATACCATGCATGTTACTACACCTATACATCGTCTCCTGTGGCCATTTTAGAGTGTTTTGCACATGTGTAAGATAATAGAATGTTTCCAAATAATCTTGAAATAGTTGCAAAGATGTCCAAAATGCCATTTCAAGGCTTTATCAAGTGCCTTGAGGTGTTGAATTTGAAAAGACAAAACTTCCCTCAAAAATGTGTTGAAAAGTCCCTTGAAAATGGATTATGGTTGCCTTAGTACAAATAGGGCTTTTAGCATGGAGCCAAAAACGCCATTGCCAGTGTGGGAAATATCTGAAAATGTGATGTGCTCATGTTGAATCAAAAAGTAGCCTTTTCAGAAAGAAAAATAGTCAAAAAGGTCTTAGCTGATAAGTTAGTGATCTAGGCCTTAGTGTGTTTGTTAAAATAGCTTTATACCATACATTTTAAGTATAGCTGTTGTGGGAAATAACATGTTTAACTTTAACAAGGGCTCTGTGAATTTTTCCCCAACAACTCCTGTGCATTTTTTTCTTATAGTCAATGAGATGCCTGTCGACAATCCATTCTCTTCCTTTTACATTTGTCCCTGGTTTACTTGTGCTGTATGCTGTGCGAATGCCAGCATATTTGTATAAACCAGGGTGACAGTGTAAAACAAGAGCACGACTAATAGGAAATAATTAGCACTTTTGATAGCCTCATCATTGGCACTACTGCTCCCTTCTGAAATTAAAAAACAACTGTGCACTCTAGGGGTCAGCCAGTGGAGAATTGCAGGAGGCTATTTAAAGTATTTTGTTTCTATTAATATGGCAGCTAACATTGATTTATATTTAATTATAATATATATGGAACAAACCAAATTTATATTGAATAAAATATTTTATGTTTACTGTCTCTTTAACAATTTTACATTCATAAATGTCCAAAATGGGTTTTCAAGTGACCAAGAATGTTGAATTAAATTCACAAATTAAAAGCCAGAGTTTTTGCAATTCCTTTCAAAAAATTTTTTAGAAAAATGTGGTATAATAGGTTTTCTAATGGTTTGGAATGACATCAAATTTGAAAACCCAACAAAAACATGTGATTCACTTTTAATGGATTTTGAATGGATTGGAATAGACTTTAAAGTGTTCACTGGTTTATGAGCTAAGGACTTTATATAAAGACAGTTATACAAAAAGGGGAGTAGACTCTTTCTTGTGACTGGCTGCTTGTGATAATTGCATGCAAATTGCTATTAATGGCATAAGAGTTTAAGATATTCTGTTAAGCTAAGTTACTATCGTTAGTGACAAACATAGGATCTAGGCTTTTTATTTTTTGACATTAATCTACTTTTTGTACATTGTTGGGTTGTTTTAGAACAGTCCCCAGGGGTATTCAATTACTTTGAATAGTATTTTTTTAACATAACCAGCAGAATCTGCTGAACAAGTCCCTTTGGGTTTTTGCACATCTGTTGTTACTTCACATTTTAAAAATGGTATAGAAACCCTAAATTTAGTAGTGCAATAATAAATTCTAGTACAAGAACATAACATGAATATTCTCCCAAGTACAGCAGCAAACATTCAACAGCAAGCCCCCCACCTCTTAGCCAATAGCCATGCGGGCTAATATGCATTGTGTTATTTAAAAAAGTGTTTTCCAACTTAAAGTGATGGTAAATCCTAGTGTTTGTGAAACGCTAGAATTTACCAGTGGAAAAAATGAAGGGGACTTTCAGTCATGAAGTATAAAATACTTAATGCTGAGAGTTCCTTTATTTGTTTGAAACGTTCACCACATTGAGCTCCTCAGGCAGCCCACGGCAGAACGCAATTTTATATGAGGTGACGTTTACACCTCTTAGCTAATAGCCATGTGGGCCAGCTGCGCCAAGCAGGATAGTCCGCATGGTTATTGGCTAAGAGGTTGAAACGTCACCTCACAGCAAAATAATGTTTTGCAGTTGGCTGCCTGAGGAGTTCAGTGTGGTGAATGCTTCCAACAAAAAAAGGAACTCTCAGCATGACATAATTTATACTTAAAGGGACAGTCTACACCAGAATTTTTGTTGTTTAAAAAGATAGATAATCCCTTTATTACCCATTCCCCAGTTTTGCAATACCAACACTGTTATATTAATACACTTTTTACTTCTGTGACTAACTTGTATCTAAGCATCTATTGACTTGCATTTTAGACAACTAGCGCAGTGTCTGCCACTAGCCATGAGCGTGATCACAATGCTATCTATATGGCCTACATGAGCTTGCTCTCCCCTGCTGCGAAAAGTAAATACAATAGAGGCGGCCTTCAAGGGCTTAGATATAATCATATGTGCCTTCCTAGGTTTGCTTTCAACTAGAATACCAAGAGAACAAAGCAAAATTTTGATAAAAGTAAATTGGAAAGTTGTTTAAAATTACATGCCCTATTTGAAAAATTAAAGGTTTTTTTTGGACTTGACTGTCCCTTTAATGACTGAAAGTCCCCTTTAGTTGTTCCACTGGTAAATTCTAGCATTTCACAAACATTAGGATTTACCATCACTTGAAGTTGGAAAACACTTTTTTCAATAACACAATACATAATAGAAACAATCATTATAACACAACTACTGTATATACTTTTTAATATAATAACATACACATCACATACTACAAATTCCTTAGTTGGTGCCATTACATCAAAAGAGGGATTTAGCTCATTCAGCTTATAAAACATATACCTTTACATATATCAAGTCTATTATTTAAATTAGAGAATAGAACTGGGGGCATACTCTTCCTTAGAGTCTCAACAGTTTTTAGGGACTCCACTTTAGTTTATTATGCATGATATTTCTTATATGCTTAGTTCACATCCTATAATAATTTCTACCTCTTCTTTCAATCCTCTGCCTAAAAAGAATAACAATTGGGTAGATTACGAGTTTTGTCGGTAAGGCTGTGCAGTGCTAATGAGCATTTTATGCTCACCGCTCACCTACAGACAGCGCTGGTATAACGTGTTTTTTCAAACCCGGCGTTAGCCGCAGAAAAGTGAGCGTTGAGCAAAATTTTGCTCCACATCTCACCTCAATACCAGTGCTGCTTACGTTAGCAGTGAGCTGGCTAAACGTGCTTGTGCACGATTTCCCCATAGGAATCAATGGGGGAGAGCCAGCTGAAAAAAAACTTAACACCTGCAAAAAAGCAGCGTTCAGCTCCTAACGCAGCCCTATTGATTCCTATAGGGAAATACATTTTATGTCTACACCTAACACCCTAACATGAACCCTGAGTCTAAACACCCCTAATCTTACACTTATTAACCCCTAATCTGCCGCCCCCAACATCTCCAACAACTGCATTATATTATTAACCCCTAATCTTCTGCTCCGGACACCGCCGCCACCTACATTATACTTATGAACCCCTAATCTGCTGCCCCCTACATCGCCGACACCTACATTATGTTTATTAACCCCTAATCTGCTGCCCCCAATGTCGCCGCAACCTAACTACAATTATTAACCCCTAATCTGCCGCCCCAACGTCGCTGCTACTATATTAAAGTTATTAACCCCTAAAACTAAGTCTAACACTAACCCCGCTAACTTAAATATAATTTAAATAAATCTAAATACAATTACTACAATTAACTAAATTATTCCTATTTAAAACTAAGTACTTACCTATAAAATAAACCCTAAACTAGCTACAATATAACTAATAGTTACATTGTAGCTAGCATAGGGTTTATTTTTATTTTACAGGCAACTTTGTATTTATTTTAACTAGGTAGAATAGTTATTAAATAGTTATTAACTATTTAATAGCTACCTAGTTAAAATAAATACAAATTTACCTGTAAAATAAAACCTAACATAAGTTACAATTACATCTAACACTATACTATAATTAAATAAATTCCCTAAACTAAATACAATTAAATAAAATTATTATTTAATAGCTACTTAGCTAAAATAAATACAAAATTACCTGTAAAATAAATCCTAACCTAAGTTACAATTACCCCTAACACTACACTATCATTAAATAAATTAAATTAATTAACTACAATTACCTAACATTAAATGCAATTAACTAAAATTAACTAAAGTACGAAAAAACCCCACTAAATTACATAAAATAATAAAATAATTACAAGATTTTTAAACTAATTACACCTAATCTAAGCCTCCTAATAAAATAAAAAATCCCCCCAAAATAATAAAAAGCCCTACCCTGCACTAAATTACAAATAGCGCTTAAAAGGGCCTTTTGCGGGGCATTGCCCCAAAGTAATTAGCTCTTTTACCTATAAAAAAAGTACACTACCCCCCCAACATTAAAACCCACCACCCACACACCCAACCCTACTCTAAAACCCACCCAATACCCCCTTAATAAAACCTAACACTAACCCCTTGAAGATCACCCTACCTTGAGAAGTCTTCACCCAACCGGGCCGAAATCCTCAACGAAGCCGGGCGAAGTGGTCCTCCAGACGGGCAGAAGTCTTCATCCAAGCCGGGAAGAAGAGGTCCTCCAGACGGGCAGAAGTCTTCATCCAGGCGGCATCTTCTATCTTCATCCATCCGGTGCGGAGCAGCTCCATCTTCAAGACATCCGACGCGGAGCATCCTCTTCAAACGACATCCAACTGAAGAATGAAGGTTCCTTTAAATGACGTCATCCAAGATGGCATCCCTTCAATTCCAATTGGCTGATAGAATTCTATCAGCCATTAGGAACTAAGGTAGAAAAAATCCTATTGGCTGATGCAATCAGCCAATAGAATGCCAGCTCAATCCTATTGGCTGATTGGTCAGCCAATAGGATTGCACTTCATTCCTATTGGCTGATTGCATCAGCCAATAGGATTTTTTCTACCTTAATTCCGATTGGCTGATAGTATTCTAGATAGCAGATGCCGCCTAGATGAAGACTTCTGCCTGTCTGGAGGACCTCTTCTTCCCGGCTTGGATAAAGAATTCTTCCAGTCTGGAGGACCACTTCGCCCGGCTTCGTTGAGGACTTCGGCCTGGTTGGGTGAAGACTTCTCAAGGTAAGGTGAGCTTCAAGGGGTTAGTGTTAGGTTTTATTAAGGGGGTATTGTGTGGGTTTTAGAGTAGGGTTGGGTGTGTGGGTGGTGGATTTTAATGTTGGGGGGGGTATTGTACTTTTTTTACAGGTAAAAGAACTGATTACTTTGGGGCAATGCCCCGCAAAAGGCCCTTTTAAGGGCTTTTTGTAATTTAGTATAGGGTAGGGCTTTTTATTATTTTGGGGGGCTTTTTTATTTTATTAGAGGGATTAGATTAGGTGTAATTAGATTAAAAAACTTGTAATTATTTTATTATTTTATGTAATTTAGTGGGGGGGTTTCGGACTTTAGATAATTTTATTTAATTATATTTAGTTTAGGGAATTTATTTAATTATAGTGTAGTGTTAGGTGTAATTGTAACTTAGGTTAGGTTTTATTTTACAGGTAAATTTGACTTTATTTTAACTAGGTAGCTATTAAATAGTTAATAACTATTTAATAACTATTCCACCTAGTTAAAATAAATACAAACTTGCCTGTAAAATAAAAATAAACCCTAAGATAGCTACAATATAACTATTAGTTATATTGTAGCTATCTTAGGTTTTATTTTATAGGTAAGTATTTAGTTTTAAATAGGAATTATTTAGTTATTAATAGTAGGTTTTATTTATATTTATTTTAATTATATTTAAGTTAGGGGGGTTAGGGTTAGGCTTAGACTTAGATTTAGGGGTTAATACATTTAATATAGTTGCGGCAACGTTGGGGGCGGCAGATTAGGGGTTAATAAATGTATTTAGGTGATGGCAATGTTATGGGCGGCAGATTAGAGGTTAATAAAATTTAAATAGTGTTTGCGATGCGGGAGTGCGGCGGTTTAGGGGTTAATATATTTTTTATAGTGGCGGCGATGTCCGGTTCAGCAGATTAGGGGTTAAAAAATGTATTTTAGTGTTTGCAATGTGGGGGGCCTCGGTTTAGGGTTTAATAGGTAGTTTATGGGTGTTAGTGTACTTTTTAGCACTTTAGTTAAGAGTATTATACTACGGCGTTAGCCCACAAAACTCTTAACTACTGACTTTAAAATGCGGTACCAGACTTGACAGGACAGGGTGTACCGCTCACTTTTTTCAAGACTCGTAATACCGGCGTTAGGAAAATCCCATTGAAAACATAGGATACGCAATTGACGTAAGTGTATTTGCGGTATTTTCGAGTCTTCCAAAAAAAGTGAGCGGTGAGCCTGTCATTTCAAGACTCGTAATACCAGCGGGTGTTAAAAAGCAGTGGTGGGACCTCTCAACGCTGCTTTTTAAGGCTAACGCAAGACTCGTAATCTAGGCGAATAATTGCTATCTATATATATGTTCTTTTGTTTCAGAAAACAGACTTAAAGGAACATGAAGCCTAAAAATTTTAAACGACTTTCTAATTTACTTCTCTACTCACATTTTCTTCATTCTCTTGGTATCATTTATTGAAAAGCAGGGAGCACTATATGGCAGAAGTTTGGCAAGAATGTTATTCATTTACAAGAGCACTAGATGGCAGTACTATGCCTTTTTCCAGACACTTACCTACTATCTCTCTCTTCAACAAAGAATAACATTGGATCAAACAAATTTGATAATAGAAGTAAGCTAGAAACTTTTTTTTAAATTGTATGCTCGGTCGGGATCACAAACTAAATATTTTGGGTTTCATAACCCTTTAAAGATAATCACACCAGTCAAATATCTTATATTTCACCAATGTTTTTCACATTTATTGCTTACATTCCAAACATCAACACCTGGAAAATCCCTAAATGGTTGACGGATACTCATTCACAGTACACAGTAAATGTTTTTATCTAATCTAGCCTATCCACTTGACCAGGCTCTTCAGTTTACTAATCAACTCAAAGACCAAGGGATTTCTCTTTTAAAATTAGATGGCTGTGAGCTGGGATATAAGTGCCTTTTCTTTATGCTGAAACTTGCATTGGTACTCTTTGGGCTAATAGTGGCAGCACTCAGACTGCTTGATATGTTTTTTCATTCGTTATCCATGAACATTTTTCTCTCTGCTTGTTTAAGGACCTGCAATAAGGCATATGATTACTAGACTTAAAGGGACAAAAAGCAAGTTGGAATAGAGACACAATAATATAACAATATCTACTTTAATTACTTGCAAATTTATACTGCAGTGCCTTGCCGTTAACCCTTTCTTTTTAGTTTCTGAATCGTAAAGCTCTAACTCCCCCTACACATTTCCTTCTATGGCTGTATCTATATCTATTTTTGTTTTGGTAGATTTCAAAACTGCATAGGCATTATCTGCTGGAGCATGCCTAGAAGCTGTGAACTCAGTTGAAATATTATGGCCTCTAGTTATCAAGCTGTCTACTTACCTACATTCACCGGCCCAATACGCTCGCCTAAGCTCGCTAAACATCGCCCCCGCGGACCTGAATACATTAGCCAAAGTTATCAAAAAAGCTGTCAAGAAGCCGCGCACCAAGTACGGTGTGATGAGCAGCGGACTGTTGTTAACTGACAGTCATCGATCTCGCTGTTAATCGGCTTCTTCGCAGCTTTCTTGCTACCCTGTCACTAAGCACCCACACTATACTATACTGTTTTACCCCGTATACCGGCGCTCCCGGAGCCCCCCGCACCTAAATAAACTTATTACCCCTAAACCTCCGCTCCTGGACCCCTCCGCAACTATAATAAATATATTAACCCCTAAACCACCACCCCCAGACCCCACCGCCACCTACATTATACCTATTAACCCCTAATCTGCCGCACCCTATACCGCCGCCACCTACATAAAGTTATTAACCCTTATCCTGCCGATCCCGGACCCTGCCGAAAATAAATTAAATGTTTAACCCCTAAACCGCCGCACCCGGAGCCCTCTGCCGCCACCTACATTACATTTATTTACCCTATCCTGCCCCCCACTACACCGCCGCCACCTACAGTACATTTATTAACCCCTAATCTACCCCCCTACACCGCCGCCAATATATTAAATTAATTAACCCCTAAACCTAAGTCTAACCCTAACCCTAACACCCCCTAACTTAAATATTATTTAAATTAATCTAAATAAATGTTCATCTAATTAAATAAATTATTCCTATTTAAAACTAAATACTTACCTATAAAATAAACCCTAAGATAGCTACATTATAACTAATAGTTACATTGTAGCTTTTTTATGATTTATATTTATTTTACAGGCAACTTTGTATTTATTTTAACTAGGTAGAATAGCTATTAAATAGTTATTAACTATTTAATAGCTACCTAGCTAAAATAAATTCAAAATTACCTGTAAAATAAATCCTAACCTAAGTTACAATTACACCTAACACTACACTGTCATTAAATAAATTAAATTAATTAAATACAATTACCTAACATTAAATACAATTAACTAAAAATAACTAAAATACAAAAAAACCTCTAAATTACAGAAAATAAAAAAATTACAAGAAGTTTAAACTAATTATACCTAATCTAAGCCCCCTAATAAAATAAAAAAGCCCCCCAAAATAATAAAATTCCCTACCCTAAACTCAATTACAAATAGCCCTTAAAAGGGCCTTTTGCAGGGCATTGCCCCAAAGTAATCAGCTCTTTTACCAGCCCTTAAAAGGGCTTTTTGCGGGGCATTGCCCCAAAGTAATCAGCTCTTTTACTTGTAAAAAAAAGAAATACAACCGCCCCAATATTAAAAGCCACCACCCACACACCCAACCCTACTCTAAAACCCACCCAAACCCCCCTTAAAAAAACCTACCACTACCCCCTTGAAGATCACCCTACCTTGAGCCGTCTTCACCCAGCCGGGCACAAGTCTTCATCCGATTTATCCAGAAATCTTCCTTTGAATCCGGGCAGAAGAGGTCTTTATCCAAGTGGCAGAAGTCTTTATCCAAGTGGCATCTTCTATCTTCAATCAACCGGAGTGGGTCCATCTTCAATCCAGCCGACGCAGAGCCATCCACTTCTTCCGATGTCCTAACACTGAATGAAGGTTCCTCTAAATGACGTCATCCAATATGGCGTCCCTCGAATTCCGATTACATCAGCCAATCGGATTTTTCCTACCTTAATTCCGTTTGGCTGATAGAATTCTATCAGCCAATCGGAATTCGAGGGACGCCATCTTGGATGACGTCATTTAAAGGAACCTTCATTCATTGTTAGGACATCGGAAGAAGAGGATGGCTCCGCGTCGGCTGGATTGAAGATGGACCCGCTCTGCTCTGGTTGATTGAAGATAGAAGATGCCGCTTGGATAAAGACTTCTGCCACTTGGAGGACCTCTTCTGCCCGGATTTGATGAAGATTTCTGGCCAGATCGGATGAAGACTTGTGCCCGGCTGGGTGAAGACGGCTCAAGGTAGGGTGATCTTCAAGGGGGTAGTGTTAGGTTTTTTAAAGGGTAATGTAGGTGGCGATGGGCTCCTGGAGCGGCAGTTTAGGGGTTAAACAATTTATTGTTGTGGCGGGGTCCGGGAGCAGCAGGATAGGAGTTAATATCTTTATGTAGATGTGGTGGTATAGGGGGTGGCAGATTAGGGGTTAATAGGTATAATGTAGGTGGCGGCTGGGTCCAGGAGCGGCGGTTTAGGGGTCAACAAGTTTATTAGAGCTGTGGAGGTGTAGGGGGGGGCAGATTAGGGGTTAATAGGTATAATGTAGGTGGCGGCAGGGTCTGGGAGCGGCGGTTTAGGGGTTAACAAGTTTATTAGAGTTGCGGCGGTGTAGGGGGGGCAGATTAGGGGTTAATAGGTATAATGTAGGTGGCAGCGGGGTATGGGAGTGGCGGTTTAGGGGTTAATAAGTATAATGTAGGCGGCGGTGTAGGGGGACAGATTAGGGGTGTTTAGACTCGGGGTACGTTAGGGTGTTAGGTGCAGACACTTCCCATAGAAATCAATGGGATATCAGGCAGCAGCAAACATGAGCTTTCACTGCTGTCAGACTCCCATTGATTCCTATTGAAAACCACATACACTGGGCTGGAATAGTGTCGAGGGTACCTGGTTGTTATTTGATAACTAGCAAAAGTAGTCAGATTGTGCCGAACTTGTGTTTGGAACATCTGGAGTGACGTAACCATCGATATGTGTCAGACTAAGTCCGGCGGATCGTATGTTACGTCACTAAATTCTACTTTTGCCAGTCTGTAGGGCTTGATAACTACAGCGAATCAGCCTTTAAACTAATTATACCTAATCTAAGCCCCCTAATAAAATAAAAAAGCCCCCCAAAATAATAAAATTCCCTACCCTAAACTCAATTACAAATAGCCCTTAAAAGGGCCTTTTGCAGGGCATTGCCCCAAAGTAATCAGCTCTTTTACCAGCCCTTAAAAGGGCTTTTTGCGGGGCATTGCCCCAAAGTAATCAGCTCTTTTACCTGTAAAAAAAAGAAATACAACCCCCCCAACATTAAAAGCCACCACCCACACACCCAACCCTACTCTAAAACCCAACCAAACCCCCCCTTAAAAAACCCTACCACTACCCCCTTGAAGATCACCCTACCTTGAGCCGTCTTCACCCAGCCGGGCACAAGTCTTCATCCGATTTGTCCAGAAATCTTCCTTTGAATCCGGGCAGAAGAGGTCTTTATCCAAGTGGCAGAAGTCTTTATCCAAGTGGCATCTTCTATCTTCAATCAACCGGAGTGGGTCCATCTTCAATCCAGCCGACGCGGAGCCATCCACTTCTTCCGATGTCCTAACACTGAATGAAGGTTCCTTTAAATGACGTCATCCAATATGGCGTCCCTCGAATTCCGATTACATCAGCCAATCGGACTTTTCCTACCTTAATTCCATTTGGCTGATAGAATTCTATCAGCCAATCGGAATTCGAGGGACGCCATCTTGGATGACGTCATTTAAAGGAACCTTCATTCAGTGTTAGGACATCGGAAGAAGAGGATGGCTCCGCGTCGGCTGGATTGAAGATGGACCCGCTCCGCTCTGGTTGATTGAAGATAGAAGATGCCGCTTGGATAAAGACTTCTGCCACTTGGAGGACCTCTTCTGCCCAGATTTGATGAAGATTTCTGGCCAGGAGCGGCGGTTTAGGGGTCAACAAGTTTATTAGAGTTGTGGTGGTGTAGGGGGGCAGATTAGGGGTTAATAGGTATAATGTAGGTGGCGGCGGGGTCTGGGAGCGGCGGTTTAGGGGTTAACAAGTTTATTAGAGTTGCGGCGGTGTAGGGGGGGCAGATTAGGGGTTAATAGGTATAATGTAGGTGGCAGCGGGGTATGGGAGTGGCGGTTTAGGGGTTAATAAGTATAATGTAGGCGGCGGTGTAGGGGGACAGATTAGGGGTGTTTAGACTCGGGGTACGTTAGGGTGTTAGGTGCAGACACTTCCCATAGAAATCAATGGGATATCAGGCAGCAGCAAACATGAGCTTTCGCTGCTGTCAGACTCCCATTGATTCCTATTGAAAACCAGATACGCTGGGCTGGAATAGTGTCGAGCGTACCTGGTTGTTATTTGATAACTAGCAAAAGTAGTCAGATTGTGCCGAACTTGTGTTTGGAACATCTGGAGTGACGTAACCATCGATATGTGTCGGACTAAGTCCGGCGGATCGTATGTTACGTCACTAAATTCTACTTTTGCCGGTCTGTAGGGCTTGATAACTACAGCGAATCAGCCTTGCCAAAAATACGCTGCGGAATTCCAGCGTATTTGCGGTTGACGGCTTGATAACTAGAGGCCTATGCCTGTGTCTAAACACAGATAAGGGGGGGGGAGTGGAGTTGGTTGCTTCAGACAGCTAAGCTATGTAATTAATTTTGCTTATTTTTGAAAGTTACTTTAAAATACTTGCCAGCAACTTGTAAACATTTTTTTATGCAAACTATGTTTAATTAATTAGCCCTTTTAGGATATGCACAGATCTCAACCTGTTTTATGTCCATTTAAAGGTAGTCAGAATGTGCTATTGGCTGCATAAGGCATTAAAGGGACAGTCTAGGCCAAAATAAACTTTCATGATTCAGATAGAGCATGTAATTTTAAACAATTTTCCAATTTACTTTAATCACCAATTTTGCTTTGTTCTCTTGGTATCATTAGTTGAAAGCTTAACCTAGAAGGTTCATATGATAATTTCTTAGACCTTGAAGGCCACCTCTTTTAAGAATGCATTTTAACAGTTTTTCACCACTAGAGGGTGTTAGTTCATGTATTTCATATAGATAACACTGTGCTCGTGCACGTTAAATTATCTGGGAGCAGGCACTGATTGGCTAAACTGCAAGTCTGTCAAAAGAACTGAAATAAAGGGGCAGTTTGCAGAGACTTAGATACAAGATAATCACAGAGGTTAAAAGTATATTAATATAACTGTGTTGGTTATGCAAAACTGAGGAATGGGTAATAAAGGGATTATATATCTTTTAAAACAATAAAAATTCTGGTGTAGACTGTCCCTTTAACAGGTGTTGCACACAGGCAATGGCTATCAAGTGTTATACACAGGTCATTGCCAACAGAAACTATTGGTGCAGAACAGGTGTTATAGGAAGGTTATGGCCTAAAAGTAAGACATACAGGTTATGGGCATAAGGTGTTTTAGGCATACTATGCCCAAAAATGACATGCTCTAGTGAATTAAAACATGCAATTAATTTGAAGTTTTGTGGGCAAGAACTGCTATTTGGGTGGTTGTTATGTGAAGTGATATTTATAATATTGTTGAATTTCATTTGTTTACAAGCTTTTAATAAAATATGCTGTGGCCTTTATAACCCACAGTTGGTGTATTTGTATTATTTATTATTGGGGAATGTAGTGCATAAGTATGGGGTCAAAATAAGAGAGTAAGAAATTATGTAAATGCCTTACACTTTTCCAGATAACACAATAATCTTTGCATATCTTTTACTGCTAACTATTTAAAGTTATGGTAAATTCGGCCAAAGTGCTCCACATATTTGTAAAGGTCTTATCCTAACTAGCATATCGATATGCTTTTTTATTAATCAATTCATCAGCACACTGAATAATCTTACTTTTATTCCTGCTACGTTACCGTATTGAATTCAGCCTCTCTCTAAGATTTTTGAAGCTTCTTCTTTGAGTGGCATCTGTTCTAGCCAATCAGAGCCTCACCATGCACCCCATGTAAAAGTCTATCTGCACGCTCCCGTGCTCGGAACGCTGTCATCTTATTGAAATGCGCATGCGCTACAAGCAACTTCAGCTATTTGCGCAACAGAATAAGTCAAAACCACAAAAGAAAATTCCCTTTTTCTGTTGCGCAAATTGCGTAAGTTGTTTGTAGCGCATGCACATTTCAATAAGATGACAGCGTCCTGAGCACGGGAGCGTGCAGATAGACTTTTACATGGGGCGCATGGTGAGGCTCTGATTGGCTAGAACAGATGCCACTCAAAGAAGGAGCTTCAAAAATCTTAGAGAGATGCTGAATTCAATACGGTAACATAGCAGTAATAAAAGTAAGATTATTCAGTGTGCCGATGAATTGATTAATAAGAAAGCATATCGATATGCTAGTTAGGATAAGACCTTTACAAATATGTAGAGCACTTTGGCCGAATTTACCATTACTTTAAAAAGTAGCTATGTTTGCATTCTCTGTTCAGCCTCTGACTTATTATCTCATAAAAGCTTTGAGCACATCTAGTTTTTAGAAAAAACAAGGTTTGTTTGAGCAATTATGTGATATACATGTTATCTTTACAGTTGACTGCTTGGAGTAAAATACAGATATCTCAGTGAGGGAGAGAAAGAAAAAAAAAATCAAAATTAAATACTTCATCTGCCAGACATCTCATGCTCCTTAAATAAATCACAGTCTAGTTTGAAAGTTATTTGAATTTCCATAACTGGGTGGCAACAGGGACTCATTAATGTTGAAACCACTGACCTCTTTATTGCAGTTCTTTTTACAGTAATTAAGACTGATGATCTAATATCAGTACATCCTGTCACACACAATGATTTGCAAGCATTAAACTACCATTAATACTGTGCATACAGTATGTTATTTGTAACTAGTATTCATTTTGTTTTAAAAACTGCATATTATAATTTGGACATTTGGAAAATGTTATTTTTTTGGAGAAGGCCTCCAACTTTATAACTTTATTTGTAAAGTCTGATTACAATGATGAACAATACAGTACTCTGCTAATATTTGTCACTGACATTCTCTGGTAATGATATTCCAAGAAACAGAAAATACTTTAGGTTTTAAGAATCTTTTAACACAATTTCTGTGTTTTTTTTTAATTCAGGAGCCTTCACCACTTGAACACTCCCTCAGATGACATATTTAAAAAAATAGTTCACATTTTAAACTATGGAATATGAGCAGGAATAGAATATAATAATTTTAAACGTTCATTTATAATTGCAAATTAAATGCCTGTCTGTTTATAAAATTCATCAGACTAATATAAATTATTTGTTTTTAAAATAGCATTCAAGCACATTAGATAGTAATCATCAATATTGTCCTAGATTCAAAAATTCTTCTTTATGTAACTAATATCTTGTAGATACTACAAATTGTAGTTCAAAGAGATAAGTACCCACCCCACATCACAGATGAGAGTAGCAAGTTAAAAGGACAGTAAAGTATTTATTTATTTATTTCTCAATTTAGATAGAGCATGAAATAAAACATTTTTTTTAAATGTTACCTAATTTGCTTCATTCTCTTGGTATCCTTTGTTGAAAAGCATATCTATGTAGGCAAAATAGCAATAATGCACTACTGGAAGCTAGCTGTTGATTGGTGGCTGCACATGTATGCCTTTTGTCATTGGCTCACCCAATGTGTTCAGCTAATTCCAAGTAATGCATTGCTGCTCTTTCAACAAAAAATAAATTACATTTGGAAATAGAAGTAATTTGGAAAATTGTTTAAAACGGCATGTTCTATCTAAATCATTAAAGAAAATTGTAGGGTAAAATTACCCCCCCCCCCTTTAAGCTGCATTATAATCAATGGAGCTGCATTTATCTTGTAATCATTCACTTCTTGGTGCATAAAACAAGCTCCACTCTTGATCCCCATACAAGGCAGTTCGTTCCGCTCAAATAAACACAGTAACACCAATCACTGGGTTATATGGCGCGGCTTGCTTTATTAAACATATAACAAATTACATGACATAACTTTAATAAATAATCAGCTAGACATTAACATAAAACCCCAGGGTGCTTGCCTATCCACCAAACGTGCCCTTCATTATAACTGAGAAAGGCACACTCACCAAGCCCCATATAGATACCTTATTTAAACCACCACATGCATAGCACCAGCCTACCCATCGTTAACACCTACCACGTTAGCTTTTCAATTCCATAACTCAACTCCAACCAAATGGTCAAAACCTTTACAACTTTTTAAAACTCACTACTCTGCTATGCTATGTCAAATTATTCCAAGTCAAAATACAGGTCTCCATGCAGTGCAAAAGCTACAGCTCCAAAAGCAGCTGTGACATGCTACAGTTAACAAAGTATCTGGCAGCAAGGACAACTTTTTAGTATCCACCACCAAAACCATGAATCAATCACACCCAATTTATGTAAACTCAAGCATGCAACCACAATCTATACACACACCCACCATCCCATACCATTAATCCAAAAGAATCAAATTGCAATAAATATGGGCCATAACCAACGATTAATTAAACTGCAAAAATATTAAAGAAAGTATACCCGACAACGACAGCCTTCTAAATTCCATATTTATTTATTTTTCATGTATCACATCCCCAATACACAATATTTGTTGCAAGCATTGAAGGCAAAATGCCTGCTAATAACTGAACAAAAAAACTAAAAAAAACCTACTAAATATAAACATTAAAGGGACACTGTACCCAAATTTTTTCTTTCGTAATTCAGATTGATATTATGGTGCACACTGAAGAAAGAAAACTTGACTTGTGATTTGCAGAAGTTAACAACAAAATAATGTGCAGTATACTCACTCCGAAAATTTCAGAGTTCAACTTCTTCATAAGGATCTATATCCTGGTTTTCCCATGATGTGCTTTAGTATCTATAAATAATGGAAATTACACTGCAGGTGATTGTATCTTTAAATTGATATAAAGTGCAGTATACTCACTCCGAGTAATTCGGAATCCGGCTCCTCAAAGATAGTTGGTAACTTTAGAATACTTCCAAAAAAGGCAGCAAAAATACTTGTTGTATCAAACAAATATTTATTAAAACGTATTAAAAAGCTCTTTTTAAGCTTGGCTCTACGCGTTTCAACGACTAAATCGTCTTTTTCAAGAGCAGTAAAAAACAATTGGAAGACGATTTAGTCGTTAAAACGCGTCAAGTCACAAGTCAAGTTTTCTTTCTTCAGTGTGCACCATAATATTGAAGACCAGCGCCTCTATTTATCTAATCCATATTCTACTCACAGTCCTATTGGGAGAGACTGTTAGAAGGCTGCGGTCACCTAAGAGGGGAGTATTGTGCTCTATTCTAGTCATTCTGTACATTGTGTTATTAACATCTAACATATCTGTATAGTTTTTGTAATTATTTTGTAATTCAGATTGAGCATGACATTTTTTTTTTTTTAAATTCTTTTTATTGAGAGTATCACACATGAGAACACATAGTTACATCAGATATCAAAGGAACAACAGGATCAAGCACCAACACATTGTCATATATTAATCTTTCAACACCACTCTGGTTCTGCTGTTTGTAACACACTTATGTCATGAACGTATCCCCAATGTGCTTACCTCTCACAAATTTTATATTTTATAACACCCCCCCTTCCCACCCCTCCGCCCCCCTAATCTCTACCCAAACTGTCAAAACTCCCTCCCACATCCTGTGAACCCAGACCTAGAAGTCTCCTTGAGTTAGCTTTTTAAGATATCCCTTAGTGAACAGCGTGAAGAGGAAAAAAGAAAAAAAAAAAAAAAGGGAAAAGGAGGGGAAAGGTGGGGAAAGGAAGGGGTACAGTTGTCTCTCCCGCCTCTCTCTCCTTCTGTAGACTTTTTAGGAGTTCCTCAGATAAAATATGTGTGCCCACTCGCCCCTCAGGGAATTCTCCAAGAATATCTCGGAGTGCTGAAATGGTAATAAAATCTGTCTTTGAATTTGGAGTTCAAAGGTCAAGATCAGTCTGCGCCATTTCCTTAAAAACAGGTTGAGTCTGTTACCGACATCTACCCTGGTGTCTACCTGCTCTATAAATAAATGCGTCTTCAGGATGTTACGAAAGTAAGCTATAGTAGGTCTTGTCCTCTTGGTCCAATGATTTAGGATACACTTTCGTGCAAGTAGGATGGTCATGGTCAGTTCTATGTCACAGTGTTTATATTGGGCACCCCAGTTTAGAAACAGGATATCCGTGGAATTGAGTGAAATTGGGACCTTCAATTTCCTATTGATCCAGTATTGCAATTGATGCCAGAATTGTCGAATCACTGGGCAATCCCATATGCAGTGTAACAGACCCGGGGCCTCCGCGGCACATTTAGAACATTTATTAGGGCAATTAGGTACTCACTTGACCAGACACTTAGGGGTCAGGTAAGCTCTATGTAAAAATTTAGTTTGGGTTTCTCTGAGAGTCACCGAGAGAGTCGCCTTTCTGACTTTTTCCAATGCTTTCCGGGTCTCCTCCACCGCAATCCCTGGAACCCCCTCTCTCTCCCATCCCATCACAGCAGATGACTGTACTTTCGTCAGTCTATCCTGTAGAAAGGTTTGATAGATCTCTGATAAAGAGAATCTGCCCATTTTAAAAAGAGATTGAGTAAGTCGAAAAGGGGAACCATCCCAGAAGTCCGGGTTATCCCTAATCAATGTGTTCAAATAGTGGCGTGTCTGCAAATAGGCATAAAAGTGAGCAGTCGGAAGATTAAACTCCCTTTGCAGCGTCGAAAAAGATTTAACCGAGCGCGTCAGGGGTTCCAGCAAGGATCCCACCGATTTTAAACCCAGTTTCTCCCAATAGTCAAAGGGTTTCATATCCAGCCCCGCTGGGAAGTCCGGATTACTGTGGAGGGGAAGAAAGACAGAGCTGCGGCAACTTTTTTTAAAAAATGTATGTGCCTGATGCCAGGCTCTTAATGGGTCACGATACAGCAAGTTCATGCCCACCAATTTAGCCGCTCCAGATTTCGCCATGTGTGGCAAATATGCTAGGGAGATTCCCCCAAGGGCTGCACGTTCCAAGTTAGGCCTGTAAAAATGTTGTGTGTCCACTTGCCAGTCTAAGACCAAACGGATCAGCGCTGCCCAGTTGTAAAGTTTAAAGTCCGGCAGGGAGAGACCCCCCTTTAGGTATGGCATAGATAATTTATCTGCCGATATTCGGGGTTTACCCCCTCTCCAGACAAAGAATCGTGTCGCCGCATTCAATAACTTCACATCTGACTTCGTGTAACATATCTCAGCCTAATGTCACTATCCCTTTAAGAAATCCTTTTCTGACTGCTGCATTTGGGCAGTATTCACATTCAGCCTGCCTGCCTGATTAATCATTCATGCACCTGATTACCTCAGCCTCTTTTTAAGCCTTCTCAGGTCTAATGTGCCTTGCATTAACATTGAAGTTGTGATCCTGAACAGAGGTCTGTGACTGTTTCCTGCATGAACTTAGCAACTATTCCAAGATACAGCATTTCCTATTACCTATGCAAAATATCATCAAACCGCAAGTATCAAAAATATCTCCATTCTGTTTCCTGGACACAGCTACTTAACAATCTCTGAACTTTATTATAATTCAACTATGCTTTTGTTTACCATCACTCTCTAATTACAACAGCATCTTACTCAGAACTTTATAACTATTTCTCTGCTACAAGTTGTCATTGCTGAAATATCCTGCTGCAAATATGTTAACATATTCTGAACTCTGCATCTATGTGTTCAATTAAAAGCTTTCCTGTGATTCTCCAATATATGTTCAAACAGTAATTAATGCCTTAAACTTAACTTTCACCTGTGCTGCTCTGCTAATTACTGACATACAGCTCATTATAATAATATGTACTGTGAACCTGCAATAAACCAAGTTTGCATCTAAATGCACAAACAGTAATTAATGCCTAAACTTGCAGCTTGTCTAAGTACCTGTGCAGCTGTGCTTTAACTCTGACATACAGCTTTATATAATATTATGTACTGTGAACCTGCAACAATCCTTAGTTTGCATCTAAGTGTCAAACTTTCACCAGGTTACTCTGAAGCCTGAACATTCCACTTTGCTATATTTCTCTCTCATTGAATCCTGCAGTTACTTCTATTAACTAACTATAAGTCACAGTGAACTCAGAATATATTGTATACAAATGTTGCACTCTCCATTTATTCTACAATAACTTCTAGCAACTATGAATCACAGAATATCATCTATCCACGTCCAGGATACTCTTCCCCGGGTCAGGGGTCGGTGTCTTCAAATCCCTACCACTGCCCCGAGGGTCTGTTTCCTGAGCGCATGTACACCGGATCATGACAGAATGTTAATGCCTAAAAAAGGGATCCGCAGTGGTAGTGGATGCACCGACCCTCAAAGGAAAATGAAAAATTACAACATAACTCAGACCCAAGCAATCCCTAAAGGAAAAACAGAAGATTTTCAAACTTTAAAAAATTTAAAGACACAGTACTCCCATTCTAGACAATCCTCTACTCATGTTCGTGGTTACCATTTTGGTGAAACTGATCCTGAATCTGACTATGAAAATGAAGAGGATTTAACCATAGCTTCAGCAGAAAAAATTCAGGCTTTCAAAGATTTAAAGAGACAGAACCACTTTTCCAGAATTTCATCTGTTACTCATGTTCGTGGTTACCATTTTGGTGAAACTGATCCTGAATCTGACTATGAAAATGAAGAGGATTTAACCATAGCTTCAGCAGAAAAAATTCAGGCTTTCAAAGATTTAAAGAGACAGAACCACTTTTCCAAAATGTCATCTGTTCATGTTCGTGATTACCATTTTGGTGAAACTGATTCTGAATCTGACTATGAAAATGAAGAGAATATATCCATCGATTCAGCAGAAAAAAATCAGATCTTTAAAGATTTAAAGAGACAGAACCACTTTTCTAGAATTTCATCTGTTCCTCATGTTTGTGATTCCTATCCTGATGATACTGATTCTGAGTCTGTATATGTCAACAAGGAGGATGACTTCACAGATCCAGCTGAATTGGCATTAGACTGGTATGACCGCAACTTTAATTCGCCACAAACTCAGACAAGACCTCAACCTATTTGCTATAATGACATCCTTGGTTGTTATATTTACAACATGGATGATACAGACAGCTCCCATCATGAAACCTCTCATGGAAATACTGATATTACCATGGATTCGTTAGATTGGACAGATTCAGAGCTGGAAGAAAGGACATCTGGTTTACAGACTGCTGTTAGGAGTAAAGGTCCGCTCAACTACTATGCTGATTTATCACATCAGAATTATGCATCCAGTGATGAAGAGGATTTCTGTTCTCAACCTTACTACAAGCCACAATGGCAGCAACCTAAGAAGCCTCATACTGGGAAGAAATCTAAGTTCTCTAAGAAAAAGAAGAAGAAGAAGAAGAAGAAAATCCTTCTGCCCACAGAAAATCAGAAGTGCAAAGAGGAAACTCAGCCTGATTCCCCTGTTTTAGATTCTGTTGTACCAGACCCTCTCTTGCCTCCTGACACTGTCAACACCGAGCTGGATGATGTCTATAGTCACTATCAGTCTCTTCTTAAAGCATCTAATGGTATCTCTTCTCAGACTCTACAACAACTACAAAAACTGTTTCCAACTATTGAATTCTTGCATCCCTCTCATGCTGCCTCAATACCTGTAAACCCTGTGCTAGAAGCAAAAGATAATTCTGTTCCAGATATACAACCTTTCAGTTTACCAGAGATAATCCCTGGAGAATTTAGCTCTGATATTCAAACTCAAATAAGCATGCCTACTGAACTCCAGATAACTTCTCAGTCAGAATCTTGTGTCACAATTCCTCCGCATCTACCTGAGTGTGGCATATTGCAGTACACTTCACCTTCTCAAAATTCTTCTGTTATTGCATCTAAGAAATTGTTTCCCTTGGGAGATACTTTGCATCAACCTACATTTTCTACTACATCAGTTTCCTGTACAGGAATTCCTGATACTCAATCCTGTGAGGACAACTTTGAACCAAGTTTGCAAGTGGACATTCTTGAACCTGAAACTTGTACAAAAGTTCTTCAAGAAGATTCCCCTGTGCCCATTCCTGTTCCTGTTTTCCATGATTATACTACTAAACCTGACATCAAGGTGGACTCTCCTGTTTTTGACCCTGGTATGGGAATTCCTTTGTTTAACCCAGAAATGGGTGTAATAATACTTGATCCTGAAGATAGCCATGCCCTCTACTCAGAAGCGAGTATGGTTCTTGGCTCTAAAGTGGGTCTTGTTAATTCTTCGTTTATGAACCCTGAAGAAAGCCTTGCCCTCTGCTCAGAAGAGAGTATGGTTCCTGGCTCTAAAGTGGGTTCTTTTTCTTTCTCTATAGTTGAACCTTGCCCTGGCATGGGCATACCTTCACCTGATCCTACTGAGGATATTCCTGAACCTTGCCCAGATGTGGGTACTTCTGAACATTGCCCTGGCATGGGCATTCCTTCACCTGATCCTACTGAGGATAGTCCTGAACCTTGCCCAGATGTGGGTACTTCTGAACATTGCCCTGGCATGGGCATTCCTTCACCTGATCCTACTGAGGATATGACTGAACCTTGCCCAGATGTGGGTATTCCTGAACCTTACCCTGGTGTGGACATTCATATACCTATTCTTAGTGAGAACACTTTTGATTCTGAATCCAGTAAGGAGACATTTCATTTTGAATTAGAAGATGGCAAGAACTGGACAAATCTTGCACTCTACACTCCTATCTCCTATTTTGAAGAAAGCCCTGCTATTGCGTTAGAAGTGGCTATAGCTTTTTCTTTTGGAGTATATCTAATCCTCAGCCAAGAGGTTAATTCTGAGGATACTCAAATCTCTGACCCAAAGGTGGTTAATCTGGTTATCAATCCAGAATGCTGCATCTCTATTTCTGAAGCTGAGGAAAGCCTTTTCATATCTCTAGGACTGGCTGCCTTTTCATTGGCTATATACATGGTCATCTATCATGAAGAACATCCACCTGTCTACCCTCAGAATGATTCTGTGGTAGGAAGCTCATTGTATGTTACGTTCATGCATTCTCACGATGACTACAAAAAAGTTGACTTCAAGTTTTGCTCTCATCATTGTCAAGATCTTTTGATACCTGAATTACATGGCCTTTACTTCGTCATTCAACTTTTTCAAGAGATCTCCAATCCTCCTTTCTTGATTTCCGATTGGACTCACTACCTCCATACACCTACTACCGATTCTCCATATCAATTTTGTTCTCTCTCCTTTTGGATTGTATTGGGCGCCCGGAGGTCGCCTTTAAGGAGGGGAATCTGTAACATATCTCAGCCTAATGTCACTATCCCTTTAAGAAATCCTTTTCTGACTGCTGCATTTGGGCAGTATTCACATTCAGCCTGCCTGCCTGATTAATCATTCATGCACCTGATTACCTCAGCCTCTTTTTAAGCCTTCTCAGGTCTAATGTGCCTTGCATTAACATTGAAGTTGTGATCCTGAACAGAGGTCTGTGACTGTTTCCTGCATGAACTTAGCAACTATTCCAAGATACAGCATTTCCTATTACCTATGCAAAATATCATCAAACCGCAAGTATCAAAAATATCTCCATTCTGTTTCCTGGACACAGCTACTTAACAATCTCTGAACTTTATTATAATTCAACTATGCTTTTGTTTACCATCACTCTCTAATTACAACAGCATCTTACTCAGAACTTTATAACTATTTCTCTGCTACAAGTTGTCATTGCTGAAATATCCTGCTGCAAATATGTTAACATATTCTGAACTCTGCATCTATGTGTTCAATTAAAAGCTTTCCTGTGATTCTCCAATATATGTTCAAACAGTAATTAATGCCTTAAACTTAACTTTCACCTGTGCTGCTCTGCTAATTACTGACATACAGCTCATTATAATAATATGTACTGTGAACCTGCAATAAACCAAGTTTGCATCTAAATGCACAAACAGTAATTAATGCCTAAACTTGCAGCTTGTCTAAGTACCTGTGCAGCTGTGCTTTAACTCTGACATACAGCTTTATATAATATTATGTACTGTGAACCTGCAACAATCCTTAGTTTGCATCTAAGTGTCAAACTTTCACCAGGTTACTCTGAAGCCTGAACATTCCACTTTGCTATATTTCTCTCTCATTGAATCCTGCAGTTACTTCTATTAACTAACTATAAGTCACAGTGAACTCAGAATATATTGTATACAAATGTTGCACTCTCCATTTATTCTACAATAACTTCTAGCAACTATGAATCACAGAATATCATCTATCCACGTCCAGGATACTCTTCCCCGGGTCAGGGGTCGGTGTCTTCAAATCCCTACCACTGCCCCGAGGGTCTGTTTCCTGAGCGCATGTACACCGGATCATGACACTTCGTCAGTAGCAGAGGCAGCATAAGTAATGGGTATAGGAGGCGGGGAAGGACCACCATCTTTACTAGGCTGATCCTACCCGCCAGCGACAAGGGGAGAGATTTCCAGCTTCTCATCAAGCTGCAGAGCTTGGCACATAGGGGGGTTAGGTTCATAGAGTACATCTTATTGGGATTAACAGGGATATGAATTCCAAGATACGTTAAACTCTGGGAGGCCGGTACAAACGGATAGTCATGCACATTGCCTTTCTTTTTATTTAACCATAGGATCTCTGATTTTTGCATATTGACCTTGTATCCCGAGAAGGAGCCAAAGTCGCTCAAAGTTTGCAAAATCGAAGGGATATGCAGCTTCGGATCCTGCACAAATAACATCATATCGTCCGCATATAATGCCAGCTGTTGGGGGACCCCTCCCATATTGATACCTGGGAAGATTTGACGTAGCTTTATTGCCAGTGGCTCTAGGGCCATATTGAATAGTAGCGGCGACAGGGGGCAGCCTTGTCTAGTGCCTCGCCCTAAAGTCACATTGGGGGAGAACGTGTTGTTTACACAGATGTTCGCAACGGGAGAGGAATATAGGTTTTTGAGGAAAGCCGTGAAGGGCCCCGAGATATTGAACTTGGCCATAGTGTGAAACAGGTGACTCCATTCCAACCTATCAAAGGCCTTCTCTGCGTCTAGAGACAGCAGGAAGGCCTCCGGGAGCGGTTTGTTCACTCCATTGTGATTGCCATCCCAGAAATACAGTATCAAGTGTAGCACTCGTCGGATATTGACTACGGATGATCTCGCATGCATGAAGCCGGTCTGGTCCTCATGGATCACCTCTGGCAGGATGAATTTGAGGCGCTCTGCCAGCAGTTTCGTAAGAATCTTATAGTCTGCATTAAGCAGCGATATCGGTCTATACGATTCAGGAAGGAGAATGTCTTTTCCCATTTTAGGGATAAGGGTAATATAAGCTGCAGAAAACGAACTGGACGGGGTGTCAGCCGCCGAAAAATATGCCGTGAACAGGTCTGTCAACACTGGGACCACCTGCGGCTTCAACATGCGATAGAACTCGATGGGCAGTCCATCAGGGCCAGCCGCCTTGCCCAATGCTAGTGATGCTATTGTTTTACCTACTTCTTCCCTAGAGATAGGCGCATTCAGTTTGTCCAACTGATCGTCTGAGATCTGAGGTAAGTGAATTGAGCTCCAGAAGTCTCTCAGGACCTCATCAGAATAATTTTGGTCACTGGTGTACAACCTGGAGTAGTAGGAGGCAAATGCCTCTGCTATTCTCTTGGGTTCCCTGACCACTTTATCACCATCTCTGAGGGCAGGTATAAAGCGTTTTGAGGTTTTTAAATTGACCAAGGAGGCCAACAACCTACCCGACCTGTCGCCGTACCTGTAGTATTTACCTCTGGTCCTTAAAAGGGTCTGAGATGCCTGGTAAGCCAGGAGTGCGTCATATTCACTTTTGACAGCAATGTATTTCTGATGGTGCAACCTCGTGGGTCCACTACGATAAGTCGAGTAGGCAGCAGCTAAGCTGGTTCTAAGTGCTTCCAGCCTCTCTGCATGTACTTTTCTTTTGCGGGAGAGAAAAGCCAGAATGTCCCCTGCTAGCACCACCTTCGCAGTTTGCCAAAAAAGTTCTGGCGTTGCAAGATGTTGCGCATTGGACGAGTGGAAATCATCCCAGCATTTGATCATGTATTGCTGAAATTCCTGAGATGTGATTAGGTATTGTGGGAACCTGAGAGTTCGTCTCTCATTTGGTGGATCGACCACATCAAGAAAGAGCCCCACAGGGGCGTGGTCAGACACCACTATCTCTCCTATCTTGGTATCTATGATCCGCGGGATCAAAGAGTTGGAGGTCAGGAACATGTCGATGCGGGACATTGTGGGCAAAGCCCGGGAGATACATGTATAGTCTCTTCCATCCGGATAGAGTTTGCGCCATATGTCGACAACATCCAGAGAGGAAGTTAAAGCTTGAAAAATTTCAAGCTCGAATTTACCATCCGATTTAACTTGCGTTCCAGGGGCGGCCCTAGAGGCGTCCCTGAGCCTGTCACACCGCGGGTTGGGGGCCAAATTAAAATCCCCTCCAATGATAAGGGCAGAGCCCAGAAACGGAGTCAAGACTCCAATCAGATTTTCCCAGAACTTCCTGTCTCTCTGGTTGGGGGCATAAACATTACATAACACATATTTTTTATTGGCTATTGTGGTTTGTACAATGAGGTACCGGCTGTCCGGGTCTTTAGTCACTACTGTGTCTGTGAGGTCTAGTTTCTTCCCAAATAAAATTGCTACACCCCGGCTGGCACTTTTGTAGGAAGCAAACTCAGCTTTACCCACCCAGTCTCTCTCTAATTTAGAATGTTCAATGTCAGTCAGATGTGTCTCTTGCAAGAACGCGACATCAGCTCTTTTTTTCCTCAATTGGGTAAGTATGGTCTTTCTCTTTATAGGGGAGTGAATACCTCCCACATTCCAGGAGTATATATTAAATTATAATATTAAGTAAGATACCTCGTGGGAGAGAGACAACAACAACAACAAAAAAAAAAAAAAAAAAAAGGGGGGGGGGAGATAGGGGATCTTCACGCTGTCACATACCTCCTGATAGATTTCTGTTCTCCAGTGTAATACAGGGTCTTGTAAGCTGCGAAGGGATAACAAGATACATAATGTCAGCCAAACATCAACACAGCTTATATCAGTGAGCAACTTATTGCAACCTAATTTGTTGAACCAACATTCTACACCAGATCCTAAGAGCCCCCGTAGCAGGACCAAGGGAAGGCTATGCCAGCCCCTTGGTGGCAGTTGTAAATGCAATATATAAGGACCTGTGGGGAGACCACTATTTTTTAATATACAATAATCAGTGATCTTAGGAGACATAAATATAAACAGGATAAGCATCAACAAATTAAACCTTGCATAAGAGAGTAAGCCCGTGTTGTTGGTCATTGGGCTCAGTATTATTACTATAAGCAATTTCAGGAACTTAAACATTAAACTTATAAACAATCTAAACTTATACAGTATCAACCTGGGTGTCCAAAGACTGGGCAACCACCTTCTAGTTTTGGCTGTTGTAGCCATTTAACGCAGTATGTTGGAGAACATGTAAGCGGTGCGAGTGTGTCAAAGTCTTCATCCCTCCCCACCTCTTGCTCTCCCTGGGCTCATTCCTCCATGTTCTATATCTAGAAAAGCTTGCGCCGTTTCTGGTGAGTCAAAAAATTTAGGTCCCCTCGGGGTCGAAATTTTCAACCTGGCCGGGTACAATAAGTAAGCCTGTCGGCCCTCACGGTGTAATCTAGAGCATAGCGCAGAGAATTCCCTACGCCTTTTCGTCAAGTCTACAGAATAGTCCTGAAACAGCAGGAGCCTAGAGTTATCATAGGTTAGGTCCTCAACTCTTCTATATGCCCTCAAAACAATGAGTTTAGTTTGGAAATGGAGGAACTTTATCATTACTGGACGGGCCTGAGCATCGCGATCCATGGCGGGTCTTTCTGGGCCTATTCTATGCGCCCGCTCAACACTCCCTACCAACCTTTCAGATGGGATATCTAGCAGTGTCGGGAGAACAGATTCTACAAATTTTAAAATTTCTGTTGGTTTAATCGATTCAGGGAGCCCCAGTAGGCGAACATTATTGCGCCTCGAGCGATTCTCGAGGTCATCAATTTTTTGCTGCAGAGCCAGAGAGTGTTTTTCTAGGGCCTCTAATTTACTAGTGGTAGCAACCTGTGTGTCCTCGAGATCAGAGATCCTGGTCTCTGCCTCAGTTACTCTAGTGGAAAATTGTTTCACCTCCTCCGCCAGGGTATCTACTCCCTTTTGGAGGTTTTCTATTTTGGGCAAAAACAGGGTGGAAATCTGCTTGACTATAGGGTGTGGGTCAAGTAAAGTGTGGTCTTGCTGTACCTCATAAGAAGGTCCCTGGGCTACAACTTCTGATCCCTGTCTGGCTCTGCGCTCAGCATTCTTATTGCGGTTCGCCATTGGGTCTTGTATAAGATATTTCTCCATGCACACACACAACTATGTTTTAAGATGCACCATACATCAGACTTTTTGCCAAAAGAGTAATAGATTCAGGAAAGTCACATCAAATGTACCTATATGAGCACAAGCAGAAGGACTAGCAAAACACAGTGCCTATTAAATCAACAATTTAAAAATTACAGTAAACCTGTAGGAAGTAAAAGGAAGGTTAGATACATCGACACCATCAAAAGCACTTGTGATAAAGGTCCTTTTCAGTCCTCTTTGTTTAGCCTCGTAGGCAGCTGCAGGTACTGATAGCCTTTAGGGGGCAATGAGGAACAAAGCTTGCTCTTTCAGGGCTGTGCACAAGCAGGGTTCTGCAACAACAAATAGCTGGATGCGTTACAGTTCAGCTCAGGTGTAGCCAATCTCCAATAAGATAAGGGTTTCAGTGACATGGGAATAGGAAGTGCTGGTGGTTGCCCCACGTGTCTGTTCCCCAGATGTGTGTTGCAGTGAGATCTCTCAGCTATATTATGAGTGCTGCAGGGAGTTCATTGAGCTGTTTGTCCCAGGCCTACCATTTCAAAACAGTAGTACTGTGCAAGATGTCAGGTTGATATCTCAATTGGCAGAATAAAAGAGGCAAGCGTTTAAAAGTCAATCCTGAGTAGATTGAGATGTACACAATATTTCCCCTATCCGGGCCTATGTGTGGACGAACCTCAACACAATTCCCCTTAGCCCACCAACTCTGAGGCAAACAGGTGTTATGGATCTCAAGTGGTTAAGTCATTAGTGGGGACTGCACTTGTTAGGGGAGTAGCGATGTAACTGTTTATCAGGCCCTTCTGTCACCCGGTATGCCTTGTGGCGTAATGATCCCCCCTGTGCATAAAAGAAAAAAGTATTTGTTCTGAGGCAGTCGGCCTTCTATATATCCAGGTGTCCGTGTCACTCGGATCAAGGTAGCATATAGTAAGGCCCTGAGATACGTGTGCTATAAGCCGCTTACCGCTTACAGTGGCGTGTGTCTCCACTCCAGAAGAACAGGCCCAATCCTCAGAGCGGCACTCCTCAGTTTCCCACCGCTAACTAACCGGGTTCTCCTTGAAGTCTGTGGCCTTATCCAAGTGAGCTGCTAACAATGTGGGGCCGTGTGTGTCTCCCTTCGCCGTTGGGCTATCACTCTCTTAGTCTGCAGGCTTTCGGCTATTACCTCCGCTCTATAGTCAGACGCGGAGTTGCGGTGCACGTGGGGCCAAGATGGCGTCAGGCTGAAAGTGTTTGCACCCCGCCAAGGTCTCCGTCCCGACCAGGCCACCATCCGATCCGATGCTTGCCTGAGTCTGAGTCTTCTCACCCGGTCGATGTGTAGGGTATGTCCTCTTAGCGGCACAACTCTGTATTGAGGGCTTCGGTGGTGGAGCAGCGGGCGGCTCACGCGAAGAAGGCAGAGAGGGTCTTATGGCACACCTCCTCTCCACTCCGGGCAGCAGAATCTGCCAAGGATTTTTTTCGCTGGGCTCTGGGCATATAGGCAGGCAAGTAAGCACCACGACACAGGTGGAAATCCAGTTCTGAAGGTCCCGTAAGTCACTTTTTGGGTGTATCTGTCACGGAGCTCCTCTTGCCTGCTTCTTACCCTAAAGCCCTCCCACCGGAAGTCCCCTGAGCATGACATTTTAAGCAACTTTCTAATTTACTCCCAGCTAGATTTGGAGTTTTGTCGGTAACGACCCGAAAAACTAACGCCGACTTTTTTCTGGCCGCACCATAAAAATAACTCTGGTATTGAGAGTCCACATAAAGGCTGCGTTAGGCTCCAAAAAAGGAGCGTAGAGCATTTTTAACGCAGCTTCAACTCTCGATACCAGAGTTGCTTACGGACGCGGCCAGCCTCAAAAACGTGCTCGTGCACGATTCTCCCATAGGAAACAATGGGGCTGTTTGAGCTGGAAAAAAACCTAACACCTGCAAAAAAGCCGCGTTCAGCTCCTAACGCAGCCCCATTGTTTGCTATGAGGTAACACTTCCTACGTCTGCACCTAACACTCTAACATGTACCCCGAGTCTAAACACCCCTAACCTTACACTTATTAACCCCTAATCTGCCGCCCCCGCTATCACAGACCCCTGCATATTATTATTAACCCCTAATCTGTCGCTCCGTAAACCGCCACTACTTACATTATCTCTATGTACCACTAATCTGCTGCCCTAACATCGCCGACCCCTATATTATATTTATTAACCCCTAATCTGCCCCCCACAACGTCGCCTCCACCTGCCTACACTTATTAATTCCTAATCTGCCGACCGGACCTGAGCGCTACTATAATAAAGTTATTAACCCCTAATCCGCCTCACTAACCCTATAATAAATAGTATTAACCCCTAATCTGCCCTCCCTAACATCGCCGACACCTAACTTCAATTATTAACCCCTAATCTGCCGACTAGAGCTCACCGCTATTCTAATAAATGTATTAACCCCTAAAGCTAAGTCTAACCCTAACACTAACACCCCCCTAACTTAAATATAATTTTAATCTAACAAAATTAATTAACTCTTATTAAATAAATTATTCCTAATTAAAGCTAAATACTTACCTGTAAAATAAATCCTAATATAGCTACAATATAAATTATAATTATATTATAGCTATTTTAGGATTAATATTTATTTTACAGGCAACTTTGTATTTATTTTAACCAGGTACAATAGCTAAAATAGTTAAAATAATTACAAATTTACCTGTAAAAGAAATCCTAACCTAAGTTACAATTAAACCTAACACTATACTATCAATAAATTAATTAATTAAATAAACTACCTACAATTAACCTAACACTACACTATCAATAAATTAATTAAATACAATTCCTATAAATAAATACAATTAAATAAACTTGCTAAAGTACAAAAAATAAAAAAGAACTAAATTACAAAAAATAAAAAAATATTTACAAACATAAGAAAAATATTACAACAATTTTAAACTAATTACACCTACTCTAAGCCCCCTAATAAAATAACAAAGCCCCCCAAAATAAAAAAATGCCCTACCCTATTCTAAATAACTAAAGTTCAAAGCTCTTTTACCTTACCAGCCCTGAACAGGGCCCTTTGCGGGGCATGCCCCAAGAAGTTCAGCTCTTTTGCCTGTAAAAAAAAACATACAATACCCAAGCCCCCCAACATTACAACCCACCACCCACATACCCCTAATCTAACCCAAACCCCCCTTAAATAAACCTAACACTAAGCCCCTGAAGATCTTCCTACCTTATCTTCACCATACCAGGTTCACCGATCCGTCCTGAAGAGCTCCTCCGATGTCCTGATCCAAGCCCAAGCGGGGGGCTGAAGAGGTCCATGATCCGGATGAAGTCTTCATCCAAGCGGGAGCTGAAGAGGTCCATGATCCGGATGAAGTCTTCTATCAACGGCATCTTCAATCTTCTTTCTTCCGGATCCATCTTGCAGACCTCCGACGCGGAACATCCTGCTGGCCCGACGGACTAACGACAAATGACGGTTCCTTTAATGGACGTCATCCAAGATGGCGTCCCTCAAATTCCGATTGGCTGATAGGATTCTATCAGCCAATCGGAATTAAGGTAGGAAAATTCTGATTGGCTGATGGAATCAGCCAATCAGATTCAAGTTCAATCCGATTGGCTGATTCAATCAGCCAATCAGATTGAGCTTGCAATCTATTGGCTGTTCCGATCAGCCAATAGAATGCGAGCTCAATCTGATTGGCTGATTGGATCAGCCAATCGGATTGAACTTGATTCTGATTGGCTGATTCCATCAGCCAATCAGAATATTCCTACCTTAAAGGGCTGGTAAACTTTAGCAAGTTTATTTAATTGTATTTATTTGTAGGAATTGTATTTAATTAATTTATTGATAGTGTAGTGTTGAGTTAATTGTAGGTAATTGTAGGTAGTTTATTTAATTAATTTATTGATAGTATAGTGTTAGGTTTAATTGTAACTTAGGTTAGGATTTCTTTTACAGGTAAATTTGTAATTATTTTAACTATTTTAGCTATTGTACCTGGTTAAAATAAATACAAAGTTGCCTGTAAAATAAATATTAATCCTAAAATAGCTATAATATAATTATAATTTATATTGTAGCTATATTAGGATTTATTTTACAGGTAAGCATTTAGCTTTAATTAGGAATAATTTATTTAATAAGAGTTAATTAATTTCGTTAGATTAAAATTATATTTAATTTAGGGGGGTGTTAGTGTTAGGGTTAGACTTAGCTTTAGGGGTTAATACATTTATTAGAATAGCGGTGAGCTCCGGTCGGCAGATTAGGGGTTAATAATTGAAGTTAGGTGTCGGCGATGTTAGGGAGGGCAGATTAGGGGTTAATACTATTTATTATAGGGTTAGTGAGGCGGATTAGGGGTTAATAACTTTATTATAGTAGCGCTCAGGTCCGGTCAGCAGATTAGGGGTTAATAAGTGGAGGCAGGTGGAGGCGACGTTGAGGGGGGCAGATTAGGGGTTAATAAATATAATACAGGGGTCGGCGGTGTTAGGGGCAGCAGATTAGGGGTACATAAGGATAACGTAGGTGGCGGCACTTGGCGGTCGGCAGATTAGGGGTTAATAAGTGTAGGTAGGTGGAGGCGACGTTGTGGGGGGCAGGTTAGGGGTTAATAAATATAATACAGGGGTCGGCGGTGTTAGGGGCAGCAGATTAGGGGTACATAAGGATAACGTAGGTGGCGGTCGGCAGATTAGGGGTTAAAAAAAATTATTTGAGTGTCGGCGATGTGGGGGGACCTCGGTTTAGGGGTACATAGGTAGTTTATGGGTGTTAGTGTACTTTAGAGCACAGTAGTTAAGAGCTTTATAAACCGGCGTTAGCCAGAAAGCTCTTAACTACTGACTTTTTTCCTGCGGCTGGAGTTTTGTCGTTAGATGTCTAACGCTCACTTCAGAAACGACTCTAAATACCGGAGTTATAAAAATCCCATTGAAAAGATAGGATACGCAATTGACGTAAGGGGATCTGCGGTATGGAAAAGTTGCGGCTGAAAAGTGAGCGTTAGACCCTATTTTGAGTGACTCCAAATACCGGCGGTAGCCTAAAACCAGCGTTAGGAGCCTCTAACGCTGGTTTTCACGGCTAACGCCAAACTCCAAATCTAGGCCTCCTTTTATCAAATTTTCTTCATTCTCTTGGTATCTTTATTTGAAATGCAAAAATGTAAGTTTAGATGTCGGCCCATTTTTGGTGAACAACCTGGGTTGTCCTTGCTGATTGGTGGATAAATTCATTCACCAATAAAAAAGTGCTGTCCAGAGTACTAAACCCAAAACAAGCTTAGATGCCTTCTTTTTCAAATAAAGATAGCAAAAGAACAAAGAAAAATTGATAATAGGAGTAAATTAGAAAGTTGCTTAAAATTGCATGTTCTTTCTGAATTACAAAAGAAAAATTTTGGGTACAGTGTCCCTTTAAGCTCATTACCAACCAAAATGAAGAACCAAACCACACACACAAGTGAACTTCCTAGATCTAATCTATTTGCTACTTCCAAATACGTAATTTCATCAACTCCCAGAATTGGAACTTTGATTACATTTATCTATGGTCTGAAATTAATGAATGTATAAAAAAAGTTGCAGCAGGTAAATTCTCAATTTTTCTTTTATACAATATTATGTTAGGCAACAGGGACAAACACATCTACATAAAATGTTTACCTATTGGTCTCACCATTTCCTGTGTTTGGAATTATCTGATATTAAATATAGTTTTCTTGCTTTAGAGAAACTAGATATTTCAGTAATTTGGAAGGAATCATATACCAAATTAATACATAATACATATTTAACTTCTTTCAAACTGTTCAAATATTTTGTAAATACAGACTAACACTGCCCAAAAATGTCACTTTTATTTTTTTTAGTTAGGTTTTATTTTTTTCTACAAAATAATGTCCGAAGCAATTTTGTAAAAGATACATGATTGATGTATAACTTCTGTTATGAAATATGAAAACTCTAAATATTTATGGTCGTTATAAGTATAGATTCTTATGTTAGATCTTCTCCAATATATGTAATGTGGTCGATGTTTATCTTTATGTGTCGGTTTGGATATTTATTTTGTTCTTTTTTCCGTGTAAGATGTTTCGGGTCATAAATAAATACATATTTAAAAAAAAAAAGATAAAGCCATTCCCTATACTTAGGTATTCACACGCTTTGCATGCAAAATTAACCCCACACATGAATTCCCTTGACCATTCCCAGACAACCCCATTGGTTTGCAGATAAATACTCCATACCCCCACTCGATACATACACACCACTTTATGCCTCAATGGCTGCTATACTGCCTCTAATCTTAACTACAATGCTATTCTCGCTTTTTAACTATCCCCACCAGCATTTTCACTCCCATCAATAACACACCACAGGGATCTCCCTGCTGCTGCCACCACTCCTGCATGCTTACCTCAAGGATAGGTAAGTGCACCCTCCGTGCTACTGCTCCTTAAGGTGCACGTTTTGCTCAAGATGGGAGGACCACATCTAACTTCCCACCTTTAACTCAAGACCGGTTAGTCACACCCCTTATCCTTAAAATGACCACTTCACGTGGCTTGCATGGGGGTCACAAAACCCTTACTTCAATTTTTTCATTCAGGGTTTCTCTGTAAAATGAAAAATGCCTTCAAAACCTTATAGAAAAAACTAAAAACACAATAATTCCTCTATAAAACAGTCCACTCTAACATATGCAAAAAAACTTGAATTTAGTTTAAGAAAAAAAGAGATAACCTTGTCAGCTTTGAAACAGTGAGATATGATTGTGAGATAAGATAATTTACAAGGGTAATAGAGTCTTCATGAATGTAGTATGCTGAACTGGGTTATAGGTGAAATGCGCGCAAGACTCACTCCCTGAGGAAGGATGCAGTCCTACATTGGCTCAATGGCCTGCCTGAAAAAGTCCTGGTATCCCAACGGTCCAATCCAGACTGTTTGTCCTCTTAATATCTTTTATTGAAAAGCAGGGGACATATGCTTAATAGCCAGACCATTTCTGGAGCACTGTATGTCAGCAATTTTGCAAAAATATTATCCATTTGTAATAGCACTAGATAGCAGCACTATTTCCTGCTATGAAGTGATCCAGATGCCTACCTAGGTATCTCTTTAACACAGAATATCATGGGAATGAAGCAAATTTGAAAAGAGAAGTAAATTGGAAACTTTTTATTTAAATGGTATGACCTGTCTGAATCACCAAACAACTTTTTTCATATCCCTTTAAGCTCTCTTGGTTTGAATTTTACCAATACTATTTCTCTTTTTTTTCTTTTTTCTTTTATTTTGCTTCATTATTTATTATGCAAGGAAACTGTTTTAAATATTTCTAAGTTCCCATCTTTCACAATGACCAGCCTATAATACACTCCTTTTCCTCTGCCTTCAACCTCTCTATGAAAAATTACTATGTTCTTTAAACTTTTTTTCGGATACAGCATTCAACTAAACAAAAACTAATTTACTTCTGTTATTATCAATATTACTTTGCTCATAGTATAATTTGTTAATTAGGTAGGCTCAATAACATACACATGTCTACAGCACTATATGGCAGCCATGTTTCCAATATACACAGGCATGCTATTTGAAGTTAAATACCAAGAGAACAAAGTATATTTGATATTACAATTAATTAGATTTTTTTTATTGCAACCTTTGTCCAAATCATGAAAGTTTAATTTTTACTGTTATGTCCCTTTAAATCTTAGCAATCTTGCATTTTTTTTTTTCTTTAAAGGATGTCATATACCAAACCACAAGAAAACCTCGTAATTGATTTTGAATGTAGGGATGTCTAAAGTTCCCTCAGATAATACAAAATCTACTGAGCTTATTTACTTCACAGATTGTAGTGATTGTCTGATTGAGTTAAGTGATTTTAGTACAGCCATGAAAAATAAAAACAGAGATAAAACGTTAACTATGGTAGTCATAATTTACTTTGGTATAATCATTCTTTCATGCATTCATGCGTTCACAACCAGCTTTATTCCTTGGAATGTTTTAAAGTTGGCTTATGACATTCTTGATTATTGAAGCATTTAACAGACAGAACTGATAATACTCTCTTCTGTTTATATTGATTATTGTTTTAACTTCTCTTATATTTCACTCCAAAATGATTTTTTTTTTTGCTATTCTAAGTTTAAGTTGTTAAAAGACAGGTTCCAAAATTCAAGTTTAGATTGTATTACAATAATAATTGTGATATCCCTTTCAAATGACAAAAAATCTAAACTCTTTTAAAGAATTAAAATACAAATATTTGCACATCCCTACAATGGGCTAGATTACAAGTGGATCACTAATTAGCACTTTCCCTGGAATTGTAACTGCTCTAGAAGTAAACCTTATGCGCTTGAAAGCAAAGAGTTATAGCTCCAGCATTAACTCGATGAGCACAAAAAGCCGGACTTACACTATTGCACGTGCAATAACGTATTCCTCCATAGAAGAATAGAATAGAGAAAAAAAATTGGGAAAAAACGAACACCCTAGTTGTGCGCTAACCCGAATCGCCATAAGTCCCTACTCTAATAACCCCTAAATCACCACATAGCCCACCTCAAACCCCCCACTACACTATTAACCCCTAATCACTACTCCTCCACATTGCAAAGTCCCGACTACACTATTTACCCCTAAACTGCCACCCCCACATCGCAAAGTCTTCACTACACTATTAACCCCTAAACCACCTGCCCTCCAATGCAAAGTAACTCACTACACTATTAACCCCTAAACCACCAGCCCCCAAATGCAAAGTAACCCACTAACATCTAAACCCCCTAACCTAACACACCTTAAGCTAACCCAAAATAGACTAATTCTACCTTTAAAAAAAAAACTACCTACCTATAAAAAAATAAAAACTTACCTAAGAAATTAAAAAAAAAATCTACCTTACCTTTTTTTTTAAAAAAACCCCTACAATTTACAAAAATAGTATTTGTCTTAGATCAATATGAACATTTTGTTACTGAATCAGATGATGTTCAGCATGGAGCAGGCAAACATTAGTAGTTTACAGGTGATATAAAGTGCTGCATCAACGTATATATTTGTAAATTAAGTTAAAATTCATTAAAATTAGAGTGGAGATAAAAATCTGAGATTAAAATCCTACATGTCTCAAAAGTAAATAAATACAAAATTTTTGCATAGGAAATTAGCACATCCAGGCAATTTCCCCGCTTGCTTTTCCCCAGTGAAACTCCATGTACATTGTTATCAATGCACAAGAGGATTCTGGGTAAGATATGCAAATTAGATATGCAATATCTCAGATTTTTTGCTTCAAATACTGTATTGCTGCAATCACCCTATTAAGGGATCGTTGTGTTAAAACAGTATTTGAAGCAAAAAATCGGAGATTTAGCATATCTAATTTGCATATCTTACCCAGAATCCTCTTGTGCATTGGTAACTAACAATGTACATGGAGTTTTACTGGGGAAAAGCAAGCGGGGAACTTGCCTGGATGTGCTCATTTCCTATGCAAAAATGTTGTATTGATTAAATTAAGTTAATTTAATTTTGTATATTTTGAAGTTGTATTCATTTTTTAAATTGAGAAATGTTTTTTTTTTTACATCCTCCTTTTTATCATAATCAATACATAAATTCTATTTACCTTCATATGCAAAACTACATCTACATGAATAGAATATCCAAACACATTAACAGATGAAAAATACACATTCAAATATTATAAATCTATGTATTTACAGTTCAGAAGTTATATTGATTGGAGGAGCCATGTTAGTCCAGTGATTTAGGTACCAAAATAATGACACCTTTTTATTGGACTAACTAAACATTTAGGGCTAGATTTATCAAAGGCTAGGTGAACTCTGTATGTGCTTCGCCTGTAACTGCGCCCTAGCTCGCCTCCGGAGAAGCGCACATGTCCGCCTGAATTTATCACAAAAATAGACGTAACTTTGCGCAGGCGACCTGGGGCGTAATAATGATAAATTTCACCTGTCGGCAAAAGCATTTACTCCCTATTTAATCCCTATTTAGCACAGTACATCCCTATAAATATTTACGCCGCCATGTTTTGATTATTAAAAAGGCATTTTTTAGGTAACTATTTAGCTTATATTTATATTATATAATGTGTCTGTGCTGTTTTTGCCATATGTTGATCATTTAAGATCACAAAAATAAATATATCAATATAGCGATATATATATTAAACTGTTGGTACCCATATGCGCCTGTGGAAGCGCAAATTTCTTGCAATAACAGTCTCTTTTTGTCGCTGAGCCTTTGAAAAATTAGTTAAAAGAACAAAGTACTGCATCACAAGATATAAAAGCATGTATTATAATGGTGTTCGCCTCAGTCTGTATGGCGAAATATACAACATGCAATTGAAGCCGAAATTTCAGTTCCCTATCGGTGCAAAGCAATGATGAATTCCAAACAAGTCGTATTTCTATGTCTGCATCTAAAATTACGTCTGTAAGCAATGTGTATTAGTACTGTCGGGAGATCGCCCATGCACCTAGGCGAAGGCGAACAGATTTCTTTCAGATTTGCGCAATTAAAGGCGCACTGTAGTTTACTGAATATAGGGATCAGTGTGTATGCGTTATTTTGAGCGTGATTATAGGAGAATGACTTTGATAAATCTAGCCCTTACAAGTAGCCAAGCTTTTGAGAGTTTCCTTTCTCCCTCCGGTCTAAAGCAATGGAATTTACAGATTTATCTTGAAACACAGGATTGTTAAAAGGACAGAAATTGTTACAGGGGTCTGAGTACAGAGAGAAGGAGGAGGTGTCGTAAAAAGTTTTAAAGAGGCTGACAATAGCCAGTGTAAGAAAACAGACAGGGGAGAGATATAGCATTACATAGAGCATATATACTAACATAAAGTTATATATCTACAGGACATCAAGATGTATAAAGTTGTGTTTTTATGTATGCAGGGAGGGAATATAAAAGTGCCATACAGACATGTACACATAATGTACATATGTTTGCTTCTGAGTTAACACACAAAATTCATTACCATATTGTAAACTTTCTCGAGGGCTATGTTGTGTAGAATAATGTTATGTATAAGTGTAATTGCTATATATGAAATATTAAAATAATATGGAATTATAACAACCCTCGCAAAACACTCCGAGATTGTGTTATAGATCATTACACAAGTATCATCCAAACTTTGATTCACACAGCAACTGTTCCTAACCTTCACAAAAAATTTTAAACATTTTAGAACATTAGACATGTAACTTTGTATTGTGTAGTGAATAGCTTTTCAGGGTTACTATGTTACAACAAGCTTTAGAGCATTGGGCCCCTGATCAGGGATAGGCATGGACCAAAGCTGTGGCGGAAATTTTCCAAAGTACAGACCTTAGTGAAGGACACCAAGGTCTACATTTAGCTACCAATCAGCAAACTCTACCCAGGTGCTCAATCAAAAATGGACTGACTACTAAGCTTATATTCCTGTTTTTTCAAATAAAGATATTAAGGGAACAAAGAGACATTGATAATAGGAATAAATGATAAAGTTGCTTAAAATTACATGCTCTATCTGAATCATGAAAGAAAAAAAATCTGGGTTTAGTGCCCCTTTAATGGAAACAAAATTTCCATCAATCTAACTGGATCATACATTATATATTGTGTTTGGTGCACGAAAGGTTAAAAAGGAAATATCAACATTTTGTTGGCTTTAGGGCATAAAGAATACAGTAACAAGTGTCATAGAATACTGGCCTCTTTGTGACCTGTTAGTTTGTGAACCCCCACAAGTTTCTTAAATTTCATTATTATTAATAGTTAAAAAAATCTTTCAGAGAGAAATAAATAAATAAATAAAAAACCAGACAGAATTGTAACTTGAATGTGATAAAAACATGAAACAACATTTTTTTTTAAATGTATAGTAGTTTTCCATGCTTTTTTTCTCCTTTAAATTAATCAGACTATGATTTTCTTAGCTATTCTCCTGAATTTATACATATTATGTATTTTAAATTAAAATGTTAATAGCCAAAATTACAAAATAGTATTCAGTATTTATATATCATGACAGTCTGGGATATCAGAATAGCTATTGTCTTCAACTGAAGAAGTTAAAATTGGAATACTTTTATAACAGAGGTAAACTAGAGATGTGCAGAAGCAGGACACAAGCTAAAATTACCACTATGGCTTCCTTATAATCAGCACTAGATCTCAGGTCGGTGCACTGCTTTTTATGCTGTACCTTTGCATATAAAGAAACAGTGCAATGGCAGCTTGCTTCTTGAATCATCCCTCATCTCACCTCACTTTCCCGCTACTGAGTGGCGTCCTCACGCGGGTGCTGTCCCAACCCTGCGAAACATGGCGCCACATGTGTCAAGGAGGATTCTACTCATCCCGAGTCCCTCCCCACCGCAAAATGTGCTGTGGACACTGCAAGGGCCAGTCACGGACATGAGTGTCTGTGTACGGACACCTTGCCTATCCCTGCCCCTAATGAGAAGCAATTAGCTGATGTAGGGAATTTATTACACTAATATGCACTTTCCCACTCTTGTAGTCTACATCTTGAAAGTCAATTGTGTCATTGTGAAAGTTCTTCCTGTTTGTTTGATTTATCTTTTTACAATCTGCTCCTGCAAAACCTCCCAGTGCCTGTCTCAGAGCTGTTTTTTTTTTTCAGCCTGAGCTTGTGAGCTCTATATGGAAGATATTACTACTCACATTTGACCACTACATGAGTTCCATTCTTCAATGCATAGCTCTAAATGCGACCTTTCTTTATTGTTCTCTACACTGTTGAAGTGGTTTTGATGAACCTGACCATCTGTCTTTTACTGAACAGTCTCAATATCTGGCAGTTTTACTTTCCATTATTGTATATACTTAATTGTAGTCCTTTCTTTGCATGGACTCACTATTTCTAATAGAAGAATATTATGACTACTATGTCAGTTACCATAATGAGCTGCTTATAAGTCTGTGCTGGCCCTGTTGGGTTTTTTACGGATCTCTCTCTCTATATATATATATACACTCATATACACACACACATATATATATATATATATATATATATATATATATATATATATATATATATATATATATATATATATATATACTTTTAAGCCTTCCCAGTCAAACACTTTAACATGTACCATATCCCTTTTAAACATTTTTTATAAGTTTATTTAAATTTTAAACATATTTTACATATAATGTGTTTTTATATGATATGATTGTAATACTTTATTTTATTATGTATTACATGTATTTTGTTATACTTTTCTTGTAGCCCTAACACTTTACTCCAGGGGGCATATGTATCAAGGTCTAGCGGACCTGATCTGACACTGCGGATCAGGTCCGCCAGACCTCGCTGAATACGGCGAGCAATACGTTCACCGTATTCAGCATTGCACCAGCAGCTCACAAGAGCTGCTGGTGCAACGCCGCCCCCTGCAGACTCGCGGCTAATAGGCTGCCAGCAGGGGGGGTGTCAATCAACCCGATTGTACTCGATCGTATTGTGGTGATGTCTGTCCACCTGCTCAGAGTAGGCGGACAGGTTATGGAGCAGCGGTCTTTGTGACCGCTGCTTCATAACTGCTGTTTCTGGCGAGCCTGCAGGCTCGCCAGAAACACGGGGCATCAAGCCCCCCACAACGCAAAGTATTAAACTAATAAATAAACACCCTAACCTAAAACCCCTTAACTTAAACCCAATTAAAATAAACATAAATAAAATTAAAAATATACTACAATAAAAAAGTACAAAAAAATACCCTAACATTACAGAAAATAAAAAGACCTAACATTAATAAAAATAATAAATCCCAACATAACCAAGAATTTTAAAAAACTACCATTAGCAAAAAAATAAACACTAAAATTACAAAAAATAAATAAAAGTTATGACCCCAAATTAGGCATGCATTACAGAGAAATAAGACGACAGAAAAGAGATGGGTGTAAAGGCCGCAGCCCGCATTTAATAAAATCTTTTTAAATAACATACACCTAGATTTAGAGTTCTGCATTAGCCGTCAAAAGCAGCGTTAAGGGGTCCTAACGCTGCTTTTTACCGATAGGTTTACTTAAGGGGGGTTTGGGTGGGTTAGAGTAGGGGTATGTGGGTGGTGGGTTGTAATGTTGGGGGTATTGTATTTTTATTTTCAGGTAAAAGAGCTGATTACTTTGGGGCAATGCCCCGCAAAAAGCCCTTTTAAGGGCTGGTAAAAGAGCTAATTACTTTTGTAGGGTAGGGAATTTTTTATTTTGGGGGCTTTTTTATTTTATTAGGGGGCTTAGATTAGGTGTAATTAGTTTAAACTGCTTGTAATTCTTTTTTATTTTTTGTAATTTAGTGTTTGTTTTTTGTATTATAGAATAGTTTATTTTATTGTATTTTATTTTAGGTAATTGTAGGTAATTTATTTAATTAATTTAATGATAGTGTAGTGTTAGGTTTAATTGTAACTTAGGTTAGGATTTATTTTACATGTAATTTTGTATTTATTTTAACTAGGTAGCTATTAAATAGTTATTAACTATTTAATAGCTATTTTACCTAGTTAAAATAAATACAAAGTTGTCTGTAAAATAAATATAAATCCTAAAATAGCTACAATGTAATTATTAGTTATATTGTAGCTATATTAGGGTTTATTTTATAGGTAAGTATTTAGTTTTAAATAGGAATAATTTAGTTAATTTTAGGAATATTATTTTGTTTAATTTAAATTATATTTAAGTTAGGGGGGTGTTAGGGTTAGACTTAGATTTACGGGTTAATAAATTTATTATAGTAGCAGCGACGGTGCGGGCGGGAGATTAGGGGTTAATAATTGTAGGTAGGTGGCGGCGATGTTAGGGAGGGCAGATTGGGGATTAATACATTTATTATAGTGGCGGCGAGGTCCGGTCGGCAGATTAGGGGTTAATAAGTGTAGGTAAGGTAGCGGCGATTTTGGGGGGGCAGATTAGGAGTTAATATATATAATATAGGGGTCGGTGGTGTTAGGGGCAGCAGATTAGGGGTTCATAGGCATAATGTAGGTTGCGGCGGTGTCCTTAACGGCAGATTTGGGGTTAATAATATAATGCAGGTGTCAGCGATAGCGGGGGCGGCAGATTAGGGGTTAATAAGTTTAATGTTGGGGGTGTTTAGACTCAGGGTTCATATTAGGGTGTTAGGTGCAGACTTAGAGGGTGTTTCCCCATAGGAAACAATGGGGTTGCGTTAGGAGCTGAACGCTGCTTTTTTTCAGCCCAAAATGCCCCATTGTTTCCTATGGGGATATCGTTCACGAGCACGTTTTGCCAACTTACCGCTACCGTAAGCAACGCTGGTATTGAGGGTTGAAGTAGAGCTAAATTAGGCTCAACACACCCTTTTTATAGCCTAACGCAGCCCCTCAGACAACTCTAAATACCAGCGTTGTTGGAAGGGTGCGTTGGCAAAAAAAGCAGTGTTAGCTACGCAGGTTTTTACCAAAAAAACCTCTAAATCTAGCGGATAGGATTTAATAAAACTCTGAATACCATATAAACATATTAACATATTAACATGAGCCACATCGTGAGGTGCTTGCCACTACAGATGAACCTTCCACAGGCTTTCATGCCAGGAACATCCCACCAACTCTCCCGCCTCTTTAGGGAGGAAAAATTTACTTAAAGCTAACGGCTATTAAACAAGCACCCCCGCCACAGCCCGTCAGTGACGGGCAACACCCAAACGGGCTAAGGCCTTCAACACCCCTTATCTGATGTTAAAATTAAAAAGGTGTATGCCCACCTCGTTAAGGTGGACCCCATCCTTTAAGAAAAAACAACGGCCCGTCTCCCCCTCGAACTCAACATGTCTGATGCACAAACCCCCAATCTTGGACACAAAACTGCTAATGGTTCTATTAATCTTCTTTCTAGATGTTTCTAACCTACGGAAGTTCCAGGCCGCTCTCCACTGTGACCGAGGTTCAATGTCGGACCACACTACACACAGTTCAGGAAACAATTCCCGCAATCTACCCAAATCCCTCCTTATGCTGTCCACTAAGTCCCTCTGTGATTTGAAACCCAGGTCATTTCCCCCAGCGTGTATCACTAAAATGGCCGGGGGCCGAAACAACCTAGCGTAATCCACCACTTTTCTCAAAATCTGATCCCATATCAAGCCCCGTACCCCCAGCCACCGCAACACCACCATTTCTTCCGACAAATTCAGCTGGGTTCCATTATTCCTCACTGCCGCTGCCTTACGGGCGCAATAGATATAGGAATGGCCCACAATCCAACAATGAACGGGACCTGGAACGACAGACAAAATTCTAAACTCTCAATTCCGGCCTCACATACAACCGAAAACATCCAGACTTCCAACCACCTATTCTTCTAATCACACTCTCACCAAAACCCAAACTAGCAGCTTCCGTGGCAGCCCCTATTCTGAATGAGTGCGTACCGAAATCACCCGCCTCGTACCCCGACAATGCCAAGGCCTGACGGAAAATTGACAAGAACTGGAAACGCGATACAGATGACCCGTCCCTATGTACCAGCAAAGGCAGGAACCCGCTAGGCCGTACTTTCAAGAATGCCGCCAAGGAAGTCACTGGGCAACAGACCCCCCACGTTTCACAAATCCTAATCAACCTTCCCAACCCTTCCTGGTCCGTCTTTGACTTTCAAAGCCAAATCCACACTACCCCTTCTCTGATCGACACATCCTTAGCCTTAAGGCCCCCCACATCCTTCCTATTACTCCCTACCAGCTCAGAAACCCGGAACGCCCCGAAGAAGGCTAAAACAAAACCCGCCCGGAACAGCAGTGTTTCAAACTCCGAACAACACACGCACTCCAACTTCCCCACCAACTGCACCAGCGTCTCAAAAACTACCGGGCGCCTTTTATCCCTGGACACTTTTTCTTTACACATGCCTCTCACCGCCAACTGTACTACAAACGACTTGGTGAAATCTCTCCAACCCAAGAGTTTAAACAGGAAGGCCAGTGCAGCTACCTTACATTTCACCATTGATTTTGAAACTCCCTGTGTCCCCCATTCCCTAATCCATGCCAACAAGACCTGAATAAACCCCTTTTCTGACACCTGTAGCCTTGACTCTTTCAACTTTTTTAGCCACTGACCCCATGTTCTCACATAAGCCTCCCACGTACCTCGAGCTAAAGCTCCCCGTGCCACCTCTGCTAACTCAAGAAATCCCATTCCAGCAGTACTGTGGGGCAGCTGACTCATTCCTCCTCCGCCTCCGAAATCGTGACCACTGGAAGCGAAAAAAAGCATTAGCAATAACATTAAGACAGCCTGATACATGCATTGCCCGAAAAAAACACATTCAGCTGCATGCATTCTAACACAAACAACCTGACTGGCAGCGAGCTTGATGTCAAACGATTAATCGCATACACCACCCCCAAATTATCCAAATGGAAAACTACCTTCCTATTCCGCAATCTCTCACGACAAACCTTCAAGGCCACCACCAATGGAAAAAGCTCCTGGAATACCAAGTTTTTTGTAAGCCCACTCCTCGACCAGCCATCAGGCCACCGCCCCACACACCAGCTCCCTTGACAGTACGCACTAAAACCCACCGCTCCCGCCGCATCTGTAAACAAATGCAGATCCTCGTTGGTCACCACCTTCTCCTGAATCAAGGTCCTGCCATTAAAATCTGCCAAAAACAACAGCCAAACCTTAAGATCCTCCTTTAGCGCAGCAGACAACCGAATCCAATGCTGTGGTTCCGTACACCCAACCATGGCCAACGAAAGCCTCCTGCAGAATACCCTTCCCACTGGGATGATCCTGCAAGCAAAATTCAGTTTACCCACCTGGGATTGTACCTCCCGCAGTTGCAGTTTCTTTTTCCCCAAAGCCCCTTCAATCACACCCTTCAGATCCACCACCTTGTCATCTGGCAAGCGACACTCCATCCAAGCGGTGTCAATCTCAATACCCAGAAAACTAAGCGATGTAGCGGGGCCCTCCGTCTTCTCGTGTGCCACCGGGATGCCAAAATCGCCTGCTACCTGAAAGGAATGTTCCATCAACCTCTGACAATCCACCAAAACCGCCTTCCCAACAAATAAGAAGTCATCCAGGTAATGAACGATAGATGACAAACCAGAAATCTGCCGTACAACCCATTTCACAAAGGTGCTGAACTTCTCAAAGTAAGCACACGATATGGAACATCCCATTGGTAGGCAGAAATCCACGTAGAAGGCCCCCTGGAAAAAACACCCTAACAAATGATGACAAACCGGATGCACCGGCAACAGCCGAAAGGCCGCCTCCACGTCCACCTTACCCAACAGAGCCCCCTGTCCCGCTGCCCTAACCAATGGCACCGCCTTGTCAAAAGAAGCATACCTGACCGCCGCCACTGCTGGGTCAATGCCATCATTTACAGATGTTCCTTTGGGATACAATAAGTGATGTATCATACGGAACTGGCCCACCGCTTTCTTAGGCACAATGCCCAAAGGAGAAACCCTCAAGTTTCTGAATGGTGGATGACTAAACAGACCAGCCATCCTCCCCAATACCACCTCCTTATCCAATTTCCCCTGAACAACCCCTGGAAACTCCCTAGCCGAATGCAAATAACCCAAAATTTCAACCTCCCCCCCTCCACAAATGGAATCCAGAACCCTGAGCTGAACCCTGTTAGCAACAGCTCTGCATCCCCCGCCTTGCCCCAACCTTAGCGTAGCGGTCTAGCCAGGGCACCATCCTTCCTACCTTCACTGGTGTCCGTGCCCTTAGCCTCCCCTGCTTTTCCAGCCCCAGAGCCCTTCTTGAAACATCTGGCCCAAGGATGGGCCCCTTCATACCCCGAACAAGCATGCTTGTACTTGCATCCGTTCCCAAATCTGCACTGCCCTTCATTAAACTGGAAACAGAGGCCCTTTCTAAAGTCCGCTGATGTTCCTTCAGTCCCACTTCCCATGCCCCCGGTACCCCCTTGTGTACCTCCTCCCCAATGGCCGCCCGAGCTATGAAAGGAACTCCCACCCCGCAATGGGGTCATCAATTCTAGCCAAATTCCCATGTCCCTATCATCCCACCTCATCTCTGGCCTAACTGCCAATCTCTGTCGAAACTGCTCATCGTACCGCCACCACGCTAACCCCCCATATGTACGATAAGCCCCCACAATCTCGTTGTAATAGCAGAATAAAGCTGAGCACTGATCACGGCCGCTAAAATACAAAAGGCCCTTGACCAATTGGTCAATGTCTTTGGTAGTTTACGGTACCTTTTCTATCTCTCTTCTTCTTCCTTCTTTTCTTTGTCCCCTTTTCCGTCTTCCTTGATCTCAAGCATCTGGTCCATTGGTAGCAGCGAAAAGATCTCCAGGAATTCTCTCTTCCGAATCTTCTCCTTAACATCCTGTGACAGGTGTATCCCTAGTGGGCCGATGGAGCACAAGCAAGGCCTCCTCATTGCACTTTTCGCCACCTTCAGCGTACTTCTGGTACTAATCCCGCTACTCTGCATTGCAGCAACCCCACCTCCCCCCGTTCCCACGTTCCCTGACACCGCTGGCCTTGCTCCCGCCTCCACACCCCAAGCCACTGCATGCTGCCCACCACCTGCGTGCTGCCCTGCCAGCTGTTTTTCCAGTTGCCCCAGTAGGTCCCTCAAGCCACTCATCAACGAACTCTGGGCTCCACTCATCCCTTGCGCACCCACATCCGCACTCACACTTGTATAAGCACCCTCACCTGTCATCCTGGATGCCGTAGGTTCTCCTTCTTTTGCTTGTTCCACAACTCCCCCCGTTGTAGCGGCTACATTCTGCCCTGCTGCTGCCTCCCTTGGCCTGGTGACCCTCCTCCTAGGGGTGGGCGATCTGGACCTCCTTCTCCTGCCTCTCCGATCTGCTGCCCTCTCCAGCCTTCCCCAGGTAGGAGACCTCCTCACCACCCGAGTCCTCTCCCGTTCCTTGGGCGAACGAGACTTGTCCCGCTGCTGTCCAGCACCCAACCTCTGTGGGCTCTGGCACGTCAGAGACTCCCATCTCTGAGGCCGTATCTGTGGAGGGGAGGCAGTGAGACACCTATCCTGCCTAACACTCGATCCCCCCTTCCTAACACTCCTATCTCTAGACCCTACCTCTACCTCTACTCTACCATCCTGTTCCCTCCCCACCCCCTGCCCTGGACCCAAAGAACGTAGCAACTGCTCCAAAGCAGCCAGGTCTCCTACTTGCCGTGTTGCCACCAGACCTATCGATGTCCCTTCTCCCGGATCCTCCATCTCAAAATCACTGTAGGAGTGGTCTACAAACAGTGCATCACAATCCTGGTCCAGTCTTGTGGTTCCAGCAGAGGTCTCTGCCCCTCCAACCACCTGCACATCCTGCGCCTCCCAAGCATCTGTAAAATCCAAACATATTTCATTAATTGCCCCCTGCCCCTCCAAAATCCTTTCCTGGCCACCCAGCCCCCTCCCTCCACCTCTGCTTCTGACCCTACCCCTCCCTCTCCCCTTGCTCCCTACTGTGGCCTTATTAACTGGCCTCTTCTCTTTGCCTCTTGTCCCTACACTCACCCCTTTTTACCACTCTGGGTTCCTTTTCCTAGCCCTACCCTCACTTCAGGCCCTGTCTCATCCCTCATACCCCTCGCTCCTAACACCTCCTCATTCCCACTTCCCCTCAGTAACTGCACCATATCCTGCCCTCCTGCTGCCCCACCACCACACTGCCTCCTGCTGCCACAATCTCAACCGGATCCCTACCATCCACAGCCAAAGGAGCGTTCTCCCTCGCCGTGCCTCCCGCCCTGTCATCCAAGTCTCTGCAGGCCTGTTCCTGCCGTTCCCGCCTTTTTGCTTTCCCGGTCTGATCAAGGCCCAGACCCACCACCTCAGTGGCCTTACCTGCCATTCTCTTGCTCCCGACTGCTGTCCTCCTCGTGTTGTCGGCATCTGCCGCACACACAGCCACCTGCTCCCGTGCCTCTGATGCCTCCCGACTCCTCACCGCCTGGCGCCTGGGCCCACTGGATCCCGCCTTCTGCCCTTCGCAGACCCGACTACTTCCGTGTCTGCTGACCTCAGGGGATAGCCTGACTGGTGGCCTCGACCTCCTCACCGGCCTGCCATGCTGCTCCTCCAGACCATCCGCCTCTCTCCTCGCTCCAGTGGAATCCGCCGCCGCCAGACATTGCTGCAACCAAGCTGTCCCCTTCTCTTCAGTCATCCTGCGCACCGCTGCTAACAAGCCCTCCATGCTACCTCACAAGTCTCTGCAACCACAAGCCTGTGAAGAACGCCCTGCCCCCGCTAAGCTTCACCCTATACATTGGCCGGCATAGGGGTCAAGTTCCCTTCCGGCGATGCTCTACTCCAGGGGGGCATGCATTGCAAAAAACAACAAAATTATCGAAAATGAAAAAAAATATTCTTATTCTAATACCCCCATTAAAAAAAAAACACTACAAAATAAAAAAAATCCTTATCTAGAAATAAACTACCAATAGCCCTTAAAAGGGGCTTTTGTAGGGCATTAAAGGGACACTGAACCCAAATTTTTTCTTTCGTGATTCAGATAGAGCATGCATTTTTAAGCAACTTTCTAATTTACTCCTATTATCAATGTTTCTTCATTCTCTTGCTATCTTTATTTGAAAAAAGGGCATCTAAGCTTTTTTCTTGGTTCAGGACTCTGGGCAGCAGTTTTTGATTGGTGGATGAATTTATCCACCAATCAGCAAGGACAACCTAGGTTGTTCACCAAAAATGGTCCGGCATCTAAACTTACATTCTTGCATTTCATATAAAGATATCAAGAGAATAAAGAAAATTTGATAATAGGAGTAAATTAGAAAGTTGCTTAAAATGTCCTGCTCTATCTGAATAACAAAAGAACATTTTTGGGTTCAGTGTCCCTTTAAGTTAACAGCTATTTCCCTCCCCCCACCAAAAAAAATCATCCATGCTGCGGTCCATCTTTTTAATCATAGCTTGTTTTATTTTTGCAATTTTAGTGTTTATTTTTTTGCTAATGGTAGTTTTTTAATTATTTTGGTAATATTAGGATTTATTATTTTTAGTAATGTTTTTTTATTTTCTGTAATGTTAGGGTATTTTTTAATTTAGTTTTTTTTTTTTTTTTTGTCATTTGTTTTATGGTAGTTAGTATATTTTTTATTTTATTAATGTAAATTTTAATTGGGTTTAAGTTAGGGAGTTTTAGGTTCAGGGGGTTATTTATTAGTTTAATAATATTGTGGGGGGATGGCGGTTTAGGGGTTAATAGTTTCATTAGGTACTTTGCGATGTAGGGACGTGGTGGTTTAGGGGTTAATAGTTTCATTAGGTACTTTGCATTGTGGGGGATGGCGGTTTAGGGGTTAATACTTTAATTAGGTACTTTGCAATGTGGGGGATGGCAGTTTAGGGGTTAATAGTTTTATTAGGTACTTTGCTTTGTGGGGGGTGGCGGTTTAGGGGTTAATACCTTTTAATAGGGATTGCAATGTGGGGGGATGACTGTTTAGGAGTTAATACATTTTATTAGTGATTGCAATGTGGGAGGAAAGTGATTTAGGGGCTTATACATTTTATAAGTGATTGTGATGTGGTGGGATGGCGTTTTGACATGTCGACTTATTAATTTGTTTCGGTTTTGATTTTTACATGTATTGTAACATAAGACAAAAAATTACTCTTTATTTTTTTAGTTACATGTGCAATATACTGGCATAAGTTACTGCCGATGCCAGAAATGTGTAGTTGCGCATGTTTCTGAACCTCACTTATGCCAGTATATCATATTGCGGCATCTGTTTTGTGATTAACCCAACGTGCTAGGTAAACTTATGGGTGGGGTGGGTTTCAGCAGTTGCGTTGAAAAATACACAACATATGTGATCCCGCCCCAAGTATCTCAGTATAGACTTGTCCTAGCATTATTTGCCTAGTGTGCTGAATCATTCATGCTTCTCTATTTAAAATAGAATGAGACTCACTGGCTTTATGTAATACTACTAGGACCCTATAAAGAACGCCTGAATTTTAGTGGAGTACATAGACCAATAGGAGATGATTTATATTTTAAATGAATGTAAATATTTGCATAGGAAATTAGAACATCTAGGCAAGTATCCCTGCTTGCTTTTCCCCAGAAATTCTTAATATACAATGTTACCAATGCACAAGAAAATTGTGGGTAAGATATGCAAATTAGATATGCAAATTCTCAGTTTTTTTGCTTCAAAATACTGTTTTGACACAGCGATCCTTTTAACAGGATTATGACAGCAAACCATAAATCACTCACTAGACAAACCTGTTTCGTTCTTTTTGGAACTCATCAGTAGGAGATAGATTTCTGGTTGCTGTATTGGTAAAGCTATTTTCATGGCTAAAGCAAAATTCATTAAAATTATGGGGGGAGATAAAAAACTGAAATTAAAATCCTCCATGTCTCAAAATTAAATCAGTGTAAATATTTGCATAGGAAATTAGAACATCTAGGCAAGTATCCCCGCTTGCTTTTCCCCAGAAATTCTTAATATATAATGTTACCAATGCACAAGAAAATTGTGGGTAAGATATGCAAATTAGATATGCAAATTCTCAGTTTTTTTGCTTCAAAATACTGTTTTGACACAGCGATCCTTTTAACAGGATTATGACAGCAAACCATAAATCACTCACTAGACAATCCTGTTTCGTTCTTTTTGGAACTCATCAGTAGGAGATAGATTTATGGTTGCTGTATTGGTAAAGCTATTTTCATGGCTAAAGCAAAATTCATTAAAGTTATGGGGGAAGATAAAAAACTGAAATTAAAATCCTCCATGTCTCAAAATTAAATCAATGTAAATATTTGCATAGGAAATTAGCACATCTAGGCAAGTATCCCCGCTTGTTTTTCCTCAGAAATTCTTAATATACAATGTTACCAATGCACAAGAGAATTGTGGGTAAGATATGCAAATTCTCAGTTTTTTGCTTCAAAATACTGTTTTGACACAGCGATCCTTTTAACAGGATTATGACAGCAAACCAAAAATCACTCACTAGACAAGCCTGTTTTGTTCTTTTTGGAACTCATCAGTAGGAGATAGATTTCTGGTTGCTGCATTGGTAAAGCTATTTTCATGGTTAAACCAAAATTCATTAAAATTATGGGGGGAGATAAAAAACTGAAATTAAAATCCTCCATGTCTCAAAATTAAATTAATGTAAATATACCAATGCACAAGAGAATTGTGGGTAAGATATGCAAATTAGATATGCAAATTCTCAGTTTTTCTGCTTCAAAATACTGTTTTGACAAAGCGATCCTTTTAACAGGATTATGACAGAAAACCAGAAATCACTCACTAGACAAGCCTGTTTGGTTGTTTTTGGAACTCTATCTCCTACTGATAAGTTCCAAAAAGAACGAAACAGAAGGGGTAGAGAGGCCAAGCGAGACATTGATGTGATTGACGCATGCTGGAATGTATCAAGAAATGTGCCAGTAGTGAGAGACTGGTTAAATAGATGAGTTAGGGCAGGGATTAAAGAATCAGAGAGATAGGGAAGAAGTCATGAACGAATAGGATCAAGTCGGCAAGTTGTGAGATGAGCCGAAGATAGGAGTATGTAGACTTCTACCTCTGTTAAAGGGAAAAGTAGCAGAGAATTTTGTCAGTAGAACAGGTGGGTAGGAGGACGGGGTTTGAGGGGTGTGAGGTAGACATGTTTTTTCTAATTGTGTCAATTTTATTTTGAAGTGATCAGCAATAATATGTGCAGTGAATTTGGTAGTGGGTTGAGTTGCAGGCGGATAAAGAAGGGAGTTAAAGGTTAAAAACAGCCTTCTGGGGTTGGATGCGTAAGTTGACACGAGGGAGGAGAGACTTGTTTGGCCAGGCCGAGTGAAGAGTTGTATGATCTGAGGATGAATTTCTAGTGCAGGAAATCAGCACATGTATGATTTTCTCCCCAGACGTCCAGCAGTCTGTGAACATTGCTGAAGATAGCGGGTTTCTTTGGTGTGCCATGGTTGTCGTTGGTTGCATGATGCACAGCAGATAGTGGAAGGTGCAGCTTTGTCAAGTTTTGATTTTAGTGCTGAGTTATACTGTAAGACCACACTGCTTGAGCAAGAGAGGGATGAAATGTTAGAAAGAAGAGGTTTAATATGAGTAGAAAAGTTTGTTAGATCATTTAAATTATTGAAAATGTAAAGGCATAACAAAGGGTGATGTGATTAATTAAATATAAAATCATTTCTTAACATCTTACAGCAGTGTTTCTCTACTCATCAGGGCATACTAACAGACCAGATTTTCATGATATCTGAACTAGAGCGCAAGTGAAATAATCAGCTGATCGGTAACCATGGTTATTGACCTGCTCTCAACCATTAGCTATTTTACCTGTGCCCTATTTCAGAAATCATTTAAACCTGGTCTGTTAGTGTGCCTTAAACTATAATTGAGAAACTTTATAAAAAAAAAAATGTCTATGACCTTTCACTAAAGGAGGAAATTGTGCTTTGTGTAATTATGTTTAAATTAAAAAGCCAAAGATAGAATGTTCTTGGTAGCTGTTTTAATAACCTAGTATTGCTAATCCCCCATTGATGGGAATTTGTTTTAACATGCAATACTTTTTTCCATTTTGTTGATCTACGCATTTCATTAGCACTGGAAAGTATATGCACAGCAGTTTAAACGTTCCTCACTTTTGGCATATCATCACAAGTGTATGCAAAATATAAATTAAAAAAATTTATAACTTGGATTGTCTAAGCAAAATGAAAAAAATCATAAACTAAGAACTATGTTGAAAACAACCAGAATATACACATTTCAGTATGTTCCCAGCTGAAAAAATATGGTTTCCCGTGAGGGGTCAAATAGCCTCAGTTTCCCCCTGTGCCGTCTTTATAATGCACACATAATTTCTTCTTTAAAGATCAAATTGTATGTTTATTTTATTATTTTTAGATGAAAATTTAAAATGATGTTACTTCCATGATTATGTCAGATTAGCAAATATTGCTATAAATTAATTTGCATGCTATGTGAGACTTTTAAGCAGGACATTACTATTCTATTAATATGTATAGTGGATTCACACTTTCTATCAATGAATCAAAGCTTTGAATTCTACATATAGATGTACTTTATGTAATCTATATGTTAACATCTTTCTTTATATCTTTCTTTCTTTATCGTGGTCCTGATATTTTTTGAAAATTTGCAATTACTCAGAAATTCTAGTACAGCACCTGTTTGTCATTTAAAAAGTGTACTTTTTAAATGACAAAAATTAGAAAGTATGGGCAAGTAAATGAAAAATAAGATTTAATACGTAAAAATGCAAGGTTCTACATTTTGGAAGTAAAAATAAGCAAGCAACTTGACTTAGCCAAACAGAGGAGGAAAGGGATTTGGGAGTAGTAATAGATAACAAGCTAAAGATGGGTGCACAATGCAGGGCAGCTGCTTCAAAGGCTAATAAGATATTAGCATGTATTAAAAGAGGCATTGATTCAAGGGAGGAAAGCATAATTCTGTCACTATATAAAGCCCTGGTAAGACCTCACCTTGAGTATGGAGTGCAGTTCTTGGGATCGATCGCAGAAAAAGATATTGCAGAACTAGAAAAAGTTCATAGAAGTGCCACAAAGCTAATAAGGGGATTGGAGAATTTAACCTATGAGGAGAGGCTAGCCAAATTGGGTCTTTTTTCTTTAGAAAAAAGGCGCTTGAGAGGTGACATGATTACTTTATATAAATATATTCAAGGCCCATATACAGAGATGGCAGAAGCTCTGTTTATTCCAAGAAAATTGTTTCTGACAAGAGGTCACAATTTAAGGTTGGAGCAAAGGAGATTTAATCTCCTGCAACTGAAACGTTTTTTCACTGTAAGAGCAATAAAATTGTGGAACTCATTACCAAAGGAGGTAGTGAATGCCAATACCCTAGATACATTTACAAATAGTCTGTATACATTTCTGTATATAAACAAAATTCATGGATATAATTGCTAGTATTAAATGGGTCAACATTTAGTGGGGTTATTTAAGCTTAACTGGAGGTTTTTGTAAGTATTTTGGATTTGAATAGGTTGAACTCGATGGACTTCGGTCTTTTTTCAACCTTATCTACTATGTTACTATGTTATTTTGTAAAACCAATATGGTCCATTTTTTTTAAAAGTAGGGTGGACCAGGTTCACTCCAGGGAACCTGTCCACCTGGCTGCTTGTGCAATCTGACTACCTGCTCATACAAACCATATCGTTTGCGAGCAGGGGCTGTCAATATTCCGTATTGGATTGGGATGACTTAACTCCACCACACGTTAGGTCAGGGTTATCAAGCTGATTGTATCCAGAGGCCATTGGCCAGGTATTCTTCTCCCATGGGGGCCACTTGAACAGAGTGAGTGCTCTGGAACAGGATATACTAGAAACTGGAAGTGACATTTACCTAGTAACACTACCATGCACTACTAATTACCAAGTCGTAGTGCATGGTAGTAGTTTCATTCCAAAATAGACATACACAGTGTATATTTATCTTGTGAGTGCCAAGTGAAGTAATCATTCTGTAACTGAACAAAAAGTGACATTTATCCAAGCAGCGCATAATGGAATTTTACACTGGACAATGCATGCTTGTCTCTATATTTATCTTGGGAGTGCCTTTATAGAACATCAACTTGTTTAAAAAAAAAAAAATTATAGGGTCAAACTAACAATTTACCTAACAAACATGGTAGGGTCAAATTAAACTATCTTGAGGGCCGCATATGGCCCAAGGGCCAGTACTTTGAGACCACTGCTTTAGGTTGTGGAGAGACTAAGTAGCTGCATTCATAAGACCACAGCTACTTAACTAGTGTTTCAGTCACTATTGTGCGAGGCCCCAAATCTGTATCCACAGCTTAATAAATGGGGACCATAGTATTAATTGCATTAAATAACATAGCATCTCATGTTTTTTCACTAAGGGATCAAGGTGGTAGAAGTTTATTATTAGTCTGTGGTGAAACATACAAAAAATATGCCTTTAAAATCTCAATTGAATCATGAGCCATTGTTTGATCTCCAAAACAATTGTTCCCCTTAATCAATCACTATTACATTCCTGGTGTCAGCTCATTGTTTCAGCTAGGTTCCCTTAAAAACTATCGCTTAGATTACGAGTCTTGTGTTAGGCTTAAAAAGCAGCGTTGGGGGGTCCCAACGCTGCTTTTTAACGCCCGCTGGTATTACGAGTCAGGCAGGTACAGGTCTACCGCTCCCTTTTTTTCCGCGATTTTAGCATACCGCAAATCCCCTTACGTCAATTGCATATCCTATCTTTTTAATGGGATTTTCCTAACGCTGGTATTACGATCGCTGGAAAAAGTGAGCGGTACACCTTCTCCGTTCAAGACTCCTACCATTTAAAAGTCAGTAGTTAAGAGTTTTATGGGCTAACGCTGTAACATAATACTCTTAACTAAAGTGCTAAAAAGTACACTAACACCCATAAACTACCTATTAACCCCTAAACCGAGCCCCCCACATCACAAACACTTAAATAAAAATTTTAACCCCTAATTTGCCAACCGGACATCGCCGCCACTTTAATAAATATATTAACCCCTAAACCGCCGCACTCCTGCTTCGCAAACACTAGTTAAATTTTATTAACCCCTAATCTGCTGTCCCTAACATTGCTGACACCTACCTACAATTATTAACCCCTAATCTGCCACACCCAACGTCGCCGCAACTATATTAAATTTATTAATCCCTAATCTGCCGACGCCAACGTCGCCACCACTATAATAAATTTATTAACTCCTAAACCTAAGTCTAACCTTAACCCTAACACCCCCTAACTTAAATCTAATTTAAATACATCCAAATAAAATTGCTAGTATTAACTAAATTATTCCTATTTAAAACTAAATACTTACCTATAAAATAAACCCTAAGCTAGTTACAATATAACTAATAGTTACATTGTAGCTAGTTTAGGGATTATTTTTAGTTTACAGGCAACTTTGTATTTATTTTAACTAGGTAGAATAGTTATTAAATAGTTATTAACTATTTTATAACTAACTAGCTAAAATAAGTACAAATTTACCTGTAAAATAAATCCTAACCTAAGTTACAATTACAGCTAACACTACACTATAATTAAATTAATTACCTAAACTAACTACAATTAAATACAATTAAATTAAATAAACTAAATTACGAAAAAAACAAACACTAAATTACAGAAAATAAAAAAGTAATTACAAATTTTTAAACTAATTACACCTAATCTAATCCCCCTAATAAAATAAAAAAGCCCCCCCAAAATAAAAAAATTCCCTACCCTATACTAAATTACAAATAGCCCTTAAAAGGGCCTTTTGCGGGGCATTGCCCCAAAGTAATCAGCTCTTTTACCTGTTAAAATAAATACAATACCCCCCCAACATTAAAACCCACCACCCACACACCCAACCCTACTCTAAAACCCACCCAATCCCCCCTTAATAAAACCTAACAGTAACCCCCTGAAGATCACCCTACCTTGAGACGTCTTCACCCAGCCGGGCACAAGTGGACCTCCAGAGGGGCAGAAGTCTTCATCCAGGTGGCATCTTCTATCTTTTTCCATCCGGAGCGGAGCGGGTCCATCTTGAAGACATCCGACGCGGAGCATCCTCTTCTATCCGACGGCGACTGAAGAATGAAGGTTCCATTAAGTGAAATCATCCAAGATGGCGTCCCTTCAATTCCGATTGGCTGATAGAATCCTATCAGCCAATCAGAATTAAGGTAGGAAAAATCCTATTGACTGATGCAATCAGCCAATAGAATTGAAGTTCAATCCTATTGGCTGATCCAATCAGCCAATAGGATTGAACTTGCATTCTATTGGCTGTTCCAAGACTCTTTGAAAAAGCCGAAAGGCAAAACATGTTAGGGTCGTTAGGGTACTGGTGAGGAGTCCTTGGAGCTCCTGTATTTTTAGTATGCCTTAGGCAGCCTTAGTTGATATTTAATTAATTATACTATAATAAATAACTTAAGGGCTGGGCGTTGGGCAAACTGTTACACGGAACTGCTAAATAACGTATTTATAACTTTCATTATTTAACCTCGGTTAGCTTACTAATAATTTCCTAACATTACGGTTACCTGTATTGAGATGGTGAAGGGACAATAACAGCCTTTATTTATCTGTTCGCCTTATAAGTGTTGGTGGGAATGGTGGTACTATATTTTTTTTTTTTTTCCAAAAGTTTTTTATTGAGGATTAAACATTACAGCAGATGTCACAACGCAGGTGACCAATCGGTGAACATATACATAAACATTATGCCGTTGGTATGACACAGCAAGTGTAGCAATTAATGACATTACTGCGTATATAGGTCAAGTGTGTCTAGAATGAAATAGAATATCTGTCATATAAACCTCATTTTCGATTAATGTGAACTCAGAAATAAATCCATTATGAAAACATAATTTACAAACAGAATGAACAAACTTAGGTTATAAGGACCGGGTAGTACCTCAGTCCTACACAGTAACTCAAATTTCTAGGAATTTCGTGAAGTCAGCTTAGAAGTGCCTCTCCGTGTACTACAACTGGGGATTATAGTGCGCATTTCCAGGCGGGGGAGTCCAGATGGAGCATGAGGGAGGAGGGAAAAGGAGGGGGGGGGGGAGAGGGAGGGGTAAGGGTATGGTGGTGGGGGTGACTAGGACCTTGGGTCCACACAGTCATTTATCTTTGAGTTCCCTGGTGGTTAAACCAGGGCTCCCAAATCTGCCAGTAAAGCTCTTCCTTGTCCATATGGGAGTAGAAGCTTTGTTCCATTGTGGCGTACACCTGCATTACAGATGTGACAGCCGTTATGTCTGGGGGTTGGGTTTGTTTCCAGGCTCTTGCTATCGCCAGTTTCGTGGCCGCAAGGACCAAGATGACCAATTTAGAGACATGGGTTGGGACGCTCCTCGGGAAAATGTGTAAAAGAGCGATTGCAGGAGTTAGTGGGATAGATAGCCCCAGGTTAGCACAGAGGGTTTCTACCTGAGTCCAGAGAGGTGCCAGCTTTGGGCAATCCCACCAAGTATGCATGTCTGAGCCCCTTTGCATGCATTCCCTCCAACATAGAGGAGGCGCTGTGGGGAACATCTGTGACAGCCTTGTGGGAGTATAGTACCATTTTAGGAATAATTTCATGTAAGCCTCTAGTGTATTTGCACAGTGTACTGTCTTTTTAGTCAACGTCATGGCTATGGATAGATCTTTATCTGAAATTGGTCTGGATAAATCACCCTCCCAAGCCCTTCTCTGCCATGGTCTGTCTTTGTTAGTGGACGACTGTAGAAGATCGTAGTGAAACGATATGAGCCTAGGGGTCTTAATAGGGAGTTGCCATAGCTTTTCCCAATTAGTCAGGGGTCTGTTTAGGGTTTTGGGGAATCCCCAAGATGTCATAAAGGCGTAGAGCCTCGAATATTCAAAGGAGGCCCACGGGGGGGGGCTCTGGGATTATGGTACTGATATTATGAGGTGAGATTAAGGTGTCCGAGGGGTACACACAGGAGACCACTTTGAGGTTTAAGTCCCTCCACTGCTGTATGTGTGTATCAGGAAGAGCCGCCAGTAAGGCCGGTATAGATTGAATGGGAGATGGGTGTGGGGCGATGTCGCGGAGGTTTCTGAGGCTATACCAGACTTTCAGATTGTCTCTGATAATGATATTTTGTATTCCTAAACTGTCAACACAATGCTTAGGGATCCAGGGTAAGTCTGCCAATCTTAGGCCTAGGGGAAGGTTCGAAGTTTCTATGTTTTTCCAGCCCTGCTGTTCCCCCTTATCCGCCCATGCCGTGATATGAGAGAGCCTGGCTGCCTCGTAATATCCACGTACGTTAGGCATTGCAACTCCTCCATATTCATATCTCTTTTGGAGAATCTTTGCCGCTATCTTTTGGAGAATCTTTGCCGCTATCCGGGGCCTGGACTTATTCCAGATATAGTGTTGCCCAAGAGATTGGAGCTTGTCTATAAAAGCAGTGGGTACATTAAGAGGGATACAGCGGAAATAGTACAGAATTTTTGGTAAGATCGTCATTTTGAAGGATGCAATGCGGCCCAGCCATGAAATTTCTTTAAGGCTCCACGAAGATGTGAGCTCAGTGACCTCTTTAATGAGGGTTGTGTAGTTAATAGAGATAACCAATTTCGGGTCCGGACCTAGCTGTACCCCTAAGTGCCGAATGGAGGTTCGTGACCATTGGAAGGAGTACAGTGTTTGTAAAATTTCCAATTCAAACGCTGGCATGCTTACCGGTAACGCCTCTGTTTTGGTGACGTTCACTTTGTAGTAGCTGTGGGCTCCGAACTCAGAGATAATATCAAAGAGTACTGGCAGGGAGCCTATTGGGTTTGTTAAGAAGAGCGTGACATCGTCCGCGTATAGTGCGATCTTTGCAGTAGTGCCTCCAAGCTGGACCCCTCTTACTGCAGGTGATTGTCTAATAGCCTGAGCTAAAGGTTCAATGGCCATGGAAAAAATTAGAGGAGACAGGGGGCATCCTTGTCTGGTGCCGTTGGTGATATATATTTCCGGGGAGGCAAACCCCATACCTTTAACTACTGCTGAGGGACAAGAATACAGGGCTCGAATTGCTTTAATCACGATCTCTGGCATGCCAAATTGAGCAAGCGTATGCCATAGGTATTCCCATCTGACCCTGTCAAACGCTTTTTCTGCGTCTAGCGACAGGGCCAGCATGGGTGTCCTCAGTCGGGAGGCTTCTGTGAGTATGTTCAGCGTTTTCCGAGAATTGTCTGGGCCTTCTCTGCCGAACGTGAAACCAACTTGGTCTGTATGAATCACCTTTGGGAGCAGGCTATTGAGGCGGTTAGCCCATAGCTTTGCATATAGCTTTACATCACCATTAATCAAGGATATTGGTCTGTAGCTCGTACATTGTGAGGGGTCTTTATTTGGTTTCGGTATGGGCAAAATTACTGCTTGCAGGAATTCTTTATGGAATGAGCCTGCCTCTCGGGCCTCCGAAAAGACCTTGAGGAGGATCCCCTGGAGTTCCGGTTTAAACAGTTTATAGAAGGCTGTTGGGTACCCATCAGGACCTGGAGCCTTGTTATTTTGGGAGTGTTTAATGGCTAAACTAAGCTCATTTAGGGAAAATGGGGCTTTAAGTGCCTCTCCATCCTCATCTGCGAGGGATGGTAGGCCCAGCTTCCGTAAGAAATGTACCATTTCACACGAGGAGGACTCTTTAGCAGTCATCGAGGGCTTGAGGTGATACAGGTTAGAGTAATATTCCGCAAACGTCTCCCCAATGTCCTTAGGTGAGTAGACCGAGCTGTCACCTCTCTGGAGTGATAAGATCCTACCCGCCGCTGTCCTGCATCTTAATTTATGAGCAAGGAGGGTTGAGGCCTTATTACCTTGGCAATACATCAGCTTCTTGAATCTAGCATAAGATTCTTTAACTCTTTGCAAGTCTCTATCTGCCAATTACGTTCGCAATTCCTTAATTTTATCAGCGAGGCTTGTAGTTGGGGAGTTTTTATTCTCCTGCTCTACAGCGCGAAGTTCAGCCATGAGGAGGCCGACGGGCAGACCTGCTTGACGTCGTAGCATCGCCTGCCGTCGAATGCAGATCCCTCTGATGTAAGCTTTCAGAGCAGCCCAAATAGTTTGGGAGGACATATCCGGGGTTTCATTTATTCTTAGAAACTCAACAATAGAGGCTTGGAGGGACATTCTAAACGTTTTATCTTGAAGCATTTGTTTTGGGAGTTTCCAGCTAGGTCTAGTCACTGTGGCTAAGTCAGTAGAGAGCGTAAATGACAAAATATCATGATCTGACCATGAGCAGACCTTAATGTGTGACGTTAGGACTCTATTAAGCGTCCATGAGTCAGTAAAGAAATGGTCAAGCCTCGAGTACGAATTATGTGGTCTAGAAAAGTATGTGTAGTCTCTATCATTGTGGTGTAGTGCCTTCCAAATATCATATAGATTATGTTGGATAATGTGTTGTCGAAATTTGTTAGCAGTAGTCACAGAGTACGTGTCTATTGTTTTCCCGCTTTGAACTTTCTTATCTAGTAGGGGGTCCCATATCATATTAAAGTCCCCCCCTAGTATAATAGTCCCAGCTTTGTGTTTCTCAATTTTAGACAAGGCATCTTTCAGGAACTTAGTTTGCATTTGATTCGGGGCGTAGATGTTGACCAGAGTGAACAGTACACCGTTCAATTTACAATTGAGCAGTAGAAATCGTCCCTGGCTATCTCTCTCTGCGTGAATGTGGTCAAAATGTATAGATTTGTGTATAGCTATCGCAACTCCTCTAGATTTCTCAGTGTAAGAAGCTAGAACCACCACAGGATACTCTGGGGTCCTGTATGGAGTCTGGTTTGACTTTATCCAGTGCGTCTCTTGTAAAAACATGACTTGTACTTTCAGAGATTTCATGGTGTTGGTAAGCATGCTTCTCTTATCTTGTGAGTTTAATCCTTTGGCATTTAATGTTGCAAGGGATATATGATTAGGGGTTGACGCCATCTTGAACTTGGGGGAGGGAGGGAGTGGTAGGTAGGGAGAGGGAGGGTAGAGGGGAGGGTTTTGATGATAGACTTACCCCGCCTGGACCTGCGCACCTGATTGTGGCCCTTGCCGGACTCAAAACTGGTTTATCGTTTCCTTTATCATGAGGATTATTTCCCCTAGGGAGCTTAGTTTCACCTAGTGAGTGATAAAAAAAAAGAGATATAACGAACAATGGACAATGAGGGGCACCCAGTTAATTCAATTAATATAGTAAGTGTCCAGGGCTTTGGATCAGTCGAATCTAAATTGGTAGTATGAGGTTTTAACAATATTATTCAATATGGTGAACCGCTGGATCACCAAAAGGAGAAGTGTGGCTGAATACCAAACTGACTTCTCCAGTCCCCGTATAAGGGGATAACACAAATAAAATTTGCGTATATGGGGGGGGGGGGGGGTAGTACAAGTATTAAACTTGTATGTAGAGATTGACTGTCATTGGGGGATTGTGAATATAAGGAATACACCAAAGGTTGTTCATTAAACTAAATAAAAACATCACAGCACTGCAAGCATAGTAGCACGTTAAACTAGTGATACCAATAACATTGTAAATACTATAATATCGTCATATAACTTAGGTCCGAAGCTTATAGGTGTCTGAGAGTGAGTAAATAACCTGTGGAACTGAAAACAAACTACATGGGGAGAGCTCATGAGTCCCAGCATGACCAAATGGCCAAGAAATGAGTAACGCAGGAACTGCTGGGTAAGCACCCGTTCGCTTATGGGAAGTCACAGGTCTCCCCATGTTTTTTGCACATTAGGCAGCTGATACCCGGAAATTACATTTAGAAATATTTACATATATGCCCATGATGGGCCAGAACTATTCAGTTATCATTTGATGATACATATACCAGTATCTACCTTTTAGAATATAACTAACGCATAGAATAACCTATCATTATGTATATGCGTACTGGCTGCAGATCAGCAGGAATACCACCATGTAGAGTTAGTAACGTAAAACCTGTTGTAGACACCATTAACTAACCATATAGTCTCGATCAATAACATTTAGGTGTCTGAGAGAGATTAAGTCACCTGTGGTGCTGGAGAGAGAGGAGATGGGGAGACCCCCGAAGCCCCGCCGGAGCAAATAGGGTAAGATAGTAGAGCAGGTGTTGTTGGACAAGCGTTCTTTATCCTTCGGGAGGTCACGGGTCCCCACATGTCCCTCAAGTGTTAGGCAACCTATACCTGGGAGCAACATTGAACAATATATACATAGTTACCAGCTGAAGGTCAGGGCTAGTTATTTACCATTCAGTGAGCTATGTAACAATCCTTTTTCCTTCAAGTTATTCCTATCTAACGATAAATATAGCTAACAACATATTCATGTGCACTAGCCCAACACTAGAGCTCTTTATTGTATCACTTGGTGGGCTTTTGTAACCTAGGGGTGAAGTCTGGGGCACCTGCCCGGATGTCAGTGACATTAGGAGTGTCCTTTGCAGTAGATCTTAATGAAGGTTGGACCATGTCCATAATAGCTGACCTATCTTTAGGAGGCAGAGATCCAATGTCCTTTCGGGGTTTGGTGGATGCTAAGCCCCAGTCTTGGAGCAGGTCAAAGCCTTCTTTAGGGGTGAAAATTGTGTGTGTCTCACCATCTTTACTAACTATAAGTCTTGTCGGGTATCCCCATCTGTATCTAATATTCTCTGTTCTCAGAATTTGGGTGATGGTCCTAAAGGACCTTCTCTTTTGTAAAGTATAGCTGGAAATGTCCGGGAACACCGCTATTTGTTGGAACTTCTCAGGGAGTTGCGGTTTATTGGCCAGTTCTCTCATTATCTTCTCCATGTGGGTAAAAAAATGGATCCTAGCTAGAACATCTCTAGGTTTTTCTTGAAAGACAGTTCTAGGTCGTGCTACTCTGTGGACTCTGTCCAGTAGGAGGTCAGGCTTCTCTGGAGTGGTGAAGAAGATATTACAAAACTCCAAAACATATGACTCCAGTTCTTGGGGGCCAACCTCTTCAGGGATTCCGCGGAATCTCAGATTATTCCGGCGGGAGCGGTCTTCCATATCAGCTAGTTTCAATTCTAGGTCCGATATTTGAATTGCAAGATTTTGGGAATAGGCTTGTAAGTGAGCATGGTCCACAGCAAGATCTTCTTGTTTACGCTCCAGAGTTTCGGTACGTTCTCCTAAAGCTCCAATCTCTCTTCGGAGCTCAGCTGTGGATCCCTTAATTTCCTTTGTCAGTGTCTCTTGAAGGAGATTCATTCGTCTGGTTAGGACATCTACAATGTTTGCAGATAAAGTATCTGACATAGGAGGTTGAGAGTCTATACTGCCTTCAGATTCACTGCCTTCCAAAGCGGGAGTGGAGTCTCTGTACATTTGAGTTTTCCCAGCGTGATGGTTTTTAAAGTGATCTGCGACAGTTTTTCCAGAGGTGTGAGACGGTTTAGTTTTCCTTTTGGAGTTTTGGGACATGGTTTCAGGATTGTGTCTTCTGCCAAAGCCAGTTCTTAAGACACTAGGTCTGCAGGATATGATATATTTAAGTAAAACAATGGTGAATAGGGTGAAGCTTAAGTCCCCCTGACGTCAATCTTGGTTTAGGTAGCCATAGCTAACAGTGCTCTGCTAGCCATAGTAAGGTTCTGCTGGATAATCCACGGTACATTCAGAACAAAGTCAGCCCTTTTCAAAGGTGGGTGGAGTGAAGAGCTCTGTAGACACTTCTTCCAGGGAGATTGCCCTCACTTGGCCAGGACGGGAAAAGGAATTGAGGGTATGACCTGCTGTCCCTTAGTACAGCAGGAAATGGATGGAGAGAGTGTCAGAGAGTATCTAGGGAATTGGGCTCTATGCTATAGTATCTGCTGAATAGCTGCTTATCCAGGGGATTTCACCTTTATGATACTTTAGTGATACTAAGATGCTTTAAGCTGGATCTAGTGCACCAGTCCTGAGCGGTGTGGCTTTTTGTAGTATCTGCTGGATGGCAGCTTATCTAGGAGTGTGTGCCTTAATGAAATCTCTAGAAAAATGGGTAGCGTAGTTGTGCTTGTAGTTTAAACATATATAGACCCTTACTAACTGCAAAAATCATTGTTATAAAAAGACAACCTGCAGACAAAATAAGTGGTTAGACAGGCACAATAATGATATAACACTGAAATCTTAGTCTGATAGACCAAGAGCTAATACATTAGCAGCAGACCTGTAAGGAAGAAAGATTGTTAAACAAGCAAAATTGGTACACAACACTCCACTTTGAGTTAGGGCTCAAAGGCACATAAGCTGACGCAGCAGCACTGGAATCACAATACAGTGAGGCCCACTGACAGAGTATAGCCAGAATAGTCAGCACAAGGTTTTGGGCTGATGTAGCTGTTTGGTAGCAAAAGTTAGTAGCAGGCCAAGGTGTCAATATGACCTGCAGAGGTTGCTGAGCTCCTCGAGACCCAGAGTGTGACAATGTATGGGGCCTGGGAGACACCAGGATCTCCAAGTATGTGGGGCAAGTATGGTGTTAGGGCTTTCTGCTTGCAACTAGCCTCTTGTTGCAAACAGTCTCCAGAGGGAAACTGCAGGTTAAGCAAAAGCACTGCACTTTGTATTATGCAGTGATTACAATGACACCTGGATTGGCGCAGCAGCCTTTAATATTGTAATGTATGAGTTTCCTTCACCCTATGCCCCAGGGACAGCCTCAAAGGGCACCTGATCTGCTCAAGAATGTAATGCAGTTCAAATATAGCTTGATGGGTTAGCAAAAATGTAGTGCTGATGTTTTTCTCTTTTTGCTTTATTTGCTTGTTTGCTTCTCCATAGAAGGAGAAACCTCTCTTGTCCCCAACTCAGGGCTAGGGGAGTTGCAAAGTATTTATTAGTGTAAGAAACTTGGTGATTTTTCAAGTCCAGTTAACCTCTTTCATAAGGTGTGCAGAGCAAGCTAGATTAATATACTGCAGCCAAAAAAAAGGGTTAAGTATAGAGTCCCCAAAATATATATTCCGGTATAATAAGGAGGTATTTGATTGAACTGAGCTGTTCATAAAGGCTTGGGTTAACTTGCAGACAATGACTTTAAATAGCGTGTGTTTTTCTGACAGCAGTTCCCACAATATAGTATCCGGATTTCAAATCATATGCAGTTTAATTGATAAGGTTAGATTCTTACCCTGTTTGATGGCTTAAAGTTGTAGGGCAGCTGTAGTTCACCTCGCTTAGGATTACGAGATCTCACAAGAAGCCAGGCCGCAAGATGGCGAGTTCGCGCCAAAAGGAACCAGCACTGAACTCCGTCAAAGGCCCACTAGTGTTCCGTCCGGAATCCAACTAGCAGCTTAGGTACGATGCCTCAGTGAAGTGGAGACCGGATCCAAGGGGTGATTATATTTTGAGGTTCTGGGTCAGCTCTGTTTCTGCCGTATCCTCCTTACAGTCCTGTTAGCGGTAGTAGCCTGCTGCTCCGGAGCGGAGCCCCGACCCCCCGGGCAGCAGTGATATTAAGCCAAGAGGGCAGTTGGTGATCTGACCGGAGTCCAACCGCTGGTGACCGGTATCTAGTCAGGGCCAGTACAGGGTGTTGAATGGTATTTCTCACCGGTCCGGTTGGTGTCTGTTAAGAGCGCCCGTAACTCACAAAGTTCACTTTGTAGGTATGTGGAAGTCACACAAAAACTCCCTGCATGTGTTCCAAAAGTATTGGCTATGAAAAATGCCACTAAATAATTAGTAGAAACTGTTTATTTATATCAAGTATATAAAAATAAGAGAGAGCTCTTTTCAAGCACGTCTCTTCAGCTTGACGGTTAGCTCCGCCCCCCCGGTGGTACTATATTTGATAAGTTGTCAATGTCACTGACTGCTAAAGCTGTTGTTAACCAGTTTATATAAATAACTGTACACACCCTTATTTTGAAATGACTAAATTACAATTAATGCGGTATATTTGCTAAGCTAGAGGATATAGATCCTGTACTATTAGATAATCAGCTGATGCGGTTATAGACATACATGCATTTAAATAACGCTTATGTGGCAACATTGTGATTGCTTTCCACGGTCTGAGTGACATAGCCGCCGAGCATCATTTGTTGTGTCCAGACCAAGAGACATCCGAGGATCTGCAGCTTTATTACTGATACAATAATATCAATAATAGTGAATAAATACTTATATCGTAGCTACGATTCTAGGTGTGAGCAATATACTTATTGAATGCTACATATTTTAGCGTTAAAATAACAAACTATTTGCAAGTAATATCTAGCTAATTTAGCAATATACCTGTCAGCTCTATCTGCCACATATCGAGGGTGTACTAATAAACAACTTGCTGAAAGTAAAGACACGATTATCCACAAACAATGGCATATATGGTAATATGGTAACTACCACTCAATAACTGAGCAGTACAGCTATCTACGCTCTAACCATTATATACATTGACAGTATATTCAGGCATTGTGAGAACAAGATTTGTTATATATACAACAGATCAAACATTAGTATTGCAGTCATTTTTGAGAGTTGAAGCAATGCAGCTATTAAACGTTTACCTACTAAGGAACGATAATAATGAGTTATTCGTGAGTAAAATATAGTTAGCATCCACAGCAGTATACATAAACTGCTTTTGCCAGATATCTTGAAACTAATGTGTAATTTAAATATTACTAGGTTTTGTGATTTATTTATAATAAAACATTGACTGCAAAAAATCTTTCGGTGTTATTTAATCTTGACCATTTTTGTATCTCACAAAGTTCCTATCATGCACAATGCAAGTATGATATACTATTAAAGTCTAATTCTTTCCAAAGCTTATATAGCGAGATAAGTTTTACTACTAAAGTGAATTATAACAGTGGGTAGGTTAATACGTTATGGATAATAACCGGTACAGTGATACCTTACAGTATACTATAAGAAACGTACATTTCTTTATACAATGTATATCCAATTACATGTATAATTGGGTTGAAACATAGACTCACTGTCTGCATATTATCCAACACTTCTTAAATTAACCCTTCATGTACTAACCATCATCTTTAAGGTGAACCAGTGTAAATAGTCCCATTCTGTTAGCAGGATAACTCACTGCATCTTCTAACATTATTAGGCATTTCTTGCTTGGAGTGCCAATCACATATTATACTGATAAGAGAGGGGTTTATAACCTGCTATCTCCAGCCCCTAATTAATCTATAGTCATTTCATATATCTACAGGCTCCTAAGTGTGTTTTTAATGTGTGTTTTCCAAATTTAATTACGCTCTTAGTAAAAGTTAATTTTTATTTTTCTATTGTGTCAATCCTAGTCCAGTCTGCACATTTTGTGTCTGACTATCTACATAGTATTTCCTCTTTGGATATTATCATGGTCATGTAACCCCGTGAGTGCTATACATGTAGTCTTTTTCAAGAATAGGCTGGCCTAGCCTTTCTTGTAAGTTGTTGAATTGTTTCTTTACTACATTGCACTTAACCTTCCTACCTTACAAGTAATATGACAGAGTTCTCACATTATATTAGGAATAAAGGGGTTTATAATTCTCTTGTATAAGTAGTGCCATTGGTTCTTTCCTATTTTTATTCTGTAAAATGTATTTTCCCATAGGAAACAATGGGGCTGCGTTAGGAGCTGAACGCTGCTTTTTTGCAGGTGTTAGGTTTTTTTTTCAGCCAGCTCAGCCCCATTGTTTCCTATGGGGAAATCGTGCACATGCACGTTTAGCCAGCTCACCGCTACCGTAAGCAGCGCTGGTATTACAGTGAGATGTGGAGCAAAATTTTGCTCAACGCTCACTTTTCTGAGGCTAACGCCGGCTTGCAGAAAACTCGTAATACCAGCGTTGTCTTAAGTGAGCGGTGAGAAAAAAAGGCTCGTTAGCACCGCACAGCCTTACCGACAAAAACTCGTAATCTAGCCGTATATATTTACAGAAAGTAATCAAATATCTAAAAAAAAGCTCATATATGACTACAGATATTTACTTTTATAAGGACAAAAGTTATTGAGGCTATCAGCTAACTTACCATATTATAAGAAAGTTTTAAAAATAGGGGAGTCAATTCAAGGAACCACTTTTCAGTAGAGGTGGTAGCGACTTCTAGCGCAATTTCTACAGCTAGATGCAGGAACATAATTACATTCTGATGGAATCTGGTATTTTACATAGGAGAAAATATGGAAGATTGAAAGAACATGCTACTCTTTCATTATGAATATTAAAAAAAAATGTTTTATGAAAATTTGTTGCCCATTCGGTATTCATCTAATTTTAAACTATACAAATACCGACCATTTGTGGAACAATTACATTCATTTTCGTTAAACAAATGTAAATGTCCCTTTGCTACAGGTGAAAAAGTTCAGCTGTAGTGTAAAATACTTACCTTTAGCGCGCTGGAGAGATGCACTGATTCCGTCTTCTTTTTCACGGAGCCCCAAGCTAGCGCTAATAGGAGGCTTAGCGCAGTGGCTCCCAGGGCCTGCACTAAAGGCCCTAGGAGTAGGGATGGGAGAATGTTTCTAAAAATTCGAAATTTAAAATGAATTTTGATACATTTGTTCATTCAAATCTAATTTTGAATGTTTTTATAACATTCTATTTTCGAATTTTCGTTTTCTAATTTGTAGCTATGTATTCATTTAATTTCAAAATGTAAGATTCAAATTCAAAATAGTATTTCTAGTCTACAACTGTGTTTAATAAATGTAATATTCAAATTCGAATGCTACATTCAAATTTGAATGTCACATTCAAATTCGAAGTAATATTTCTAGTGTAATTTTGTGTTTTTTAAATGTAATATTCGAATTCGAATGTGACATTCAAAATCGTATGTGATATTCAAAATAGTATTTCTAGTCTACAACTGTGTTTTATAAATGTAATATTCTAATGTGACATTCGAATTCGAATGTGACATTCAAATTCGAAATAGTATTTCTAGTCTACAATTGTGTTTTATATATGTAATATTCAAATTTGAATGTGACATTCGAATGTGACATTCGAATTCGAAAGTGACATTCGAAAACTGTAAATAACATTCGATAATAGAATTTTTAGGAATATTCATTCTTATCAACATTCTATTATGTAAATCGAATTTCTACAATAACATTCGTTCTAACATTCAAATTTGAATATAAACACATTCGCCCATCCCTACCTAGGAATTGTGTACTAAGCCTCCTATTAGCGCGTCAGGGACTCTGAAGATACGTGCATCTCTCCAGCCCGCTAAAGATAAGTATTTTAACTATTTTAAGTATTTAAAGGGAACAAATGAATACTGAGAAATTCATAATTATTCATTCTTTTTCTTTAATTTTCCTTCTGCATTCATTCGGATATTCATTTCATGGAAACAAGACGAATACCACTGTTTTATTAACAAATGTGTATTTGCAACAAAAAGAATGCACATGTCTACTACGTACCCTAGGTGCTTGGAGTGTGGAACCTTTAAAGGAGCAGTAAAATCTATATTACATTTTCTTGATTCAGATAGAGCATGTGATTCCAATTTACTTTTATTATTCAATTTACTTAATTCTCTTGGTATCCATTGTTGAAAAGCATATCTAGGTAGGCTCAGGAGAAGCAATGCACAACTGGGAGCTAGCATCTAAGTGGTGCCTACACATATATGACTCTTATCATTGGCTCGCCTGATGTGTTCAGCTATTTCCTGCTTCTTCTTCTTGCTGCTTCTTTAAGAAAGAATTCCAAGAGAATGAGGCTAATTTAATAATATAAATAATTTGTAAAGTTTTTATAAAATAGTATGTTTTTGTTGAATCATAAAAACAAACATTTTGGATTCATGTCCGTTTAAGAAGTTGTTTAGTGAAATATTTTTAAATTTAAATATATATATATATATATATATATATATATGTATACATTTAAAAAAACATATATTTTTATACCTAAATGTATATATATATATATATATATATATATATATATATATATATATATATAGGTATCGACATATACAGATATATATAGACATATACTGTATATTTAAAAATACGATTGTCTACTATGCGAAGAACAGTGTAAAATATTAACAGTTCATACACAGAAAAACATTTATTTGAGTGTAACAGGTATTTGAGTGTAAAGGGCTATACATATATACATATATAAATACATAAATGCACACACACACATATATACATATATATATATATATATATATATATATATATATATACACACACACATATATATATATATATATATATATATATATATATATATATATATATATATATATATATATATATATATACAGTAAATATCGGCTAGATTTGGAGTTTTGTCGGTAACGACCCGAAAATCTAACGCCGGCTTTTTTCTGGCCGCACCATAAAAATAACTCTGGTATTGAGAGTCCACATAAAGGCTGCGTTAGGCTCCAAAAAAGGAGCGTAGAGCATTTTTAACGCAGCTTCAACTCTCGATACCAGAGTTGCTTACGCAAGCGGCCAGCCTCAAAAACGGCTCGTGCACGATTCCCCCATAGGAAACAATGGAGCTGTTTGAGCTGAAAAAAAACCTAACACTTGCAAAAAAGCCGCGTTCAGCTCCTAACGCAGCCCCATTGTTTGCTATGCGGAAACACTTCCTACATCTGCACCTAACACTTTAACATGTACCCCGAGTCTAAACACCCCTAACCTTACACTTATTAACCCCTAATCTGCCGCCCCCGCTATCGCTGACCCCTGCATATTATTATTAACCCCTAATCTGCCGCTTCGTAAACCGCCGCTACTTACATTATCCCTATGTACCCCTAATCTGCTGCCCTAACATCGCCAACACCTATATTATATTTATTAACCCCTAATCCGCCTCACTAACCCTATAATAAATAGTATTAACCCCTAATCTGCCCTCCCTAACATCGACGACACCTAACTTCAATTATTAACCCCTAATCTGCCGACTGGAGCTCACCGCTATTCTAATAAATGTATTAACCCCTAAAGCTAAGTCTAACCCTAACACTAACACCCCCCTAAATTAAATATAATTTTAATCTAACGAAATTAATTAACTCTTATTAAATAAATTATTCCTATTTAAAGCTAAATACTTACCTGTAAAATAAATCCTAATATAGCTACAATATAAATTATAATTATATTATAGCTATTTTAGGATTAATATTTATTTTACAGGTAAATTTGTATTTATTTTAACCAGGTACAATAGCTATTAAATAGTTAAGAACTATTTAATAGCTAAAATAGTTAAAATAATTACAAAATTACCTGTAAAATAAATCCTAACCTAAGTTACAATTAAACCTAACACTACACTAGCAATAAATTAATTAAATAAAATACCTATAATTATCTACAATTAAACCTAACACTACACTATCAATAAATAAATTAAATACAATACCTACAAATAACTACAATGAAATAAACTATCTAAAGTACAAAAAATAAAAAAGAACTAAGTTACAAAAAATAAAAAAATATTTACAAACATAAGAAAAATATTACAACAATTTTAAACTAATTACACCTACTCTAAGCCCCCTAATAAAATAACAGACCCCCAAAATAAAAAAAATGCCCTACCCTATTCTAAATTACTAAAGTTCAAAGCTCTTTTACCTTACCAGCCCTGAACAGGGCCCTTTGCTGGGCATGCCCCAAGAAGTTCAGCTCTTTTGCCTGTAAAAATAAACATACAATACCCCCCCCAAAATTACAACCCACCACCCACATACCCCTAATCTAACCCAAACCCCCCTTAAATAAACCTAACACTAAGCCCCTGAAGATCTTCCTACCTTATCTTCACCATACCAGGTTCACCGATCGATCCAGAAGAGCTCCTCCGATGTCCTGATCCAAGCCCAAGCGGGGGGCTGAAGAGGTCCATGATCCGGCTGAAGTCTTCATCCAAGGGGGGCAGAAGAGGTCTTCCATCCGATTGAAGTCTTCATCCAAGCGGGATCTTCTATGGTCATCCATCCGGAGCGGAGCGGCAGGATCCTGAAGACCTCCGACGCGGAACATCCATCCTGGCCGACGACTGAACGACGAATGACGGTTCCTTTAAATGATGTCATCCAAGATGGCGTCCCTCGAATTCCGATTGGCTGATAGGATTCTATCAGCCAATCGGAATTAAGGTAGGAATATTCTGATTGGCTGATGGAATCAGCCAATTAGAATCAAGTTCAATCCGATTGGCTGATCCAATCAGCCAATCAGATTGAGCTTGCATTCTATTGGCTGTTCCGATCAGCCAATAGAATGCGAGCTCAATCTGATTGGCTGATCCAATCAGCCAATCGGATTGAACTTGAATCTGATTGGCTGAGTCCATCAGCCAATCAGAATTTTCCTGCCTTAATTCCGTTTGGCTGATAGAATCCTATCAGCCAATCGGAATTCGAGGGACGCCATCTTGGATGACGTCCCTTAAAGGAACCGTCATTCTTCAGTTGGACGTCACCGGAAGAAGATGGGTCCGCGGTGGAGGTCTTCAGGATGGAGCCGGTCGTCATCGGATGAAGATAGAAGATGCCGCTTGGATCAAGATGGTTGCCGGTCCGGATCGCCTCTTCTTCCCGGATAGGATGAAGACTTTGGAGCCTCTTCTGGACCTCTTCAGCCACCGGATGATGGATCGCCAGCCCCCGCTTGGGTTGGATGAAGATTTTGGAGCCAGGACGGATCGGTGAACCTGGTATGGTGAAGACAAGGTAGGAAGATCTTCAGGGGCTTAGTGTTAGGTTTATTTAAGGGGGGTTTGGGTTAGATTAGGGGTATGTGGGTGGTGGGTTGTAATGTTGGGGGGGGGGTATTGTATGTTTTTTTTTACAGGCAAAAGAGCTGAACTTCTTTTGGCATGCCCCGCAAAGGGCCCTGTTCAGGGCTGGTAAGGTAAAAGAGCTTTGAACTTTAGTAATTTAGAATAGGGTAGGGCATTTTTTATTTTGGGGGTCTTTGTTATTTTATTAGGGGGCTTAGAGTAGGTGTAATTAGTTTAAAATTGTTGTAATATTTTTCTTATGTTTGTAAATATTTTTTTATTTTTTGTAACTTAGTTCTTCTTTATTTTTTGTACTTTAGTTAGTTTATTTCATTGTAGTTATTTGTAGGAATTGTATTTAATTTATTTATTGATAGTGTTAGGTTTAATTGTAGGTAATTGTAGGTATTTTATTTAATTAATTTAATGATAGTATAGTGTTAGGTTTAATTGTAACTTAGGTTAGGATTTATTTTACAGGTAATTTTGTAATTATTTTAACTAGGTAACTATTAAATAGTTCTTAACTATTTAATAGCTATTGTACATGATTAAAATAATTACAAAGTTGCCTGTAAAATAAATATTAATCCTAAAATAGCTATAATATAATTATAATTTATATTGTAGCTATATTAGGATTTATTTTACAGGTAAGTATTTAGCTTTAAATAGGAATAATTTATTTAATAAGAGATAATTTCGTTAGATGTAAATTATATTTAATTTAGGGGGGTGTTAGTGTTAGGGTTAGACTTAGCTTTAGGGGTTAATACATTTATTAGAATAGCGGTGAGCTCCAGTCGGCAGATTAGGGGTTAATAATTGAAGTTAGGTGTCGGCGATGTTAGGGAGGGCAGATTAGGGGTTAATACTATTTATTATAGGGTTAGTGAGGCGGATTAGGGGTTAATAACTTTATAATAATAGCGGTGCGGTCCGCTCGGCAGATTAGGGGTTAATAAGTGTAGGCAGGTGGAGGCGACGTTGAGGGGGGCAGATTAGGGGTTAATAAATATAATATAGGGGTCGGCGGTGTTAGGGGCAGCAGATTAGGGGTACATAAGGATAACGTAGGTGGCGGCGCTTTGCGGTCAGCAGATTAGGGGTTAATAAGTGTAGGTAGCTGGCGGCGACGTTGTGGGGGGCAGATTAGGGGTTAATAAATATAATATAGGGGTCGGCGGTGTTAGGGGCAGCAGATTAGGGGTACATAAGGATAACGTAGGTGGCGGTCGGCAGATTAGGGGTTAAAAATATTTAATCGAGTGTCGGCGATGTGGGGGGACCTCGGTTTAGGGGTACATAGGTAGTTTATGGGTGTTAGTGTACTTTAGAGTACAGTAGTTAAGAGCTTTATAAACCGGCGTTAGCCCAGAAAGCTCTTAACTACTGACTTTTTTCCTGCGGCTGGAGTTTTGTCGTTAGATGTCTAACGCTCACTTCAGACACGACTCTAAATACCCGCGTTAGAAAGTTCCCATTGAAAAGATAGGATACGCAATTTACGTAAGGGGATCTGCGGTATGGAAAAGTCGCGGCTGAAAAGTGAGAGTTAGACCCTATTTTGAGTGACTCCAAATACCGGAGGTAGCCTAAAACCAGCGCCAAACTCCAAATTTAGGCCCTTGTGTGTAAACAGTATCTCACAAAAGTGAGTACACCCCTCACATTTTTGTAAATATTTTATTATATCTTTTCATGTGACAACACTGAAGAAATGACACTTTGCTACAATGTAAAGTAGAGAGTGTACAGCCTGTATAACAGTGTAAATTTGCTGTCCCCTTAAAATAACTCAACACACAGCCATTAATGTCTAAACCGTTGGCAACAAAAGTGAGTACACCCCCAAGTGGAAATGTCCAAATTGGGCCCAAAGTGTCAATATTTTGTGTGGCCACCATTATTTTCCAGCACTGCCTTAACCCTCTTGGGCATGGAGTTCACCAAAGTTTCACAGGTTGCCACTGGAGTCCTCATCCACTTCTCCATGATGACATCACAGAGCTGGTGGATGTTAGTCCCCCACCTTCCGTTTGAGGATGCCCCACAGATGCTCAATAGGGTCTGGAGACAGGCTTGGCCAGTCCATCACCTTTACCCCTAGCTTCTTTAGCAAGGCAGTGGTTGTCTTGGAGGTGTGTTTGAGGTCATTATCATGGAATACTGCCCTGCGGCCCAGTCTCTGATACTCTGTTTCAGTATGTCACAGTACATGTAGAACTATAGCGAAAAAAGAGAAGCGCAAGACACCAGATCTCTGTGCAGCATTAAAAACACCTTTAATCAGCTCCTAACATAAAGTAATACACTCACAAGATAAAAACATATATGTGCATTTAGTGCATTAATGTTCACAAACATATATCACCATGTATCTCGTTCTTATCCGTTCTTGTCCGGTTCTCAAAGGACCTCCAGAGTATTCAAATAAAGTCCACAATTGTATTACAGGTGATAATGTTGTAATAAGTCCCAAATATAACAAATGATTAGACTTGCTAATATATTTCCTTAGGAGAGGTAACCCTCAGCTTTACCGCGCCCTATGTATTCAACTGGTTAGGTACGGGGACCAAATTCCTCCTAAAACGGATATTCCGCCTGACAGCTGAAAACAGCTGATTATAACTCGACGCACATTTCGTTCCATTAACGGCGGGAACTTTTTCAAGAGTCTGCAACTTGTAGCGTATGCAAGGCTTTTATACCTTAGACTAATTTTTGATACTCCCCTATCAGGTGCAAAAGAAGGTTATAGATTCACTATATCAAATTAGACCATATATATTTCATAATGTTATAACTCGGACTCATTTGATAATAGTTTTTTTCAAACCTATCCCTATTTATAAATAGATATTAGTATTAGTATATATTAAAAGTTGTTAACTACTAGCTAAATAGCTTACATCATAGTTCAATTGTTACACTAGTAACTAATAAGTAAAAAATATGAAGCATTGCATCCCTTCACACAAAGTCTGCATATAAAAACATATAAAAATGTCATATTTTAAAATACAATGTAAAATAAATATATAATTACATAAAAACATACAAAGTTATCTAAAAGTGAGAGTGATATATTTATAAAGATATGTTGTGATGAAAATGAGGATAACAGTGATTTATACAGATTTAAAGAGACAATGCATAAGATATTTAGATACTTAGAACGATCATTTATAGTATCCCTAACCTAAATGTCCATATACCCCATCGCTTAAAAACTTAAAAATGTCCCTAAAAATCTTTTTAATTTTAAAATAAATATTATTTCAGTTTTCCATTCATGGAATATGTAAAATATGTACAAGTCATTTAAACTAAAACTACACTAAAAAAGCTTGTATATCTATATTAATGTTCAATCCCCTAGGAAATAAGGAGTCCAATTTTTGGATCCAGAAAGTCTCCTGTTGTCTCAATTTTAATAACCTATTGGTATCCCACTTGTTAATAGTTATATGTTCTATAATTCTAATCTCTAGACTTTTTGGATCTTGATTATGGACCTTTTTAAAATGTGCTGAGACACTATCGGCTAGATTTGGAGTTCGGCGGTAGATGGGTTGCTAACGCCACGCGTGTTTTATGTCTAACGCACGTCATTGTTTGACTCCGGTATTTAGAGTTCAAAACAGACCATCTAACGATGCTCCTAACGCGTGTATGTCACATGCGTAATACTGCCCGCGTAAGACAGTCTCCCATAGAGATCAATGGGAAAGCAAAAAATAGCTTTTTTCACCTAACACTCGATCTCGCGAGAATACGCACAGCTCGGTCATATGACGCATACCACATCATGCCACAACAATAACACGCCACAAATGTCACAACAACAATCAATCAACAAAGCACACAACCATTACACATTCACAAGCGGGGGGATTTTTAATAAAATTTAATACAGGGAATACGCATATACTTTAAGATGCGGAAATTCGCAAAATAACAACAAGGAATAAAAAATATATACATACACTAGAAAAATAATCGCATTCAATATCACTATATATTAGGACAAACATACATATACAACACTTCACTAATAACACACCATTGCAAATTCACATTTAAAAAGAATACTATTGGACAATGTTAGAGAAAACGACCACTATGACATCATCGCATTCTACACATTCCACAAATACTAACTCCAAATGAGCATGCGCAAATTCACACAACTAATACACATTGCACTAATATTAATTGCTAATAAAGCACACCTGAACACAATTTACAACGGAAATTGGTACATCATTAAACATTTACACAGGGTATATAAGCACCACACAAGCAGGGCTTCTTTGACTGTGTTGCTGGTGGGTCTTTGGAGATTGGAGGTTTAAGATTAGAGAGTTGGTGCATTATTGTGAGTGAGTTAGTGTTAGCGTGAGAGAGTCAGTTGTTAGTGTTATCGTGAGTGAGTTAGTGGGAGTTAGTGGGAGTGGGAGAGAGTCTGTTAGTGGGAGCGTGAGTGAGTTAGTGGGAGTGGGAGTTGTTAGTGAGAGTTGTTAGTGGGAGCGTAAGTTAGTGGTAGTTAGTGAGAGTTAGTGGGAGTGTTTGTTAGTGAGAATTAGTAGTAGTGTGTTAGTGAGAATTAGTAGTAGTGTGAGTTAGCGAGCGAGTGATTTTTCTGTACACGTAACACATTTACACGCAAGCACATTCAATACATACATACACTTATCAATAATACTACATACACTCCATACCCCCTACCCCCTCATACTACACTCCATACCCCATTCCCTGTAGTCCCATTCCCTTTCATCCCATTTACTCTTATCCCATACCCCATATCCATCCCCTAGTTACATTTAGTTTACATATCCTCCTTTTAGTCTTCTTCTTCTTTTGGTTTATTTAAATACTCCTTACCCTCTTTGTTTTTTTACATCCCTCTCGCACTTTCAGCACTTTTTTTTGTCTTTTTAGTTCTTTATTTTGACCCCCTTTCATTTAATCACACTCACTTTTTGTTTGATTATTTGGGGTTTAGTTTAGGGAACAGATGGAGGTCAGGCAGGGGAGAGGTAGAGGGGGGAGGAGAGGGAGGGGGAGAGGAACAGGGCAGGAAGGGGGGCAGGAAGGGGGGCAGGAAGCGGGGGTGGAAGCGGTGGGTGGACCCAGCCACTTGGTTCAAGATGAACAAGTGGCTGGGCCCAGTGGCGGACAGAGTAGGGCTTCACAGTCCGGGAAACAGAGGGCATCGTCACAGGGGAAGGCCAAGGCGACTAGGGAGGCGAGGTTTTCGATGGAGGAGAAGGAGGCCCTCATAGAGGCCTATATGGCCAGGTATAGGAGGCTGCAGCACCAGAAGACTACCCCGACTGACAAGAGGAGGCTCTGGAATGAGATAAGAAATGCAGTCAATGCAGTGGGTGGCCGGAACAGAGATCTTGATTCGATAAAACATCGCTACCGGGACTGTAAGATGGATCTCAAGAAAAAGTTAAGCCTGGAGGCCCGACATGCCGCAGGAACCGGTGGTGGACCTACCCTGGAAATAGAGTACTGCCGATGGGAGGAAATGTTGCGGCCCAGCATCTCCGAGGTGGAAATAGTCGGTATCGGAGGAATTGATACCGGGAACCTGCCACTCTCATCTGACGGTAAGCTCATTGAACAATAAATTCACATACGAATGTATTTCAAGGGACACTATACGCAAACCTTTACTTTCATGATTGAGGTAGCGAATACAATTTGACAAAACATTCAAATGTACTTATATTACCTAATTTGAATCATTCTTGATATATATTTTAATTAAGAAATAGCCATGCACACGGTGAAACAATCACAGGAGGCAGCTATATTCAGCTAACAATCAGCATCTTATAAGCATATTTAGATATGCTTTTCAGCAAAGAATATCCAGAGAATGAAGCTAATTAGATAAGAAAAGTGCATTAGAAAGTTGATAATAAATGTATGCTTCTAAATCATGAAAGATAAAACATTGGGTTTCATGTCCCTTTAAGGATCAGATTAATGCTATAACGTTGTTTACACGCATTCAATTACTTTGCGGTTACATCACTATCTAGGCTATAGGTTAGGTGTGCATTTAAACAGACTGAAAACAAATGCGAAAACATTCAGATTGACCAGAGATATCACAAACACGGTTTTGAAAAAGCGGAAATCGTATTGATTGTTTGTTAGATTTCAAAGTGGATTAATGATTCTGCATTTGTAATTGTATCGTAAGCTAAGTCATTTAAAGCTTGATTTGCAAATATGCTAATATATACATTTTTTTTTTTTTTTAATATACAGAGTCTGGGGAGGAGGCAGCACAAGAAACACAGCCTCATCTATCTCCCCGGGATGAGAGTGGTGGGGAGGAATTTCCACTTCGGAGGGAAGAGGCCCCCCGTGACAAAGAGCGCACGGAAGCTGATGAAGAGGCCCCGGAAGCAGAGGGCGGAGCCCGCGGAACCAGAGGACCCTCAAGGACCCGCACCCCTCCGTGCACGGGCACCCCGCCGTGCACAGGTACCCCGCCAAGCACAACAAGAGGAAATAGCGGAGGTGCGGGTTCTACTGGACTACATAGACCAGATGCGTAACTCCCGGATACAAAATATCGAAGGCCGCACTCGAATTCTTGATGGACAAAATCAAATAATTGAAGGACAAAACCAAATAATAAACATACTCAATAGAATCAAACAAGGCCAAAACAGAATCTTTAATCTGCACCAAGAGATGTTCAATTTTTTCCGGGAGGCGCATGCTGGTCTACCTCCTGGTCCGCCTCCTGCTGCTGGGCCTCCTGCTGCTGGGCCTCTTGCTGCTGGGCCTCCTGCTGCTGGGCCATTTCCTCCTACCGGCCCATCTACTCCTGCCGGCCCATCTACTCCTGCCGGGCCATCTACTCCTGCCGGGCCATCTACTCCTCTTCAGCCATCTCATCCTCTTCAGCTATCTCCTCCTCTTCAGCCAGCTTCTCCTCCTCAGCCATCTTCTCCTCCTCAGCCATCTTCTCCTCCTCAGCCATCTTCTCCTCCTCACCTTGGTCATCCCAGTACTCTTCCTTCCACTCTTCCCACAACATCTCCAAGGAGAACTGTTCCGAGTCGGCAGTTGCCCCTCCCAGAGCCTCAGCCCCGTGGGAAGAGGGGAAGGAAGAGGAAGTAAGTATTTATTTTCATCTTTAATGTTTTTTTTATTTAATGTGTAATGGATAGGTATGTGATGATGTGGTTTTCATACACTTGTGGACCACACTCTGTATATAATCTACTTCTATGGGACCGGGTCCATGGAGGAAGATTGTTTGCAGAGTGTGGGTTATAAGTGTGTGAAAACCACATCATCACATACCTATCCTTGTTAATGATATTGATTGGTTTCTGTGATGTGATGTCCAAACTGTTTCCCGAATCGCAAACAAAATTACCATTACAATTATCCATGATGGCATATTACTGTTTGAATGCCAATAACACAGCTTAAAGGGACAGTCAGAAAATTATTGATTACAAAGAAAACACTGTATTACGCATTATCAAGTTGGAAACAACAAAACATGGAGAAATACGTGTGACTTATGTGCTTAACCTTGTATCTATGACTAGGAAAAATGACCACTTATTTGTTGTTCTGACATAACAACCTTTTAGATATCAATGATCAATACATGGTAAATAATATGCTGTATGAGCACAAGGTTTTACATATACAAATGCTATCCAAATGCCCTCTAGTGGTCAAATTGTATAATGATTACATGCACTCTTCAAGCTCGAAGAAATGAGCACACAAACCTCATAGGTTTAGCTAGCAAATTTAAATAAACAAAGACAAATGATTAATTGGTGAGAAACCTTTGATATCATTGATATTACAAAATTGACTTTTAGAATAATGCAAAACATTATTTGTTTTCTAAACTGTCCCTTTAACAAAAATACATATGCTAACACATATTTGAAGCTTGTTGGTATATCTACATGTACTTGGTCAAAAATTAAATATTGAAATCAGATTTATATTGACGTGTTAAATAAAGTATATTTTCTTAAAGAGACATTATAGTGTTAATTTTTTTTTATAAAGACATTTGTTTGAACAAGGAATATGGTTTAAAGTCCTTTTAGGAGTGGGGGGTGAAAATATGCTAACAATAATATATTTGAAGATTAAACAATGTGGAACTCATACATGATACAAAAATCAACATTTGCATTAAAGGGACAGTATACTATATTTTTAACAGAACTGTATGTAATAGACACTACTACAAACAACAAGATTAACATATACTGATATCAATATTACAAAGCTTCAAACACTTTCAAAGAAAATCGGGTTAGCTCTATTGAAAATATAGATGAACCCCCATTACAACCGTAAAACAAGACAATACCCCATCATTAACATATGAAAAGACCCTTTACACAAACAGGAGAAAGCTGGAGATGGTACTCACATGAAACTCAGAGGCTGGGCGAGGAGTCTGAAAATTAATTACATTTTCTTTGAACAGAAGCAAAATGAAACGTGTATTTGTTAAACAATGGACTATCTAACTAGAGACAAAATTAAAAGTTTTTATTTATAATGTGAGTGTCTAATGAACCTTTAATAAAATATACAACGAAATTACATTTAGAAGAAGTCGGCATCATATATTTAGCATATGATAAAGCTAAATGCATATTGATTACTTTATTCTAACACAATAGCGCATATTTATTAACCTTTTAACGCCGTTATGCCGTTCCATTCCGTCATAATTACACTGGGCTTTAGAGCCGTTATGACGGAATAGAACGGCATAACGGTTTTCAGCTCCTGTGCCCCCTCCGTTATTTTGTTTGTTGTGGATCCGGTTGGGGGATGTGCCTAGCACCTCTGGCACTCCCCCAGGATCCAATCAGCATGGAGGGGGTGTATCGATTGTCCCCTGTAACACTGTAGCAGCCAATGAGTGGAATCATTGGCTGTTACAAGTGTATCCGCTTCCTCTCTGCTCTCAGTGCGATCTGAGAGAGAGAGGAAGACAGTTTAGTGTTGGTGTGTGCTGCAGAAAGCTAGAGAGGGAGAAAAAATATAGTTACAAACAATATATATATTTTTTTTGCTGCTGATCACAGAGCTGCTACTGTGATCAGCCTAATATAACTTGCTTAGCCTGTTAGGGCTTTGATCAGTGTTGATCAAAAGCGTTGGGGGTTTATTTGTGGGGGTTACAAATATATATATATATTGTTTTTGCTGCTGATCACTGAGCTGCTACTGTGATCAGCCTAATATCACAGTGATCAGCCTGTCAGGGCTTTGATCAGTGCCCAAAAGTTTATTTGTGGGGATCTTTAGTTATTATTAACCCCTTCCCTGCTGTTCCCAATCACTACCCTTCCCAGTTCCTTTTTTTTTTTAGTTTATAAAAAAAAAAAAAAAAATATATATATATAAAGAAAAAATCATAATTTAAAAAAAAAAAAATAGGGAATAGGGTGGGTGGGAATAGGTGGGTGGTAATTGGGAGGTGGTAATTGGGGTGGTTTAGTGGGATTTTGGGGAAGGTGAAGTGGTAATTGGTGGTGGTGAAGTGGTAATTTGTACTGAAAAAAATCCCTTATGGCACGCTATTCAGCAGAAGAGGCTTATGCCATTCTTGCCGCAGATTCAGGGAGTGAAACCCTCTCTGCTCTGTCTGACAGCGCAACCCTTACGGCATCAGATATAGAGCCCCTGAGTGATACATCTGATGCTGGTGCTCCCTGCCCGCCACCTAAAAGGAGGCGTCGCACAAATGACCAAAATTGGATACCCCCAAATTTCACTGCCCCAGAAATGCCAGAATTTACTGAGACTCCTGGCATAACAAGTGATGTTCCAGTATGTGAGCCAATAAACTATATGTCACTGATTCTGACAGATGCTATGTTTGAGCATATAGTTGCTCAAACAAATTTATATGCCAGCCAGTATCTGTCCAAAAATCCCCAATCTCTGTATGTCAGAAAAAATACCTGGCATCCCACTGACATACCAGAGATTAAAAAGTTTTGGGCCCTGACATTAATAATGGGGATTGTGAAGAAACCCAGCATTCGTTCATACTGGAGCCAGAACCCCATCCTGGCTACCCCTCTTTTTCCAGGGGTTATGAAGAGGGACAGATATGAACAATTGCTGCGGTTACTCCATTTTAATGATAATACCAAGTGCCCCCCCAAAAATGACCCCCTGCATGACAGGTTATATAAACTAAGGCCCCTGATAAGCCACCTGTCCCAAAAATTTAAAGAAGTTTACATACCTGAGCAGGACATTTGCATTGATGAGTCCCTCATGAAATTTAAGGGGAGATTGCTTTTCAAGCAATATATACCATCCAAGAGGTCCCGCTATGGGGTAAAATTTTATAAGCTCTGTGAATGCAGTACTGGGTATACCTGGGCATTTCGCATCTACCAGGGAAAGGATAGCCACTTGGATCCACCTGGCTGCCCAGATTCAGTTGGCACAAGTGGGAAAATTGTGTGGGATCTCCTACTACCCCTGCTAAATAAAGGGTACCATTTGTGGCTCGATAATTTTTACACCAGCACAGAGCTATTAAAATTTTTGTTTTATTTTGAAACCGTGGCCTGTGGCACAACAAGAAAAAATCGCAAAGGTTTCCCCCAGAAGCTGACATATGGAAAAAAAAGTAGGGGCACAACGTCAGCTTTACGCCACAATGAGCTACTGGCCCTTCGGTACACTGATAAAAAAGATGTGTACATGCTCTCCACAATGCACGATGAAGCTACAGTGCCAGTGTCTGTGAAGGGAAGATCTGCACAGATCCGAAAGCCAAAGTGCATTGTGGAGTACAACAAAAACATGGGGGGGGGGTAGATTTAGCTGACCGGTGCCTGCAGCCATATCTAATTCAAAGAAAAACTAGAACTTGGTACAAAAAAGTAGCCTTTTATATTATGCAGATCGCAGTATATAATGCATATGTGCTGTACAAAAAAACAGGCACAGGGAAAACTTATACTTTTTTGGAATTTGTGTTAAATGTAACATCTGATATTTTGTTTAACCAGACCCCTAATCCTCCCACTGTTCAATCTGAAAATGTTGAGCGACTCTGTGGCAGGCATTTTCCCACTAGGATCCCCCCCACTGCCTGCAAATTAACACCCCAGAAAAGATGCAGAGTCTGCTATAAAAAAGGAGGGAGGAGGGATTCTAGTTACCATTGCCCTGACTGCCCCTCTCAACCTGGCCTCTGTATCACTGATTGCTTTCGAATATATCACACAGAGTTAAACTTTTAATTTGAAAGCAATCTGTATGTGTTCCTAATTTATTTTATTTTATTATTCTGTATTCCTAACTTCATAAATCCCCTGACCTTGTCCTGTCCCTTTATATGTTAAGCCCATCCACTCTAAGGCCATTATAAGTTATACAAAACAACTAAAATACTCCTTTTAGAATATCCTGAGTTATCTACTTTTGCAAATGGTATGTCATGAGGGGGGTAATTTTCATTCCTGGGCTGCCATACTGTCTCAAAGGCAACATAGGGCCAGAAAATCAATGTGCCAAATTTCTATGCAGACCCTATATTGGGCCCTGTAACTTCCTAAAACCACATAAAACCTGTGCATAGGGGGTATTGTTGCACTCATGGGAGATCACTGAACACAGATATGGGTGTATTATAGCAGTAAAAAATATAATGATGTTGATCTAAATAGAAAACATGCAAAGTCTGTGTGAAAAAAAACAAATAAAAAAATATGACCACTAAATTTGACCAGGTTTTGTGACTAAGTGGCTACAAAAAAAGACTAAACATAGTCCTTTTTTAATACCCTGGGTTGTCTACTTTTGCAAATGGTATGCCATGGTGGGGTAATTTTCATTCCTGCGCTGCCATACTGTCTCAAAGGCAACAAAGGTCCATAAAATCAATGTGCCCAATTTCCATGCAAATTGGCAGACCCTATATTGGGCGCTGTAACTTCCTAAAACCACATAAAACCTGTACATAGGGGGTATTGTTGTACTCATGGGACATCGCTGAACACAAAGATGGGTGTATTATAGCAGTAAAACATAAAAGGATGATATAAACAGCAAAAAGGCAGTGTTTTTGTGATAAACTAAAACTGAAATATGAACATTACCTTTGGCCAGATGTTGTGACTAAGTGGCTACAAACAAAGACTAAACATAGTCCTTTTTCAATACCCTGGGTTGTCTACTTTTATAAATGGTATGCCACGATGGGGTAATTTTCATTCCTGGGCTGCTATAATGTCTCAAAGAGGACAAAGGCCCATAAAATGAATGTGCCAATTTTCTATGTAAATGGGCAGATCCCATATTTGGCCCTGTAACATCTGTAAACCCCATAAAACCTGTACATGGGGGGTACTGTTTTACTCTTAGGACATTGACAAACACAAATATGTGTGTTTTATAGCAGCAAAACATAAAAGGTTGATGACAGAAACAGCCAAAGGGCAGTGTTTGTGCAAAAAACGCATACAAAAAAAAGGAGCACTACATTTGGCCAGGTGTTGTGACTAAGGGGCTTTACAAAAATATGTGACATGGGCCTTTTGAAATACCCTAGGGTGTCTTCTTTTGAAAATGGTATGCCATGATGGGGTAATTTTCATTCCTGGGCTGCTATAATGTCTCAAAGAGGACATAGGCACAGAAAATTAAGGTGCCAAATTTCCATGCATAAAAACTGAAATGGGCAGACCCCATATTTGGCCCTGTAACTTCTGTAAACCCCATAAAACCTGTACATGGGGGGTACTGTTTTACTCGTAGGACCTTGAAAAACACTAATATGTGTGTTTTATAGCAGCAAAACATAAAAGGTTGATGACAGAGACAGCCAAAGTGCAGTGTTTGTGCAAAAAACGCATGCAAAAAAAATCACCATTACATTTGGCCAGGTGTTGTGACTAAGGGGCTTCACAAAAATATGTGACATGGGCCTTTTGAAATACCCTAGGGTGTCTTCTTTTGAAAATGGTATGCCATGATGGGGTAATTTTCATTCCTGGGCTGCTATAACGTCTTAAAGAGGACATAGGCACAGAAAATTAAGGTGCCAAATTTCCATGCATAAAAACTGAAATGGGCAGACCCCATATTTGGCCCTGTAACTTCTGTAAACCCCATAAAACCTGTACATGGGGGGTACTGTTTTACTCGTAGGACCTTGACAAACACTAATATGTGTGTTTTATAGCAGCAAAACATAAAAGGTTGATGACAGAGACAGCCAAAGTGCAGTGTTTGTGCAAAAAACGCATGCAAAAAAAATCACCATTACATTTGGCCAGGTGTTGTGACTAAGGGGCTTCACAAAAATATGTGACATGGGCCTTTTGAAATACCCTAGGGTGTCTTCTTTTGAAAATGGTATGCCATGATGGGGTAATTTTCATTCCTGGGCTGCTATAACGTCTTAAAGAGGACATAGGCACAGAAAATTAAGGTGCCAAATTTCCATGCATAAAAACTGAAATGGGCAGACCCCATATTTGGCCCTGTAACTTCTGTAAACCCCATAAAACCTGTACATGGGGGGTACTGTTTTACTCGTAGGACCTTGACAAACACTAATATGTGTGTTTTATAGCAGCAAAACATAAAAGGTTGATGACAGAGACAGCCAAAGTGCAGTGTTTGTGCAAAAAACGCATGCAAAAAAAATCACCATTACATTTGGCCAGGTGTTGTGACTAAGGGGCTTCACAAAAAGATGTGACATGGGCCTTTTGGAATACCCTAGGGTGTCTTCTTTTGAAAATGGTATGCCATGATGGGGTAATTTTCATTCCTGGGCTGCTATAATGTCTCAAAGTGGACATAGGCACAGAAAATTAAGGTGCCAAATTTCCATGCATAAAAACTGAAATGGGCAGACCCCATATTTGGCCCTGTAACTTCTGTAAACCCCATAAAACCTGTACATGGGGGGTACTGTTTTACTCGTAGGACCTTGACAAACACTAATATGTGTGTTTTATAGCAGTAAAACATAAAAGCTTGATGACAGAAACAACCAAAGTGCAGTGTTTGTGAAAAAAAACGCATTAAAAATAAATGAGCACTACATTTGGCCAGATGTTATGCCTAAGGGGCTTCACAAAAAGATGTGAAATGGCCCTTTTGGAATACCCTAGGGTGTCTTCTTTTGAAAATGGTATGCCATGATGGGGTAATTTTCATTCCTGGGCTGCTATAATGTCTCAAAGAGGACATAGGCACAGAAAATTAAGGTGCCAAATTTCCATGCATAAAGACTGAAATGGGCAGACCCCATATTTGGCCCAGTAACTCCTGTAAACCCCGTGAAACCTGTACATGGGGGGTACTGTTGTACTTGTAGGACATTGACAAACACAAATATGTGTGTTTTATAGCAGTAAAACATAAAAGCTTGATGACAGAAACAGCCAAAGTGCAGTGTTTGTGTAAAAAACGCATACAACAAAAATGACCACTACATTTGGCCAGGTGTTGTGACTAAGGGGCTTCACAAAAAGACGTGACATGGCCCTTTTGGAATACCCTAGGGTGTCTACTTTTGTAAATGGTATGCCATGATGGGGTCATTTTCATTCCTGGGCTGCTATAATGTATGAAAGGCAACTTAAGCCCAGAAAATGAATGTGCCAGATTTCTATGTAAATGGGTAGGCCGTATGTTGGGCCTTGTAAATTCCAGAAAACTCAGAAAACCTGTACATGGGGGGTATCGTTATACTCATGGGACATCGCTTAACACAAGTATGGGTGTTTTATTGCAGTAACATATATCAGGATGATGATATTCACAATAAAATCATTTGGAAAGCTTCAAATTTCTTAATTTCTCACACTTACTTTGATTTTTTTTATATAAAATTATAGTTGAGAAATAAATCTTTTATGCCAAAAGAAAGCCCTATCTGTCCTCTAAAAAACAATATATAATTAGTGTGGGTGCACTTAATGTGAAAGGGGTAAATTATGGTTGAAAAGACATATAGCTGAAATTCAAGGTTTCGTTTACGTTCAGAACTTGAACAATTGCCTATGTCATGAAAGGGTTAATTAGATATCTTTAACATTAAAAACAACAGTCATTTTTATGAAAAAGGAACATATTGTTGACAAACATATTAAACAACATGGACTATAGAGATTTGCACTTGCCTCGAAATATCATATGCATGAAAACATTTTGCTTTCGTTCGTTTATTCAACCAGACATCCAGCAAAAGAGAATGTGGTGGTCTTTATCAGCTACGGGTCAACAATGTAACATGATGCAAATAATACATATCCGCAAGGTTTTTAAAATTGGCTGCAGTCACAAACGTGTTTAACGTGCACAAACAAATATTGCGGGACTACGTAATCCAATCATACGTTTTTTTACCTTTGCATGTGACGTATTAACATGGCGCTTCCTTGATCACGTAAGAACGCCATCCAATAAAAGGCACATTCTTGATCACGTAAGAACGCCCCAAAAAAAAGGCGCATCCTTGATCGCGTCAAAACGCCATCCAATAAAAGGCACATTCTTGATCACGTAAGAACGTCAGTCAATACAAGGAATCATTGGACAGCCTGGCAGGTGACGTTTTAAGCAACATGGCGCATCCGAGATAGCTGAAAAACCGCAGCCAATACAAGGACTCGGTTGACAGCTTGGCATATCACTAAAAAACGTATTTATATTTTAGGAACTAGTATGTGTCTAGATTGCTATCTAGGAATGTCACCAAATCATGAATCATCTTTTCAGACTTGACTGTCCCTTGAACTATAGCTATGGTGTATATCTTTAACATTTAAAAGATACACATGAGAAATACATATGCCATTGATGTTTTAAGATATGTTTTGATTGTTTTGGAATAACAATAATGATACATGGGTTGATTAAACGTGTCATTTATTCAAGTTTAAATATGGTCAGCCTACCTATAGCCATATATGGGAGTAGAATTATTTTGTTAACATATTTTTCCAAAAATATTCATCATCTAAAATATTTGCATTACACACAGAGATTTATTTGGTTACACTTTTACAATAAGATAGAATAGAAAATGAAATACATGTGCTGTCAACATTACAATAAGATTGTTTATTAATAAGATTATATGTCCTTGTTCATGTAAAAAGGACAAAAACGCTTTAGAAATGGAAATACATTCATTAACAATTGTGCTCACCATCCCTTAAAGGGACATTATTTTGTTTTTAAAAAGAGGATACACATAGACAATACTATTTCAATAAAATGAACACTTTACAGGGATTATATCATTGTATCAATCCTCAGATCATTTGTTAAAGGTGCATCAATTCATGCAGAGTTTCTAAATACACACATGGATGTGAAAATTGAAATATACATATATACACAAATAACAATCTATATATACATATATAAAAAAAATTACTATGCTAATCATAATCATGCAATGATAAAGCTAAGAGAAAAATATATAAAGACAAATAATACGATTACATTGGAGATGTTAATCTTAAAGTCATTTACAATTGTCTTACATATATGATTTTTTATAAAAAAATATTTTTGGTAGGTCCCTTTAAGGATCAACAAGATAAACTAGAGCTTTCAAAAAATAACATGAAGAATGAGGACAAAGAATCGTGCAATGACATGTCTTTTATTAGTATGTAAGAAAACATCAACAACGTTTAGAAATAATCTTGTAAAAATAAGGAATATTTGAGCCATATGACAAGGTAACAGAGTGCATCACAGTCCATGAAGAGAGTTGCCAAGGGCCACCATAGCCCCATTGGAGACATATGACAAGGTAAAAGAGTGCATCACAGTCCATGAAGAGAGTTACCAAGGGCCAGCATAGCCCCATTGGAGACATATGACAAGGTAACACAGTGCATCACAGTCCATGAAGAGAGTTGCCAAGGGCCACCATAGCCCCATTGGAGACATATGACAAGGTAACACAGTGCATCACAGTCCATGAAGAGAGTTGCCAAGGGCCACCATAGCCCCATTGGAGACATATGACAAGGTAAAAGAGTGCATCACAGTCCATGAAGAGAGTTACCAAGGGCCAGCATAGCCCCATTGGAGACATATGACAAGGTAACACAGTGCATCACAGTCCATGAAGAGAGTTGCCAAGGGCCACCATAGCCCCATTGGAGACATATGACAAGGTAACACAGTGCATCACAGTCCATGAAGAGAGTTGCCAAGGGCCACCATAGCCCCATTGGAGACATATGACAAGGTAACACAGTGCATCACAGTCCATGAAGAGAGTTGCCAAGGGCCACCATAGCCCCATTGGAGACATATGACAAGGTAAAAGAGTGCATCACAGTCCATGAAGAGAGTTACCAAGGGCCAGCATAGCCCCATTGGAGACATATGACAAGGTAACACAGTGCATCACAGTCCATGAAGAGAGTTGCCAAGGGCCACCATAGCCCCATTGGAGACATATGACAAGGTAACACAGTGCATCACAGTCCATGAAGAGAGTTGCCAAGGGCCACCATAGCCCCATTGGAGACATATGACAAGGTAACACAGTGCATCACAGTCCATGAAGAGAGTTGCCAAGGGCCACCATAGCCCCATTGGAGACATATGACAAGGTAAAAGAGTGCATCACAGTCCATGAAGAGAGTTACCAAGGGCCAGCATAGCCCCATTGGAGACATATGACAAGGTAACACAGTGCATCACAGTCCATGAAGAGAGTTGCCAAGGGCCACCATAGCCCCATTGGAGACATATGACACGGTAAAAGAGTGCATCACAGTCCATGAAGAGAGTTGCCAAGGGCCACCATAGCCCCATTGGAGACATATGACAAGGTAAAAGAGTGCATCACAGTCCATGAAGAGAGTTACCAAGGGCCAGCATAGCCCCATTGGAGACATATGACAAGGTAACACAGTGCATCACAGTCCATGAAGAGAGTTGCCAAGGGCCACCATAGCCCCATTGGAGACATATGACAAGGTAACACAGTGCATCACAGTCCATGAAGAGAGTTGCCAAGGGCCACCATAGCCCCATTGGAGACATATGACAAGGTAAAAGAGTGCATCACAGTCCATGAAGAGAGTTACCAAGGGCCAGCATAGCCCCATTGGAGACATATGACAAGGTAACACAGTGCATCACAGTCCATGAAGAGAGTTGCCAAGGGCCACCATAGCCCCATTGGAGACATATGACAAGGTAACACAGTGCATCACAGTCCATGAAGAGAGTTGCCAAGGGCCACCATAGCCCCATTGGAGACATATGACAAGGTAAAAGAGTGCAACAGGCACAACAATAAACTTTGAAAAAGGCCAAATGGCAACAATAAAAAAAACATCAACATGTGGACGGAGGATTCTTATATGCCACCTTGGAGCATCTCCAGATCCTCCACTTACTGGTCATCCTCTTCATCGTCCTGTGCATGTCCAGCTCCAGATTCAGGCCTTGAACTTAATCGCATGATTTCACACAGAGTCAAGTCCTGAACCCGGAGCTGGGCCTGCATGGTGTCGTTCATCCCTCTCAGGACAGCTGCGTTCCTCAACACGGCCTGCTCTACTCTTGCTATACCTTCTAGCATGAGCCATGCTGAGTCACAGCCTAAAATAAAGAATAAATTAAATATTAAGGATAATTACACAACAGACGAAAAAATAAGCAAAGATACATTGTCATCATAAAGACAAATCATTCTTTACATCAATTAGTTTAAATTGATTCTTTACACATGAAATATGTTATTCAGACAGACCGAAATCATTAAAGGGACAGTTTACTCAAACATGTTATCCCCTTTAATTGGTTTTCGATGATCCACTTATACAGCTTGAGTGTATCAAATCTTGTTAAAGGATTTACATTGTACTTACATTAGCAATTTAAATATTGTAATTATACTGTGGTAGGCACACCTATCCTTAAACATTTTGGCATTGAGGACAAGCTGTGTAAACATAGCAACCTGAAGAAATTACATTCCCACTGGGTTAGACAAGAGATAATGTATAAACATTTGTACATAAATTGTTGGATCCAAGTAGTGGTGATTGGTATATGTAGTGATATCAAATTAAAGGGACACTGAACCTAAATATTTAATTGACTGATTCAGATAGAGAATGACATTACAAATATTTAAAAATTACACATATTCTTTAAATGTTTGAATTCTATAGCTAGATTTTGAATGCAAGAATGTCGGTTTTTAGGGCAGGCCATATTTGTTTATCAACTTTGTTTGTCCCTGCTGGTTGATGGATACATTCATCCAACAATAAAGAAATGATGTCCACAATTATTTTCTATTTAAAATTAATTATAGGCATTTCTTTGTTTCAATAAAGATAGCAAGAGAATGAAGAATAATTCATAAGAGTAGTAAATTATAAATTTGATTAACATTGCATGCTCTATTTGAATCACAATAGAAAATATTTACCTTCAGTGTACCTTTAAGTATCTTATAATGTTGATTTTGAATGATACTTACAGCTGTGCCTGGGAAGGACAATCCGACACCCAGGACAATGAAGGTTGAGACAGGGGGGAGGGATGGGATTGGGTTGGGGAGGGATGGGATTGGCTTGGGGAGGGATGAGCTGCTGCTCCGGGGTAGGCCGTACATCTGGGGAGTGGGGAGTTGGGGTCTGGGCAGCTGTACGGGCCATAATACGGGGAGAGCGGCGAAGGGGGTTGTAGGGGCGTTTTTTGGGAGGGACAGGAAATGATAAATGGGAAGGGCCGGCAGGGGTCTGGGCATGGGCAGGAGTCTGGGCATGGGCAGTGGTCTGGGCATGGGCAGGGGTCTGGGCCTGGGCAGTGGTCTGGGCATGGGCAGGGGTCTGGGCATGGGCAGGGGTCTGGGCATAGGCAGGGGTCTGGGCATTGGCAGGGGTCTGTGACTGGTCAGGGGACTGGGCAGGGGCGGAAACCAGATGACCAGAAGTGGCGGATCCATCTGAAAATTTAAAAAATATATATTAACATCTCATACATCATGAAATCAAATCAACGCATTTCAAATTGATTATGTTTTCAATATACTTAGAAGTGTGTTTGAATTTGTAAACAATTATGAAATGAGGATATGGTATGCATATAGGCACCCAGATGAATATCAATTGCTGTCTGTACAATTATAACATTATTATTGTGTTTTAGCCTGGAATATGCATGTGACATAATGATGGCATGAATTATACATTTTTAAAAAAAATAATATCTTCATGCTGCCTTATATAGAAAGGGGGCAGTAGTGTATTTGAACAGACAAATAATATTCCTTTATAAAGTGCAAAAGCTGTAGACTTTGAATGTCTTCAATAAAATGATTTCAAAAAAAGCAACATGTTGGAAACATGATAGATATATTTCACATACCATTAGACTCCAAGGCAGCCTCTTCCTCCTCCGTCACATATGTTAAATCAATCTCTGTAAAACATAACATGTTGTGTACACGTTAAGAACAGATATTATAACATATGTTACTGTTGTTCAAAGACACACATCAATGTTGCATTAAAGATATACACACCCAAAGTTATGATTTACATCATTTTGATGGAGCATGCAAATTACATTAGATTTGTTATTCTCAATGATTCATATTTTCGATGTATTGTTTGTATTAATTTAAAAATCATAAAAGCATAGTACATAGAACATTTAAGATTTCTCATGTGTGTATCACTTGATGACTGTTGTCAAAAATGAACATGGAAACAAACATATGCTATACATCTTCTGAATAACAAATGTGTAGACTAATAAAGTTTTAATTATTAATCTTTCAATATTAAAAGAAAATTAATATATAATCAGAAGAGAAAATTATATGTTTGTTTCAAATGTTATGCTTCATCAGAATCATGCTCATAATATTGATTACCAATACACCTTCAATGACATATAAATGAGTCAATGGACTTACCAGGAGACCGCAAAGGTGGCTCTGTGTCACTGCTGGATTCCTGTGGGCTCCCCACACCAACTCTCTCTATGAATGATATAGATATATATTAGTAAACACATTTGGGATATCACTAAATCACATCTGTATCGAATTTTAAGATTAATCAACTTGAAAATGTGAAGAATAGAGCAGTCATTAAACCAAAAAATGCTTGATTGAATCAAGGGGATTCTGTTAAAAATGATGTATTGAACATATGTTTAATTTCAGACCATATTAGACATCAAACTCATCTCATACGATGCTATTGCATATCTAAATATACCCATTGATCAATGTTCTTAAAAGAATACACACAAACCACATTTTGAAGAATCTAAAGAATCTAAACAAACACATGTGGCACATCGAGCCATTTGTGCAATGTACAGTAATCTTGTTTAGGACACAACACATATTTATCACAATACAAAACCAAATTGATTAGTACAAATATGTAATCATGGTGCTGTTAGAGTATGCTGATATCTATAAAGTAACTCCAACAGTGAATATGTGAATTATATATCAATATTGTTTAATCCAAAGAATGTAAAGATGAATGAATCTATTGTTTATTAAAGGGACACTGACATGATTTATTTAAATCATTGATTTCTCTGTTCAAACTTTTCAAAATGATTTAACATTGACTCCTATTATAATTTGAATGTTGCTACATTTTAATCTTAAAGGCAGATAAGCAATATTGTATTCAATAAATATTGTTTGTTGAAGGTATCCACCAATCATCAATAAAAACCCAGGTTGGTCAACCAAAATTGAGATGCAGATAAACGTACATTCTTGGTTTTAAAATACATTTAGCAATAGAATATTTCACATATGATGATAGTATTATATTTAAATGTTTATTAATATTGCATACTCTATCTGAATGACAACATTAATAATTGTAGCTCAATATCCCTTTAATATAAAATTATATTGATTTGACAATGTTGGTGTTAATGAATTCTCTACTCCATATGTGGATGTAATGAATGGGATTGAGCATGCAATTCAAATCTAATATGTTATTTAAGGATATCCGAAGAATTATTTAATTTTCATCTATTAAAGGGACATTACATATAAATATTGAACAATGTGGATTTAGTATGTAATGTTCTGTCCATGTTTCTAAGACAAATGTCAATTAAAATGAGACATACCATACTGTGACAAGCCCTGCCTTAAGGATCCAGCAGCAACATCCATATCTGTAATATATTAAATGAGGATTGCATATCATTAATACAAATCATGCCATGTTTAAAATCTTTACATTATTAGCAAATCAATTTAAAACTATTAATCCTTTGGTAGTCCCATGAGTTAATTGTTTCCTCAATTCAATTCATGATAAATATATCCTGTACTCTTATTTTCAATCAGTTGTGTTGTTTACTGTAGCTTTAATTATTTTTTGGTGTTATTTCATTCTCCTCAATTGATGGGCATATGTTATAATTTATTTGGATTCTTCTTTTTTTATTATGTATAATATTGAAAATAAGAATACTGTATTCTTCACATATATAATAATTAACATTTCATTTTGACCAACATGTATAAAGCAATGCCACTTACAGCAAAGCCATGTTAACGTGTATGCGCAATTCCATTTTTGCGATCATTGCGCAATGATTCAAAGCGGAATTACGCATCCGTCATTTGACCAACATGTATAAAGCAATGCCACTTACATCAAACCCATGTTAACGTGTATGCGCAATTCCATTTTCGCGATCATTGCGCAATGATTCAAAGCGGAATTACGCATCTGTCATTTGACCAACATGTATAAAGCAATGCCACTTACAGCAAAGCCATGTTAACGTTTATGCGCAATTCCATTTTCGCGATCATTGCGCAATGATTCAAAGTGGAATTACGCATCCGTCATTTGACCAACATGTATAAAGCAATGCCACTTACAGCAAAGCCATGTTAACGTGTATGCGCAATTCCATTTTCGCGATCATTGCGCAATGATTCAAAGCGGAATTACGCATCCGTCATTTGACCAACATGTATAAAGCAATGCCACTTACAGCAAAGCCATGTTAACGTGTATGCGACATTCCATTTTCGCTCTGTGACGCATATTCTGTAGAGCGCAAGACACATCATTCCTATTTCATGTGTCACTAATCTAAAATCAGATATCTAAACATCATATGTAGTGTATGTTGTGAGATCTGTATAGGTTTAGTATCTGACTATATACACATTTTTTGATTAAAAAAAAAATATTAAGATATTATATGAAGTTGGATAATTACCTGGTTCAGATTCTCCATCTCCTCCCAGGCCACCGGACGGAGAAGCAGCTGCCCTGGCCCCCGCGTCAGGACTTTCAGATCCCGCAGCTGGGAGGGAAGAAGAGGAGGCCGAGGATGGCGAGGATCTGAATCTTTTGGGGACCCGGAGATTGAGGAGCTCGCATAAAGTCACCTCATAAGGGAGTAGGTACAGTTTCCGCGGGGCCTCTCTTTTGCCACCTCTTTTACGGGCTTGTACCCAGTCCCTTATGAGGTTGACTTTTTTTGTTAACCGCAACCTCATATCTCCGAATCTCCTCATGATCTGATCCTGGGTCCTCTGGACGTCACACACCAATCTAACCGCATTGGTGATAGACTCCCAGAGGGCCTTCTTAACAGGCGCATCTATCAACCTCCTCTTGTTCCCAAACAGCTGGGGATAAAAGTCCTTGACGGCGTGGACCAGTGCAGTGCTCTCCTCCTTGGTGAACCTGGGAGCTGACATGCCTGTTGGGTTGTAGATCTTTTTTTTATAAATAATCAGATATACTGCCTGCAGGCATTAGAGAACTGACAAAGATGGCAACGTGTAATGGACTTTTATATGGTGAAGTAAACATGAGATGCACCATGGGACAAGTTATCTGTACATCTGATTGGATAAAAGTTTGAAATATTGTTAGAATGTCTGTGAGACCATCCTGACTCAAGTTGTGTTTGTGTCATGAACTCTGATTGGCCGTTCCTTAATGTTTCATATCTTAGTAACTTCCTTACACATACCTCATGGTGGTGCTGTTACTTCATTTTTCATGTAGACTTATTTGTAACTCATGGGCCTGTCATGCGGATATGTGTGACGCAGATTTAATATCCGTGATCCATTAAATATTAATGATTAAATTCTCTTTAACATCTAATACTGTCACATTATTAAATGTTGTAGACATTTCTCGGTTTAATAACGGTCTGTTTCTTTAATACAAATACACATTTAATATTGTATGTCTTTATTGTTCATAAAATCCATTTATTGACTTATTGTGAAGTATTGATATTGCTCTATTAAATGTATTTCATAATGCACATTGATTGTGTGCTATTGCGTGACATTAGACTCTAATGTTTAAAGATGCTAATCTGGTGTTTCAAGATGCGTTTCCCACGCAATATTTCTGAATGTTCAAATTCAGGTTATAAGGTCAGTAACTTGGATAATCTGTTTATAAATGTTAAACTACAGGTTTGTTTGTTATTAGTAAATAAACCTCGAGCTTGTATTTGTCTGAAGTGCTCATATATGTTATTGTGCAATGGCGTCTTTATTTTTAAATAGACATTACAAACAAACAATTGTATCAAATGATCTGTAGAGATAGAAGATTGTTTAGACTTTAAAATGTAAATCAATTTATCTTAGTATTTAGATATCCTCAACAGAAGAAATTTAAATGCACATGGTTGAGACAATCACATAAGGCATCTCTGTGCATCCACCAATCTTCATCTACTGAGCCTATCTCGATATGCTTTTCAAGCAAAGTATGTCAAGATAGGAAGAGAAGTAAATACACTCTTTAAATCTCTTAAAGGGACACTGTCCAAACAAATTTAGCGTTGGTTATTCAGATTGAGCATGAAATGTTAATCAACGTTATAATTTAATCCGATTCTCAAATGTTAACAATTATCTTGTTATCTTTCTTTGCAAATCAATAATGATATTTGAGATTACGGACAATTGTTTCAAAAAACCTGGGTTGTCCTTGATGATTGTTGTATAAATTAATCCACCACAAAAAACCAAGTTCAGTCCAGAGTACTGAAGCTAATAAATTATCTATTTAATGCCTTATTTTTAAAGTAATGATAGCAACATCACAAGGAGCATTCATAATATGAGACAATTTTTAAAGTTGCTTAAAATAGAATACTCATTCAGAATGTATAAATCATTAATTTTTTTAACTGTCTCCCTTTAAGTATATTTTTAGTTCATGTCCCTTTAAATAAACATTTCACAATAATGCTTGAAATATCAGAAACCTAGGCACCTTCCTTTTGATAAATTAGTATAACATATGAGTATATAAAATTTAGATTAACTTCTGGATTGTTTTACACACTGACTGAAATATATATTGTAAAGGAGGTATTTCGGAGTCTTCAGCTTAGAGGAACATTAAGCTATATGTTATGTATGCATTTTGGATAAGATTATAATATTTGAACAACTTAATATGTTTTGGTATTCAATCATTAGATTGTAATTATATATATTTTTGGATTAAATACATATCTACATAGGCTATTTTGATGCTGATTGTTGGTTGCACATAGATACCTTATGTAATTGACCAAGATATGTGCATTGATTTTTTTTTTACAAAGTATATTTAAAGACTGAATGTAATTCTATAGTACTTTCTAAATATGTTTAAATTCTTTTATGAATTATTTAAAAATCAATACACAATATACTTTGTGAATGTCCCTTTAAGGACCAAAACATTTGTAATGTTGATTTAACATTGTCAAAATAAACTAAAGGGGAATGAAAATTATATATAGATATGTGATATCTAACCCAAGAGGTAAGATTTTAAAAACTACATAATATTATTAACTATAGTTAAATGACTCCACTAGAAAATCAAATCGATTAACCTGCCATCCAATAACTAGCTTGTGAAAAATATAAAGTTAAATGACCTACCATTTATAAATGTAAAAATTAAAATAATTTAGCAAATAATGTTTTGAGATACCTAAGGAAGATACAAGATCTTATAAAATTAATTTTACATTCAACAACACTGTCACTTTAATGTAATTGAACCACTTCCCCTTCTTAAAAGTGAAAAAAATTAATTTTTGAGAAATTGACTACATATCCGAAATTATTTTAACATCTAAGAATTTCAAAAGAAAAGCATCGATGGATCTCACTCCCCAATGAATGTTAAAAAAGATAGTTTAATGTAATATTCTCTGAATCAGTGGATTTTCCACAATTAATGCATTATTTGATCTTATGCATGTGCTTGTCAAATAGACAACTACCAGTCATGGGAGTCAAATTGATTTTTATTGACAGATTATATGGATATTTATTATAATCTGTTCCAAAGAGTGTATTTAATACTAAAATGTTTATTATTACCATTTTAAAATTTAATAGTTTCTGAACCAAAAATTAAAAAATATTCCTGGAAGTCATCAGATGCCAATCTGAAATGTAAAAAATTTTTTTACAAAAGTTAATACACACGTAGTCAAAGATTCATAAAATACATTTACAATCATCTTGTGTCTATGCTCTAACTTTGTTCAACATTTTTTAAAGATAATTATTAATTATATTTAAAAAAAATAAAAAAAATATTGTGCAATAAAATAAAAAAAAAAAATCTGATTTTCGAATTATACATAAAAATGTATATCACATTTCAATAATATATATCTTGAACATAAATGTCATATTTCATGTCCATTCAAATACCTCTATATCAACTATAATATGTATTCCTTTTTATGATTGTGATCCCTAAATATCTAATGATGAAATATGTATGACTAATGTATGTAAGCTACCAATAATCAACATTCTTCCTGTGATTCTTAACTAGCATGCATTGGTACACCAACCTGGATAATGCATGGTCTTTGAAAGTCAATTCAGGGGTAAACAGTTGATCTTCAATAGGTGTCTTATTCATCATTTCAAAAATAGAGGACTGAAATCCCATCTAAAAATTAGAAATTCATCTAAGTGTCTGATTGTGATCCCTAAATATCTAATTAAGAACTAAATATGACTAATGTATGGAAGCTACTAATATTCAACATTCTTCCTGTGATTCTTAACTAGCATGCATTGGTACACCAACCTGGATAATGCATGGTCTTTGAAAGTCAATTCAGGGGTAAAAAGTTGATCTTCAATAGGTGTCTTATTCATCATTTCAAAAATAGAGGACTGTGAAATACCATCTAAAAATTTTAAAATCATCTAAGTGTCTCCAATAGGATGCCTCAACAGCCTTATTCTATTAAATAGTTGGCACTTACCATGTGAACATGTCTTTGTATGCTTTTCAAGGTCAGCAGATTTGAAAGATAATGCCAGACATGATCCCATTGGTATACTTCAATTTCAATCTTGGCTTTTTCCACTGTCAGTCTGGGCAATCTTCACTGTCAGGCTTCTAATTCTTCCCTTTCAGTCTTTAGATTAAGTCAGCTCCCTAATGGCATAAAAGGTTTATTCAAAATTACTACAAGTGTGTGAATCATTTCTCTAGCCCTCTCCCACCCACCATTTCATAAGAAATTTCTGTCACTAGCTTACTGTGTAGCATCTTGTGTTATGTTCTATCAAGTGTGAAGATGAGTCATATTGAGCAGAACAAACCTCTAATGTGTGACATTGAACCATAGTCATGCTAGAGGATCCCTTTCTGAGTATTTTCATTTTAAGTAATGTGTAAACTAAATACTAGTTTAGAAAATGTATGCCATATGATGTATTTGTGTACAATTCATGCGAGCAACAGTCCAGACATTTATACTTACCAGCTGATGTCCTCTTTAAAAACCAGGTGGCAAAGACTCGCTACAGGACCCAATGGCCAGAGCATCACCTATATTAATAAATGAAACACATTTTTAGCATTTGATGAACAATCCTAACATGTTTGCACAATTCTCTACTTGTCATTTCCCTACAGTTCACATCTATTGATAATACTCCAGTCTAACTTCTATTCTTTACCGTCTAAAGTTGCGGTTGATGATGTCTGCTCTGACATTGAGCCCCTCGTCCCGGAATGGCCCCTCTAGAACAGGATCATCCTCCTCATCTCTGAGGAGGTTTCTGTCCGGCCGGACGGCCTGCAGCATCCCAGCCCGCTGTGCAATATTATGCAGGACGCTACAGGCTACAATGATCTTAGCCACCTTCTTTGGGTTGTACTGGAGGGCTCCTCCCGACCTGTCCAGGCACCTGAACCTCATCTTCAGGAGCCCGAACATCCGTTCAACCACCGCCCTGGTTCTCTTATGAGCCCTATTGTAGCTCTCCTCAGACACATCAGTCGGGCTACGCAAGGGGGTAATGAGCCAAGGCCGGCTCATGTACCCAGAATCACCTATAAATTATGAACAGAACATAATTCAAACAGAATCCTCAAAATAGTATTTGTAGTACAATAAAAAGTTTTGTACACGATAATCCATTAACAAATGTTTATTTTAACTTAAAAATATCTAGTTCAATATTATTCTCTATCTTCCCATTTCAGCTAAGACATGCTACATATGCGTATTTCTCCTAAATCAAGCCTTGTGTAAAATGCTAACTACATGGTTACATTACATTCTCTATCTGAGCATTTAAGGTAAGACATGCTACATATCTGCATTGAACTAAAAGACATTTGCGGAAAGAGACAATGACATGGTTAAATTGCATTAGCTAATATCTTCCCATTTCAGCTAAGACATGCTACATATGCGTATTTCTCCTAAATCAAGCCTTGTGTAAAATGCTAACTACATGGTTACATTACATTCTCTATCTGAGCATTTAAGGTAAGACATGCTACATATCTGCATTGAACTAAAAGTAGACATTAGCGGGGGGAAAATATATGGTTAAATTGCATCCTATAGCTGAACATTACGCTAACATTTTAAAACTACAGTGGCAATTGTCAAAATAATTAACCATGTTGTGCACAAATACTCACCAACGAGATAACCAGGGGGCATTTGTCTTTCCTCAAACTGTCTCCACAGGGACGACAGAGAGAGGATGCGGGCATCATGACAAGCCCCTCCAAAATTTGCACACATATGCATAATCCTCATCCGTGCGTCACAAACATACTGCACGTTGAGGCTATGAAAATGTTTGCGATTTCTGAAGGGCGAGTCATCAATTGGAGCACGCAGCGCAATGTGGGTACAATCTATGGCTCCCAAGACATTGGGCATTTGAGCAATATCAAAGAATTCCCGCTTCAGGCGCCTCCAATCACCATCATTCTGTGGGAATCCTATGTATTGCTTACTGATACGTACCATGGCGTCCATAAAGTTATCAAACACCCCAGAGAATGTACCTTGAGCCAGGCCATGCATGTACAGTTCTCCGGATTGAAAACTCCCGGAGGCCAGGACGTATAGATAGCTTAGCATCCTACTCATGGCGGGAACAGCAGTCCTTATTCTTATACGTGGCTCCAAATGAGGTTTAAGAAGATCGTAAAGGCCAATGAGCTGTTCGCGATCGAGCCGATACTTATCAAAAACCTCAAAGTCGCTCATGTTTTCCAAGGTGGGTCTCACCCTGTAGACACGAGGACCTCGAACCAGATGACCCCTTCGTCTCAGTCTGAGCCGCCGAGGCTGCCTGATTCGACCAACAGCTAGTTCGCCAATAGCAGCACCAGCAGCGTCTACCATGTCATCGTCATCCATCTTTCAAAACAGCGTAACAAGGTAAGCACTTGATCTGATGTGGATCACAAGTGATGCATTGGCCATGTTGTTTGGGGGATTTATAGTACAATTAGTCCAATGGTAGTGAGTTTGTAATGATTGCTGATTGTATTCACCTGTTTGTATGTGAGCGGCGCGAATGCTTTCACAGTGGGCGTTTATTTGTTGTTTGCTGAAATGTTATTTTCAAACAATGATTCTCAATGTGAAAGTGTCAAAGATCACACATACAGTGCATGTTTGTAATGTTTGTTCATATTCGTAATCAATATTTCTTAAACGCGATCTTATAGTAACAAGCAAACGTCCAGGCTAACATGAATGAAAGTGCATAGTTGTGTATAATGTGCATCGAATGTGATCGATCAATGTTGCTGCAATATTGTTTGTAAACGATAAAGTAACAGCTGCCATCTGTAGGATTGTATATATAAGTGATTTCCGAGCTGTCAATATTGTATGCGTCCCTTTAAAATCGCAATAATAATTCCGAACTTCCCGTCTGCCATCTGTAGTATTGTATATATAAGTGATTGCCGAGCTGTCAATATTGTATGCGTCCCTTTAAAATCGCACTAATGCTGAATAACTTCCGGCTGTCATCTGTAGTATTGTATATATAAGTGATTGCCGAGATCTGAATATTGTACGCATCCCTTTCAAATCGCACTAATGCTGAATAACTTCCGGCTGTCATCTGTAGTATTGTATATATAAGTGATTTCCGAGCTGTCAATATTGTACGCGTCCCTTTAAAATCGCAATAATAATTCCGAACTTCCCGTCTGCCATCTGTAGTATTGTATATATAAGTGATTGCCGAGATGTGAATATTGTACGCGTCCCTTTCAAATCGCACTAATACTGAATAACTTCCGGCTGTCATCTGTAATATTGTATATATAAGTGATTGCCGAGATGTCAATATTGTATGCGTCCCTTTCAAATCGCACTAATACTGAATAACTTCCGGCTGTCATCTGTAGTATTGTATATATAAGTGATTGCCGAGATGTCAATATTGTATGCGTCCCTTTCAAATCGCACTAATACTGAATAACTTCCGGCTGTCATCTGTAGTATTGTATATATAAGTGATTGCCGAGCAGTCAATATTGTATGCGTCCCTTTCAAATCGCACTAATACTGAATAACTTCCGGCTGTCATCTGTAGTATTGTATATATAAGTGATTGCCGAGATGTCAATATTGTATGCGTCCCTTTCAAATCGCACTAATACTGAATAACTTCCGGCTGTCATCTGTAGTATTGTATATATAAGTGATTGCCGAGATGTCAATATTGTATGCGTCCCATTCAAATGGCACTAATACTGAAGAACTTCCGGCTTTCATCTGTAGTATTATATATATAAGTGATTTGCAATCTGACAATATTTATTAATTGTCCCATTGAAATCGCCTTAATAATGCTGTTCCAAACTGTTGTTTACGTATATGTTGTATTGTAGTATTGAGTGTTAAAGTTCCGAAAGGGGCGGTACAGTCGTGAATCTGTGATGTGTATGGTTGTACGTATATATTGTGATTGTGTCCCACATATGCTGACTTCTATATAGCGGTCTGGCATTGTTGTTCCTTCCCATAAAGTGACATCTGTAATCTGGTGTACTGATGTTCTTGTTGTACGTAATTCCTAATGGTTTCTGGTGATGGAATCATGATGTTAAAAGTACAGTAAAATCCATATGTTGTGTTTTGTGATTCCTCTAGAGAATGTAATGTGTTTTTCCCCCATCATTTGAATGCACATGTATGAGTGAATGTTAAAAGTAATGTATGTGCATCCATGAGTGATCATGTGTTAAGCCTATGTAGATATGCTGTTGCTGCAAGCATATGAGTTGAATAACTGAAATGCAATAATAAAGGTAAATGAGAATTGTTTCCCATTGTGTAGTGTTTGTGAATCCTGAAAAGTTGACATTATTTTTGTGTCCGTTTAAATGTAATATTTTTAAAACAAAAATGTTGTTACTAGTGATGTTGATTTGTAGTTGATGTAATATAAAATTCTGTAAGAATTTAATGGTGTTGTGAAAATTCAAACAGTAAAATCCATAAATCCACCATAGGGAAATAGTCATTTCTTGATCTATTTATCATAGCTGGGTCTAACGCATGAAATCATGTCTTTTCTAGCGCTGGTATTTGGAGTTTTTCTGTCTACGCTATTTGCGTGCGTTAGGGAAATGAGGGTTTCGCGTGCACGAGCACGTCTCCCAATAGAAGTCAATGGAGGCTCTAAAATTTGTTCTTGTTTTTTTTCTAAGACTGGTTTTCCTCGTAAAGTGAGTGACGTCATGAGCTTTTGTGAAAAAGTAACTAAATCGTGTTCTTTTTGTAATAAATAAATATTTTGTGTATGTCATGTGGTGTATATTGTTTGTATGCATCGATGAGTGTATATTTGTGATAATGTTATTAGTTAGATGTAGGTATATGAGGGTCTTTTCCCGTGTGTCAATGTAAGTCAATGGGAAAATGGATTTGTGTTGTTTTTTTTCTAACACCCGAGATCTCGCAACTTTAATCCTTTGTATTTTGATGAAAAATTATTAAATATGAAAAATAAACATAGTGTAGTGTTTGTATGACTGTAAGTGTAGTTTGTGTAATATTTTTTATTTGATTCGTGGATCTTTTTTTTGTCGGTATATGTTTACTACTGGGTCTGAGGTGTCGGTAGAAATGTGAGCATTAGTTTTTTTTTGAGTGTCGGTAACTGAACTCTAAATACCGGAGTCCGTAAGAAACCCGCGTTAGGAGCCTCTAACGCTGGTTTTCACGGCTAACGCCGAACTCCAAATCTAGGCCTATGGTTCTCCATACCTGTAGTAATATTTGTAAGATGTTTCCTCAATCTATATTTTACCTTGCGTTTGGTCCTGCCTATGTAAATGAAATTGCAGGAACAGTTTAACTGATACACCACTGTAAGGATTCCATTCCACTTCTTACCTCCTTCCTCCAGTCACCTGACTCTAGCTTTACCTGTATTTAAAGCATCATGTGACCACAAACAGGTGCTTGATTATTAAACTAACCTAGCTAAAGTCTGTAGCTGCTATTTGAATCACCTCTTGAAATTACCTCTGAGAAGCTTTCTAAGTTTTGCCTTTTCTGGAATTGCTGAACTCATAAGGATAATTTCTTTTCAAGCTTAAAACAAATAACGGTCATATCCGTTATTCAATTTAAACAAACCTTCCTCCTGCAGTCTTATTGTCGTGCACGCTTTAAGTGAATCTGACATCCTGCTTCAGACGCTCAGTCACTCTCTCACCGCTCACTCAGAGCTGCTTGGAATTGCTGACAGTTTGTTTTACTGCAGCGTAACCGGACTGCTTTCCCCATCCTCTCGCATACAGTGCTGAGTTCTCCTGCTCACAGTATACAGCTCCACTATCTGGAACCTCTGAAAGGTACTGTGTGCGCAACCTGTTGTATCCTGACGAAGGGGGTAAGAACATCTGATATTACAAGTAGCTGGACTGTTTGCTTTTCACATGTGTTGATAACATTTGCATGCTTACTACGCTACACCGCTAATGCACTAAGACTTCACTCTGCCTGCATCATAATAACAATACTGGTTAATGACAATTGCTACTGTGCTTATATTTGATTTATACCTAAGAGACTGCCATTTCAGTTTATCCTATTCTTCTTGTTGTGAAGTTTAACAACAATTCTGACTTTGTTTTCTGTTGCGTGACAAACCTTATCTCTGCAACGAATTGTATCCTTTATAATAAATTCACTGAACGCAGCTTGGTTTATGCTACATAAATACTCCAATTGCCAAAGTGATACATCCACTTTATACAGACTCTCTGCAGTTGTGATCCTTTGCAACCTAAGCTAAATCATTACAGAATAATCAAGCCTACCTATGGATCCAGCAGAGCTCCCACAGTTCGTCTATAGTCTGTCTAAGAGAGTGGATGAACTTACTCAGGGTCTTAGAGACCTAAAGGTTGAGAATGGGACTTTAAGAAAAATAATTAAAGATACTACCTTACCTAAATCACAACCTACTTCTACTTTTCTGGAACCTCAGATAGCAGCACCTGACTTATTTAATGGTGATAGGAATGTTTATCGCCAATACAAGAATGCTTGCCTTCTCATGTTCAATTTGAAGCCATTAACCTATCCCAATGAGAAGATTAAAATACTCACTATGATTAGCTATCTAAGGGGTGAACCCCGAATTTGGGCTGACACTCTGTTTGAAACTAATGACCCCATAATATCCTCTTTAAGTTCCTTTTTGGCGGTCATGGATGATCTTAATTCTGCTTCTAATCTACAACTGACGGCTGAAAGTAAGATGAGAAAACTCAGACAAGGTAACCATCCTGTTGAAGTCTACATAACGGAATTTAAACAACATGCCAGATTCCCAATGGAATATGATTGCTTTGAGGAATCAGTTCCGCTTAGGACTCTCTGAATCAGTTAAAGACGAATTGGCACGAACCAATCTACCTGATAACCTGGACGGTCTCATGAAATTATCGATGCATATCTATAGAAGGCTTCGGGAAAGGAAGTCTGAACGCCAACCAGGTGATTCCACATACAGAAGAGCCCCACATCCTATGCCTGCTGCTCCATCTCCAAGCACTCCTGAACCTATGGATATCGGGTTTTTTCGGGGTCCTTTGATTTCAGAAGAAAGATTCAGGAGAAAATCCAAAGGTCTTTGCATGTACTGCGGAAGTCCATCCCATTCCCTTTGTGAATGTCCCTCTCTACGTAAAAACAAGAATCGTAAGTCTTTCACTCATATGACTACTTTAATTGTTCATGATAAACCGATTCACTGTACTTTAAATCTCTCTTTACAGTGGAACCACAATCGCTTGACGAGAGAGGCCATTATTGACACCGGTGCCCAAGGGAATTATATTGACAAATCTATTGTGTTGGAAAATAAAATACCCCTTATCACTAAGTTGTGTCCTGTTTCTATTCGAGTAGTAGATGGCTCTGAAATTTCTTCTGGTCCTGTTACACAGCATACCATTCCCATACTTGTAACTACTGTAGATTCACATCAAGAATACATTTCATTTGATGTAATTACTACACCACTTTTTCCAAATGTGTTGGGTTTACATTGGCTTCGTCTACATGAACCAGTCATTAATTGGAGTTCTCTGAAATTAAGTTTTAATTCACCCTATTGCCATCAAACTTGCCTGAATCATTCCTCATTACTTCATGTGTCAGAGGATCCTCAGATACCTCTGATGTACAGGAAATTTGCAGAGGTTTTTAGTAAAAAGGAAGCAGACACTCTGCCACCCCATCGGTCGTATGACTGTCCTATCAACTTGAAACCAGGTACCACTCCTCCGTTTAGACATCTCTATCCCCTTTGCCAGCCTGAGCTCGACCACCTAAAAGTCTATCTCGATGAAAACCTAAAGAAAGGTTTCATACGCCCCTCTATGTCTCTAGCAGCTGCTGGATTTTTCTTTGTAAGGAACAAGGATAACTCTCTCCGTCCAATTATTGATTTTAGGGAACTTAATAAAATTACAATAAAAAACAGGTATCCCCTACCACTCATCCCTGAACTTATTGAACGCCTGCAACATGCTAAAATTTTCACCAAACTAGACCTCAGGTGAGCGTACAATTTAGTCCGTATCAGAGAACGAGATACAGCCTATTTGAATATCTGGTCATGCCGTTTGGGTTAACTAACGCTCCGGCCATGTTCCAACGGTTTATAAATGACATTTTTCATGATCTTTTGGATATCTGTGTAGTCGTCTATCTCGACGATATCCTTATTTACTCCAACTCAGTCGAGGACCATTTTAAACATGTTAGCTGGATTCTATCCAGACTACAAGCACATAGACTTTATGCTAAACTGGAGAAGTGTGTCTTCCACACCAACCAAATAGATTTCCTGGGTTATTCCATTGGTCCTGATGGCATTCAAATGCAGACCAATAAAGTTGAAGCTGTAAAGAACTGGCCACTTCCTAAGAACAGAAAGGAACTACAACGTTTCTTGGGGTTTAGCAACTACTATAGGAAGTTTATCAAAAATTTCTCTAATCTTGCTAAACCACTCACTAAGCTCACCAGCTCATCTACACCTTTTGTGTGGAACTATAAGGCAACTGAAGCATTTAACCTACTAAAAGAGTCTTTTTGCTCAGCTCCCATACTCCAATTCCCAGATCCTTCACTACAGTTTGTGCTGGAAGTGGATTCTTCAGACTATGCTCTCGGAGCAGTTCTTTCGCAAAGACAGAGTCTAACTCATCCCCTCCATCCCGTTGCATATTATTCAAAAGTCATGTCTGCACCTGAAATGAACTATTCCATCGGTGAAAAGGAACTTCTAGCCATGAAACGTGCATTTGAACACTGGAGACATCTTTTAGAGGGCACTGTCCTACCTATTATAATATATACTGATCATCGCAATCTAGAATTTCTACAGAAAAACAAAACACTCTCAAGCCGGCAGGTTCGTTGGAGCCTATACTTCAGTAGGTTCAACTTTCAGATAGTCTACAGGCCTGGATCTAGGAATGGAAAGGCTGATGCCCTTTCAAGAAAGGATCCGAAACCTCCAAACCTACAGACTCCGGAACGATTCCTAGGATTGCTCCCCAGCTTTAAGACACAGATCCAATCAGCTCTACAAGCAGATGAACAGTTACCTCACCTCCAGCTCTCTTGCAACGATAATCTCTACTATCATGGCTCTAAGTTATATGTACCTCAATCCCTCAGATCTCATTTGATCAAACAGCATCATGACCCACCTCTTCTAGGTCATCCTGGGATAACGAAAACCAAAGAACTTCTCAGTAGAAATTACTGGTGGCCGAATTTGGATAACACTGTTAAAGAGTACATAGAAAATTGTACCATTTGCATCACTTCCAAAAAGGAAAGAAAGAAACCCTATGGACACCTCCTCCCAATCCAAATACCCAATAGACCCTGGGCACATCTGGGCATGGATTTCATTGTTGAATTACCTGTGAGTTCTGGGTTTAACTCCATTTTAGTAGTTACTGACATCTTGACTAAAATGGCCCACTTCATTCCTTTCAATAAACTACCCACCTCCAGTGAGACAGCACAACTTTTCTTGAATTCTATTGTTCGTTTCCATGGTATCCCTTCCGTGATAACTACAGACAGGGGTACACAGTTTACGTCCAAGTTCTGGAAATGTCTCACACAACAACTACAGATTGATCATCGCTTGAGTACGGCCTTCCACCCTCAAACCAATGGCCAAACAGAGAGGCTAAATCAATGGTTAGAGCAGTATTTACGGTGTTACTGCTCCTATCATCAAACTGAATGGTCCCTATACTTGTATCTGGCAGAATTTGCCTACAACAACTCTGTTCATTCCTTAACCAAGGTCTCGCCTTTTTATGCTAACTACGCTTATCATCCCAACTTTACCTTACAAAATATGGAAATTCCAATATCTCCTTGTGTTGATGATCTACTACAAACCTTAGCCGAAAACTTTCATTTCTTGAAACGGAACATCCAACAAGCCCAGGACTCCCAGAAAAAAATATTACGACCTACGTAGAAGACCTTCTCCTGCATACACCGTGGGCAGTAGAGTTTGGCTCTCGACAAAGAATATCAAAATACCACTACCTAGTAAAAAATTAGCAGGCTTATACATCGGTCCTTTCACTATCACTCGGGTTGTGAACCCAAATGCAGTCACTCTGGATTTACCCAGTTCCTTACCCATACATCCAACTTTTCATGTCTCGCTTCTGAAACCAGCTTCTAATGATCCTTCACTAAAACCCATTTTACCTCCTGCCCCTATACCCCTGGATTCAGATACTTACGAGATCCATGATATCCTAGATTCCAGACGTCATAATGGAACTTTGCAGTATTTGGTACGATGGAAAGGATACTCACCTGATGATGACACATGGGAACCTTACACGCATATAAATGCACCCAGACTTCACTCACATTTCCATCGTAGATTTCCTCTTCGGCCCAAGCATCAAGCCGAGGATCGGCTTACTTAAGGGGAGGCATATGTAAGGATTCCATTCCACTTCTTACCTCCTTCCTCCAGTCACCTGACTCTAGCTTTACCTGTATTTAAAGCATCATGTGACCACAAACAGGTGCTTGATTATTAAACTAACCTAGCTAAAGTCTGTAGCTGCTATTTGAATCACCTCTTGAAATTACCTCTGAGAAGCTTTCTAAGTTTTGCCTTTTTCGGAATTGCTGAACTCATAAGGATAATTTCTTTTTAAGATTAAAACAAATAACGGTCATATCCGTTATTCAATTTAAACAGCCAATAGAATGCAATCAGCCAATAGAATGCAAGCTCAATCTGATTGGCTGATTGGATCAGCCAATCGGATTGAACTTGATTCTGATTGGCTGATTCCATCAGCCAATCAGAATATTCCTACCGTAATTCCGATTGGCTGATAGAATCCTATCAGCCAATCGGAATTCGAGGGACGCCATCTTGGATGATGTCATTTAAAGGAACCGTCATTCGGCGAGTAGGCGTCAGTTGAAGAGGTTGGATCCGCGTCGGTTGGAAAGAAGATGGCTCCGCTCCAGAAGAAAGAAGATTGAAGATGCGGCTTGATAGAAGACTTCATCCCGATGATGGACTTCCGACTTCAGCCCAATGATGGAGTTCTTCAGCCGCCGCTTGGATCCAGACTTCAGCCCGAGGATGGACGTCACTCTTCAGCCCCCCGCTTGGGCTTGGATCAACACTTCCGAGGCTTGGATCAAGACTTCCAAGGATGGATCGGTGAACCTGGTATGGTGAAGATAAGGTAGGAAGATCTTCAGGGGCTTAGTGTTAGGTTTATTTAAGGGGGGTTTGGGTTAGATTAGGGGTATGTGGGTGGTGGGTTGTAATGTTGGGGGGGGGTATTGTATGTTTTTTTTAGAGGCAAAAGAGCTGAATTATTTGGGGCATGCCCCGCAAAGGGCCCTGTTCAGGGCTGGTAAGGTAAAAGAGCTTTTAACTTTTTTAATTTAGAATAGGGTAGGGCATTTTTTTATTTTGGGGGGCTTTGTTATTTTATTAGGGGGATTAGAGTAGGTGTAATTAGTTTAAAATTGTTGTAATATTTTTCTAATGTTTGTAAATATTTTTTTATTTTTTGTAACAGTTCTTTTTTATTTTTTGTACTTTAGTTAGTTTATTTCATTGTATTTATTTGTAGATATTGTATTTAATTAATTTATTGATAGTGTAGTGTTAGTTTTAATTGTAGATAATTGTAGGTATTTTATTTAATTAATTTATTGATCATGTAGTGTTAGGTTTAATTGTAACTTAGGTTAGGATTTATTTTACAGGTAATTTTGTAATTATTTTAACTATTTTAGCTATTAAATAGTTCTTAACTATTTAATAGCTATTGTACCTGGTTAAAATAAATACAAAGTTACCTGTAAAATAAATATAAATCCTAAAATAGCTACAATATAATTATAATTTATATTGTAGCTATATTAGGGTTTATTTTACAGTTAAGTATTTAGCTTTAAATAGGAATAATTAATTTAATAAGGGTTAATTTATTTCATTAGATTTAAATTATATTTAACTGTGTTAGTGTTAGGGTTAGACTTAGCTTTAGGGGTTAATCCATTTATTACAGTAGCGGCGAGATTCGGTCGGCAGATTAGGGGTTAATAATTGAAGTTAGGTGTCGGCGATGTTAGGGAGGGCAGATTAGGGGTTAATACTATTTATTATAGGGTTATTGAGGCGGGAGTGAGGCGGATTAGGGGTTAATAACTTTATTATAGTAGCAGTGAAGTCCGCTCGGCAGATTAGGGGTTAATAAGTGTAGGCAGGTGGAGGCGACATTGAGGGGGGCAGATTAGGGGTTAATAAATATAATATAGGGGTCGGCGGTGTTAGGGCAGCAGATTAGAGGTACATAAGGATAAAGTAGGTGGCGGCGCTTTGCGGTCGGCAAATTAGGGGTTAATTATTGTAGGTAGCTGGCGGCGACGTTGTGGGGGGCAGGTTAGGGGTTAATAAATATAATATAGGGGTCGGCGGTGTTAGGGGCAGCAGATTAGGGGTACATAAGTATAACGTAGGTGGCGGTCGGCAGATTAGGGGTTAAAAAAATTTAATCAAGTGGCGGCGATGTGGGGGGCCTCGGTTTAGGGGTACATAGGTAGTTTATGGGTGTTAGTGTACTGTAGAGCACAGTAGTTAAGAGCTTTATGAACCGGCGTTAGCCCAAAAAGCTCTTAACTACTAACTTTTTTCTGCGGCTGGAGTTTTGTCACGACTCAGACACGACTCTAAATACCGGCGTTAGAAAGATCCCATTGAAAAGATAGGATACGCAAATGACGTAAGGGGATCTGCGGTATGGAAAAGTCGCGGCTGGAAAGTGAGCGTTTGACCCTTTAATGACTGACTCTAAATACCAGCGGTAGCCCAAAACCAGCGTTAGGAGCCTCTAACGCTGGTTTTGATGGCTACCGCCCAACTCTAAATCTAGGCCATAGTTACTTCTTATATTGGGTAGTAGGGTCTGATTTTAAGGGTAGATATGTAGTATTATCTCCTAATAAATTATAAGCTTCTTTAAGGTAATCTTACCTATCTTGTACTACTACCCCACCTCCCTTGTCTGCACACCTATAAACTACATTAGTCTCTTCAATAAGGGTCTTTAATGCTTTTCTTTCTCCGGGATTTAGATTATCTCTATAGGGTTTTTTGTTTGATTCAATATTTTTAGCAAACATTTTCTCCAAGTCTTCACATATTAGTTTATTATACATTCTAATATATTAACTTTGGGTATTTTGAGGATAAAAAATAGACATTTTAAAGGGCAATGTTCTATATTTTTATCATCTTCCTTGTGTATTGATAAATCCACAGGTAATAGTTCAATGGTAGTTATTTCTATATTTTCTCTTTCATCATCTTGTAATCCCTCACTACTTAGACTTTCTAAAATTTGTAGGACGCCTACATCGTATTCATTAAGAGATTGTATTTCATTATTTAGGACAAAATAACGTTTCAAGGTTACATTTCTTATGTACCATTGAACGTCTATGAAGATCTCAAATTCATTAGGGGAAGTTTGAGGTGCAAAGTTGAGACCCTTAGATAATAATGATATTTCATTAGTAGTGAAATTCCTTTTAGATAAATTAAAAATTAGTTTCAAATTTTCACCTAATTCCACCTTTTTCTGTCTCTTTTCTCTAAGTTTCCTTCCTCCTCTATTTCCTCTGTATTTTCTCGATGTTAGTAGATGTGATTGTACATAGAGGGGGTTATGTTGTTTTCTGATGTAATAGGGATTGTCTCCAAGGGGGAGTCCCTAAAAAACTACTCCTAGAGTTGTTTCCTGCACCTTTAGGGGTGTTAGTTTTAGTTTTATAAATATAGTAATTACTATATTTGGTATTCATATAATTGGATTTAGGTTTAGCACCTTGTTGTTGCCAACGTGGTGATTCACAATGTTGTTTTGCTAAGGTTTCATACCTATTAGACACTTCTATTTCCCTTTCATCACTATGGTAGTTGTGGTAATAATTCCCTTTTTTGTTATGTCCAGTCTGATTCCCAGTCTTGTTTTTATTTTTATTTTTAATTTTTTTATTATAAAAATGTCCCTTATTTTGATAAGGTTTAAAGTTTCTTAATTGATAGGACCTTTCCGGATTCCCATAATTTTTATCATAATTTTTATTGTGAGTTTTATGTCCTATCTGTAAATTCTTAATATCTCCATTGGGTAAAAGGGGTACCAAATTTGTTTGGAAATCAACATTATTATTATTATTATTATTATCGGTTATTTGTAGAGTGCCAACAGATTCGGCAGCGCTAAATCTGTTATATTTCTACTGTATGTTGGTTATGTTGTTCGTTAGTACTTTTACTATTATAAGAATATACCTGATTGGATGAAAAATCTTCCATGTCTCGTCTTAGTTTTTTAATCTTATTAAGCTCTAGGTCTTTTGAGAAATTACTCACTCTAGTTGTATGTTATTGTTTAAAAAAATGTTTCCATTTATCTATTAGATGAAAGGGTTGAAGTTTCTCTGTTACTTTATCTATTTGTTCTGTTAAGATCTTTAATTTACACTCTCTATATCTAATTAGTAATTTGATCAAAGATATAGAGCAGTTATGTAACGTTTGTTCCCATTCTGTCTGGAATTCGACCTCATCAAGGTTAAATGCTGGAAATTTAAAAATTCTCAATCCTCTAGGTATATAATCATGGATAATATAATTATCTAATAGAACTAGATCTTGCCATTCTTTGGCATCTTTTAATAGTAATTTTTCTAGCTCTCTAAATAGTTCTAAGCTATCTTCTATATTTTCTATCCCACAAGATGTTCTCAATAAATCTAAATTACGAGATCTATTTACTCTGCTAATATTATCCCCAAATTTCTCCTGGTTAGGATAGATAGCGCTGACTCGCTGAGTATTTGTTTTCTTTTGTTAAATGTCACAGTACATGTTAGCATTCATGGTTCCCTTAATGAACTGTAGCTCCCCAGTGCCGGCAGCACTCATGCAGACCCAGACCATGACACTCCCACCACCATGCTTAACTGTAGGCAAGCACACTTGTCTTTGTACTCCTCCCCTGGTTGAAGCCACACACGCTTGACACTATCTGAACCAAATAAATTTATCTTGGTCTCATCGGACCACAGGACATGGTTCCAGTAATCCATGTCCTTAGTCTGCTTGTCTTCAGCAAACTGTTTGCAGGCTTTCTTGTGCATCATCTTTAGAAGAGGCTTCCTTCTGGGATGACAGCCACGCAGACCAATTTGATGCAGTGTGCGGCGTATGGTCTGAGCACTGACAGGCTGACCCCCCACCCCTTCAACCTCTGCAGCAATGCTGGCAGCACTCATACGTCTATTTCCCAAAGACAACCTCTAGATATGACACTTAGCATGTGCGCTCAACTTCTTTGGTCGACCATGGTGAGGCCTGTTTTGAGTGGAACCTGTCCCATGAAACCACTGTATGGTCTTGCCCACCGTGCTGCAGCTCAGTTTCAGGGTCTTGGCAGTCTTCTTATAGACTAGGCCATCTTTATATAGAGCAACAATTTTTTTTTTCAGATCCTTAGAGAGTTCTTTGGTATGAGGTGAACTTCCAGTGACCAGTATGAGAGAGTGTGAGGGCGATAACACCAAATTTAACACACCTGCTCCTCATTCACACCTGAGACCTTGTAAAACTAATGAGTCACATGACACCAGAGAGGGAAAATGGCTAATTGGGCCCAATTTGGACATTTCCACTTAGGGGTGTACTCGCTTTTTTTGCCAACAGTTTAGACATTAATGGCTGTGTGTTGAGTTATTTTGAGGGGACAGCAAATTTACACTGTTATACAGGCTGTAGACTCACTACTTTAGAGAAAATAATAAAATAACTACCTTAAAAAAGATAAGATATTTTAAAAACTCTGGCGCTGCAAAAATTGCTGCTAAAATTGGAAAATAGAAAATTGGATGAATATGATATGACTTACTTAGTTTAAAAATCGATATTAAAATATTATCAGACAAACTTTGGTCTTAATGATAACTTATGAACATTTGTTACATGTGCAAAAATATATTTTTATTAGACACAAAATAAATAAACAGATAAAAAATATAGCTGATCAGCTAGTACAATTAAAAATAAATAAGTGCAATATCAATAAATAAAATAACATAAACACAACAGAAATACAAAATAAAACTTGATCCAAAGAAAGTCCATAGGCCTTCAAGGGTTAATATGGGTTTGATCCAGAGCGGAATGAATTCAGAAACTCCTTCAACAGCTGAGATGTCGAATGCCAATTATAGCTGGAAGGAAGACCGTGTTTTGGTCTCTGCAGCAGCGGTCAATCACTGAAAGATAACAGTGGAAGCGGGTGTTTCTCTAATGTAGAAGCCGCCCATTCTGACGTTACGTGACGTAGTCATTACAGACCGGCTTCGATACTGTGAGAATCCCTGAGTGGAGCAGTTATCCGACATCGGCTTCTACATTAGAGAAACACCCGCTTCCACTGTTATCTTTCAGTGATTGACCGCTGCTGCAGAGACCAAAACACGGTCTTCCTTCCAGCTATAATTGGCATTCGACATCTCAGCTGTTGAAGGAGTTTCTGAATTCATTCCGCTCTGGATCAAACCCATATTAACCCTTGAAGGCCTATGGACTTTCTTTGGATCAAGTTTTATTTTGTATTTCTGTTGTGTTTATGTTATTTTATTTATTGATATTGCACTTATTTATTTTTAATTGTACTAGCTGATCAGCTATATTTTTTATCTGTTTATTTATTTTGTGTCTAATAAAAATATATTTTTGCACATGTAACAAACGTTCATAAATTATCATTAAGACCAAAGTTTGCCTGATAATATTTTAATATCGATTTTTAAACTAAGTAAGTCATATCATATTCATCCAATTTTCTATTTTCCAATTTTAGCAGCAATTTTTGCAGCGCCAGAGTTTTTAAAATATCTTATCTTTTTTAAGGTAGTTATTTTATTATTTTCTCTATTTTATTTGTGGAGACAGGGGTTCTCCATTACCTACTGGCATATTGGTATTTTAGAAAATCCTGCGCAGGGTTACACACAATTTTATCTATACTCACTACTTTACATTGTAGCAAAGTATCATTTCTTCAGTGTTGTCACAAGAAAAGATATAATAAAATATTTACAAAAATGTGAGGGGTGTACTCACTTTTGTGAGATACTGTGTGTGTGTGTATATATATATATATATATATATATATATATATATATATACACAAACAATATACTCCTTTCCATTCAAATACATTGTCATATGCCATATACCTTTTAACCATTATGTACATTATTTTATTTATGTATATATATATATATAAATAATTTGTATCAGATAGAGGGCCAGATTACAAGTCGTGCAGTAAATCTAAATTTACCGTTAGCCGGACAATGGACAATTAGCAAAACTATCAATGTTAATGGCAGGAACCCACCAGGGTGCAGGTCACAGTAGTAAAACTTTTTCAATCTGTCCCCACTCGCTGTATTTATTAAAGTGCCTTTTATTGTTTAAGTAATAATATATAATATCATTACTTTAAATGCATATTAAATTGAAACATTAATTCCTCATAAAGGCCTACATTCCAGGCTTTCCTAATTGACACACAAAAAAATACAAGTGCTCTTCATGCTGCCCAGCCACTCTCACAATTGACCAGGCCACATTGATCTGCATTCAGTTGATTTAGCATTCTCTACTCTCCTGACAGTCTCCTCTCTCCTTGCATGTCGCAGCTGCCTATCTTTTTCTTTGTGGTTTAACACAATAGCTTGCTTAGTATAATTTTTTATTTGAAGCAATTCATTCATCATCAAAAAGGGCCATCACTTTGTTGGCATGGGCGGCCCCATATTGTTTTTTGTGCAATCAACAGATTAGTGCACCTGAAGACCTACTGTAAGGGTTAAAACAAATGTTCACCAAACACATTACACTGATATTAGCACTCTCTGATAAAAATATTTCAAATATATTTTATTAAAAAACATTTCTGAGAGTTAAAACGGATATGGTATACGGCAAATTATTTGACTGGAAATGGCTATTAACATAGACACATAGATATTGACGGCAGATAAGAGCCATAGGCCCAGCAAGTCTGCCCGATATTACCTAACAGTATAAACTTATATAGTTCGTAGGATAGCCTTATGCTTGTCCCATGCATTTTTAAAGTCCCCCACAGTGTTTGTCGCTACTACCTCTTGAGGAAGTTTATTCCATAAATCAATCACTCTTTCTGTAAAGAAGTGTTTCCTCAAATTACTCCTGAATCTACTTTGCTTCAGCTTGAGATCATGACCCCTTGTTCTTAAATTTTCAATTTTATGTAAAATACCCACAGCCTCAGTTTTACTAAGCCCTTTAACGTACTTGAAAGTTGCCCCAGAAATGTTGCTGTCTTTTTACTTGTCCCTCCAATAAATCTTTGAACTGCATTGGGGTGCTGTTGCTTTGTTTGATCGAAAGCTTTTGCTTTAGCACAGTTGGTCTAACACAGTATGGGGATAGCGTGTGAGCAATAAGTGTTGGAATTTTTTTGTACAGAGCATCCCATTGATGTCTATGGGAGAAAGGTTAATGCGGTCACGATATCCAAAGTCCTGAAGTTAAAGCACATCGGACTTTCGCTTACGTGCAAACTTTTTATTTTTAACTTGTAATACACATGCTAACCCACCCTCGTTAAGTTTACTTTCAGCGCAGTTAGCGTGCGAGCGAAAGTAAAAGTTAGCGCAACACTTGTAATCTAGCCCAATGTTGGTTAGCCATGCAGGGTACCCATTTAGGATATTGACATTGATTTTGGATTTGTAAGTTTTTTGTAGGAAACTAACTATTACCAACTTTCTCAGCAGAGGCTCAATAAAGCATGTCCAAAAACAGACTTTTGTTTGCAAATCTTTTGCAAAGCAAAAAATAATTTCTGATGCATAAACAAAAAAGACGACTATTTAATGTTGATTTTAAAATATTTAGAAGAAATATTACATTTGAAACATAGAACAAATGTGGAGCATTTTATCAAACTAATATGACAATAAAAAGTCAAAATTAAATTATCATGGTGAAGATAAAGCATTTATTGTTGAGATTTTTCAATTTACTTCATTTGCCAAATTTACATCTTTCTCATGGTATCCTTTGTTTAAAAAGCATAACTAGGTAATTTTATAAAACAATGCACTACTGGTAGCTAGCTGGTGATTGGTGGCTACACACATATATCACTTGTGATTGGCTCACCAGATTTGTTCAGCTAGATTATAGAACAATCTTCTATTCATTGAGTTTATTAAAACCTTAGTAAGGGGTTGATTTTCTGTACAAAGTTTTGCAGGAGAACAATGACAGTAAAGGGACATAACTTTAAATAAACAGTAAAGGGACAGTAATGTCAAAATTTACCTTTAACAATTCAGAATATGCAATTTTAAATTTCCCAGTTCACTTCTATCATATAATATGCTTTGTTCTCTTAGTATTCTTTTATTGAAATGCAAACATAGGTAGGCTCAGAAGCAGCAATGCACTACCGTGAGCTAGCTGCTAATTGGTGGCTGCACATATATGCCTCTTGTCACACAGGATTTGCAGCACCCAGTAGTGCATTGCTCTCCAAGAAAATGAAACAAATTTATTAACAAAAGTAAATTTGAAATCTGAAAATTGTTTGCTTTATCTGAATCATAAAAGACAAAAATTGGGTTTATGTCAATTTAAAGTCTATGGGGCATATTTATCAAGCTCTGTATGGAAGACCGCTGCTCCATAACCTGTCCACCTGCTCTGAGGAATCTGCAGGGGGCGGCATTGCAAGAACAACTGGTGCATGATAAATGCCGAGAGCGTATGCTGTCGGCATTTATCGATGTGCAGCGAACATGATCCGCAATATCAGATCATGTCTGCTCGCACATTATTAAATAGGCCCCTATATCTAAACTTTGCATGTTTATTTTATAATATTATTGCTGTGAAAAAGAAGCATGTTATCTCTGCAGATACAAATTCACAGTTTTAAAACTACTAAATAAATAAATATCAATAAACCAATAAACAATATACTGTTGTAGAGAAGCTGCAGAATCTGAGCTCGCTTCCATTGAGCCGTTAAAAATGGAGCCGTAAGCTACCAAAGTGGCCGACAGCTAAATGTAATTTACAGCTCCATTTTAGTACCAGGTTTCCATTGAAAAGGATTTTGGGCAATTGAAAAATAGCTGAATGCCCTTTTAAGGGCAGTAAAAGAGCTGAATGCCCTTTAAAGGGCAATGCCCATAAAAAATGCCCCTTTAGGGGCAATGGGTAGTTTAGGATTTTTTAGTGTTAGATTTTTTTTTATTTTGGGGGGTTTGGTGGGTGGGGGATTTTACTGTTAGGGGGAACTTAGTTTTTTTTTAGAGGTAAAAGAGCTGTTTAACTTAGGGCAATGCCCTACAAAAGGCCCTTTTAATGGCTATTGGTAGTTTAGTATTAGATTAGGGGGTGTTTTTTTATTTTCATAGGGATTAGGTTTATTTTTTTTCGTTTTGATAATTTTGTTTATTATTTTATGTAATGTTAGACTTTTTTTATTTTCAGTAATTTTAGCTTAATTTAAACCATTTTTTGTTGTTTTTTTTAAGTAATGTTAGGTTTTTTATTTTAATTGCAATTTAGGATTATTTTAATTTATGTAATGGGGTTAATTTAGGGGGTGTTAGGTTAGGGGGCTTAGTGATTAATTATTTGCATTGTGGGGTTTTAGCGGTTTAGGGGTTAATAGATGTATTAGGTTAATTGCGATGTGGGTTAATGGCGGATTAGGGGTTAATAGTTTAAATAGGTAGTTTGCGTTGTGGGGGCATTGCGGATTAGGGGTTAATAGTTTTAATAGCTAGATTGCATTGTGGGGGTATGGTGGTTTAGTGGTTAATACATTTAGGGCTAGATTTATCAAGCCCCTGCGGCAGCAAGTTCTCACAAGAACTTGCTTGCCGCTATTTATCAAGCAGCGGTCACCAGACCACTGCTTCCCTAACATCTTCGCCACCTCTATTGTGGCGAAATTAAATCTCCTCGGTCGAGTCCGACCGAGGAGATTGACAGCTCCTGCCCGCGCGTGATTGGCTGTGCGCGGGCAGGGGCGGGATTGCATGCGAGTGCAAAATTGCGCTCGTGTGCAATGTTAATTACCTGCAGGTAATTTTGCCCCGCCACAGGCGAGCTGAGCATACAGGGGCGCATATACGCGCCCCTGTATGCCTCAGCGTTGATAAATCTAGCTCTTATTATAAGTTGCGATGTTCGGGGGATTGCGGATTAGTGGTTAATGGTTTAAATAGGTACTTTGCGATGTGGGGGCATAGCTGTTTAGTGGTTGATACATTTATTATAAGTTGCGATGTGGGAGGGATGGCGGATAGAGGGGTTTTAAAGTGTCGGGTCAGATTTCAATGGGAAAAAGGTTTTAAAGAGCACCTGATTCCTGTTTTACACATAGTTGAGCTGGGTGTAGTTCTTGTTAGTGTATCGGCAGCCTCCAACAGTGTAGTAACGGTTTACGTGGGCATTGGAAACCGGGTATAATTTAAAGATTAGTGGCTTCCTATACTTTCTATGGGACACGATAATGTTTTCGGCAGCCGGAGACCGATTGCCGAAATTGAGTTATAACGGGCCGTTGGAAGCAGTCAATAAACGATATTGCTTCTGACAGCATATTTATCGGTTTACGAGTGCACGCAAACGGAATTACGGCTCAATGGAAGTGAGTTCTCTGTTTGCACAAATAACTGCTAATAATAATAATAATGATAGAGAAGGTAGTGAAAAAGTATTAGTCATAATGCAGTATTAATCATAATATATTTTTACTAAGGATTACTAGCACAATGCAATTAGTTCAAACTTTCAACAATTTTTGTTGAGAATGTTACACAATTCAGAATTAACAGAAAAAGAGAAAATCATATCTATGACTTCAAAGATAGGTGCAGACAGAATTACAGCTATAATTAAACATTTCTAGAGCTAAACATGAAACTGAACAGTTGCAGTTCAGCTGTTTTTACTTAAAGCTTAGCACTGACAGACTTAAAGATTCTTATCTGGGTAAAATAATAGTTGGTGGGCTGAGGCAATGTTACTAAGGTTCACTAATCACGACAAGGATTACACCTGGGCAGTAATGGATGACCTCACTTAATGCCATAAAGAAAAAAAAAAAGACATGTTTAATGGATTCTAAGTAAATGATGAATTGAAAAAAGGAAACAATAATATATTTTTAACCACTGACAGTGTTCAAAGCTGTGATCTCTTCACATGCTTTTTGTTACCATAATAAGCTGCCCAGGTTTTTTTTTTTATAACCTTCAAAAAATGTATTTTATGAGGTCTAAGAAGAATATATGGTTTATTTATTCACATTATATCTGAACAAAAAATAATCTGCTGGAGTGGAACAGATATAAACAACAGGGAACCCTTTACATTTTACTTTGTTATGAAGCAACTTTCATTTTTTTTTCCGTTAGTGAATGTACTCATATTTTATTAATGGGAAATTAAACATTACATACATAAGCATAGTATTGAGGTCGTTACCCGCCTCCCTCTGGTCATGGGTGCCGCCATTTTGAAATCTATTACCGCATCCCAGTGCTGATGTGTTTGCACGTGTGTAGCAACTCTCCTCCAGACACCTACTGTATAATGTAGGTTCAAAAATGACAACACCTATACTTGGAGGGGGGTGCATGAAATACATTTAGGGCTATAATGCGTCTGCATTAACTCATGTGTATATTACAAGTCGAAAGTAAACGTGACCGCACTAAATTTTGCCCTCATTGGATTAGCGACACTGAAGACCTTGCGTAAAAAATTACGGCTAAAAAAAAGTAGCAACACACATAAATACATTAAAATACATTTCCACTTGAGTCATATGTACACTATCTGATACAAATTATACAAAATATGTGTGTGTATATGTACAGTATATATGTGTGTGTGTGTGTATATATATATATATATATATATATATATATATATATATAAATAAAACACATAATATACACATGTATACACATATAGACATATATATGCACCTTAGAGCCATTTCTAGTCAAATACCAGAAAACAAGAACAATCATTTTTATTCAATATTTATATTTAATAATGTGTTGTAACTGCAATTATTTTACAATCCAGTGTTCTTCACATAGGGGAACATGTTCTATGTATTTTTAAATAGATATTCCTGTATATACATAGCTGTATGTGTATATATATATAGATATATATAGATATATATAGATATATATGTAAAGATAAATATGTATATATATATTTAGTTAAAAATAAATAGAGCATTTTCTTCTATGTAAAGAACATTGAAATGTAAAGTATTTGTAACTACCTTCAGGTTAGCGCTGTAGGTTTAACTCCTGTCCGGTTGGAGTTTCATTGATAAGTTATTTTTATTTTTTTCAATCATAGGGGTTGGTCATAATCTTTCCTGATATCACATTTTCAAATTTGGATGATATTGTCAGTATGTTTTACAAGTGATCATAATCCTAAATATCTTCTGCTGACAAAAGGCCTCAGCTGCAAAAATTTGTTTTTTAACTGAAAACCTCACAAAAACATTTATGTTATCGGGATAGAAAGTACTTGTAGAAATCCAAACAAAAATGTCAAATACAAAGGCTATTTGGTAGCTTAGTGTTTCATTAAAGCTGTTTGAAATAATATTTTTGTGCAATGTGTCATGTTAGTACTAACATGTTTAAAATTAACCTATTATGTTCCACAACCATTGTGATATATGCTAAACTATATTATTACTATTTGATTAGGGGCTTCCCGTGGGAGTTGTCATGGAGTTGGGAGCTGAGAGCCTGTGATGAAGAGTGCACAAAAAAGGAGCATGCTCAAACCCACCACCCGACTGTATCCCTAGGCACTGAATGCTATCTTTGCTGGGACAAAGTAAAACTCACTAGCTATAGGTCAAAGTCTGCTGACATGATGAAGCCAGCTGAAAGCGGACACCGCCAGACTCTCTGGTGGAACATGGTGTATATACCCCACAAATCGACTTGTGGATACAGTACGAGAAGAAGGACCCTAACAGTGTGATGGACGGATCATACTGAAGTTGCAGACACAGCGGTTTCTGTAGAGATCGACATCGGTTGCCTTCGGTGGGATATCTGGAACAGCCGGGCAGTCTCCGGGATAGGAGCGGTGAGTTCTGCCTAAACCGTGAAAGGGCCCTGTCATAAAGGGTCAAATAAGGCTCCACAATCACCTCAGAAGGTAGGGAAACTCCCGTGTATTCTATCTGGCTTCCTGCAAGTACCTATCTATATGTGGAAACAACACATAGTGGCATGTTATGAACAACAATATGTAGTGGTAGAACCAACTACAAAAAGAGTATACTAACTAGCACTCCTCACCATTTTAACCACTAAGAAATAAAGAATATCAATCAAGCTGTACTGTATAAATAGATACTGGTTTACACTTGAGAGCATACATGAATGTCCTACTATTGAAAACACAAAAAAGGTTAAAAGGTAAATTTTATTAATTAAATGTTAAAAAATGAGGAAAAAATAAAATTAAAAACAAATAGTGAGAACACAATAATGGAGCACCAGTGTAACAATAATGGGATAACCGAGAATATTGTGCTGTCAGAATAATTCTGACCTAGATAATAACTCTAAATGATATCACATTGGCTGAGACTATATAATTCTTATCCAACAAATAGGAACCAAAAGTTCTTATCTCACCACATGAATATATAAGTGGTGAAAATTCTGATATTAATATATTGGCAAGGTATGTACTGTGTAATTGTTCAACTTAGAGTGTATACTATACAGGGATAGGCACAGACAAAGGCTGTGGCTGACATTTTCCAAAGTACAGACCTTAGTGAAGGACACCAAGGTATATTTGAAATTAAAAACATTGTTTTATAGTGCTTGGTGTTATTATACTGATGCAAATACCACTGATCCTATAACCAGCCCTCCTCTGGCTATACCCATGAGCCAGTGTCACTACTGTGTCATATAGTGCTGGGTGTTATTATACTGATGCAGATACCACTGATCCTATAACCAGCCCTCCTCTGGCTATACCCATGAGCCAGTGTCACTACTGTGTCATTATATAGTGCTGGGTGTTATTATACTGATGCAGATACCACTGATCCTATAACCAGCCCTCCTCTGGCTATACCCATGAGCCAGTGTCACTACGTGTTATTATACTGATGCAGATAAAACTTATCCTATAACCAGCCCTCCTCTGGCTATACCCATGAGCCAATGTCACTACTGTGTCATTATATAGTGCTGGGTGTTATTATACTGATGCAGATACAACTGATCCTAAAACCAGCCCTCCTCTGGCTATACCCATGAGCCAGTGTCACAACTGTGTCATTATATAGTGCTGGGTGTTATTATACTGATGCAGATACCACTGATCCTATAACCAGCCCTCCTCTGGCTATACCCATGAGCCAGTGTCACTACGTGTTATTATACTGATGCAGATACCACTGATCCTATAACCAGCCCTCTTCTGGCTATACCCATGTGCCAGTGTCACTACTGTGTCATTATATAGTGCTGGGTGTTATTATACTAATGCAAATACCACTGATCCTATAGCTAGCCCTCCTCTGGCTATACCCATGAGCTAGTGTCACTACTGTGTCATTATATAGTGCTGGGTGTTATTATACTGATGCAGATACCACTGATCCTATAACCAGCCCTCCTCGGGCTATACCCATGAGCCAGTGTCACTACTGTGTCATTATATAGTGCTGGGTGTTATTATACTGATGCAGATACCACTGATCCTATAACCAGCCCTCCTCAGGCTATACCCATGAGCCAGTGTCACTACTGTGTCATTATATAGTGCTGGGTGTTATTATACTGATGCAAATACCACTGATCCTATAACCAGCCCTCCTCTGGCTATACCCATGAGCCAGTGTCATTACTGTGTCATTATATAGTGCTGGGTTTTATTATACTGATGCAGATACCACTGATCCTATAACCAGCCCTCCTCTGGCTATACCCATGAGCCATTGTCACTACTGTGTCATTATATAGTGCTGGGTGTTATTATACTGATGCAGATACCACTGATCCTATAACCAGCCCTCCTCTGGCTATACCCATGAGCCAGTGTCACTACTGTGTCATTATATAGTGCTGGGTGTTATTATACTGATGCAGATACCACTGATCCTATAACCAGCCCTCCTCTGGCTATTCCCATGAGCCAGTGTCACTACTGTGTCATTATATAGTGCTGGGTGTTATTATACTGATGCAGATACCACTGATCCTATAACCAGCCCTCCTCTGGCTATATCCATGAGCCATTGTCACTACTGTGTCATTATATAGTGCTGGGTGTTATTATACTGATGCAGATACCACTGATCCTATAACCAGCCCTCCTCTGGCTATACCCATGAGCCAGTGTCACTACTGTGTCATTATATAGTGCTGGGTGTTATTATACTGATGCAGATACCACTGATTCTAATCAATAACTTATCTGTGAAATGATAATATAGCGATATATTTCCTTTTTTATATATTCACCAGATACTAGAAATACTAGATGAACTACCAGAAACGAAGGGGTTAATGACAGGATATAAACCTATAATTGCATTCTTTAATATCGGCAACTTTATAACATCTACATAAATATCCAATACTGATGCTTTGGACTTATATTCATTGCTTGCAATAACAATGTTACAATATATAGAACTTGGGCCCGATCCGATATGCAGCGTCGCCCGCAAATGCCGGCGACGCTGAATTTTGCGCTGGTTTGGTATCCAATATACAGCGTAACCTAGAAGTTACGCCCGTATATTTCTGCCGTCGCCCGTAGTTTTTTGGGCCATAGGCAGGTATCAAATATATGGAAGAATGAAAACAGCATCAATCTGCAGGGAGGTGCACGTACCCAGGTCCTGCCAATGACCTCCAATAATGTCCAATTTCACAAAAAGAACAGCACCAACCAAAGATGAGTAAAAGTGTATCTTTATTGGGACATCTCCAAACACAGCACAGAACACGACGTTTCGGTCAGATGACCTTAATCATGTGATTAAAAACAAGACCTATAACCACTCCTTATATACCCACCTTGGGGGAGGTGATAATTACCTATACAGGTGAATTTTATGCATTCTGTTTCAACATTGAACTCTTTAGCAACCTCTAGTGGTAAAACAAGGTCATTTATCATTCTTACATATTACTTGGTTAACTCACAGGCAAAAAACACAAAAAAAAAAAGGTATGGCAATATATATATGTACATACATAAAGCCTTATAACATTTCAGAAGATATATGAAAAAATGCAAAACCCCTAACCAAAGATATGATAATATCCCACACATATATGATTAAAATAAATGTTTCAAATCACATAGCCAGACTATTGACAGAAATGAATAAATCTCAAGTGGAACTAACTCACATTGTAATGTTCCAATCTATCTCTTTATTCATTCCATATGGAATGAGGGATTGCAGAGTATAAATCCAAAAAGTCTCTCTACTTTTTAGTAATTTTTGTCTATTCCCCCCTCTTCTTGGTCTCTTAACTTGCTCAATTATCTGAAATCTCAATTGAGAAATACTATGTCCTGCAGTCAAAAAATGATTGGCAACAGGGGCTTCTTTAATGCCACACCGTATGTTAGATTTATGTTCATTTATTCTATCTCTTATTCTCCTAGTCGACTCTCCTATGTAAATTTTGGAACAAGGACATTTAATTAGATAGACTATATAATCAGAGTTGCAAGTAAAGAAGCCTGGTATTTTATATTTCCTTCCAGTAAGAGGGTGAAAAAAGCTATCTCCTCTAATGATATTATTACAATTACAGCAATTGAGACAGGGGAAACATCCTAATTTGGGAGTAGATAACACTGTTTGAACTTGTTTCTTTTTTGGACCTATATCTGCTTTTATTAATGAGTCTTTAATATTTTTACATCGCCTGTATGCAGGCATAGGTAACTGTTGGAAATCAATAACATTAGGGTTCAAGTCTTTGATGGTGGACCAATGTTTCTTAATAATGTTATTGATCTTATTACTTAAAGGGTTAAATCTAGATATGAAAATCATACGTTTATTTTTATTCTTCTCTTGTCTCTTGTCTAAATTATATTCTCCTTTAAGAATAGTTTGTCTGGGGATATTTTCTACTTCTTTAATATGGCGTTCAATCAAGGGCTTTGGATAACCCCTCTGTAGAAACAGATTACCCATTTCTCTAAGTCTACTGTGAGCTAGCTGATCATCTGAAACAATTTTTTTAACTCTTAAGAGCTGACTCTTGGGAAGACTGTTGATAAGAGGTGGATAGTGTGCACTTTCATATTTCAATAGGTTGTTCCTATCACTTTCTTTCCTAAATAAATCAACCTTTAGTTCTCTACCATTCTTTTGAATAGTAGTATCCAAAAAATCTATAGATACCTCACTACATACCAATTTAAGTTTAATGTGTCTAGTTGAAATGTTGAGGTCATCTACAAAGGACTGCAATGAGCCAATGTCACCCCCCCACATGCCAAAAATATCGTCTATATATCTATACCAACATAATCCATATTTTTGGAATGCTTTCTGAGTGTATACAAACCTCTCTTCATAGATATTCATAAAGACATTGGCATATGTGGGGGCGACATTGGACCCCATCGCAGTCCCCTGGCATTGAATGTAAAAAGTATCCTGAAAAAGAAAATAATTGTGGTATAAAATTAACTGTAGTAGCTCAAGAATAAAATGACATTGAGAATTAGAGAATTTACCACTAGACATAATGGTTTGTTTCATAGCGCCCATCCCGCTCTCATGTGTGATTGATGTGTACAATGATGTTACATCTAATGAGAATAAGATAAATTTGTCACTTTGTAATTGTACGGAATCTAACTTTGTTATAAAATCCCCAGTATCTCTAATGTAAGACATAGATTGAGTAGCAAACGGTCTTAGTACTCTGTCAAGATATTTAGATACATTAGATAGAATAGAATCTGTGCTGGCTACTATGGGGCGTCCAGGTGGAGCAGAACTATCTTTGTGTATTTTGGGCAGTGTGTAAAGGACTGGTATAGAGAATGAATCAGGTATTAAATACTTCTGTTCTTTTATAGAAATAAGTCCATTACACACTGCCCTATTCACACAATTAACAAGACATTTCTTGATCTCAAAAGATGGATCAGTATTCAAAACCTTATATACATTCTGGTCTGAAAGTTGTTTCTCAATTTCTTGTATATAGTATGTTTTGTCTAGGATGACAGTTGCGCCGCCCTTGTCGGCCTGTTTACAAATAATATCTTTGTTCTCCTTTAATTTAGACAGGGCAAGCCATTCAGCCTTAGAGAAATTCTTATGCTTATTCGATGTTATAGATACACGATTTTTTTCTTTCAATATATTGATATCCCTTAACACTAGCTGTATAAATGTTTCAATGCTATTGTTATAGACATTAGGTGTAAAAGAACTTTTGTTTTTAAGATCTAAAGTGTTTAAAGATAAGGGATTTTCATCATGCAGCAATTCATTACATCTCAATATGTCATTATTCTTAGACTCTAATGTTGCAAAATATGCCTTTAACTTAATATTCCTAAAAAAAGAAAAAAGATCACGTTGTAATTCAAAAAAGTCACATTTAGTAACCGGACAAAAAGATAGTCCTTTCTGAAGTACTTCTCTTTCGACATCATTAAGAGCATATGCAGAGATGTTTACCGTTAGTTCCGGTTGCTCTGACGTTCTTTGCTGCGAGTTATTCTCTGAGCTTTTGGTGCTTTCGCAGCTGACTTCTTCTTGCTTGCGGCGGTGTTTGCGGCCGCCTCGCTTCCGCTTCCGCTCCCGTCTGAGTCCCCCGACGTATTAGCTGATGATGATTGGCTAGTGTCGTCATTACGCCAACGGCGTTGTCTCCTCCAATGGGGTGTGCCTGATCTTTTTCCATCATCCTGAGTATCCTTCTTCCAACGATACACATTATCGTTTCTGTAATCTTCTTCGTCTCTATGAAACTTTTGTCGTTTCCGGCTCTCTATCGTTGCCTTTAATTCTGTAATAGTTGTCTTGACAGATGTCAGAAGTTTGTCTAGATCTTCAGATGACAAAGAGGCTTTCAATACACTCTCCAATCTCGTCAACTCTTCTTTCTGCACATCTAAGTCTCGCTGTAAGTACTCCACAGTCAGTACCAGCAAATCCAAGGAACACTTGTTGAGTATGTGAGTAAACTTTTCACAATATTCTTTATTTTCACACATCAGAGTAGGTCTAACATTCATACGTAACCCTCTAGGGATCCGTCGGACTCGATAGTATTCTGCCAATGTAGTGGCATGTAGGTCATAGGCTAGATTCTTTTTGGATATTCTTTCATATTCTCTAGATGAGTTTTCAACCGGTGGGGTTTGTAAAAAGGTTCTTGAACCCCGCACCAGCGTAGTAATCCGTGAGGCTTCCAAGTCACTGTAAGTAAACGTTTTGCTTAGAGGTTCAGTCCCATTTAATTCCATTATGCTTGTTATATAACACAGCAGCAGTGATGCACGTAATCCAAGGCAGTCAATATATCAAATATATGGAAGAATGAAAACAGCATCAATCTGCAGGGAGGTGCACGTACCCAGGTCCTGCCAATGACCTCCAATAATGTCCAATTTCACAAAAAGAACAGCACCAACCAAAGATGAGTAAAAGTGTATCTTTATTGGGACATCTCCAAACACAGCACAGAACACGACGTTTCGGTCAGATGACCTTAATCACATGATTAAGGTCATCTGACCGAAACGTCGTGTTCTGTGCTGTGTTTGGAGATGTCCCAATAAAGATACACTTTTACTCACCATAGGCAGGTATACCAAACCAGCGCAGTTTGGTATCCAATATACAGCATAAGGACTTACGTGGCGAAAATAGAGAAATCTTACTCCATTTTCACCTCGCCACAAAAAGCAGCCGTAGTAAGCCTTACGCTGACTATTGGAGCCCCGTAACTCCCTAAACTGCCTGCAAAATAAACCTAACACCTAACGCATGCGCAATGTCTATCTACCTATCAACCGCGATCTGCTAAATAAAACCTAACACCTAACGCATGCGCAATGTCTATCTACCTGTCAACCGCGATCCCCCACCGCAATCCCTAATAAAATATTTAACCCCTAAACCGCCGCTCCCGGACCCCGCCGCCACCTACATTAACTACCCCCTAATGTGATCCCCCTACACCGTCACCAACTATATTAAACTACCCCTTAAAGTGAGCCCCTAACCCGCCGCCACCTATATTAAATTATTTAACCCCTAATCTAATTCCCCTACCCCGCCGCCACCTATATTAAATTAATTAACCCCTAATTTAATGCCCCTACCCTGCCGCCACGTATATTAAATTAATTAACCCCTAATCTAATCCCCCTATCCCGCCGCCATCTATATTCAATTATTTAACCCCTAAAATACAAAACTATCCCTACCACTAAACCTAAGTCTAACTCTACAAATATCCCTGAAAAGGGCTTTTTGCGTGGCATTACCCCAAAGTAAACTGCTCTTTTGCCAGCCCTTAAAAAGGCTTTTTGCGGGGCATGCCCCAAAGAAAACTGCTCTTTTGCCAGCCCTTAAAAGGGCTTTTGGCGGGGCTTTGTCACAAAGTAATCAGCTCTTTTGCCTACAATCTAAATCCCCCTACACCGCTTCCACCTATAATAAATGTATTAACCCCTAATCTAATCCCCCTACACCGCCGCCACCTATATTAAACACATTAACCCCTAATCTAATCCCCCTACACCGCCGCCAGCTATATTAACTATATTAACCCTAATTATATTAGGGTTAATATAGTTAATATAATTATTATATTATATATATTAACTATATTAACCCTAATTATATTAGGGTTAATATAGTTAATATCGTTATTATATTATATATATATATTAAGTATAATAACCCTATCTAACTCTAACATCCATAACTAAACTCTGATTAAAATAAATCTAATATTAATATTATTAATGAAAATATTCCTATTTAAATCTAAATACTTACCTATAAAATAAACCCTAACGCCTAGATTTAGAGTTTTGCGGCCAAAGGGGTGCGTTAGCTACGCGTGCTTTTTTCTGGCCGCACCTTTTAAATACCGCTGGTATTTAGAGTTCACAGAAGGGCTGCGTTAGGCTCCAAAAAGGGAGCGTAGAGCATATTTACCGCAACTTCAACTCTCGATACCAGCGGTGCTTACGGACGCGGCCAGCTTCAAAAACGTGCTCGTGCACGATTCCCCCATAGGAAACAATGGGGCAGTTTGAGCTGAAAAAAAACCTAACACCTGCAAAAAAGCAGCGTTCAGCTCCTAACGCAGCCCCATTGTTTCCTATGGGGAAACACTTCCTAAGTCTGCACCTAACACCCTAACATGTACCCCGAGTCTAAACACCCCTAACCTTACACTTATTAACCCCTAATCTGCTGCCCCTAACACCGCCGACCCCTATATTATATTTATTAACCCCTAATCTGCCCCCATAACGTCGCCGCCAGCTACCTACAATAATTAACCCCTAATCTCACCGCTACTATAATAAAGTTATTAACCCCTAATCTGCCTCACTCCCTCCTCAATAAGCCTATAAGAAATAGTATTAACCACTAATCTGCCCTCCCTAACATCGCCGACACCTAACTTCAATTATTAACCCCTAATCTGCCGACCGGAGCTCGCCGCTACTATAATAAATGTATTAACCCCTAAAGTTAAGTCTAAACCTAACCCTAACACCCCCTAAGTTAAATATAATTATTCCTATTTAAAGCTAAATACTTACCTGTAAAATAAACCCTAATATAGCTACAATATAAATTATAATTATATTGTAGCTATTTTAGGATTAATATTTATTTTACAGGCAACTTTGTAATTATATTAACCAGGTACAATAGCTATTAAATAGTTAATAACTATTTAATAGTTACCTAGTTAAAATAATTACAAAATTACCTGTAAAATAAATCCTAACCTAAGTTACAATTAAACCTAACACTACACTATCAATAAATTAATTAAATACAATACCTACAATTATCTACAATTAAACCTAACACTACACTATCAATAAATTAATTAAATACAATACCTACAAATAAATAGAATGAAATAAACTAACTAAAGTACAAAAAATAAAAAAGAACTAAGTTACAAAAAATAAAAAAATATTTACAAACATTAGAAAAATATTACAACAATTTTAAACTAATTACACCTACTCTAAGCCCCCTAATAAAATAACAAAGCCCCACAAAATAAAAAAATGCCCTACCCTATTCTAAATTAAAAAAGTTCAAAGCTATTTTACCTTACCAGCCCTGAAAAGGGCCCTTTGCGGGGCATGCCCCAAAGAATTCAGCTCTTTTGCCTGTAAAAAAAAACATACAATACCCCCCCCAACATTACAACCCACCACCCACATACCCCTAATCTAACCCAAACCCCCCTTAAATAAACCTAACACTAAGCCCCTGAAGATCTTCCTACCTTATCTTCACCACGCCGAGTTCACCGATCGATCCAGAAGAGCTCCTCCGATGTCTTGATCCAAGCCCAAGCGGGGGGCTGAAGATGTCCATGATCCGACTGAAGTCTTCATCCAAGCGGGAGCTGAAGAGGTCCATGATCCGGCTGAAGTCTTCTATCAAGCGGCATCTTCAATCTTCTTTCTTCCAGGTCCATGTTCATCCCGCCGACGCGGAACATCCATCTTCACCGACGACTTCCCGACGAATGACGGTTCCTTTAAGGGACGTCATCCAAGATGGCATCCCTCGAATTCCGATTGGCTGATAGGATTCTATCAGCCAATCGGAATTAAGGTAGGAAAATTCTGATTGGCTGATGGAATCAGCCAATAAGAATCAAGTTCAATCCGATTGGCTGAATTCGACGGACGCCATCTTGGATGACGTCATTTAAAGGTACCTCATTTGTCGTTCAGTCGTCGGCCGGGATGGATGCTCCGTGTTGGAGGAGTGAAGAAAGAAGATTGAAGATGCCGCTTGATGGAAGATGCCGCCGGATGGAAGAAGACTTTGCTGCCGCTTGGATAAAGACATCGCCCGGAACGGATGAGGAGTTCGGCCCGGTTGGGTGAAGACAAGGTAGGGAGATCTTCAGGGGGGTAGTGTTAGGTTTATTTAAGGGGGGTTTGGGTTAGATTAGGTGTATGTGGGTGGTGGGTTGTAATGTTGGGGGGTGGTATTGTGTTGTTTTTTTCAGGCAAAAGAGCAGTTTTCTTTGGGGCATGCCCCGCAAAAGGCCCTTTTAAGGGCTGGTAAGGTAAAAGAGCTTTGAACTTTTTTAATTTAGAATAGGGTAGGGAATTTTTTTTATTTTGGGGGGCTTTATTATTTTATTAGGGGGCTTAGAATAGGTGTAATTAGCTTAAAAATCTTGTAATCTTTTTGTTATTTTTTGTAATTTAGTTTAGTTTATTTAATTGTATTTTAGTTTAGATATTTGTAGTTTATTTAATTTATTGATAGTGTAGGTGTATTTGTAACTTAGGTTAGGATTTATTTTACAGGTAAATTGGTAATTATTTTAACTAGGTAGCTATTAAATAGTTATTAACTATTTAATAGCTATTGTACCTAGTTAAAATAAATACCAAGTTACCTGTAAAATAAATATAAACCCTAAAATAGCTACAATGTAATTATTAATTACATTGTAGCTATCTTAGGGTTTATTTTATAGGTATTTAGATTTAAATAGGAATATTTTCATTAATAATATTAATATTAGATTTATTTTAATAAGAGTTTAGTTAGGGATGTTAGAGTTAGATAGGGTTATTATACTTAATATATATATAATATAATAACGATATTAACTATATTAACCCTAATATAATTAGGGTTAATATAGTTAATATATATAATATAATAATTATATTAACTATATTAACCCTAATATAATTAGGGTTAATATAGTTAATATAGCTGGCGGCGGTGTAGGGGGATTAGATTAGGGGTTAATGTGTTTAATATAGGTGGCGGCGGTGTAGGGGGATTAGATTAGGGGTTAATACATTTATTATAGGTGGAAGCGGTGTAGGGGGATTTAGATTGTAGGCAAAAGAGCTGATTACTTTGTGACAAAGCCCCGCCAAAAGCCCTTTTAAGGGCTGGTAAAAGAGCAGTTTTCTTTGGGGCATGCCCCGCAAAAAGCCCTTTTAAGGGCTGGCAAAAGAGCAGTTTGCTTTGGTGTAATGCCACGCAAAAAGCCCTTTTCAGGGCTATTTGTAGGGTTAGACTTAGGTTTAGTGGTAGGGATAGTTTAGTATTTTAGGGGTTAAATAATTTAATATAGATGGCGGCGGGGTAGGGGGATTAAATTAGGGGTTAATAATTTTAAAATAGATGGCGGCGGGGTAGGGGCTCATTTTAGGGGGTAGGTAAGGTAGATGGCGGCGGTGTAAGGGGCTCACATTAGGGGATAGGTAAGGTAGATGGCGGCGGGGTAGGGGCTCACTTTAGGGGGTAGGTAAGGTAGATGGCAGCGGGGTAGGAGCTCACTTTAGGGGGTAGGTAAGGTAGATGGCGGCGGTGTTAGGGGCTCACTTTAGGGGGTTATAGATTTAATATAGATGGCGGCGGGGTCCGGGAGTGGCGGTTTAGGGGTTAATAACTTTATTAGGTGGCGGCGGGGTCCGGGAGCGGCGGTTTAGGGGTTAATACATTTCTTTGTCAAATGTCAAAACAACAAGTGCAACAAACCACCTAAAACTAAGTTTTAGGTGGTTTGTTGCACTTGTTGTTTTGACATTTGACAAAGGCACAGCAATGTGCCGAAACGTTATGTCTGTATTTTAATTGAATTAATAAATTAAATATTTTTTAAGAAAAGCCCAGTGAGTGCCTGTATCTCTGGATCGTTTGGATACTCTCTCAGCAGGCATTACTACTTGTGGGTGAGATTGTGCTGTTATTTTTGGACTTTGTATATATATATATATATATATATATATATATATATATGTGTGTGTGTATATATATATATATATATATATATGTGTGTGTGGTGTGTGTATATATATATATATATATATATATGTGCGTGTGTGTGTGTGTATATATATATATATATATATATATATATATAGTGTGTATATTAAATTTAACTATCTATTTGTTAACTGTTAAGATACATACCTAGTAATGCTCAAAATATTTGCTTTTTTTGTGAGTATATTATGCTTAGAGGTAGCCAGTAGAAACTGATAACTACCCATAGGTTCTATTTCTTTTTTCTTTAAGTAATATAGGATAAGAACTCTACTAATACTTTTACAATCTGAGCTGTCTAGTGACCCTGTATAAGCTACAGTATTCTCTTTTTATCACTAAATCTTTCAGATATTGTCAATACTGGCCCCTCCCCTTTATCACTTAATTGCTGATTGCACGTTATATTTTCACACTCATCATATCATTTCTCTTTTATATTTCTCTCTCTTTCTCCCCCGATACTGTGCACTCACAAACTCACTCACTCACTCACCCCCTATTTGCTTCTTTCACAATCACCACTCATTAATTTCCCACTAATTATATTTATGGAAAGATACCTGTCACCTAAAACACCAGCAATGCCAGTCAAAAATAAATAGAGGGAAACTAGGAACAGCTTTGAGTCTAGCTCTGAAGCTAAAATGGATGCTGGTAATATCAACATAAGTAATTCTGATATTTCAGAAATTTCAAAACAAATGGCTAATTTACTACTTCCACAGTTTGATCAAATCAAAACCGAATTGTCAAAAATCTCTTCTGAAAATAAGAATTTCACTGCTAGATTATCCGAAATAGAGAATAGAGTCTCAGATATAGAGGATTCCTCTTTAAAACAGGAACAACTCTTACAGGCTCATAATAGCAAAATCCTTGAATTAACTAATAAAATAGAGGACCTAGAAGTTAGGTCATGCAGAAATAACCTTAAGGTGGTCGGGCTACGAGAGAATCCTGCATTTGCTGATTTGATGCATTTTTCTTCCATTTACCTGCCCCAGTTTGTAGGTCTAAATATACAAGAGCACAATTTTATAGTGGAAAGGGCCCATAGAATTGGTGTACAGAACAGCACTCATGAAAATGCTTATCATAAGAGACCTATTATGATCAAATACCTTACTTTCCAGGATAAAGTAAACATATTAAGAGCATATAGGAAAATTCAGAACCTAGAATAAAATTCTTATTTTTTTAAGACTTTTTGGCACAGACGGCCTCTAAACGAAAAGAAATAGCTACCTTTTGCACTATATTGATTAATCTGGGACTCTCTGCTAGGTTGATCTACCCTGCCAAAATAAAAGTCCATGTAGGCAGTGAAATAACCACTTTAGTTACAACCAAAGAAGCCATAGGATTTATTGAAAAATGTAAGGCCTAGATTTAGAGTTCGGCGGTAAAAGGGCTGTTAACGCTCCGCGGGTTTTTTTCTGGCCGCACCATAAATTTAACTCTGGTATCGAGAGTTCAAACAAATGCTGCGTTAGGCTCCAAAAAAGGAGCGTAGAGCATTTTTACCGCAAATGCAACTCTCGATACCAGAGTTGCTTACGGACGCGGCCGGCATCAAAAACGTGCTCGTGCACGATTCTCCCATAGGAAACAATGGGGCTGTTTGAGCTGAAAAAAAACCTAACACCTGCAAAAAAGCAGCGTTCAGCTCCTAACGCAGCCCCATTGTTTCCTATGGGGAAACACCTCCTAAGTCTGCACCTAACACCCTAACATGTACCCCGAGTCTAAACACCCCTAACCTTACACTTATTAACCCCTAATCTGCCGCCCCCGCTATCGCTGACCCCTGCATTACACTTTTAACCCCTAATCTGCCGCTCCGTAAACCGCCGCCACCTACGTTATCCCTATGTACCCCTAATCTGCTGCCCTAACATCGCCGACCCCTATGTTATATTTATTAACCCCTAATCTGCCCCCCACAACGTCGCCGACACCTACCTACACTTATTAACCCCTAATCTGCCGAGCGGACCTGAGCGCTACTATAATAAAGTTATTAACCCCTAATCCGCCTCACTAACCCTATCATAAATAGTATTAACCCCTAATCTGCCCTCCCTAACATCGCCGACACCTACCTTCAATTATTAACCCCTAATCTGCCGACCGGAGCTCACCGCTATTCTAATAAATGTATTAACCCCTAAAGCTAAGTCTAACCCTAACACTAACACCCCCCTAAGTTAAATATAATTTTTATCTAACGAAATAAATTAACTCTTATTAAATAAATAATTCCTATTTAAAGCTAAATACTTACCTGTAAAATAAATCCTAATATAGCTACAATATAAATTATAATTATATTATAGCTATTTTAGGATTAATATTTATTTTACAGGCAACTTTGTAATTATTTTAACCAGGTACAATAGCTATTAAATAGTTAAGAACTATTTAATAGTTACCTAGTTAAAATAATTACAAATTTACCTGTAAAATAAATCCTAACCTAAGATATAATTAAACCTAACACTACCCTATCAATAAAATAATTAAATAAACTACCTACAATTACCTACAATTAACCTAACACTACACTATCAATAAATTAATTAAACACAATTGCTACAAATAAATAACATTAAATAAACTATCTAAAGTACAAAAAATAAAAAAGAACTAAGTTACAGAAAATAATAAAATATTTACAAACATAAGAAAAATATTACAACAATTTTAAACTAATTACACCTACTCTAAGCCCCCTAATAAAATAACAAAGCCCCCCAAAATAAAAAATTCCCTACCCTATTCTAAAATACAAATATTACAAGCTCTTTTACCTTACCAGCCCTGAACAGGGCCCTTTGCGGGGCATGCCCCAAGAATTTCAGCTCTTTTGCCTGTAAAAAAAAACATACTATACCCCCCCCCCAACATTACAACCCACCACCCACATACCCCTAATCTAACCCAAACCCCCCTTAAATAAACCTAACACTACCCCCCTGATGATCTTCCTACCTTGTCTTCACCATGCCAGGTTCACCGATCCGTCCTGGCTCCAAGATCTTCATCCAACCCAAGCGGGGGCTAGACATCCACTGAAGAAGTCCAGAAGAGGGTCCAAAGTCTTCCTCCTATCCGGCAAGAAGAGGACATCCGGACCGGCAAACATCTTCTCCAAGCGGCATCTTCTATCTTCTTCCATCCGATGACGACCGGCTCCATCTTGAAGACCTCCAGCGCGGATCCATCCTCTTCTTCCGACGACTAGACGACGAATGACGGTTCCTTTAAGGGACGTCATCCAAGATGGCGTCCCTCGAATTCCGATTGGCTGATAGGATTCTATCAGCCAATCGGAATTAAGGTAGGAATTTTCTGATTGGCTGATGGAATCAGCCAATCAGAATATAGTTCAATCCGATTGGCTGATCCAATCAGCCAATCAGATTGAGCTCGCATTCTATTGGCTGATCGGAACAGCCAATAGAATGCGAGCTCAATCTGATTGGCTGATTGGATCAGCCAATCGGATTGAACTATATTCTGATTGGCTGATTCCATCAGCCAATCAGAAAATTCCTACCTTAATTCCGATTGGCTGATAGAATCCTATCAGCCAATCGGAATTCGAGGGACGCCATCTTGGATGACGTCCCTTAAAGGAACCGTCATTCGTCGTCTAGTCGTCGGAAGAAGAGGATGGATCCGCGCTGGAGGTCTTCAAGATGGAGCCGGTCGTCATCGGATGGAAGAAGATAGAAGATGCCGCTTGGAGAAGATGTTTGCCGGTCCGGATGTCCTCTTCTTGCCGGATAGGAGGAAGACTTTGGACCCTCTTCTGGACTTCTTCAGTGGATGTCTAGCCCCCGCTTGGGTTGGATGAAGATCTTGGAGCCAGGACGGATCGGTGAACCTGGCATGGTGAAGACAAGGTAGGAAGATCATCAGGGGGGTAGTGTTAGGTTTATTTAAGGGGGGTTTGGGTTAGATTAGGGGTATGTGGGTGGTGGGTTGTAATGTTGGGGGGGGGGTATAGTATGTTTTTTTTTACAGGCAAAAGAGCTGAAATTCTTGGGGCATGCCCCGCAAAGGGCCCTGTTCAGGGCTGGTAAGGTAAAAGAGCTTGTAATATTTGTATTTTAGAATAGGGTAGGGAATTTTTTATTTTGGGGGGCTTTGTTATTTTATTAGGGGGCTTAGAGTAGGTGTAATTAGTTTAAAATTGTTGTAATATTTTTCTTATGTTTGTAAATATTTTATTATTTTCTGTAACTTAGTTCTTTTTTATTTTTTGTACTTTAGATAGTTTATTTAATGTTATTTATTTGTAGCAATTGTGTTTAATTAATTTATTGATAGTGTAGTGTTAGGTTAATTGTAGGTAATTGTAGGTAGTTTATTTAATTATTTTATTGATAGGGTAGTGTTAGGTTTAATTATATCTTAGGTTAGGATTTATTTTACAGGTAAATTTGTAATTATTTTAACTAGGTAACTATTAAATAGTTCTTAACTATTTAATAGCTATTGTACCTGGTTAAAATAATTACAAAGTTGCCTGTAAAATAAATATTAATCCTAAAATAGCTATAATATAATTATAATTTATATTGTAGCTATATTAGGATGTATTTTACAGGTAAGTATTTAGCTTTAAATAGGAATTATTTATTTAATAAGAGTTAATTTATTTCGTTAGATAAAAATTATATTTAACTTAGGGGGGTGTTAGTGTTAGGGTTAGACTTAGCTTTAGGGGTTAATACATTTATTAGAATAGCGGTGAGCTCCGGTCGGCAGATTAGGGGTTAATAATTGAAGGTAGGTGTCGGCGATGTTAGGGAGGGCAGATTAGGGGTTAATACTATTTATGATAGGGTTAGTGAGGCGGATTAGGGGTTAATAACTTTATTATAGTAGCGCTCAGGTCCGCTCGGCAGATTAGGGGTTAATAAGTGTAGGTAGGTGTCGGCGACGTTGTGGGGGGCAGATTAGGGGTTAATAAATATAACATAGGGGTCGGCGATGTTAGGGGTAGCAGATTAGGGGTACATAGGGATAACGTAGGTGGCGGCGATTTGCGGTCGGAAGATTAGGGGTTAATTATTTTAAGTAGCTTGCGGCGACGTTGTGGGGGGCAAGTTAGGGGTTAATAGATATAATACAGGGGTCGGCGGTGTTAGGGGCAGCAGATTAGGGGTACATAAGTATAACGTAGGTGGCGGTCGGCAGATTAGGGGTTAAAAATTTTAATCGAGTGGCGGCGATGTGGGGGGACCTCGGTTTAGGGGTACATAGGTAGTTTATGGGTGTTAGTGTACTTTAGGGTACAGTAGTTAAGAGCTTTATAAACCGGCGTTAGCCAGAAAGCTCTTAACTCCTGCTATTTTCAGGCGGCTGGAATCTTGTCGTTAGAGCTCTAACGCTCACTGCAGAAACGACTCTAAATACCAGCGTTAGAAAGATCCCATTGAAAAGATAGGCTACGCAAATGGCGTAGGGGGATCTGCGGTATGGAAAAGTCGCGGCTGAAAAGTGAGCGTTAGACCCTTTAATCACTGACTCCAAATACCAGCGGGCGCCCAAAACCAGCGTTAGGAGCCTCTAACGCTGGTTTTGACGGCTACCGCCGAACTCTAAATCTAGGCCTAAGACTGGCAATTGATGCTGAGTCTTGCATAAGTTAGAGCTGTAATCTTATATGCTTATGTTGTCTATTGTGAATAACAAAACAATGTTAAGGTATGTCCGGGTTTCTTCTCAGTTCAACTTACTTTTATTTTTTCCCCTTTTTTTTTTTTTTTTTTTCTGTCCCATGTCTGCTCCTCCCCTTCTCCATCAGGTGTCTCCCTTCTGCTGTGTAATAAACACTTTTCTAGTTAAAAATTAATACACTTAAACTAATTTTGTGGAATGTAGGAGACATCACTAATACGATTAAGAGGAAACAGATTATCTCTCAGCTCAAGAAACATAAAACTGATATTGCATTATTGCAAGAGACTCATCTTTTGGAGGAAGAGAATCAAAAATTGAAAGGGAACTGGGTGGGAGAAGTTATTGCTATCCCTTGCTTTTCTCGGAAACGTGGAGTTGCAATGCTCTTCAACCGACAGATTACCATATTATCTATCAGGAGATAGACCCCAGCAAGAGGTGTATTATTATGAAACTGCTTATAAGGAAACACCTCTTAACCATATGTAATGTTTACGGCCCTAATAATATTGATGCAAAATGTTGGGGACATCTAAAGAATAGACTCTTGACTTTGTTGATTCCAATCTAATTTTAACTGGAGATTTTAATTTGGTTTTAATAATATTGATAGAGTCCGTTCCCTAGATAGCTGTAGGACAAATATAACAACAAAAAATATGACTAAGCCTTTGAAAAATGTCTGCAGCGCTTTAAAGATTAAGGATGTTTGGAGGGTACATAACCCTAAAACACACACATTCACCTATTAATTCAAACAATACAAGTCTTTTTCACGTATTGATTTCTTTTTAGTTGCAGATATAATTTTTAGATGTAATCCAATAGCTCATATAGGGGACTTTACTCAATCTGATCATGCAAGCATATCCCTGGATCTTTACTGGGAGGAGATAAAATTTGATCCCTCTAAAAGCTATATTTTCCCTAGTTTTTTAGTAAGTAATGCGAATTTCAAAAATGGGCTTATTGCAAAATGGAATCAATCCTATACTCATAAAAACAATATTTATTGGGAAGCCGCAAAGGCAGTTTTCAGGGATGAAATTAAAGTATACCGGCAAAATCTAAAACAACGATACCAGCTCAAAGAAGTAGAACTCTCTAACTATTTAAAAAATAGATGCAATGCTTATATAAGCTCTCCTACTCAAAAAATGTGGGATTGTTATATTAGGGCAAAAAAAGAATGGGAGATTGTTAATGCACATTAACGCAATTGCACATTAGTGCAATACATGAACTTAGATGCAGAGCAAAATTTTACAGATAAGGTGATAAGACTGGTAAATATTTAGCCAGATGTGTAAAAAATTAAGAGAAACAGAATTATATCAAGGTAATTAATAATTACGGTACTAGAGTTTCTAATGCTGAGGAAATCAGTCAGGAATTTAACAATTTTTTCAACAGAGATAAACATTATTAATAAAGCTATATTTTGGCAGAGGATAACACTACCTCGCTTGACCCCTGAGAACTTAAAGTACCTGAATTCACCCATTACAGAAACAGAAATCTATTATGCAATAGATAAACTGAAAATCAATAAGGCTGCCGGTCTTGACTTCTTACCGGGAGAATTTTACAAATGATTAAAACAAGAAATTACACCCACCCTATTAAAATTATTTCATGATTATTTCTTAAAGGACCAGTAAATACAGTAGATTTGCATAATCAACAAATGCATGATAACAAGACAATACAATAGCACTTACTCTGAACTTTAAATGAGTAGTAGATTTTTTTTCAAACAAATTTCAAAGTTATGTATATTTCCAGTCCCCCTGTACCATGTGACAGCCATCAGGCAATCACAAATTCATAAACGTATATTCTGTGAATTCTTGCACATGCTCAGTAGGAGCTGCTGACTCAAAAAGTGTGAATATAAAAGACTGTGTACATTTTTCTTAATAGAAGTAAATTGGAAAGTTAATTAAAATGACATGCTGTATCTGAATCATGAAAGTTTAATTTGACCTGGGTGTCCCTTTAAATGGATTAAACAGTTTTTTATTTCTTTTCTCTATATATTTATAATCCCTGCTTCATACACGGTCTTAATAGTAAACTATTTAACAGGTGAGCTAATATGGGATTATCACATGTATATCAGCTCAATGAAATGGATACTCCCCGAGTGTGTACTTTTGAAACTCTGAAAAATAGCTATGATCTCCCAAACACAGATTTGTATGCCTTTTTTCAAGTCCGACACTGGTTTTCTGAGTCCACTAAGGAATTTAACTTTAACTGGACACAAACCGGGGTACAAATGGGACCCTCTGTATAAAGCAGATACCCACTCCATTAATTTCTGGTATAAATTCATACTTTCCAATTTAGGTAAAAGCAATCTTCTGAAATTAAACAGAAGCTGGGAACAAATTTTAGATAAAACCGGTGAGGATATGTTGAAACACAGTGTCCAGAACTTAGAGAGAGCCACCCTTTCTGCAGCATGGTGAGAATCTCATATTAAACTCATTAATCAGGTTTACATTATTCCAGCTAAACTTAACAATTGGTATCCTAATACTCAAAATTACTGCCCTAGGTGCCATTTATCTGAAGCCAACCTGATCCATATGTTTTGGAGTTGCCCTAAAACTCAAAAATGTTGGTTCCGTACTAAGTTTTGACTTAGTAAGGTCCTAAAAAGTAATATCAAACTTGAGAAAAGACACATTTCTTCTATATGACAGGCAAAATACCTGGGTCAATACTTGCTATATTAACATAACTATCTTAGGAGGTAGGTACCTTATACTTAAAAACTGGAAAAGTAGTAGGGAACCAACTATTAATAATCTTATAAACCTTCTTCAATCACTGGCAATAATAGAACAATTTGATAGCTGTACCTGTACAGAAAAAGATATTAAGAAATATCACAAGAAATGGGCAGGGTTTATTAACTTGTATGAAAACAATATCCAAAGACAGTTCCTATCACCTCTCTAAAATGTTGCATCTTTTTAGTTTACTAACTCGCCCCCTGACCTTAACCTGTGATGCTACCTTGATGTTGGGTAAGAGGGGAGCTCCATGACATGGCCAGAATTTTTATGTATTCCCCCCCCCCTTTTTGTTGTTGTTTTTTTTCTCTTTCCACCTGATTTGATGGGTATTGTGGGTTAAATACACCAATTTTCTGACAATATAAATTATGTTTAGACTGTCATAATCATTTCTTTTACAGTGCTTCTTGAAGATTTTAATGTTATTTTTGAACTTGTGACACAAATTATATCTGCCAAATCGCTCTATTTTATTTTCTCACATTCATTTATTTGTAAGAGAAATTGGGTATACAATGAGTGGCTGAAGTGGTATCTTATGGCTATGGCATAGCCTACTATTATATATGCTGACCCAGCTCTGATCCAAGCCTGGCATAGAGATTTTATTTAGAGATCATCTTTTGTTTGACTGACACATTATGTCATGATTGCTTGTTTTTTATGCATAGTATGTAATTGGACATGTGTATGCTTTGTATCGTATTCTTTATTATTTTACTTATATTGTATAAAGGCCCAAATTGCATCCCAATAAAAATAAAAATTAAATTGAAACAATTATTTGATTATGGGCATGATGGGTATATTGTACATACCTGCTCAATTTAAAAAAAGCTAAAAATTTTTTTACCAACCTTGTAATATTTGTATTACTATAAGCAGATTACGACACAAGATTCGTCATATGGAAAATAGTTTTTAAAAACACAATTTTGGCATATCTGATTTAAAAAAAAATGTGCAAAAGATCTTGAACACCAAAAAACAAGATAAAATACCAAACAGTAAAATCTGTTTAACGATGACAAGTGCTGGAAAAAATGCTTTCAAAAACACAAAAGTAGAAAAATTAACATTTGAAGAGATTGATTGTTAAATTGATTTTCTAGATATTTTTAGTTGTGATTTCTGTTTTCATGTATTTGGCTATTAAACACAAAAATGCATATATTTTCAGACCGTCCAATAACAATAAACTGTATAAGAGAGATGAAGAAAGGCCTAATTAATCTAAACCCTATTCATCTGTACATCCAAAATGTTGTTGTTGGCTATTTCAATGTGTATTGTTCATGTGCAAAATAATTGTTTAATCCCAAAATAACTTGAAATGCTTACAAATATGATGAAAAGGTCAATTTGGCATTTTGGCAAATGTTTTGAGATGTCAAATTTGATCAATTAAAATAAATTAAAAATAGTGTTAAAAAGCTGTTGAAAAGTATCTAGAAAGTGGATTGAGATTACCATAAACAGGAATGTCCCATGTTATGCATAGGACTTTCTATCAGTGATAAAATAATGCAGCATTCACAAGCCTAAGTAAAGTTCTTACACCACTTAAATTAATAGTTAGGGGGGATAAAGGAGAGGGTATGATATAAACTTTCAAGTATAGAAAGAGATTCAATAAAAGCTACAGATAAAAATATTTTAACAATAATAGTAATACCAGAACAACCAGTTCATAATCTCAATTTAAAATGTACTAAATTAAGAAGTAATTTGTGAAAGCTGGTCAGTATAATTTTGAGGGGATTCAAGAATGCATTTTATATGTACAAGACTACCCAAAGAAATAATTAAACTAATGCTTCATGGGAAGGCACTATAACCATTAGGATTCTTATCTGCAAAGAAGATACAGTTTTTTATCTATATATTCTATTCAATAGCAATGTTCTAAAACAGTTCTTAGAAGAAAGAGTATGCCAAACTTTCAAACTTAACAGTACATTTTTTTACCATATCTCTTGATTCTATTTCTAATACAAACAAATCCAGCATAGCACTTCCTGGTATCAGAGAATAATAAAAATTATACTCTTAGAAAAATTATACTCTTAGAAATAGACCAATGTCCATCAGTCTCATCTCTCAGCTATTTATGTATTCATTTTGCTCCTTATCCTGCTAAATTATAGTTCCTTGTAAAGGTGTTTGCACTGCCATTCCTTTCCCATGTCCAAGTCTCCTCTTCCAACTGCAAAACTTAAATTTGCTCTGCTATGATAGTCATTAGCCATGCATTTGATGTTGTATAATTTTATCTGTACATTCAAAAAGGATATTCTTTCAAAATGGAATGATTTTTTTGTTCAGTTCAGTTATGCAACAGTACTATTGTAATGCCTTATTAACTGGCAGAGGCATCTGTATACCCAATGTGCCTTGAGGGATATGGCTGCAATTCAATGAGGCGGCCCACAGAAGGTTTTAAAGATCATCTAGGGTTGCAATGTTCCTTGTTCAGAGGAGGATTGCCTAGTATTTCAGGGCTGAAACATACTTTTTAGGTGGGATCAGACTGATAAACTTCAGGAATGTTCTTCTTTTTGAAAAGCACAAATGGGTTAAAAGTGGCTGCTCCCAGGTAGTGGCCTATCAAGGAACAAGCTTCTCTTTCTGTGTATAGTTGTATTATAGCACTTGGAAAAGTCTCTCGAATCATATGCTATTGTCCCATGTGCTCTAGGTGGAGTATCTGTATTTGGCAATTATTGTAACAACAAATATAAATTAAATGTATTTAGCTGTGCAATCCCAAAGTATATCGCTCAATGGGGCTTCTCTCCAACCACCTGTATTGATCCGATTTGATGCACTCCTTTAGTGCAATATGTGGCCAGAGTAAAACACTGTTGTTTGCCCAGATCTCTAAGCACTCCCCACCATCAATGATCTCAAAGTCACACAACCTCCTCCATTAACAGCTATAATGCAGCATGCAGAGAAGGAACAGAAGAGACTCTTACCCCACTCAATGAATTATGTGGTGGACTGGAGGGAGAGGAGCTAACCTTTGTTGCTAGACTTCCTCGATCTCCAGCTTACCATAGGGAGCGGTCCAATGCTCCAATCAGCATACAGTTTAAGTGTAACTATATATGTATCCTGCTCAATAGCCACTGCTGTGATATTCAATCTCAGATTGGAGATACAGCCATACAATCACAAGAACTGCCAAACAAGTAAGCAGGCCAAGACAAGCCAAAAACTCCAAAGTAAAAATTTTCTCTCCTGAAGGGCTGAACAAAGTAGAATATAATAACTAGGGTGCTAAGTATATTAGGGTTCTTGAACAACAACAACAAATGTGGCCTCCCTGCCCAATTTGCCTAGAGGGATATGGCTGTGCTTCAATAAAGAGGCCCACAGAAGGCGGAAATAATTATCTTGTGTATATATATTTCTATCAGATAATGCACCACTTTGCCGAATAGTTTTGTCCAGTCCAAAAATTGGCTGGACAAAATTATTGGCACCTTCTCAAATTGTAAGAAATAATTGCATTCCAAGTTTGTGATGCTCCTGCAATTTGTAAATAAACTCACCTGTATCAATTAACAGGTGCTGACAATATAGAAATCACACCAGCAACCAGTTAAAATGGTGAAAAATTGACTCAACCTTTCTGTGCCACACCGAGCATGGAGAAGAGAAAGAGCAGCAAAGAATTGTCTGAGGATTTGAGAACAAAAATTGTGGAAACGCATGGACAATCTCAAGGTTACAAGTCCATCTCCAGAGATCTTAATGTTCCTGTGTCCACTGTGCGTAACATTGTCAAGAAGTTTACAGCCCATGGCACTGTAGCTAATCTCCCTGGACGTGGATGAAAGAGAAAAATTGATCAAAAATTGCCACAAAGGATTGTTCAGATGGTGGATAAAGAATCACGATCAACTTCCAGACAAATTTAAGCTGACCTTCAGGCACAGGGTACAAATGTGTCAGCTCGCACTATACGTCGCCATCTGAACGAAAAGGGACGCTATGGTAGGAGACCCAGGAGGGCCCCACTGCTGACACAGAAACATAAAACAGCCAGATTGGAGTTTGCCAAAACTTAGCTGAGGAAGCCAAAATCCCTTTGGGAGAATGTGCTGTGGGCAGACTGAACAAAATTACAGCTTTTTGGTAAAGCCCAGCATTCTACTGTTTTCAGAAAAAGAAATGAAGCTTTTAAAGAAAGAATACAGTCCCTACAGTCAAACATGGTGGAGGTTCACTGATGTTTTTGGGTTGCTTTGCTGCTTCAGGCACTGGATGTCTTGACTGTGCGCATGGCATTAGGAAATCTGAAGACTACCAAAGAATTCTGTGGTGAAATGTAGGGCCCAGTGTCGGAAAGTTGGGTCTCCATCAGAGGTCATGGGTCTTACAGCAGGACAATGATCAATCTCATAGAGCACCGGTAGAGAGATCTCAAAACAGCAGTTGGGAAAAGGAACCCTTCCAATCTGAGAGACCTGGAGCAGTTGGCGAAAGAAGAGTGGTCCAAGATTCCTGTAGAGAGGTGTAAGAAACTCATTAATAGTTACAGGAAGCGATTGCTTTCAGTTATTTTTTCCATGGGGTGTGCTACCAAATATTAAATTGAGGGTGCCAATAATTTTGTCCAGTCCATTTTTGGAGTTTTGCGTGGAATGTGTCAGATTTGGCTTTTTTTTCTCCACTTTTTTGTGTCATACCAATACAAACAAAAGAAATAAACATGAGAATGCCTAAACATTTGCAATTGCAATATATATATATATATATATATATATATATATATATATATATATATATATATATATATATATATAGGTATATATATTTATATATTATTTAGTCTTTTTAATTTGATCCTATACTATTAAATCAGTTTGTTTATTTTTATATTTGTGTATTATGAAGGTATGTTAATCAATTAATTTTAACATTTACAATAAGGAATATCTGCATTTGTGCAGTTTTATGCAAAGTTTCACATACGTTTTTAGCAGGGTAACCATATAAAAAATTAACTAATAATTGTTAGAAGCTCACATTTGCCTATAAAGATGTACTTGTCCTGTTTGAACTCAGTTTATATATTATATTCATGATGTGCTGTATATTGACAGCAAATATATGCCATATTTCTGTGATGATCTTTCTGAAGTTCCCTGAAGTCTCAAAACTTAAGTTAACATCCTCTGCTACTACTAAGGGATGGTGGTAATAAGTAGCAAACAAAGTCCTTCTAGCACTTCTGAATGATTTAGAGACGCTTACTTAAAATTCACATTATTAACACCAGGCCCATATAATAACTTTTGTGGGCCATATGCAGTTCTATCTTCATAAGTCTTTTGCTCCATACCTTTCTTTAAAAATTATACTTTACGTCAGCATTGGTATAATGGCAACTGTAATCAAGGCTGGATAGCCTTGTGGGCCTCGTATCCACAATAATTCAGCTGATTCCTGTAGCCAAGCAATGTTGTCACCAAAAGACATTGTCCCCACCTGCATACTGACTTGCCACCCCCCTCACTTCTACCCCCAAGTGTGAACCTCTGTGATCTGAGGCTGAGCCTGTTGTGTGCTATGTTCTTTGGCACAGCTGTCATAAAATTAAAAAAAAAAACTGCTGAGACTATGAGACAACAGACAACCTGCCCCAGAGCAGAAGTGTATTATATTATATATATATTATATTATATATATCATCTATTTACAGTAGGGATTTGGATGTGATAAAAAAATTCAAACATGTTCTTCTGCCCCACATGTTCTTTTTTGTTTTGTTTTAAAAGTAATTAAAACAAGTTTGTGGCCCCCTAAAAATATTGACCTAGTTGCTGTATCTACTGAGTCTCATTGATGTTAATACTGACTAACATACCCCAAAAGCAGAGAATGTGTTGTAGCTTATAACCTTAAAATGCATCAGTGCTGAGACTATAAACTTCATAGCACTTTATGAACATAACTCATGTGAAGCACTTTATTATATTTACTTTTGGAACAAAGTGGAAAATTCTTGCTATTCACTGAAGCACAGAGCACTTTCACCAAAGATTGGTAGTTATGTCTTACTATAGCAAGTTAAGTAGTTAATGTGCCACATACCATAAAACACTGAGCAGTCTTAAGTGTAATTTAGCTGTGGATGTTTAGTGCTTTTCGCAAGATTTATGTTTTACTTTAATGTTAAAATGAATATACTCAGTTTTTCAAAACACACAAAGCAGAAATTCACTACCAAAATCAGTATAGTATGCAGACTTTTAAAGTAGTTTAGCACCGGATTGTTTCATGACGATGATGACATCTTCATTTGTGGATACTCTAAAGCTGACAATTGACCGTTGTTTAAAGCTATGTATATATAAATATTGTAAGATGGTTCTTCCTCTGGTCCATTGAGAAATCACATGGAAAAAAATAGCAGACACCAAAAAGTAGTTAAACCTTGAAAGTCTATAGTTTATTGTGGGTACACAAACACAGTATACATTGCTGCTCCTACCTAACATACTAACAAGTGATCAGATGCATTTTCTGTGCCACCGGCACATTCCAAGACTTGTGTTCCACTTGGTTTCACATTCTGATGCCTATAATTTTGATTTCACTATGTACTGCTCTTAGATTCACAACAGTAACAGTAAGTTAGTTTATGTCTCTAGAACTTGTCTCTTGCCTGACTATACATGTAGACTGCAACTTACAGTATATGATTAGAATAAACCTCTTTGTAGTGACTTTTCTTTGCTACATTCACTTCTAGATGGTTTGTTCCTATATTGTAATAATTTTCCTTTTTGCCATCCAGCATATAATAATAAAACATGTACTTTATAGTTGTGTCCTTTATTTACCATTACAGTTCCTGTATTGCCCCAGCAACATTCAACATTAAGCATAACATCACATGTAAACAGTAAATATTACATAAAGGCCAAAAGTTATCAAGGTCTGTCGGACCTGATCCGACAGTGCGGATAAGGTCCGACAGACCTCACTGAATACGGCGAGCAATATGCTCGCCGTATTCATCATTGCACTAGCAGCTCACAAGAGCTGCTGGTGCAACGCCACCCCCTGCAGACTCGCGGCCAATCGGCCGCCAGCAGGGGGGTGTCAATCAACCCGATCGTACTCGATCGAGTTGATTTCCGGCGATGTCTGTCCGCCTGCTTAGAGCAGGCGGACAGGTTATGGAGCAGCGGTCTTTGTGACCGCTGCTTCATAACTGCTGTTTCTGGCGAGTCTGAAGACATATACGGAGCTTGATAACTAGAGGCCATAGGCTTTTTCTGAACCTCATGACTTGAAATTCTATTATACGGCTAGATTACGAGTTTTGCGTTACGGTTTTAACGCTGAAAAAATGTATGTAAAAACAGTAACGCAGCCATTACGAGGCGTGTCGGTATAGCTATACCGCAAGCATTTTAGCCTGTAACGCAACGTCAATCCCGCACTCAAAAAAATGACGTTTTTGTATGGGATTTCCATAGCGCCAGTATTACAGGTTGTGCGGTGAGGCTAAAAAGCTTGCGTTACAGCCTATACCCACACAATCCATATCGCCATCTTAGAGCAGTAGTTATGGATTTTGTGTAACAAAAATGTTTCGTAAAACTCATAACTAAAATGTTACAAAGCACACTAACACCCATAAACTACCTATTAACCCCTAAACCCCCACCCTCCTGCATCGTAAACACTATTTAAAACTTATTAACCCCTAATCTGCTACTATAATAAAGTTATTAACCCCTATTCCGCCGCTCCCCGCCACCGCCACCACTACCTAAACCTATTAACCCCTAAACCACCAGCCCCCCACATCGCCACTACTAAATAAACCTATTAACCCCTAAACCACCAACCCCCCCACATTGCCACTAATAAATGAAACTATTTAACCCTAAACCTATGACCCCCTAACTTTAAATTAAAGTTACAATATCTCTATCTTAATAAAAACTTACCTGGGAAAAAAAAAACTAAGTTTAAACTAGCAATTAACCTAACATAACTATTATACTAAAATGTTATACTAAAATTAAAATAACGACCAATTAAAAAAAAAAAACTATTATAGGAGTAAATTAGAAAGTTGCTTAAAATTGCATGCTCTATCTGAATCATGAAAGAAAAAAAATTGGGTTCAGTGTCCCTTTAAGTCTAAAATTACAAAAAATACTAAATTACGAAAAATGACAAACAAAATTATCAAAAATTAAAACAATTACACCTAATCTAATAGCCCTATACAAATAAAAATGCCCCACCAAAATAAAGCCTACAATAAACTACCAATAGCCCTTAAAAGGGCCTTTTGTAGGGCATTGCCCTAAAGAAATCAGCTTTTTTACCTTGAAAAAAATACAAAGACCTCCCCAACAGTAAAACCCACCATCCAACCAACCCCCCAAAATAAAAAAACCTAACTCTAACAAAAACCTAAACTACTTATTGCCCTGAAAAGGGCATTTGTATGGGCATTGCCCTTAAAAGGGCATTCAGCTATTTAAAAAAAAAGCCCAAACCCTAATCTAAAAAAAAAACACCCAAAAAAAGTAAAAAAAAACCCTAACACTAACCCCCGAAGATCCACTCACAGTTTCTGAAGTCCGGACATCCATCCACATCCAGGCAGCGAGAAGTCTTCATCCAGGCAGCAAGAAGTCTTCCTCCAGACAGCATCTTCTGTCTTCATCCAGGTGGCATCTTCTATTTTCATCCCAGCGGCGTCTTCTCTTCAACCCGGCGACATGGAGCGGATCCATCCTTAAAGACATCCTGTGCGGAGCCTCCTCTTCATACGGTCACCGCTATACACTGGATCTTCAACGAAAGGGAGCCTTTTCAAAATGGCGTCCCTTGCATTCCTATTAGCTGATGTGATTCTTGAAATTGAAATCAGCCAATAGGATGAGAGCTACTGAAATCCTATTGGCTGTTCAAATCAGCCAATAGGATGAGAGTTACTGAAATTCTATTGGTTGATTTAAATAGTCAATAGAATTTAATTAGCTCTCATCCTATTGGCTGTTTAGCTGATTAAGAAAGACCTTTGGAAGCCCAGGATCCCCTGAAATTGTCCATGCAATAAGTTGGAGAGAACCTTGAAGTACTAGGTCTTGAAAATCTCTGTTTGGATCCAACAGGAGGTAAGGAACAAGAGGTAAAAGAACTGGAAACTAAATTGACATTTCCAGAAGAGATGGGTAACAAGATTAGGTCAGCCAGAACAGGGATTTCAGAAAAACAGAAAAAACAAAATATTGTTCCTCCTGACGACATTCAAAACACGAGAAATCATCAAAAAAGGTGGAAAGCCATACGCTCCCTGAAGGGGCTAGGTCTGAAGAAATGCATCTACTGCCAACACTTCTGGACTGGACGCCAGTTGTATAAGGGAAGAATCTGATAATTCAGATGAGACGCAAATAAATCTATTGAGAAAGGACCTCTGATAAATTGTACATTTTGAAAAATATCTTGATGTAATCTCCAATCGCTTGAGTCTGATATATACCGGGAACCCCAATCTGCAGCTGTATTGGAGAGACCCAGAATATATTCCGCTCAAATGGATATGTTGTTCTGAAGATATTGATGGACAAAATTCTTTGTGATATTGGATAATTGTTTGGAATGAGTTCCACCCAAGCGATTCAGATAACGAACTGACAAAATATTGTCCATCCTTAAAAGAATAGAAATGGAAGAACTTTGTTTGATATAGCTTTTTATCGCAAAAGAACCTGCAATCAATTCCAGACTATTTATATGAAAATTGTGTTCTAAAATTGACCATTTGCCCCCAGTTATTTGAGAACCACATCTGGCACCCCAGCCTGAATTGATTGCATCTGATTCTATTAAAACATCTGGGGCTTTTTCGAATATAGCTTTGCCATTCCAAGCTTCTATATTGGAAAGCCACCAAATCAATTCAGTTCTGGCTTCTTCTGACAAAGAAATCCTGTGAGAATAAGAGAAACCCTTCCTTAAAAAAAAAACATTTTTAATCTCTGTAAAACTCTGTAATGTAATGGTGCTGGAAAAATTGCTTGAATTGAGGAAGAAAGAAGTCCCACAATTCTCGCAAGAGTCTTGATTGGAAAATATTTTTTCTTTAAAAGATGAGAAATTTCTAATTTTATTTTCTTTACTTTCTCCAATGAAAGGTCAATAAAGTATCTATTAGAAATACAAAAAAAGTAAACTTCTGGGAAGGTAAAAGAACTGATTTTTTGTAATTGATAAGAAAACCTAAGTTCTTCAAAATATTCAAAGTCATTTTTAACTGTGATAGAAGAAGAGAAGGATCCTGATTCATAAGAATTATGTCGTCCAAATAAATGATTAGACCAATACCTCTTTGTCTCAACCAAGCTACTACGGTTTCAATTTTTTTGTGAAAACCCAAGGAGCTGATGACAGACCAAAAGGGAGACAAGTAAACTGCCAAATCTGATTTCTCCAAACAAAATGTAGCAAGTTGCGATGAGAAGGATGAATAGGACCTGTTAAATAAGCGTCTGTTAAATCCAGTTTTACTAACCAGTCTTTGTCCATAAGACAATCTCTCAGAAGATGAATTCCTTCAATCTTGAAATGATTGTAAGAGAGGATTCCTCAAATTTATAATGATGAAGGAGAGGAACTCGTATAAAGAAATGTTAGCATAGGTTGTATACATCCCTGAACAGTTGACTCTTTAGGGAGCGCTTGAAGCTTTCAAAAATAGGGAAGAGTCTTGTGGAGCGAGGCAGAGAGTTCCACAAGATGGGAGCCAGTCTGGAGAAGTCCTGTAAATGGGAGTGTGATGAGGTAACAAGAGAGGAGGAGAGGAGGAGGTCATGAGCAGAGCAAAGGGGACGGGAGGGAGAGTATCTGGAGACCAGGTTTGAGATATAGGGGGGAGCAGTGCAGTTGAGGGCTTTGCTTGTCAGAGTGATAATTTGTGTTTGATCCTAGAGGCAAGAGGAAGCCAGTAAAGGGATTGGCAGAGAGGTGCAGCAGATGAAGATCGACGTGTAAGGAAGATGAGCCTGGCAGAGGCATTCATTATGGATTGTAAAGGAGCTAGGTGGCAGGTGGGGAGACCAGAGAGGACAGAATTGCAGTTATCAAGGTGAGAGTGGATTAAAATCTTAGTTGTGTCTTGTGTAAGGAAGTGTCTAATTTTAGAGATGTTTTTAAGTTGGAAGCGGAGGCTTTAGCCATAGAGGCCCATTTATCAAGCTCCGGATGGAGCTTGAGGGCCCGTGTTTCTGGCGATCAAGCACGATCAGGTTGATTGACACCTCCCTGCTGGCAGCCCATTGGCCGCGAGTCTGCAGGGGGCAGCGTTGCACCAGCAGCTCTTGTGAGCTGCTGGTGCAATGCTGAGTATGGAGAGCGTATTGCTCTCCACATTCAGTGATGTCTGTCGGACCTGATCCGCACTGTCGGATCAGGTCCGACAGACATTTGGTAAATCGGCCTCAAGGACTGAATGTGAGGAGTGAAAGAAAGATCTGAGTCAAATGTGACCCCGAGACATCAAGCATGCTGGGTAGGGGTAATGATGGAGTTGTCAACAGCTATAGAGAGATTGGGGGTGGAGATTTTTGAAGAAGGTGGGAAAATAAGGAGCTTAGTTTTGTAGAGAGAGGACATCCAGGAAAAGATGTGAGAAAGCCAGTTAGTGACACGGGTTAGCAAGGAAGGAGATTTTGGTGTCGTCGGCATACAAATGATATTGGAAACCATGGGACTTTATTAGGGAACCTAGTGATGACGTGTAGATTAAGAAGAGAAGGGGACTGAGGACAGAGCCTTGCGGTACTCCGACAGAAAGTGGTGATGGGGCAGAGGAGGCCCCAGAGAAGGCTACACTAAATGTACGGTTTGACAGGTAGGAAGAGAGCCACGAGAGTGCTGTGTCAAAGAATTTTAAGGATTGGAGGGTTTGGAGCAAAAAAGGGTGGTCAACAGTGTCAAAGGCTGCGGACAGATCAAGGAGGATAAGCAGAGAAAAATGCCTTTTGATTTTGCTGTAAGTAGGTCATTGGTAACCTTAATTGCTTTCTCTGTGGAGTGATGGGTACGAAATCCAGATTGCAGTGGTTCAAGGAGGGAGTTTGATATAAGGAAATGGGATAGGCGTGCATATACTAGTTTTTCAAGAAGCTTTGAGGGAAGAGGGAGGAGTGAAATAGGGTGGTAGTTGGATGAGGAGGTAGGATCAAGGGAAGGTGTTTTTAGGATAGATGTGACTAGTGCATGTTTCAAAGATGAGGGAAATATACCGGTGCTGAGGGAGAGGTTGAAAATGTGTGTGAGTATAGGGGTAATCGTAGCAGAGAGGGAGGGGAGTAGCTGTTAGGGGATAGGGTCAAGGGGACAGGTAGTGAGGTGAGAACGCAGTAGAAGTGCCGAAACTTCTTCCTCAGTAACAAGGGAGAATGAGCTAAGTTTAAGGTTATGTGGGTTGTGGTTGATTGAGAGCATTTGGGGGGTTGAGAGGATAGAATTATGTTGAGAGCTGATTTTGTTTCTGATGGAGTCGATTTTGTAAATTAAGTGGCTGGCAAAGTCTTGAGCTGACAGAGAAGTTGTATTAGGAGGTGGGGGAGGGCGGAGAAGAGTATTGAAAGTGGAGAACAGACGTTTTGGGTTTGAAGAAAGATTAGAGATGAATAGAGAAGTAGTGTTGCTTATGGAGATTTAGGGCAGAATAGTAGGAGTTCAAGATGAATTTGTAATAAAGAATATCAACTGAACTCCGAGATTTTCTCCAGTGCCGCTCAGCAATACAGGAACATCTGCATAGGTACCTTGTCAGAGGAGTATGCCAGGGCTGAGGATGAGTGTGTGATTTCTGAGCTATGGTAAGAGGGGCCAGATTTTAAAAGGAAAGAAAGTGTGATGGCACTACTAAAGTAAAGAGGGATGGGCTAGTAATAACCAGAAAGTAGCCTTATATTTATTATTTAATGCCCTTGAGTGCTGTGTACTTGAACGCAATGTAGAGTTAGTGACCAAGTAGTCACAAGAAAGAGTACACTTGAGAGCACTCACCCCCTCATAAATTCATAGAGGTGTGGCGTGTTGTGTGTGAAAGAATTGACACATTAAAAACATAAACACTTTAATAGAATTCGGAAAAGCCGGTTCACCCGGCGAAACATGTCAGGAGAAGGGGGAATTGGGTCCCCTCTATTTTAGAGTCTGGATGAACTGTTAGCTATGTAAAATCTGATATCTGAGCTGACGATCAAACGTATACTCAGATTAGCCAGTTAGCCATATGATTTCAGGAGTAATACTCCATATATTGAGACTTGACGTCTCTTAGAGTGGTCACAGCTGTTACCGCTGCCCTCCCGGGTCTGTCTTATTACTATTTAAATTACTATTGAATAGCAACACTGTTGCGTTATAGGTTGCAACAGTAATATTGTTGTGGTATAAGGTTGGAAATATATTGTTATAATTTACCTACAATACTATACTGGGGGTCTTTATACAAACCATTATTTGACTACTGGGTAGTGCAAAAATAGGACTAAGATTTTAAGTTATTTTGACCTGACAGTATTTGATTTATCCTTTACTCTATCCATAACCTACAAGCAAACACTTTGTTTTTACATTGCCTGACAGACCGCTACAGCGGGTATTGATACCGATAAAACAGAATCACATCACATGGTACTTAAGCAATGTGAATTTAGCTAAGCAAGCAATGATCCTCAAACAAATACACGATAAGGATCAGAGCAAATTTGTGGCCTGAACGATTTAGAATACAATTATTTGCTTACATATTATAGAGAATCGTTACATTGATATTGAGCTTTCTGTGTACATTACTCACTATCGTTATTGATAGCGCAATACCCTTTAATTATACTGAGTCTTGTGGAATATAGTTAATAACTATCACAATATGGCTATCACTTCTGGACTGTGATTAAGTCAGCCTAAGGATACTGATAACAACTAACAGTGATTACTATTACAACTATTAGTCCTAACAGTAGCAAGCTGCTTAGCAGCTCTTTCTACATCAGAAAATCTTATGTACCCGAGTATAATTGTTTTCCCTTTACACAGACTAACACAGCAATATGGTATTACAGAGGAATGTTACAACCTGTAAGAATAACTAAACCAAGTTATTAGAAGATATACCAATATTGTTTTAAAGAGGTAACCTATGCCTAGCATGTCAACCTATGATGCTCAACACTCATTTTGATAATTTGACTTAGATTTGACCTATGAGCAGCGGCTAATAACCAATAGAACTAAAATAGGAGTTAATACATAATAAGTAGTAGCACTGTATTAACCATATATAATTAACTCTTTTGGGTTAATATCATTACATTTAGTGCTCATCTATTAGTACTCCTCATTTATTTGGTTCACTCTCACAATCTGAGACGCCAATCATATTTGCAATAACTGACTGACCACAAATATTACTAATACAGTCAGATATTCTCAGACGTATTACACAATACTACCTATCAGTTCTCCAGTGTTTTTAAAATACACCCAGTTTTTAAATAAATTCTATTAACCCTTTAAGGACACAGCTTTCAGTTTGCTCAATTGTTTTATGATGGAAAAATTCCGTCATATGTCCTTAAGAGGTTAAAGTGTTTATGTTTTTAATGTGTCAATTCTTTCACACACAACACTCCACACCTCTATGAATTTATGAGGGGGCGAGTGCTCTCAAGTGTACTCTCTTGTGACTACTTGGTCACTAACTCTACAAGAGGGGCCAGATTGTCAAGGACGTATGTAAGGGTGGAATTATAGTGGCAGATAGATTGGTCAGGTCAGGAAAAAGAGAAGGATGAGAGAAGAGGTTCGAAGGAATTAGCAAGCTGTTGCTTATCTAATGACATAAGGCTTCTGTGAAGTTTGGTGTGAGGAGTAGAAGGAGGGAGAGTTGTAGGGAGGGATGATATGTTGCAAGCAAGGAGATGGTGGTCAGAAAGAGGGAGTTTGTGAAGTTTGAGAGAGTGCATCGATAGCTAAAGATCAGGTCAAGAGAGTGATCGTCTGTGTGAGTGGGAGAATCAGTCCATTGTGACAAACCGAAAAAGGAAGTGAGTTGCAGAAGTTGTTTTGCAGATGAGGCAGTGGGATTGTCAAGAGGGATGTTGAAGTCGCCAAGAATGAGGGCAGGGGTGTCTGAAGAAAGGAAATAAGGTAGCCAGGCAGCAAAGTGATCTAGAAATTGAGTTGAGGAGCCATGGGGTCAGTATATGACTGCAACACGTATAGAGAGAGGAGAGAATAAGCGAATCATGTGGGTTTCGAATGAGGAAAATGTGAGGGAAGAGATAGGTTGTATTTGTTGAACGGTGCAATGAAGGAAAGTAAAATACCTACACCACCTCCTTGCCTATTACCAGACCTAGGAGTGTGGCTAAAGTGGAGACCCCCATGTGACAGAGCAGCAGTGGATGCTGTGTCTATGGGAGAGAGACAGGTTTCTGTTAGGGCCAGAAGGTTAAGGGAGCGAGAGATAAAGAGGTCATGTATAGAAGTGAGCTTGTTGCAAACAAAGCAAGAGTTCCAGAGTGCACAAGTGAAAGGGGTAGTTGCTTTTGATACAAGAGAAATGTGACTAAGGTTGGCAGAGTTTTGTTTTCTGAGTCTATGGGACAGTACACATGGATGTGCACGGCTAGGCAGTTGTTGGGGACCAGGATTAGGGGAGATGTCACCAGCAGTTAGTAAAAGCAAGAGGGAGAGTGACATGAGATGAGATACAATTTTGTAGTGATGAGATTTTTTTCTGAGATGAGGTGTTGGGGGAGAGAGAGTGTTTAGGAATAGGTAAAGTTCATGAGCACAAAAGTAAGGTGAGTTTAAGAGAGATGGGCTAATGAACAGTGCAGATGGAGAGGGAGGAGTAATTGAATAATGTATTTTGCTATAGAGACAAGAGGCAGCAAAAAGGAATGTGAATATATTGAGCATTTTTACAAAAGTGGGAACCAATTAATCACATAAGACACAGTTTTACAGTAGCAGTTGCATAAGGAAACAATGAGGTACATAAAACATAATATTACAAAAGTACTTGCCTTGTGTCTTGCCCCTTGCCCAATCCTTGTATAATTCTTGTATAATTCTTGTATATTTCTATTGTTAATGCCTCACTTATAAAATGTTCACTTAATTCTTGTATAATTCTATTGTTAATGCCTCACTTATAAAATGTTCACTTTAAAAATGTGAACATATGCTATTGTTACAATGTACACTGCCCAGGCCGTGGGCAAGATTTATCAAAGTGTGAATAAGAAAATTCTCACATTTGTCGTAAAAAAAAAACTCACAAATAATATCACCATATTTATGAAAGGTTATGCGCCAATAAAGTTGCAACTTTTCATATGTGCGAACAAATTAACTCATGACCATTCGGAAGTCTTAAATATATGCAAATAAGTTGTCTGGAAATGCCTAATTCTTGTATTAATCTCTATTGGCATTTTAAAATGCCCGTATATATTCGCAGTTCTCATATATTTATGAAAAGTGGTGCATGCAATATTCACTGCTTTTAATCTCGCCAATTTGTAGGTTGCGAGGAGTGAAAAATAAAGAGCGATATTGTTGTTTGTCTGGAGGGAAAATGGAAATATGTCTTTTTCTTGCTGTATCTAGGGTTATAAATTGCCCACAACAAGGTGCAGAACCTGAATAATATTAATAATGAAATAACTAAAAGGTATACACAAATTTATAAAAAAGTAAAATAATTTAAGTGCAATTGAAATAAGTGTATTTAAAAGAACGAAGAAAAGCTCCAAAAAACGGGCAACCTTCCTCAATGAAAGAGAGCCAAAGAAGGGGCAAAATAAAAATTAATTTATTATATAAGAAATAACATTCTTACACACGATCACTTGATTAAAACAACAAACCATTTACCTGTGTCTAAAATTAAGATTGATAAATAAAGTGAAAATGAAATTTTCACAAGAAAACTAGGATCAGCCATTCGCTTGACATCGCAAAAAAGTTCTAGAATTTTAATAAATACTGGCAACATTTTTGACTTCACACATTGCGAACTATTGTGGAAATAATCGCAACTTTTTAGGCACATTTTTTCGGGGCTTGATAAATTTTGCCCAATCCACCCCTGTGCAATGCACCTCCTAAACTAGTGTGAAATATATGCAGGTAAGGCAGTCAGCTGAGTCCACTAAATTTAGTTGATTGCTAATCAAAGACAATTTGAAAGGCCATTTGGAAAGTTAAATTCTGGTCTGGTCAGGGTAAGATGTTAGGTAAACAGACAATAAAATTTGGAGGAGGTTAAAGCTATGGCATAAGACAGCTATACATTTTAGAATAATAGCAAGTATTTATAAGGATTGAGCATCACATGGCAATTAACAAAACAATAGAATTAAGACATTGGATAACAGTACAACAAATGTAGGACTAAATTATCAACCTAAAATAAATTAAAGACAATTAAAACAGAAAATAAATAAACTTTATTCTTAAATGAAAATAAATATACAGTATATAGAAGTAACTTTCAAATACTTATCCTTTGAGAGCAGCAAAGTGAAAAGAGGCAGTTGGGATAATATTTGGACAGTTTATAACAGAATTAACTTTTCTGATTGGTCTGCTGTAGATCACACCATCCAGGGTTTCATTGGTCACTATATTAATTTCTGTTCTTTCTATGTTAAATATTTAATTGTTCATTGTTACTTTTAATGGCTGTTGAACAGTAAAGGAAAAGGCTTATGCAAAATAGGAGTCTCTGTTCTTGTAATAAAATTCAAATAGGACATTTAAAGAGAACATTAGAAATACTATTACAAATATATAGATTCAAATTTTTCGTATTAAAATATTGCATAATTAGAATATTACGTTTAAAGAGAGCTTAGAAATACTATTACAAATATATAGATTTGATTTTTCGAATTTGAATATTGCATAATTTAAATCGAATTATTAGAAAAATTCTAATCGAATATTACATTTAAAGGGACACTGAACCCAATTTTTTTCTTTCTTGATTAAGATAGAGCATGCAATTTTAAGTAACTTTCTAATTTACTCCTATTATCAATTTTTCTTTGTTCTCTTGCTATCTTTATTTGAAAAAGAAAGTCCAGAACCTTGGACAGCACTTGTTTATTGATGGATGAATTTATCTATCAATCAGCAAGAACAACCCAGGTTGTTCACCAAAATGGGCCGGCATCCAAACTTACATTCTTGCTTTTCAAATAAAGATACTAAGAGAATGAAGAACATTTGCTAATAGGAGTAAATTAGAAAGTTGCTTAAAATCACATGCTCTATCTGAATCACAAAAGAAGAAAATTGTGTTCAGTGTCCCTTTAAGAAAAGCATTACAAATTCTATTACATTATATGAACGTTAGAATGTTGTGCAAACATTCAAATGTCTACATTTCTAAACAAACGAATGAATGTATTGAAATTTGTTTAAATGTTCGAATATTGCCAAACATTCGCCCATCCCTACTTGTAATTACAAAAGAATGTTATGCATTCCTCTAAAAAATTAACATATCGACTTCCGGTGGGCGGAGCTAGCGGCTGGCAGCAAGGGAGAAGAGCTCCGCAATTCAACTCTAAATATATCCTATTTTCTGCTGCCAGCTGCCTTTTCCCACGTTGCCGCCTTGTTGGGTAGCTTGAATAGGACCCCAACCGGCCAGGACAGGATCGTGAAGGGCCGAAAATCGCCCTTGCCTCGGAAGGCATTTATAACTGCGCCACGCTGCGCACCTAACGGACCTCGCGGGCGCCATCTTGGAGGATTCCTCCCCATCTCCACACCCGTCTCAGCCCTGACGGAGCTGCAAAATCATACAGGCTAAGGTGTACACCAGCAACGCTACATGTTACCGGTTAGGCCGGACTATCTACCCTTGCGACGGCTGCAGAGGGGACAATAACAAGCGGTACTCAGGTAACATGCAGCCTAAAGGGACACTGCAGGCTAACTGATTAACTCACTTTAAAAGCAATGCCGATGGTAACAGACTGCACCTAAATAAACCGGCCTGCTTCACTTTACTTTAGAAGAATTATAACAGGGCACAAGTTTGTAAATAACTGGGGGCCTGGGATAAAGAGCTGCAGCGCTGGAGCTGTGAACAAACCCAGCAACTTCTGAACGTATAGTGGCTTGACAAACAGAACACTTTACCCCATTGCATAGCTGGTATAGCTAAATTTTTTCAGGACTATATTTATGGTCTATGTCTTCTGAGCGGGGCAAAAATTTCTTCTTACTGCGTAGCTGGTATAGCTAAATTTTTATATCTGTCTCTTGTGATCCTGTGATTGTACTTGAGGCCTGCAACTTCTGAATGAATAATTTACCAGACAAGTGATACACTTTACAGTTTCATAACTACCCCAGAGAACTTTTCTTATTGCACTTGGGACTAACATTTCTGGTGTGAGACAGGAGGGGAGTGGAGCCTGTTGGGCAGGAGGAATACTTTTGTGGTGAATGCAGCTTAATTGTTTGTTTGTTTCTTACTCATCTTTCTCTCTCACAACCTGAGGGGCTGTTGCATCACACAGAATTACAGTGCCACTTCATGGTATATTCACAACATTCCAGCAATCTCAGTCCTTTTGTATAATTTGTTCTATGAAAGTGGACGAGTATTTTCACAGGCTTCCTTCGCCTTCAAGTAGCACCATGAGTCAAAGATCAAAAAATCAGGAAAAGAGGCACAAAATCCTTATAGAAACAGAGGCAAACACCTCACTTGCAGATATTGAAAATAATTCACCAGGTGATCACTCCTCACTCTTGCAAGAGCTTAAAGCATTCTTCTTACCAAAGATGGACAGTTTGCAAGCTGGTGTTGATATCTTAACCAGCGAGGTGAGGCTTTTTTCTACATGTATGTCTGCTGCAGAACAGAGAATCTCGGGGGTTGAGGATAGGCAACAAGAATCAGAAATTTCATTGAAGCACTTACTGAAACAGAATCAACAGCTAATGGATAAAGTAGAAGATCTAGAGAACCGCAGTAGACGGAATAACCTGCGAATTGTGGGTGTTCCTGAATCCATCAAGGACAAAGACCTATTGGAGTTCACCGCCTCAACCCTTCCAAAGCTTCTAGGTCTGCCTCCAGATTGCCTGCCACTGGATATTGAAAGATCACACCGCATTGGCCCTAACAGATATTTGGACAACTCCAAGGAAAAACCACGACAAGTAATCTTTAAGTGTTTAAATTTCCAGGACAAGCTAGCCATTCTCAGAGCATACAGAGCAGCTAAAGAAGTCACTTATGAAGATCACCGCCTCTTGTTATTTCAAGACTTCTCGGTGGAAGTCACTAAAAGACGCAAAGACTTTGCCTCACTTTGTTCCACCCTGCATGAACAAGGGCACAGATTTGCTCTCATGTTTCCAGCTACCCTGAAGATCCAGACCCTTTCAGGTCCAAAAACTTTCCATACGCCTGCAGCAGCGCAAGCTTTTCTGTCAACAGAGCGAAGGCAGGATAATGGCTGATGAGACTCTAACAAGTATCAATGTTCTCAATTTTTGCATAAAATATATCTCATGATGTGCATTGTTTTTCAGAGATCCTGGTTATGGTTGATAGTTCTAAGTTGGTGTGTACGCTTGTGGGGCTTGGGGAGGGAGCACTGGGATGCCAAGGCTCTTTCTGCTCTTAGGTACTTGCCTTTGTTGGAAATACTCTCTTACGTCAATGGCGTTTGCAGGTGTTGCAGTGCCTCTTCTCCGGCCCGTGTGAGCGACATAGGTTTCATAATAAGTATAGTTGTTCATATGGTTTGTTTTCCTAATACTCTCAATGTTTGCTCTAGTCCCAGCTCTTACATACACCATTTTATTAAGGCTATGCAACACCCCCCACAGTACATTAATCATGGTTCAGAAAGGTATGCTATTGGTGGAGTCCCTGTTCATCTTAGGTTTCCCCCTCCCTTTCCTGTATGCTTGGCCCTTGACCTACATTTAGCACCTTTGGACGGCGATCCCCTGTCTGCCCTCCAACTCCTGTTGTCCACTGCCGTTGGTGCCGCAGGGATACTTTGTTCCGGGGGTGTTGATTCTGAGTGCATGCTATGTAATCTCCCACCTCAATCCTTATCTGGCCACTGTATGTCTGATCCCTTCCCTTTGCCCTGCGCTGCATCCCTTGAGGTAAAACTGTACCTTGAAATGTTGAGTATGTTTTTCAATATAAATGTAATCGTGATTGGAAATTTTTGGTCTCAATACAGAACATCTAATCATTGTATGTCTGGCCCCATTGTCCTGCCCTATACTGAGCCTCTTGAGGTTATTTTATATTTTGCAATGTTGAATATGTCTTGCACTGTATATGCGGCTGTGGTTGGAAAACTCCGGCCTCAGCACAATATTAATGCTGCTATGTGTTCTTGCTTTCTCTGCAGCTGCTGTGGGACCAGTGCCTGGGGGCCTCTGGCTCCCCCTCCTCCGCCACACCGCCAACTAACGAAAGCTCATCACTGCCATCACACAAACGTAAGTCAAAACACAAAGCCTATACTCATTGCATTCAGTGTAACATCTAGATGGGCTCCCCTATCGGGCCGCATATTTTTCACCACTATAAGCTTTAGACATGACACCCCTGCACCCCTTGCATTTAATGTAACACCTAGATGGGTTTCCTTACCGGGCTGCATGTTTTTTACCACTATAAGCTTTAGACATGTTACCTCCCATTAAAGTCATTGCTTGGAATGTAGGGGGCATCACGTCCCCGGCAAAGAGGAGCATGATTCTTCACCACTTAGACTCATTACGGGCTGACATAGCTTTGCTCCAAGAGACGAAACTGACAGCTGAGGAACATGAGAAGTTAAAAATATGTTGGGTCGGACAAGTTCTAAGCTCCCCTACGGAGGGTAGGAAGAGGGGGGTTGCAGTCCTAGTACGTAAAGGTTTAGCAGCTGCTTTTCTAAGGTAGAGATAGACAAGAAGGGGAGATTTATAGTTGCCTTACTCCAGATTGACACTTCCACATACACCCTTTGCAATGTTTATGGCCCCAATGCATACGACCCTGACTTTTGGACGAACCTTCTAGCCATATTGGCCACATACAACGCTCCTATAATTATGGGGGGTGATTTCAACTTGGCCCAGGCTCTCCCCCTGGATAGGTTTAAGGACCCTTCTGTCTCAAACACCCTGAAGATAAGTATGTCTAGATATAAACGTGAGGTATCCCTTGTTGGCTACTTTAAAGAAACTTTGAACCTGGTAGATGTGTGGAGAGCTAGAAACCCTGTTGAGAGAGATTTCACTTGCCTTTCTAAAACGCACCATACCATGTCGCGTATTGATTATTTTTTAACTGCACCAAGTATTATGCCACAGATTTCTTCCACAAATATAGGTCAAGTTACTATTTCAGACCACGCCCCAGTCACTCTGATCCTTCAGCCTCAGCTTCCTAAGCCTCCAAATAATAATTGGAGATTCCCTCTTCACCTTTATAACAATATTGAGTTCCGTCATCATTTAAGGGCCTCCTGGACACACTATGCGTCGGACAATGCTTCCCACTTAGGAACTCCAGATTTATTTTGGCATGCCTCCAAGGCGGTGATGAGAGGCCACATAACCTCTTTTACAGCGCATCATAACAAGCAGCTTAAGAGGGTGGATGGTGCTCTTCTTTCTCAGCTCACTGAGGCCTACAATAATTATCTATCTACCCCTACGTTACTGACTAGGAAAACGTACTATGACCTTAAGCAGACTAGGGATACATACCTCGCTCAACAAGACAACAAAGTCAATATTCACAGACAGGGTCGTTATTATCAGCATGGCAATAAGGCCGGCAGGTTACTCGCCAAATTGGTTCACTCTTATAAGCCTAAGTCCCAGATTCTAGCTATTAAATCCAGGAGTAACATAACTGTTGACTCTAAGGAAATCATGGCAGAATTTGTAGACTATTATACTTCCCTATATTCTCAACAACTAATTCATCTAGAAGCAAAGCACCATTTTTGGGACGCAGTGCAACTCCCCACCCTTACGGAGGACCAGACCTCCCTCTTAAACTCCAAGATACAGCCTCGGGAGGTTCTTAGGGCCATTCGGCAGAGCAAGCTGGGCAAAGCGGCGGGCCCTGATGGGCTGCCCGCGGAATATTTTAAGTTATTAGATGAGGAGCTGGCCCCTGTCCTATCATCCCTGTACTCTGCGTATCTGGCTGGCACTGAGCAAATGAATGACAGATTTTCTGAAGCCAACATTTGTCTTCTATTGAAACCCGATAGGGATCCCATTCATACCTCCTCATATCGCCCGATTTCATTGTTAAATGGAGATTATAAACTTCTGACAAAGATTTTGGCAGATAGGTTGGCGACGGTTTTACCACATATAGTTCATGCCGACCAAACTGGCTTCGTAAAAGGAAGGTCATCTGTCAGCCTGTGGAAGATAATCTCACCCCTGTAAAGGAGAGAGGGAATTTTTAGGACCACAACTGCAGGCTTAGGAGTGTTGTGAAAGTATCAGTGATTCTGTGTAAGTGAGGGAAGGCAGCAAGGTTCAGAATCATTAGATACAGTTCACTTTTATTATAAGGATAGGTGTGACAATGGCTGAGACCTCAGAGCGTATAGCCCCACTCAGTATTGACAAACTGGTTCCCACATATAACAACAAGCAATTGCAAGTTAAAGTTTTAGACAGACCATATCTAATCATAAGTGGCAGCAGACATAGTGTACAACTTTAAGGCAACAAATAGAGCTAATGAGATTTAGGTAGTAGTTAGGTATTGAAACTGAACAAATAAGAATATAGGTAGAATAGAGCGTTTAAATATGAAGGAATCCTAACTAAGATTCTGAGACATGTCAGGAGTAATTACTGAATATTCGTAAGTTACTGCGGTATGAGTATGAAGGAAGCGCTTTTGAGACTTACTAGTAATAGTAATGGGTGAGGTCTGTCCGGACAGAGCGAAGTTCCCCTGCAGAGTTTGGGGAAATTGCAGCGTGTGCGATGGCGTGTGACGTCACCGCTTGCCGGTTCCGGTCCTGTGTTTGGTAGAGAGGTGAGCAGCGTCTGTCTCAAAGGTTGCAAGGAGGTTAGAGGGTGAGAAGCTGGATTCAACAATCAAGCAATTTGGTATGAGTAGGAGGGAAATTTAAACTGCTTGTTGGGGAGGAGTTATGTAAGTGTGAAAAGACACAGCTATACAAAGGATAAGGCAAAGAACTTAGGCAGTTATGACAGGACCCCCCCCCCAAAGATCAACTCCGGGGATCGAGTCCAGGACGATCAGGATAACGTTCATGGAACCTGGCCACCAATCGGGGGGCAGAGAGATTGGAAGCCGGTTCCCAGGAGTCCTCCGAATCAGGGTAGCCCTTCCAATGGACCAGATACTGAAGCTGCCCACGAAAACGTCGGGAGTCCAAGACATCTTGTACCTCATACTCCAGGGTGGCATCCTGTAGATGAGGAAGTAGAGGAATAGAAGGATCATGGTGACGAAGTTGTCTATAAGGCTTGAGGAGAGACACATGAAAGGTAGGATGGGATTTCAGATTTGCTGGTAACGCGAGGGTAACAGCGTTCATATTCACAATTTTTATGATGGGAAATGGTCCAATGAAGCTGGAAGATAATTTCCTGGAAGGAAGGGGTAAATGTAGATTACGTGTTGATAACCAAACGTAGTCACCTACTCTATATTTAGGCGAGGAAATCCTTTTTTTATCAAAATGGAATTTATAGCGATCCTTGGCGATGCGAATATTTTCAGCAGTTAGTGAAAAAGATTCACTAATAGTGTTGATGAGGTCATTCACAACAGGACAGCTGTTGCTGTCCATAGAATCCCATTCAAAAGAAGGATGGAAACCATAATTAATGAAGAACGGTGTGAACTTTGTAGAGGAATGGATGGAATTGTTGAAGGCGAATTCTGCGTATGGTAGTAGTTGGGTCCAGGTATCTTGTTTAGCTGAAATGAAACATCTCAAATATTGTTCAATGCACTGGTTTGTCCTTTCAGTCTGGCCATTAGTTTGGGGATGGAAAGAGGTACTGAGACGTCTAGAAATACCCAATGAGTGACAAAGTTGTTTCCAGAATTGGCTGGTGAATTGAGTTCCCCTATCTGAGGTGATACTATTCGGGAGTCCGTGATACTTGAATATATGATGTATCATTAAGGAAATGGTTTCAGAAGAAGTTGGCAGCTTATGGTAGGGCACGAAATGTGCCATTTTACTAAATAGGTCTACGACTACTAATATGGTGTTATTCCCTTCAGAAATAGGTAGGTCGACTATGTAGTCGATTGCTATGTCCTTCCAAGGACGGTCAGGAGTCGGTAATGGGATCAATTTTCCGTAAGGGGGAGTCCTCCCTTTTTTTGTAGTTTCGCAGATTAAGCAGGTTTTAACGTAATCCTCAACATCAGAGAGGCAGGTAGGCCACCAAAAGAATCTGGAGACTAATTCTTGAGTTTTCTTTATGCCCATGTGTCCAGCAGATGGAGAATCATGTAAAGTTTTTAAGACTGTTGCTCTGAGACTGTTGGGTACATAGATTTGTTGTTGATAATAATACAACCCATCCGAGTGTAAATCCAAGACCTGTAATGGTTTATTTGAGTCAGCCTGTTGTGCTGATTTGAACTGAATGTTTTGTTCTGTAGTTAAAGCTAAGAATCTGTCAAGAGGAATTAAAGGTGAAAGGTTTGGATGTGACACTTGGTCCACCAAGTGTCTTGAAAGGGCATCAGCCTTCTTGTTCTTGTTTGCAGGACGGTAGGTGATAAGATAATTAAATCTAGCCAAGAATAGGTTCCATCGGACCTGTCGTGCGCTAAGAGTCCTATTAGATTGTAGGTATTCTAGATTTTTGTGATCCGTGTAAATCAAGATTGGAAGAAGGGTCCCTTCTAGAAGGTGTCTCCATTGTTCCAATGATGTTTTGATTGCTAACAGTTCTTTATCACCTATTGGGTAGTTTATTTCAGCTGAATTAAGAATACGTGAATAGAAGGCAACAGGATGCAGAGGATCTTTTGGAGTCTGCCTCTGTGAGAGGATTGCTCCTAAAGCATAATTAGATGCATCCACTTCCAAGATGTACTGCAACTCAGAATTAGGGAATTGGAGGATAGGGGCCGTAGTGAAAGCTTTTTTTAAGAAGTTGAATATTTCTTCTAAATCATCGTTCCATTTGAAGTGTGTGTCAGATTTGGTCAAGTTAATTAATGGTCTAGTCAAGTCAGCAAAATTTTTAATAAACTTTCTGTAGAAATTGGCGAAACCCATGAACCTTTGTATATCCTTTTTACTTTTTGGGGAAGGCCAATTTTGAATTACCGATATCTTATCATTATCCATCTGGATACCTTGGGGTGATACAATATAACCTAGAAATTTAATTTCTTTGGAGTGAAATAAGCATTTTTCTAGTTTAACATAAAGAGAGTTCTCTCGTAACCGTGTTAATACTAGGGTGACATGTTTGATGTGTTCAGTAAGTGAGGTAGAGAATATGAGTATGTCATCCAAATATATTACCATAAATAAATCCAAAAAATCCTTGAAAATATCATTTATGAAATACTGAAAGGTAGCCGGGGCATTACAGAGGCCAAATGGCATCACAGTATATTCAAAAAGGCCGTAACGTGTACGGAATGCTGTAAGCCATTCATGACCCTCCTTTATTCGTACCAAGTTGTAAGCCCCTCTTAGATCCAATTTAGTGTATATAGTAGCATTTTGTAATCTATCAAGGAGTTGAGGAATTAAAGGCAGTGGATAGCGGTTTTTTATCGTACGCTTGTTTAACTCTCTGTAATCAATAATGGGTCTTAGGGATTGATCTTTATTTTTAACAAAAAAAATACCAGCCCCAGCTGGGGAGGTGGAAGGACGTATAAAGCCTTTCTTCAAATTATCTGCCAAATAAGTTTTTAGATGTTGTAACTCAGGATCAGAGAGGGGAAATATATGGCCGTAAGGTATATCAACACCTGGTAGGAGATCTATAGGGCAGTCATAAACCCTATGAGGGGGTAGATTCTCTGATTCTTTTTTGTCAAAGACATCAGCGAATGTTATGTATTCCTTGGGGATTTGTAAAGGAACATCAAGTAAAATTTGTTCATGATGGAGACACAAATTTTTACAATAAGGAGAATCAAAGATGACATGTGAAGTTGACCATTGTATAGTGGGATCGTGTTGTTTAAACCAACTGATACCAAGTATAATGGGATATAGAGGTGAGGGTATAACATCAAAAGTAAGAAATTCTGTGTGTTGGTCATGTGTGGTGAGCCTTAAAGGTATGGTGTGGTATAAGATGGGTCCTGATGTAATTTCCTTACCATCAATAAAACGAAGTACACTAGGCACCATTTTCTTAACTAATGGAATTTTATTTACAGTAGTGAATTGGTAATCTATATAATTGTGGCTGGCACCAGAGTCAAGGATTGCTTGTGAGTTGAGTCTTTGCTGATCCCACTGTAATAAGATAGGAAGGGAGCAATGATTAGATTGTGTTTGTTTAGCAGATAAACATATACTTGTGGTGTTCATCTTACCCTTCCTACGCTGTAATTGAGAGCAGTCCTTTACAGAGTGATCGATGCCTCCACAATACATACAGAGATCTAAAGCTTTTCTTCTTAATTTTTCCTGTAGTGTTAATGGACCTCTGATGAAACCGAGTTCCATAGGGATTTCAGAGGCTTTTGTAGTTGTCTTAGGTGGATGCAGAGTAGTAACTGTTTGTTTGGTGGATGTTTCTAAGTGTGACTTTTCTGAGCGTCTCTCTCTGATGCGTCTATCTAATGTGATGCTAGCATCTATTAGGAGTTCTAAAGTCTCTGGGAGGGGTTGTCTGGCTAGCTCATCCTTGAGAGTATCTGAGAGGCCTAGGCGGAATTGATTGCGCAAGGAAAGGTCATTCCACTGTGTATCAGGGGACCATTTCTTAAACTCTGCGATGTAGTCCTCCACAGGCCTTTTATGTTGTCTCAGAGACCTCATTGCTGTCTCAGCAGACAGCTGTTTGTAGGGATCATCATAAAGCTGTCCCATTGCTTTAAAAAACTGATCAAATGAGTACAGCAATGGGTCATTGGTCTCAAAAAACAAATTTGCCCATATACGTGGTTCGCCACGCAGATAGGAGATTGTGGTGAGAACCTTCAAATGATCATTGAAGTATGTTTTGGGTTTTAATTGGAAATATAAGGAACATGAGTTTTTGAATTCCCTAAATTCTGAACGAATACCACTAAATGTTTGTGGAGGATTAGGTTGGGGTTCACTAGAACTAATACGTGTAGTGAGGGTATCAATTTTTTCATTGATGTATTGCTTTAGGGCAGAGTTTTCTAATTGTAGTGTATTTAACCCTGTTGTAAGGTTATCTACAGTTTGAGTTAATTTCTCTACATGAGATAATAAGGCTGCTGGGTCCATAGTATGGGCTTGATTGTTATTGTCAGCCTGTGGAAGATAATCTCACCCCTGTAAAGGAGAGAGGGAATTTTTAGGACCACAACTGCAGGCTTAGGAGTGTTGTGAAAGTATCAGTGATTCTGTGTAAGTGAGGGAAGGCAGCAAGGTTCAGAATCATTAGATACAGTTCACTTTTATTATAAGGATAGGTGTGACAATGGCTGAGACCTCAGAGCGTATAGCCCCACTCAGTATTGACAAACTGGTTCCCACATATAACAACAAGCAATTGCAAGTTAAAGTTTTAGACAGACCATATCTAATCATAAGTGGCAGCAGACATAGTGTACAACTTTAAGGCAACAAATAGAGCTAATGAGATTTAGGTAGTAGTTAGGTATTGAAACTGAACAAATAAGAATATAGGTAGAATAGAGCGTTTAAATATGAAGGAAACCTAACTAAGATTCTGAGACATGTCAGGAGTAATTACTGAATATTCGTAAGTTACTGCGGTATGAGTATGAAGGAAGCGCTTTTGAGACTTACTAGTAATAGTAATGGGTGAGGTCTGTCCGGACAGAGCGAAGTTCCCCTGCAGAGTTTGGGGAAATTGCAGCGTGTGCGATGGCGTGTGACGTCACCGCTTGCCGGTTCCGGTCCTGTGTTTGGTAGAGAGGTGAGCAGCGTCTGTCTCAAAGGTTGCAAGGAGGTTAGAGGGTGAGAAGCTGGATTCAACAATCAAGCAATTTGGTATGAGTAGGAGGGAAATTTAAACTGCTTGTTGGGGAGGAGTTATGTAAGTGTGAAAAGACACAGCTATACAAAGGATAAGGCAAAGAACTTAGGCAGTTATGACATCATCAGTGTTAAATATTAGGAAGACTCTTGGTGTGGTGGCCCATTATTGGTATAACGCACATGCACAATCCCCCTCTCAGCTACCAGATGCTTGCCTTTTGATTGGAGTGCATTTACACACTTCATTATCTCACTTTTGTATCCGGGGTAATTTTTCTAACTTCTTATAGCAATTGTACACGGCCCCTAGGGCATCTCTCATAATAAATGGAGGGCTTTCTCCCTCTTTCACGCTGCAGAGATTTATGAGACAGGGGTGCCCCCTTTCTCCTCTCCTCTTTGATCTGGCTATTGAGCCCCTAGCATCCTATATTAGACAGCACTGCGCAGGTCTGAACATACATGGCCGACGGCAGCATTTATCTTTATATGCTGACAATCTGTTGCGCTTCGTAGGTAACCCTTGTACCAATTTACACCCTCTTTTGGATATTATTGAGACTTTTGGCAAGTTTTCAGGGTACAAGATTAATATCGACAAATCTGAAGTCACATGGTTACAAAACTCTTGTAACACAAACCTGGCGGATACTGGTCTCACAATCACTGAAGGCTGCTTTAAATATTTGGGCATTCGTGTACATGTTAATCCTCATAAATTGTATTCTCTTAATCTCAGTGGGATTGTAAGTGATATTAAACAAATGTTGCTGAGTTGGATGAAGCTCCCCCTTTCTCTTTTGGGAAGGGTGCATCTTTTCAAGATGGTCGCTCTGCCTAAGCTTCTTTATCCCTTGCAAATGTTGCCCCTCCTTCTCACCCAACAAGACATCGCCTCCTTGCAGACCTCCATTGGCAATTTTATTTGGCAGGGTAAGAAACACAGGATAGGTAAGACTCCTCTGTCAATGCCGGTAGGTAGGGGTGGGCTCCGTCTTCCCAATATCATGTGGTATAATTGGGCAGCCCTTTCCAGATTTGTACTAGATTGGCTGGTAGGGAATGACTTCTACACCGTCCCTGATCTAGAGTCCAACTTCATTAAACCGCTACACTTGGCTTTCTTGCCTCATGCGGATCTTAAATCGCTACCCATGTTTGTACAAAACCATGTCTTATTTAGGGACCCCTTGAGAGCCTGGGCCAAGATTTGTAGACTCTGGGGATTGCAGAAATCTACTAGTAAATATCTTCCAATACAGGGTAACCTCAACTTCCTTCCTGGATACACTACACAGGCATTTCAGACATGGCAAGAATCAAAACTCACCAGACTTTATCAACTACTGCATCCCTTGACCTTTGACATAATACCCTTTCAAGACTTGCGGGTGAGTTACGACCTACCGAGCACTCACAGGTTTGCGTACTTCCAATGCAGACATTACATCTCTACACTAATTTCAGGGGGATTGTTGTCTAAGGAACCTTCCAATATAGATAGACTTTGTGCCTTGGCAAAGTTGGGACCTTACAGACTCTCACACACATACAATCTGTTGCTTCGCCATTTTGAGGACTCCACTTTGCGTGGGATCGTATCGAAATGGTCACATTTTGAAGACTTAGAGGTGGACACTACGCTGATCACTTTGAGCTTTGAGAGGGCAATTCAGGGTACTATCTCTGCAAAACTGAGAGAATCACACCTGAAGTTCCTGCACCAAGCTTATATTACCCCTGGCATGCGTGCAAAGTGGGTTCGGGGGGCACGTGATATATGCAGTAAATGCAGCCGGGATTCCCCTGATTGGATCAATCTGATGTGGGGGTGCCCAAAAGTGCAAACGTTTTGGCAGAAGATTTCGTTTTGGCTGGGCAAATTAACCAAACAAAATCTATCCCTCTCAGCACAGTATGTGATTTTTCTGACGCCTAGAGACCAGACACATAACAACAACACTTTTATAATTACAGTCCTCATGTTAGCTAAACAGGCTATTCTTAGGGAGTGGGTGGGTGAAAGAACCCCACCATTTCAGCAGCTGCTTGGGGCAGTACATACTCAGATGCTAACTGAGCAGGCAGACACAAGGGGAGACCCTGAGAAAAGAGTGAAGAGGTTTCTCCTTAAATGGGAGGTATATTTGATGCAGTTACCGGACATAGTTAGGGATAGAGTTCTCCTTCCCTTTAAAAACAGTCAGTATGTCCTAAATAAAAATCTAAAGGGTAATTGGTGTCTCTCCACTGATTCAACCTGTTGAGGATTTCATTCATTTGCGAAGAAGGTGTGGTGTTGGCTGGATGGGGGGGATCCGGAGGTACCCTAGGTGAGTATGAGTATAATTGTTGTTTGTTGATCTTTCCATTTTTCCTTCTATGCTATTCTCTCTCTTTTCTTATCTTAGTTATTATGCTTTTTCTTTTTCTTTTCTTCTTTTTCCCTTTATTTTTCTGTATACTAAAACATTCTTGAAAAATGATGAGTCCAAGTGCATGCATGAAGATTTCATTTAAGTATCGGGCCTTATAACACGGTCACTGCTTTATATGTCTTACTATGCATTTGTTGATATCAAAACCTATTATACCAATGTGACTGTACTTGTCATGTATGTCTTGGATTCTTTTCTATAAATAAAGTTTAAAAAAAAAAAAAAATTAACATATCAGCAGAGCCTGAATATTAGAGAACAAATTAACACCATGAGCAAACAGTTGTTTTCAAAGGTTAAACTCCACCAACCACTTTCCTTATTTGGAAATAAGGGTCTGGAGATGACAGGGCTGGTCACTGTCATTGTTTTAATAAAAATCTCTATTGTTTGCAGTAATAATTAGATAACAAACTGCAAATTAGTGACAGATAAGTTTCAGTATTGAAAAATCCACAATTTTCAGACCAAAATTATAGGTAAAGGGGGCAAAATAAATAATGGAAGCACATTGCCAAACAGTTGTACTATGCATAACTATTTATTTTAAATTAGAATATCAAAGTGTTTACAGAGACTTTAACTGGACATGGAAATAGAGCACTTGGATTAATATGATACTCCCAGATCTAGTATTATATAATATTTAAAAAATTGAAATATACATTTTTTTGCTGCCACCCAATCTGCCATTCTGCATCATGCTTGGCTACATATTTTGCCAAAAATATGAAATGAACATTAAACACCTTGAGATTATACAGTACAATGTTTAAATATGTCTAGGGACAAAACTTTACAGTATACTTTTAAAATTAATTTTTTCCCCATTTTCCTATAATTTTATGGACACTAAAACATTGCGCTTCTTCTTCTTTTTTTCTTTCATTATTTAAAAAACTAATATAATTTTTAAAAATTCTCCTACATAGTATTCTCAGCTGAGTATTTGCTTTGAATATATTATTCTATCTAGCATTTATTTAATGTGTTTTTATAATTAATATTATTATTACCATTATTATTATTAATAATAATAATAATAATAATAATTCTAAAGCATGCATTACACAGCTTAAAGAGACTGTATAATCCATCTATCTATTAAAACTATTAATTTTTTTTAATCAGTCAACCCAATGTATTGGTCTAGGCTCATTTTGGTATATTTCATGCCCCATAAAATTATTTACATACCGCTTGTGCAGTTAAAACACAAATTGTTGTAAAAGCTTCTCTAGGATCCTTTTTGTTCAGAAATAGAAGATATGCATGGCTTTGCCATTGCTTTATGTTAATCAGAAGGCTGCTAATTGCAGCTGTGCACCACACTTCTGAAAGTGTTATGGGGTTAGCTGGTAAAGGTAATAGTATTGTAGTGTACGGATTGCAATCTCACCTGACACCTCCCAATTTCATGATCCCTACCTGATCCCTTCCAAACAGCTCTCCCTACAACCCACACTCCTCACCAACATATTAGATACTGGCACACAGTCTGCCAGTATGCAGGGTTTTTTTTCTGCAGTGTAAGGATCCCTCCTCAACCCTCCCACCTCCTTGATCCCTCCCAAACGACTCTCTAATTCCTCCCCCCTCCCATTAGTAGCAAAAAACTTAGATTCTGGCAGCTATCTGCCAGAAGCCAATTTATAGGTATTTAATTCATTTTCTGTAGTGTAGAGATCCCCACCCTCCCAGCGATATTTATGTTGGGACCCCCCCTCTAATTTCCCCTTTTTCTGTAGTTTAGCGACCCATCCCTCCCTCTCCCTTCAAAACGTCTTTTCTGTATTGTAGGGTCCCACACCCACCCACCTACCACCTTCCCTTCCACACCTCCCACCAGCACCAATGGATGATCGTTACAGACAGTGTCACTGTCTGTAACAATCTAGCAATCTGGCTTCATATGGAAAACAGAGCACTGATCATGCTCCATTACCATGTGAAGGCAGATGCCCGAAGCCCAAAAACAGCAAGTCTCAGTTGTCACTTAACAACCAAGGCTGTTTGGGCTTCCAACATGTCCAATGTAGATCTACCTTATGAGGTACGCTGGGATTTGCAACCCATAGCGTAGATCTATATCGGATTAGGGTAAGGGGTTAAATATGTGATTGTTTTCATGTATAAAATAACGACATTTATCTTAATTCTCAAATATAATTTATCATGCAATAACTCCTTTTATTGCTAATTTATATTGGACCATATGTCAAATGACCACTTTCATACTGACTATCATTGGCCTACATTTCACATATGAGGCCAATCATATTCAAATCAATTTCTTGGATATAATCTTTTTAGAAATGCAAAAGGACAATTTAGAAGACTAATAAACTGTTAACCAGAGGATATAAGAGGAAGGCTATAACCACAGTGAGAACACTAGTGGATGTGATACCCATATCATGTTAATTAAATAAGACAGTCAATGCATGCTCGCAGCAGATGATAGTTTGCAAGAGGTAGTCTCACAGAGTTGTCGCTTTGCTTATAGAAAAGGTATTAAAATAGGCAATAGAGTGCCTCCACTATTATCAAATCACAAAGTATTTCTAAAAGCTCTTGGTTAAATTTTAAAGGGCTTTATAAATATCTGTAGGGATGTTATTTTTGTCTACTGTTACAGGTTACACATACAAAATAGACTCATGTGGAAATGAGAAAACTGATTGGGTTTTTAAAGGTGTGTAATGGATTAATCAATTTATGTCTGAGTACAGTGCAATGGTGAAAAATGTTAGATATGCCACTTTTATTGTCATGTTTTAGCATTAAATGTTTTTATTTTTAATACAATTTATATTTGATTAACACTTTTGAGCCCGCTAATCATGCTTTATCTTTGCTAATAATCTTTATCACAGCTTTATCACAGCTGATTTAGAAAAAGGGTAATTCCCTGTTAGCCAGTGTATTTGCAAAAGAATAAATTATTTTGAAAATAAAATAAATAAATGAATAACCAAAGTGATGTACAGGTTATACAATTAAGGACCACCCAGTACAATATAATTGCATAATTAAAATGTACATAATAAAAAGATGATGCAATAACACCTACTCTGAATTTCAAATAAGCAGTAGATTTTTCTAGCAAATGCATTTTTTATCCCATTTTCCTGCCCCCTATATCATGTGATAGACATCAGCCAATCACAGACTAGTATACATATTCCCTGTGAACTTGTGCACATCCTCAGTAGGAGTTTGTTCCTCAGAAAGTGCGTATTTAAAAAGACTGTGCAATATTTAATAATGGAAGTAAATTGGAAAGTGTCTTAAACTGCAATCTCTTTCTGAATCATAAAAGTTTATTTTGACTTGAGTGTCCCTTTAATGACTAACTAATAGTGTTTTGTATGATGTCATTTTACATTATGGCTGCTGGACCTTTCTCCATCCTCTTTGTGTTATTGATAACATAATTAATTCTAATGAATCATATCCTATGTACTCTTGTTGGAGTTGTTAGTTTATGGGAAATAATTTTATTTTAAGAGCTTCATTTCAGCATTACCTTTAGCGGATTAATTAGCTGCAAGTAAATGTTCTGAACCATCAGTTGAACTTCAGGATGCAAATGTCATCTCTCTTGTACTGTCACTTTTTTTTCTCTAACTAAAATGGAAATCTGTAGATTTTTGCTTCTTTTTAACCAAACAGTCAAGGGGTCGATCCGATATAAAGCGTCGCCCGCAAAAGCCGGCGACGCCAATATTTGCGCGGATTTGGTATCACATATACGGCGTAACCTAGAAGTTACGCCCGTATATTTCTGCCGTCGCCCGCAGTTTTTTGGGCCATAGGCAGGTATACCAAACCCGCGCAGTTTGGTATCCAATACTCCATTTTCACCTCGCCACAAAAAGCAGCCGTAAGAAGCCTTACGCTGACTATTGGAGCCCCATAACTCCCTAAACTAACTAGAAAATAAACCTAACACCTAACGCATGCGCAATGTCTATCTCCCTGTCAACCGCGATCCCCCCCCCCCCCCCGAAATCCCTAATAAAGTTATTACCCCCTAAACCGCCGCTCCCGGACCCCGCCGCCATCTACATAAACTAACCCCCTACTGTGAGCCTCTAAAACCGCCGCCATCTACCTTATCTATCCCCTAATCTGACCCCTTACACCGCCGCCACCTATATAAAAATTATTAACCCCTAATGTAAGCCCCTTACACCGCTGCCATCTCTATTAAAATGATTAACCCCTAATTTAATCTACCTACCCCGCCGCCAGCTATATTATCTATATTAACCCTAAGTATATTATAGTTAATATAGGTATTACATTATATATATTAACTATATTAACCCTAATTATATTAGGGTTAATATAGTTAATATAGTTACTATAGTATTTATATTAACTATATTAACTCTATCTAACCCTAACTAAATTTATATTAAATTAATCTAATTCATTTATAAACTAAAATATTCCTATTTAAATCTAAATACTTACCTATAAAATAAACCCTAAGATAGCTACAATATAATTAATAATTACATTGTAGCTATGTTAGGGTTAATATTTATTTTACAGGTAAATTGTTAATTATTTTAACTAGGTATAATAGATATTAAATAGTTATTAACTATTTAATATCTACCTAGTTAAAATAATTACCCAATTACCTGTAAAATAAATCCTAACCTAAGTTACAAATACACCTACACTATCAATAAATTTAATAAACTACTAACATCTATCTAAAAATACAATTAAATTAACTAAACTAAATTACAAAAAAAACAAACACTAAATTACAAAAAATAAAAAAAAGATTACAAGATATTTAAGCTAATTACACCTATTCTAAGCCCCCTAATAAAATAATAAACCCCCAAAATAAAAAAAATTCCCTGCCCTATTCTAAATTTAACAAATTTCAAAGCTCTTTACCTTACCAGCCCTTAAAAGGGCCTTTTGTGGGGCATGCCCCAAAGAATTCAGCTCTTTTGCATACAACAAATACAATACCCCCCCCCCCCATTACAACCCACCACCCACATACCCCTATTCTAAACCCACCCAAACCCCCCTGAAAAAAGCCTAACACTACCCCCCTGAAGATCTCCCTACCTTGTATTCACCACACCGGGCCGAACTCCTGATCCGATCCGGGCGATGTCTTCCTCCAAGCGGCAAAGAAGAATTCTTCCTCCGGCGACGTCTTCCTCCAATCGGCAAAGAAGAATTCTTCCTCCGGCGACGTCTTCCTCCAAGCGGCAGCAAAGTCTTCATTCTTCCGGCGGCATCTTCAATCTTCTTTCTTCGCTCCGCCGCCGCGCAGCATCCATCCCGGCCGACTGCTGAACTTGGAATGAGGTACCTTTAAATGACGTCATCCAAGATGGCGTCCGCCGAATTCCGATTGGCTGATAGGATTCTATCAGCCAATCGGAATTAAGTTAAAAAAATCTGATTGGCTGATTGAATCAGCCAATCAGATTCAAGTTCAATCCGATTGGCTGATCCAATCAGCCAATCAGATTGAGCTCGCATTCTATTGGCTGTTCCGATCAGCCAATAGAATGCGAGCTCAATCTGATTGGCTGATTGGATCTATATGGGATGGCTCGAGTTGCGAGCTGAAACTGCGGGCGACGCCGGTTCCCTCGCTTGCGCCGCAAACTGCGATCGATATCGGATCGCGCCCCATGTTTCTGGTGTGAAACACCCTGCTCTTTGACTCACTATATATATTATACTTAATAACTGGAAAATACTATTGGCTAGATTACGATTTTTGCGTTAGGAGGGGTGTGGTGCTAACGAGCAGTTTATGCTCACCACTCACTTACAGACAGCGCTGGTATTATGGGTTTTTACAAACCCAGCGTTAACCGCAAAAAAAGTGAGCGTAGAGCAAAATTTTGCTCCACATCTCACCTCAATACCAGCGCTGCTTATGTTAGCGGTGAGCTGGTAAAACGTGCTCGTGCACGATTTCCCCATAGGGATCAATGTGGGAGAGCCAGCTGAAAAAAAACCTAACACCTGCAGAAAAGCAGCATTTAGCTCCTATCGCAGCCCCATTGATTCCTATGGGGAAATACATTTTATATCTACACCTAACACCATAACATGAACCCCAAGTCTAAACACCCCTAATCTTATACTTATTAACCCCTAATCTGCCGCCCCCAACATCGCCGACACCTACATTATATTTATTAACCCCTAATCTGCCGCCCCCAATGTCGCAGCAACATAACTACATTTATTAACCCCTAATCTGCCGCCCCAACTTCGCCACCACTATAATAAAGTTATTAACCCCTAAACCTAAGTCTAACCCTAACCCTAACCCCCCCTAACTTAAATATAATTTAAATAAATCTAAATAAAATTACTACAATTAACTAAATAATTCCTATTTAAAACTAAATACCTATAAAATAAATTGTAGTGTAGTGTTAGGTGTAATTGTAACTTAGGTTAGGTTTTATTTAACAGGTAAATTTGTCTTTATTTTAACTAGGTAGTTATTAAATAGTCAATAACTATTTAATAACTATTGTACCTAGTTAAAATAAATACAAAGTTGCCTGTAAAATAAAAATAAGCCCTAAGCTAGATACAATGTAACTATTAGTTATATTGTAGCTAGCTTAGGGTTTATTTTATAGGTAAATATTTAGTTTTAAATAGAAATTATTTAGTAAATTGTAGTAATTTTATTTAGATTTATTTAAATTATATTTGTTAGGTGGGGTTAGGGTTAGATTTATGTTTAGGGGTTATAAACTTTATTATAGTGATGGCGACATTGGGGGCGGCAGATTAGGGGTTAATAAATGTAGGTAGGTGGCGGCGATGTTAGGGCCAGCAGATTAGGGGTTAATAATATTTAAATAGTGTTTGCGATACGGGGAGTGCGGCGGTTTAGGGGTTAATATATTTATTATAGTGGCTGCGATGTCCGGTTCGGTAGATTAAGGGTTAAAATATTTATTTTAGTGTTTGCAATTTGGGAGGGCCTCGGTTTAGGGGTTAATAGGTAGTTTATGGTTGTTAGTGTACTTTTTAGCACTTTAGTTAAGAGTTTTATGCTACGGCGTTGTAGTGTAAAACTCTTAACTACTGACTTTTAAATGCGGTACCAGGCTTGACAGGAGAGGGTCTACCGCTCACTTTTTGTCAGACTCGTAATACCGGCGCTATGCAAGTCCCATTGAAAATATAGGATACGCAATTGACGTAAGTGGATTTGCGGTATTTCCACGTCTGGCCAAAAAAGTGAGCGGTACACCTGTACCTGCAAGGCTTGTAATACCAGCGGGCGTTAAAAAGCAGTGTTAGGACCGGTCAGCGCTGCTTTTGAAGGCTAACGCCAAACTCGTAATATACCCGTATATTTGCAATTCTCTTCAGTGATTTCTGACCAGCTTACTTGTTATAAGATATACAATGGCTTCCTAACTTCCTGCAAAACTACCCCAAACATTTTTAAAATATGTAAAATATATTATTCTGACTTGTAATCCTATGAAAACATTGCACTATTGTCACAGATACCAGACGGCTAAGGCTACCCCCAGCCCCCTACAACCTCACACCTCTTGTTTCTCAGTGGTTTTGGGCTCCTCAGAGCAACCACCATCTCTGGAAGCTGTTCGTTTGCTTTGTTTTGGCTTGTTTTTGTGTTCAGAGAAGAGTTGGTTTATGACCAGGAAAACCCTCCTAGGCTGGCCGGGCTCTTGGAACTCCTGGTCGGCCGCCTTACAACGGACACCCGCCTAACCCCTCTCAGCCTGGCCAGGCTCCTGGAACTCCCGGTCAGCCACAGGACAGCAGAACACCCGCTAACTTTACCCCTGGTCGCTTCAGCAACCATGTGCCCCAGAGCTCCGCTCTATTGGGGATTAGTAGCCCCTAGGGAGGACAAGAGGTGGGAGAATTACCGGAGGGGAGCTGCTTTGGGAACCAGGAGTTTTGGACACCCCTAACCCCATAACTTCAACGGACTGTAACTCCAGTCCCCAGTAATGAACTGTGGCATTTGGGGACTGAGAGATTTAAAATGACACCCTGGAAGTGCCGGCGCTCCACCGGGATCACCCTGAAACCGCCACCCCTATGTACTGGGATTATGTGGGACTGTGGCTTCTATGGAGGTGCCAGCATGTCTAGAGGGGTGGGAATGGCGGGAAAATTGGGGCATTGTTCAGCGTCTTATCAAGATCATTTGTGTGTATAAAAGGAGTGTATGTTTCTCAATAAAATCAGTTCTTATTTCACCTGAATGCTAGTCTGTCTAGTTATTTGTGTGAGCTCCAGCTAAAATCACTTTCCTAGGCTACATAGCAGCCTGTTCCAGGCAGAGGAAGGACACTCTGGCAGAGCTACCTAGTCTGGGTAGCTGGAGTCTGCCACAGGGTGGGACCCTGAGTACTGGTGCTGTCGGGCATCAGGGGTGGCTACAGGCTGTGGTCACTTGCCAGCTACAAAGCTGCAGTTGGCAGGGAGGAAGCAGGACCTGTTTTGCAGAGTTAACCAGTAGGGGCCACAGTAGCTGGTAACTATGGAAGTCGAATTTCTAAGGAGAGTCCAGGAGGTGCTGGCCCAGCTGGATGGTCCAATTTACCAACAGGACATGCTGGAACAGAGGGACCTGATCCGCCGGGAACTCTGGAGGAGCCATGGCTGGAGGATGGCTCCCCGACAGAGGGCTTTGGCTTTGGCGGCCCTGGATTGCTGTTTAGAGAAAGGACAGAGGACCCACAGTTTGGGAGCGAGACAGACCAGGGTCTGGAGGATATCTCTGGGCTCCAAGAGGAACTGCTGGACGATCTGGATTTTATAATTGACCAGGAAGAGGCACTGGTCAAGGAATACAAGAGGCTGCTGGATCTCTCAGATCTGGGGTGCAGCCCTCTGGGATTCATGGAGCTTGACCATGGAGGAGTGGCAACAAAGAAAAAGGGAACCAGGGCTGCAGGATCCTGATCAGCAGTCTGGCTCTGAGCTTATAGACTTGGACAAGGGAGCCACCCCAGCAGAAGTGCTGACAACAGGGCAGAGAGCCGCAGGCCTCTGCCCAGTACCTGTAACAGCTCCAGGAAACCCGGGAGCAGAGGTAGTCGTCCTCCCTCCGCTTACAGAAAACCCCTTGCAGGGAGAGATGGATGTCGATGGCAGAGCCATCCCCTGAGAACGGAGGTAGTCGTCCTCCCTCCCCATAAACAGAACCCCTTCCCGTGAGAGGAGACAGTCGGTCTCTCTCCCCAGCGGCAGAGTCAGGAGCTGGGAGAGGAGACAATCAGTCACTCTCCCCAGCGGCAGAGCCAACCCCTGGGAGCGAAGGTAGTCATCCTCCCTCCCCGTTAACAGAACCCCTTCCTGGGAGAGGAGACAGTCGGTTTCTCTCCCCAGCGGCAGAGCCAGGAGCCGGGAGAGGAGACAGTCGGTCTCTTTCCCCAGCAGCAGAGCCATCCCCTGGGAGCAGAGGTAGTCGTCCTCCCTCCCCGTAAGCAGAACCCCTTTCTGGGAGAGGAGACAGTCGGTCTCTCTCCCCAGCGGCAGCACAGTTTCATATGGAGCAGAGGTAGCAGACCTCCCGTCCCAGCGGTAGATCTTCTTCTTGGGAGAAGAGACGGATGGACTCTCCCCTCAGTAGCTTGGCAGGGTCTCTACCCTTTTCTTGTCCCGGAGTATTTCTCACCGAGGGCAGGTGTTTCATTGGGCAAGGAGGATAAAAGTGTATACAGTTGGTGCCACAAGTTTGGGCACCCGAGCTTTACCTGCCCCACCAAGGAGCAACCTCCCCCTCTGGTCTTGGGTGGGAATACAGCTAGGAAACTGGCACTAGCTTTGTTTGTGGGTGGGTCACAGAGTGTCACAGAGAGAGGCAGTGTGTCCATAGAACTTAAGGACACTGGAACTTTTGGGACAGCAATTGTTTTGGAGCCGGCCTTAGAAAACTTGTTTGGGACGTTGCCTTATGTGACTATCCCTGCGCCCAGGGCACAGGGTATAAATGTCAGCAGAAACCTCCCAGGATGCCCCAAGCTCAGGAGAGATGGGATAACCTCTCCCAGCAACCGAGAAGTGGAGGGCCACCGTCGGACAGCCCCAGGCCGACCAGTTAATGGTCTAGCCGGGTCTGCTGAACTGGAGGGGGGGAGATGTCACGGATACCAGACGGCTAAGGCTACCTCCCACCCCCCTACAACCTCACCCCTGTTGTTTCTGAGTGGTTTGGGCTATAAGAACAAGGGAAGGGGAGCTAATTTAAGTGTTTAAAAAGTAATTTAATATTGTGCAATTGGATATATGAACAGAGTGTCAATCCTAATAATGTATAAATAGTTACTAAGTTGTATAACGAAAAAGGATCTATATAAACTGAAATCTGGGGTATTATACAAGATAACAACATTTATAATGTGTATGTAAATTGTACTGTATAAAAATTGAAATATGATCATATATAGTTTACAGCTCATAAGGTTTTAATTCATATATTGTACATAAAAATTAATAAATAAGCAGATTAGAGAAAATCATTAAGTAAATATCTGTACAAATAAATACATATGTATAGCACTGCAGTGGATAAAATAAAGATAAAAATCAGGTTAAAAATGAGAGAGTCAATGGTAAAATTGGCTGATTGTCAAAAGACTGATTTTAAAAGTGCCTATAAAATTACACCTTTTGTAAAGTACCTTAGGAAGTAGTGGTTCTCAATACTACTTAATATGTGGTAGAATCCATTGAAAACAATAGTATAGGTTTTTTTATCTTTAGAACAAACTGGTAGTGTAGAAATGCTATTAGTAATAACTATGAATCCTGAAAGTTTTTTTTTTTTTTTTTTTTTTTTTGGGTTGCGGTGTCCCAATGGTTTCCACAGAGCAACCACCATCTCTGGAAGCTGTTTGTTTGCTTTGTTTTGGCTTGTTTTAGTGTTCAGAGAAGAGTTGGTTTATGACCAGGAAAACCCTCCTAGGCTGGCCGGGCTCCTGGAACTCCCGGTCGGTTGCCTCACAACGGACACCCGCCTAACCCCTCTCAGGCTGGCCAGACTCCTGGAAATCCTGGTCGGCCACAGGACAGCAGAACACCCGCTAACTTTACCCCTGTTTGCTTCAGCAACCATGTGCCCCAGAGCTCTGCTCTTTTGGGGATTAGTAGCCCCTAGGGAGGACAAGAGGTGGAAGAATTACCAGAGGGGAGCTGCTTTGGGAACCGGGAGTTTTGGACACCCCTAACCCCATAACTTCGGACTGTAACTCCGGTCCCCAGTAGCGAATCATGCTGATTTAGCTGGAGTCTGCCACAGATGGGACCCTGAGTACTGGTGCTGTCGGGCATCAGGGGTGGCTACAGGCTGTGGTCACTTGCCAGCTACATAGCTGCAGTCGGCAGGGAGGAAGCAGGACCCATTTGGCGGAGCTACCCAGTCAGGGTAGTCGGGGTATCCGTCACAACTATATTAGAAAATACAAATATGTATCAAATATAAAAGGGTAATGTAAGTAAAAATTTAACTTTAATGATTCAGACTGTGCAATTATTAAGAATAAATTCCGATATTTTGTCATCAAATTTACACTTTTTTTTTAGTCACCTTAATTAATATCAACTCATTCCCTTGAGAGCATACCTAGATAGGTTCAGGAATGTGCACATCTTTTAAATACTCTGGGATAGATTACAAGTGGTGCGCTATTTATCTTTTTGTTTGTGCGGGTTAACTTCAGGATATCGGATACTGTGACAATTCTAACACATTCGCCCCAAAGACTTCAAAGGAGAGGGCAGCATAAAACACTTATCGCTTGCACGCTAACCTGACAAGAATTATTAATATTTCGCATTCTAATGTTCTTTATATACAGGACAATGTTATTTTCTTGTAAATACATATTTCTATATATATCTATATATACCTATATATCCATTCCTATAGATATATAGGTAAAGATAAATATTTTACATTAACATTATCACATAAATATCGAAATATATATTTAATAATATTTAAAAAAAATTGTATGTGAAGAACATAAGAATACAAAATATGCATAATGCACTTTAGATTTCGGTGTCTGTTAGTGCACATGAAAACTTAGTTATCTTAAGGCACATTATTAAAAATTATTATATATACTGTAATTTTTTTTTATAAATAATACATATACTGTGTATATATATATATTTATATATATATATATAAAACATGGAAGGGAACTGCACTCCAAGACCGGACCAGGTACACATCCTGTGACTCAGCAGCATCCAGCCCTGGGTGCTAAATAGCACTCAAAAAAAGCTGTGATGTCACCAGAGCCACAGGCAGTTAACCCCAGTCCGGAATGGGTGCAAGAAACAAGGGGGATTACAAACAGTAAAGTAATACAACACATAGAAACACCCAGCACTCACCAGCTAGCTCACAGCTAAGATAAAATCACAACTGGAAAGGTTAGTTACCGCATCTGGCCAAATGGGAAAGCTCAGGCACCACGTCAAGGTCCTTTCCATTGCCTGAGTCCCTAACACAGCCACACCATCATGCGAGCTCACAAAGCCAAACAGACTGAGAACAAAGAAGGGGTGCACAGGTGGATGTAATCACCCAGAGAAAATACAAAACATGGAAGGGAACTGCACTCCAAGACCGGACCAGGTACACATCCTGTGACTCAGCAACATCCAGCCCTGGGTGCTAAATAGCACTCCAAAAAAGCTGTGATGTCACCAAAGCCACAGGCAGTTAACCCCAGTCCGGAATGGGTGCAAGAAACAAGGGGGATTACAAACAAAAAGTAATACAACACATAGAAACACCCAGCACTCACCAGCTAGCTCACAGCTAAGATAAAATCACAACTGGAAAGGTTAGTTACCGCATCTGGCCAAATGGGAAAGCTCAGGCACCACATCAAGGTCCTTTCCATTGCCTGAGTCCCTAACACAGCCACACCATCATGCAAGCTCACAAAGCCAAACAGACTAGCTAGCTGGTGAGTGCTGGGTGTTTCTATGTGCTGTATATATATATATACAGGGAGTGCAGAATTATTAGGCAAATTAGTATTTTTACCACATCATCCTCTTTATGCAGGTTGTCTTACTCCAAGCTGTATAGGCTCGAAAGCCTACTACCAATTAAGCATATTAGGTGATGTGCATCTCTGTAATGAGAAGGGGTGTGGTCTAATGACATCAACACCCTATATCAGGTGTGCATAATTATTAGGCAACTTCCTTTCCTTTGGCAAAATGGGTCAAAAGAAGGACTTGACACGCTCAGAAAAGTAAAAAATAGTGAGATATCTTGCAGAGGGATGCAGCACTCTTAAAATTGCAAAGCTTCTGAAGCGTGATCATCGAACAATCAAGCGTTTCATTCAAAATAGTCAACAGGGTCGCAAGAAGCGTGTGGAAAAACCAAGGCGCAAAATAACTGCCCATGAACTGAGAAAAGTCAAGCGTGCAGCTGCCAAGATGCCACTTGCCACCAGTTTGGCCATATTTCAGAGCTGCAACATCACTGGAGTGCCCAAAAGCACAAGGTGTGCAATACTCAGAGACATGGCCAAGGTAAGAAAGGCTGAAAGACGACCACCACTGAACAAGACACACAAGCTGAAACGTCAAGACTGGGCCAAGAAATATCTCAAGACTGATTTTTCTAAGGTTTTATGGACTGATGAAATGAGAGTGAGTCTTGATGGGCCAGATGGATGGGCCCGTGGCTGGATTGGTAAAGGGCAGAGAGCTCCAGTCCGACTCAGACGCCAGCAAGGTGGAGGTGGAGTACTGGTTTGGGCTGGTATCATCAAAGATGAGCTTGTGGGGCCTTTTCGGGTTGAGGATGGAGTCAAGCTCAACTCCCAGTCCTACTGCCAGTTTCTGGAAGACACCTTCTTCAAGCAGTGGTACAGGAAGAAGTCTGCATCCTTTAAGAAAAACATGATTTTCATGCAGGACAATGCTCCATCACACGCGTCCAAGTACTCCACAGCGTGGCTGGCAAGAAAGGGTATAAAAGAAGAAAATCTAATGACATGGCCTCCTTGTTCACCTGATCTGAACCCCATTGAGAACCCGTGGTCCATCATCAAATGTGAGATTTACAAGGAGGGAAAACAGTACACCTCTCTGAACAGTGTCTGGGAGGCTGTGGTTGCTGCTGCACGCAATGTTGATGGTGAACAGATCAAAACACTGACAGAATCCATGGATGGCAGGCTTTTGAGTGTCCTTGCAAAGAAAGGTGGCTATATTGGTCACTGATTTGTTTTTGTTTTGTTTTTGAATATCAGAAATGTATATTTGTGAATGTTGAGATGCTATATTGGTTTCACTGGTAAAAATAAATAATTGAAATGGGTATATATTTGTTTTTTGTTAAGTTGCCTAATAATTATGCACAGTAATAGTCACCTGCACACACAGATATCCCCCTAAAATAGCTATAACTAAAAACAAACTAAAAACTACTTCCAAAACTATTCAGCTTTGATATTAATGAGTTTTTTTGGGTTCATTGAGAACATGGTTGTTGTTCAATAATAAAATTAATCCTCAAAAATACAACTTGCCTAATAATTCTGCACTCCCTGTATATATATATTATCTCACAAAAGTGAGTACACCCCTCACATTATTTTATTATATCTGAAGAAATGACACTTTGCTACATTGTAAAGTAGTGAGTGTATATCCTGTATAACAGTGTAAATTTGCTGTCCCCTCAAAATAACTCAACATACAGCCATTATAGTCTAAACCGTTAGCAACAATAGTGAATACACCCCTAAGTGGAAATGTCCAAATTGGGCCCAATTAGCCATTTTCCCTCCCTGGTGTCATGTGACTCGTTAGTGTTACAAGGTCTCAGGTATGAATGGGGAGCAGGTGTGTTAAATTTGGTGTTATCGCTCTCTAACTCTCTCATACTGGTCACTGGAAGTTCAACATGGCACCTCATGGCAAAGAACTCTCTGAGGATCTGAAAAAAGAATTGTTGCTGTACATAAAGATGGCCTAGGCTATACGAAGATTGCCAAGACCCTGAAACTGAGCTGCAGCATGGTGGGCAAGACCATATAGCAGTTTCACAGGACAGGTTCATCTCAGAACAGGCCTTGCCATGGTCGACCAAAGAAGTTGAGTGCACATGCTCTCATATACTTTTTACCTCTGTGATTACCTTGTATCTAAGCCTCTGCAGGCTGCCCCCTTATTTCGGTTCTTTTGACAGACTTGCATTTTAGCCAATCAGTGCTGACCCCTAGCTAACTTCCCGTGCGTGAGCTCAATGTTATCTATATGACACACATTAACTAATGCCCTCTAGTGGTCAAAATGCATTCAGATTAGAGGTGGCCTTTAAGGTCTAAGAAATTAGCATATGAGCCTCCTAGGTTTAGTGTTCAACTAAGAATACCAAGAGAACAAAGCAAAATTGGTGATAAAAGTAAATTGGAAAAAATTTAAAATTACATTTCAATCATGAAAGTTTATTTTGGACTTATCTGTCCCTTTAAATTACATTTTAGGACCTCTAACCAGTACAACAAAAATTGTGAATGTTAAATTTTGTTTCCAGAGATGACCAGCTTACTTGTTGTAAGATATACAATGGCTTCCTAACTTCCTGAAAAACTACCCCAAACATTTTTAAAATATGTAAAATATATTATTCTGACTTGTAATCCTATGAAAACATTGCACTATTGTCACGGATACCAGATGGCTAAGGCTACCCCCCCCACCCCCCTACAACCTCACACCTGTTGTTTCTCAGTGGTTTTGGGCTCCTCAGAGCAACCCTCCTAGGCTGGCCAGGTTCTTGGAACTCCCGGTCGGCCGCCTCACAACGGACACCCGCCTAACCCCTCTCAGCCTGGCCAGGCTCCTGGAACTCCCGGTCATCCACAGGACAGCAGAACACCCGCTAACTTTACCCCTGGTTGCTTCAGCAACCATGTGCCCCAGAGCTCCGCTCTATTGGGGATTAGTAGCCCCTAGCGAGGACAAGAGGTAGGAGAATTACCGGAGGGGAGCTGCTTTGGGAACCGGGAGTTTTGGACACCCCTAACCCCATAACTTCAATGGTCTGTAACGCCAGTCCCCAGTAACGAACTCTGGCATTTGGGGACCGAGAGCTTTAAAATGACACCCTGGAAGTGCCGCCGCTCCACCCGGATTGCCCCAAAACCGCCACCCCTATGTACTGGGATTATGCGGGACTGTGGCTTCTATGGAGGTGCCAGCATGTCTGGAGGGGCGGGAATTGCGGGAAAATTGGGGCATTGTTCAGCGTCTTATCAAGATCAGTTGTGTGTATAAAAGGAGTGTATGTTTCTCAATAAAATCAGTTCTTATTTCACCTGAATGCTAGTCTGTCTAGTTATTTGTGTGAGCTCCAGCTAAAATCACTTTCCTAGGCTACATAGCAGCCTGTTCCAGGCAGAGGAAGGACACTCTGTCAGAGATACCTAGTCTGGGTAGCTGGAGTCTGCCACAGGGTGGGACCCTGAGTACTGGTGCTGTCGGGCATCAGGGGTGGCTACAGGCTGTGGTCACTTGCCAGCTACATAGCTGCAGTCGGCAGGGAGGAAGCAGGAAACATTTGGCGGAGTTACCCAGTAGGGGCCACAGTAGCCGATAACTATGGAAGTCGAATTTCTAAGGAGAGTCCAGGAGGTGCTGGCCCAGCTGGATGGTCCTATTTACCAAAAGGACGTGCTGGAACAGAGGGACCTGATCCACCGGGAACTCTGGTGGGAGGCTCTTCAACAGGAGCGGGACAATGGAAAGGTCCTCCCCACGAATGACACAAGGTTCCGGTTTTGGCGGACCGTGAGAGTGCCTTTACTGGGAAAACAGCCAAAGAAGGAATGGCTATCTGTTTTACATAGACTGATCCAGCAAGAGATGTGGGTGGAGGACGGCTATGAGGCCCTCCAATGGCTCGCTATGCAAGCGCAGCCATGGCTGGAGGATGGCTCCCCCACAGAGGGCTTTGGCTTCAGTGGCCCTGGATTGCAGAAAGGACAGAGGACCCACAGTTTGGGAGCGAGACAGACCAGGGTCTGGAGGATATCTCTGGGCTCCAAGAGGAACTGCTGGATCTCTTGGAGGAGACCTGGCTGCTGGATGATCTGGATTTTATAATTGACCAGGAAAAGGCACTGGTCAAGGAATACAAGAGGCTGCTGGATCTCGCAGATCTGGGCTGCAGCCCTCTGGGATTCATGGAGCTTGACCATGGAGGAGTGGCAGCAAAGAAAAAGGGAACCAGGGCTGCGGGATCCTGATCAGCAATGTGGCTCTGAGCTTATAGACTTGGACAAGGGAGCCACTCCAGCAGAAGCGCTGACAACAGGGCACCTCTGCCCAGCACCTGTAACAGCTCCAGGAAACCCGGGAGCGGAGGTAGTCGTCCTCCCTCCCCTTACAGAAAACCCCTTGCAGGGAGAGATGGATGTCGATATGTCTCCCAATCGGCAGAGCCAGGAGCTGGGAGAGGAGACAGTCAGTCTCTCTCCTCAGCAGCGGCAGAGCCATCCCCTTGGAGCAGAGGTAGTCGTCCTCCCTCCCCGTAAACAGAACCCCTTCCTGGGAGAGGAGACAGTTGGTCTCTCTCCCCAGTGGCAGAGCCATCTCCTGGGAGGGGAGGAAGTCGTCCTGCCTCCCTGTAAACAGAACCCATTCCCGGGAGAGGAGACAGTCGGTCTCTCTCCCCAGCGGCAGAACCAGAAACGGGAGAGGAGACAGTCGGTCTCTCTCCCCTGCGGCAGAGCCATCCCCTGAGAATGGAGGTAGTCGTCCTCCCTCCCCATAAACAGAACCCCTTTCCGGGAGAGGAGACAGTCGGTCTCTCTCCCCAGTGGCAGAGTCAGGAGCCGTGAGAGGAGACAATCAGTCTCTCTCCCCAGCGGCAGAGCCAACCCCTGGGAGCGAAGGTAGTCGTCCTCCCTCCCCGTTAACAGAACCCCTTCCTGGGAGAGGAGACAGTTGGTCTCTCTCCCCAGCGGCAGAGCCAGGAGCTGGGAGAGGAGACAGTCAGTCTCTCTCCCCAGCGGCAGAGCCATCCCCTGGGAGCAGAGGTAGTCGTCCTCCCTTCCCGTAAGCAGAACCACTTTCTGGGAGAGGAGACAGTCGGTCTCTCTCCCCAGCGGCAGCACAGTTTCCCATGGAGCAGATGTAGCAGACCTCCCGTCCCAGCGGTAGATCAGACCGATGGACTCTCCCCTCAGTAGCTTGGCAGGGTTTCTACCCTTTTCTTGTCTCAGAGTATTTCTCACCAAGGGCAGGTGTTGCATTGGGCAAGGAGGATAAAAGTATATACAGTTGGTGCCACAAGTTTGGGCACCCGAGCCTTACCTGCCCCCCCAAGGAGTAACCTCCCCCTCTGGTCTGGGGTGGGAATACAGCTGGGAAACCGGCACTAGCTTTGTTTGTGGGTGGGTCATAGAGTTTCACAGAGAGAGGCAGTATGGCCATAGAACTTAAGGACACTAGAACTTTTGGGACAGCAATTGTTTTGGAGCCGGCCTTAGAAAACTTGTTTGGGACGTTGCCTTATGTGACTATCCCTGCGCCCAGGGCATAAATGTCAGCAGGAATCCCCCAGGATGCCCCAAGCTCAGGAGAGATGGGATAACCTCTCCCAGCAACCGAGAAGTGGAGGGCCACCGTCGGACAGCCCCAGGCCAACCAGTTAATGGTCTAGCCGGTTCTGCTGAACTGGAGGGGGGAGATGTCATGGATACCAGACGGCTAAGGCTACCTCCCACCCCCCTACAACCTCACCCCTGTTGTTTCTCAGTGGTTTGGGCTCCACAGAGCAACCACCTTCTCTGGAAGCTGTTTGTTTGCTTTGTTTTGGCTTGTTTTTGTGTTCAGAGAAGAGTTGGTTTATGATCAGGAAAACCCTCCTAAGCTGGCCGGGCTCCTGGAACTCACGGTTGGCCACAGGACAGCATAACACCCGCTAAGGTTACCCCTATTTGCTTCAGCAACCATGTGCCCCAGAGCTCCGCTCTTTTGGGGATTAGTAGCCCCTAGGGAGAAGCAGAAAAACAGCAGCACCTTGTTAATGCAAAAAATCTTCCTTTATTGGTTTAACATCATGGCAGACAGGAGATACAACGTTTCGGTCATACACTGACCTTAATCATGTTCTAAATAACATCATAACTGCTCACACTTTATACCCTTAGTAAGAGGGGAGGGGCTCAATTACCTGATTCAGGTGTATGGGGGGGCGACATTGACTCCTTATGTGAGTTTGTAGCAGATTTAAATATCTCAACAAGATCTATAAAATTTCAATTGAACCTTAGTGAGGAATCTGTGCCTTTCTTGGATACTCTGATAATCAAGGATGGAAGGTCTTTAAAAACTGATTTGTACAAAAAAATGAGTGATAGAAATAGTCTATTGAGATTTGATAGTGCACACTCTCCATCCTTGATTAGAAGTCTACCCAAGAGTCAACTTTTACGTGTGAAGCGAATAGTCTCTGATGAGGATAAGGTGACTTGTAGACTCAAAGAAATGGGCAATTGTTTTCTCAAAAGGGGTTTTCCTAAATCCCTTATTGATAGACAAATTAAAGAAGTAGAGGTTACGAAGAGGCAGTTGGTTCCTAAAGGGAATAATGTAAATAGGAAATTTCAGAAAAATGAGAGACTTGTATTTGTTACTGAGTTTAACCCACTTAGCAACAAAATAAATGGTATCATCAGGAAACATTGGCCAATGATTAAAGATCTAAATAAGCATATCAAGGAATTCCAAGAGCCCCCTATGCCAGCCTATAGGAGATGTAGGAATATTAGGGACACTTTGGTCAAGGCTGACATTGGCCCAGAGAAGGGTTTGAGACAGACACATATTGGTAGTCTGGATTCCATACATGCAATACAGATTTTATTAAATATCTGATTAAATCCCCCTGTTCCAAGATCTATGTAGGGAAATCAACACGCAGGGCCCAAGGGTCCAAGACACACGCCCCAAGGGCCGATATCTGGAAGTGGGAGGAGCAAGTTCTGGAGCACGAGAGTAGCGGGTGAGGACGCCGCTACCTGAAACCGCTCCACCGCCCTCTTCTCTCGATTTCCTTGGTGCAGGGCAACTGATGCACCGGATCAAACTGCCGAAGGGAGTAGGAGTATAAGCGGCAGTCGAGACTGGATATCGGCGTATGAGCGATTACGGCTCAGTCGCTGGAGCTACAGTCGGTGCCTCGCGCTAAAAGCTGGGGGGAAAAAAAGGAAAACCTGTGGAGGATAATACGAAGGGGGTAAACAACTGGTCAAACAGTGGATCTCACCGGGACCCTCACCAGGAGGCTTGTAAAAGATCGGAGAGAGCAGATTAAGTGGCTGGTACAGAGGAAGCTCCCAGGACCCCTGCGGGCGGACATAGGTGAGGAGTGGGTAATACCATTCCTCCCTGTGTTAAGCTAGTGGGGATAGGAGTTTTTTTCTTCATATTGCTGATTGCTCTCCCTGCTGGGGACCACGGCTGAAAAACTGCAGGCACAGTAACTACAGCAGAGCTTGAAAAAAAAAAAGCCAAAGAAAGATCTTATGACCGACCCCTGCAGAGGGTCCACGAGAGGACCAAAGGCTAAAGCCTAAAGGATTATCCTGCTTCACCAAAGCTGTTGCTGACATACGTCGTGTCAAGTATCCACAGATAAGTATCAATTAATCATCTATATTTTTTTCACGAGGCCAAAGCTGACTTTCTTATTCTCCTTACTAAGTAGCTGAACTGTTTGTTTTTCCTTTTGATGAACTGCCATCTCAAAACAAAAAAAAAAGGCGTCACCTTGCCCTAAAGGGTTAACTTTATTTGATCTGTGCAGCAGCACTGATAGATAATACAGACGGAAGAAAGATAGAAAAAAAGGGACAGAAAAAAAAACAAAAAAAAACCATAAGCCTCATAGGCAAAACTATAGGATTAGAGAAGGAGTTGGAGACTGATCCTATAGTTAAGCTGTATATCTGCAACATTACGGGGGCTCAACATAGGATTTACTGTATAATCAGCGTGTCAAGTAAAATCAGATAAGAAGTTTTTCAGGCTGGTCTGGGACTGTCTATAAAAAACAAAGACACAAATATTTTGGACTTGATATGTTGAACTAAGATCCTGTATTCTTTCCCTAATCTTAGTGGGGATCTTGATACTAGAAATACATAATTATTTAATAAGTGCACCAAGCAAATTAGAGATAAGCACTGTATAGTTTTTTCTCTTCTAACACTCAAAAGGGGTCAATTGTGTACGGAAAGGCATAGCTATGCTTATTTCCCTAAATATGGTAAAATTTGCTGTACGGTCACATTAAGAGAATTAATATATTAAGAATTGAAATATTAGCTCATAGATTGTATCTTTGCTCGAAAATAGCAAGGATTATATGCTTGGATTATATCCTTTCAGTTTTTGGGCTTACTATGTCTAGAAGGGGTACGGTAACCTACTTGATATTGTTGAGTGATGTTTATATTCATATGGTATTCTTTGCTTCTAACATGTTGTGAGGGAGGATACACTATACACAGAATATTGTTATAGGTATAATATCCTACAATCTTTAAAGAGGCGACTGACAGAGGTCAAGGGACTAGACCTTCAGAGTAGGCAGTGTTCTAGTGTTTTTCACGTATCACTTCCTTCCTTTTCCTTTTTTTTTTTTTTTTTTTCCCCCTCCTCCCTCACCTAACTCCTCACTAGAAGAACACACACATTAGCACGTAAAATTTAAATTCACATTTATTCTACCCAACTCCTCACTAAAAGAGCACACACATTAGCACGTAAAATTCAATCCACATACCACTTTCTAATTCTGATACCTTGAGTATCCTTTATCTTCACAATTTTTTTTTTTTTTTTTTTCTTGCACATATTGGCGCTTAGTTTGCCGAACAGTACAACACTATAGTATTGTCATGAATTACTGCCTAAATCTGGTACAAATAATAGATGGACAGATTTTTGACCAATTCTAAAAACAACAGTGAAACAATGCCTCCAAAACCAGTAAAAGATAGGAAACCTAGAAATAGTATTGGCCCAGTTGATTTAGAGTCTACTGAAAAACCTCCCATTATTAGTCACCAGATTGAAACAGAAAATTTGGTAGAACAAATTTCGGAAATCTTCTTGCCACAATTTGATAACATAAAACAGGAGATAATCTCTATGTCTAATGAAATTAAACAGTTCTCAAATAGATTGACAGAGATAGAGTCCAGAATATCAGATGTAGAGGACTTGCAGTTTAGTCAACAGGCTTCCTTAGACTCTCAAGCCAAATTAGTGCATAATTTACAACTCCGCATAGATGATTTAGAAGATAGGTCCAGAAGAAACAACTTAAGGTTTATAGGTTTTTATGAGGACAAGGAACACACTGATATGATGGAACTAATTTCGTTCCACCTCCCTAAAGTATTAGGATATCCTATAGAAAAGCTCCCAATTAAAATTGAAAGGGTACATAGATTGGGGCCTGTCAATCTTAAAGATGGATCGCCAAATCTAAAAAGACCGATAATTGCAAAATTCCTGGATTATCAAGATAAGTGCAAAATTCTTGCACTATATCGTAAGAACTATCCAGTTGAGTTTAATAATAAACGAATCTTGATCTTCCAGGATTTTGCAACAGAAACATTGAACAAAAGGAAAGAAATTTCACCCTATTGTACACAACTGATTGAACTAGGTGTTAAGACAAATATGATTTATCCTGCAAAATTAAAAATACTGTATAATGCAGAGACCATCTTCATAGATAACTCAGAAGACGCAAAACACTTTATCAAAAAAATCAAATTACAAATGGAGAAAGCACAAGGAAAATAGTGTTGTTAGTAAAAGTCTGCTTTAATTAATTGAAATATTTCTTTTCAGCTATATAATGAAGAAAATAGAATGATCTGTAAGCAAGAGGTATTAGATTGTAATTATATGTATTTTTGTGTATATTTTTTTTTTTTTCCCTTCTCCTCTGCCCCATCGCCCACCCTTTTTGCCAATGTGTATGCAGCCCTGGCTCTGGCTATTTCTATTATTCATTTTTTTTATTTTCTCTCAGGTAAAAATCAAGAAGGGAAAAAATATAGATGAATAGTACACTAAAAATTAATTCCTGGAATGTTGGAGGGATATCCTCTCCAATTAAAAGAAAGAAAATAATATATCATCTAAAAAAGTTTTCCCCAGATATTGCTCTCATACAAGAGACACGGTTAAATAAACAGGAAGTTGAAAAATTAAAGATGGGTTGGAGAGGTAATAGCCACCCCTGCAATAGGTAAGAAAAGAGGGGTTGCGTGTTTATTTAATACAAAATTAGAATACAAGATTACATCAAAATATTTAGATAAAGAAGGTAGATTTTTAATTGTATCTGCCATCATTCAAGGACTTAAATTAACAATCTGTACTATATATGCACCCAATGAGTACTGCCCAGCGTTCTGGGAAAATTTGTTTGCTAAACTCATAGTCCATGTAGATTCCCAAATCATATTGGCAGGGGATTTTAATAGAGTATTCAACCCATACCTTGATCGACTAAAAAGAACACAGTGTCATAATATATCAGAGAGGCAAAAAGTCTACATAGCTTTGCTAAAAATCTTAAACTGAAGGATATATGGAGGATTCAGCACCCAGACGAGAAAGACTATACATGCGAATCAAAGACATATAAAAGTTTCTCGAGAATTGATATGATATTAGTAAGTGAATCCCTTCTGGGTGCTGAGATTTCCTCGGATATATCAAGTATCTTGGTTTCAGATCATGCGATCATCTCTATTGCAATCGAAAATTTGAATCCACAATTTAACAAAAAGAATAGCTTTTCCTTCCCATCTTTCCTCATCTCCAATTTTAAGTTCAGAAACTGGCTACAAGCTAAATGGAAAGAATTCGCTCATTTTAACAAAAGCTACCTGGAAAAGATTGAAATCTATTGGGAAGCAGCGAAAGCTTTTCTCCGTGGACAGATTAAGGTGTATATGAGCGTTAGGAAAAAAAATTTGAGCCTTAGAGAAAATCAATTGTCAAACCAATTAAAAAATAAATATGTTAAATACTTAGAGAACCCCTCTAATGCAAACTGGCACAAGTATCAGGCAGCAAAGTCAGAAAGAGAAGTCTTCTTGAACCAACAAATGCGGCAAAGAGATATAAATAATAAGGTCAAATTTAGTAAATTCACTTCTAATACAGCTAAATTGCTAGCAAAATTAGCAAAAAGTAGGAAAAAAAACAATTTTATTGGGTCTATTAAGGTTAATGGTACAAGATATACCACACCTAAGGAGATAGTGGGACAGTTTCAGTCTTTCTATAAGTCATTATATTCTGCTGGTAATATCGACCCAGAGATAAGAGATAATTTCTGGAAAAAGATTAATATACCTAAGATAGAAAAAAGTCAATTGGATCTTTTAAATAAAGACATAACAATAGAAGAAATTGTGCAAACTATTAAAACTGCACCCTGTGGTAAAGCTCCAGGACCGGATTCAATTCCAGTTGAATTCTATAAGATTCTACAGGAAGATATTAGCACTACATTGGTAAGCCTATATAACAATTATTTCATCAAGAATATACAGCCTTCAAAGTATTATACGGAAGCTAATATTACTTTAATATATAAAAAAGACAAAGATATAGAAACAATGGATGCATACCGTCCTATCTCTCTACTCAATGTCGATTATAAAATAATTGCCAGTATTTTAGCAGACAGATTGAAAGGAGTTCTAGGGCATATAATACATACAGATCAGACAGGGTTTATGCCCGGAAGAACTATACAAAAGAATATCAGGACAGCAATGTTCCTTATTGAGCAGATGCTTTCCAATCAGAAGGATGAGAGGTGTAAACAAGTTGATTATGCTTTATTGACGGTCGACACCGAAAAGGCGTTCGACTCTATTTCCTGGAATCATTTATTTACTGCATTAAATAGATTTGGGATATCGGGAAATTTTGCTAACTATATACAATTAATTTATCAAAATCCGGTTTCATATATAAAATGAAATGGGTTAACGTCAGATTGTATTAGCCTTCAGAAAGGAACCAGACAGGGTTGTCCATTATCACCGCTTCTATTTAACATTTCTTTAGAACCTTTGGCGATTTTATGTAGAGAAAGATTAGAAGGGATTATGTTAGGGCATAGAAAAATCATTATGTCAATGTATGCAGACGACATTCTATTCTATATAAGTAATTCGAGGAGAAATATACCGTGTGTTCTGGAATTAATTAAGGAATTTAGTACTTTTTCAGGGTACAAAATCAATTTGAACAAATCGGAAATCTTATGGATAGTTAAAAAAAGAAATAGTTTACTCCAAAATCCCTTTAAACAGCCATCTTCAAAAATTTCAATATCTTGGTATAATTCTATCAAAAAATCCAGCGGATTGGTATAGCTTGAATTTTGACCCAGTGTGGCAGAAATGTCTAGGCCATTTAAAAAATTGGGCCAAATTACCACTGTCTCTATCGGCAAAGGTAACTCTCATTAAAATGATGGTCTTCCCCAAAATCTTCTTTCTCATGCAGAATACTCCAATCTTTATCCCGGCAAGAGATATATGTAATTTTAATACACACTGTCAACAATTTTTATGGGGAAAAGGGAAACCAAGGATAGCAATGAAAAATTTGGCACATATGAGAATAGATGGAGGTCTGGCCCTACCGAATTTGAAATTGTACAACTGGGTAGCATTATCTAATACATTACTAACTATAAAACTGAGGAATTAGCAGTATATCCACTATCTCTTATAGCTCTTTTACATTTCCCTATGACGAAAATATCTGTCAAAAGCAGCTTCTATTATACAATACATAATGTTATCTTGGCATGGAAGAAAATCTGTAAGATATTACTCTCTGAATCAAAAATGTCAGAGTATCTGCCTATTAGGGGAAATCCCCATTTCATTAGTGGTATGGAAACACTGGCTTTTAATGACTGGAACAAAAGAGGGTTGACTAGAATCATTCAATTGATAGATACACAATCTAAAACGGTTAAGACGTTTGACTCGTTAGTGAAAGAATTTAATCTTAATAGAATCCATTTCTTTGCATATCTACAAGTACGGCATTTTATTGATGTTAATAAGTTGACAGATTCAAACATGTATATCTCTGGGACTTTAAACTCAATTATCAATATTTACAAAGCAGGGAACTATTCAATTTCATATTTATATAAAAAGTTAATTGCTACAGAAGCCAAGGGAAAAATCTCAGAGCTCCATATTAAATGGAGTAGGGATCTTAGAAATTTAACTTTTGATCGTTTCAAAAGAAGCTTCATTTCAATTCTTGAATATACTCGGATCATCTCATTTAGAGAATCACATATAAAGCTATTAAATAGAGCCTATCTGACCCCTTGGTGGATGTCTAGGTGGAAGAGACAAGAAATGATGAAATGTCCAAGATGTAGTGCTTTCGAGGCAGATTTAGTTCATATGTTTTACTCATGCCCCAAGATACAACAATATTGGTGTAAAGTGGAGTTCTGGCTAAACAAATTTTTACAAGTTAAAGTCAAACTGAAAGCGGAACAAATTATATTATTGGTGATAGATAAAGAATTTAATAATAAGCACTTAATTAACACAGCTATCTTAGTGGCCAGGCAGTTGATTCTCTATAATTGGAAAGATAAAAATGCCCCGAATTTCACTGCTTTCACTAGTAATATGATATCACAACTTATAATAGATAGCAAAGATCCTATGCTATACCGTGAAAATCAGTTTAGATTATTTCTATTTAAATGTCACCTTAGTCACCTTAGCAGAGAATGTACAAAGTCAAATGTTATCACATCTGCAGGACTCTATCTTATTTCAGCAGTTAGTATTATCTGATAGGTACAGACATCTGAGAAGAAGGTCTAATATCATTATAGATAGTTAATATGGCTTTTACTGGCAGGGGGTGGGCCCTGGTGCGGAGAAGGAGCATTAGTACTATTATTAATTTATTTATTTTTTATTTTTTTTTATTTATTTTTTTTATCTTTGTGTTGGTGAATTTTAATTTATTTTATTTTCATTGAACTAAGATTCCCCTAGTGGAAGGTACTAAAATCCTAGATAAGGCTCAGATAAGAGTATGAGATGGGATATAAAGCTCCTACGTACACTATTAGAATTAGCAAGATAGCTAGGATACACTTGACATTAAGCTATGTAAGGTAGGGGTATCTCCCTATGTTTGTCTCCACAGTTCTCTCTTTTTTTCCCTTTTTTTTCTCTTTTGTATGATAAAAAAAGCATTTGAAATAATAATCGATTTACAGCCCTGCGAGGCGGTGATATTTTTGTGCACTCATGATTTATTTGTGACATAAGATTATTATCTTGTTGGTGACAATGTTGTTCTTTTTTTTTTTTTTTCTTTTTATAAATAAAAAAGTATGTTTAAAAAAAAACAAAAAAAAAACACGCAGGGCCAGGGATCGCATAAATGAACACAAATCTAATATTCGTACAAAAAATCTTGAAGCCCCAGTATCTGGTCATTTTCTCCAGGCTGGCCATTCAATCTCGCAATTTAGGTTTCAAATCATTGAACATATTAAAAGACCTAGGCGAGGGGGTGATAGGGTTAAACTGTTGAAAACCAGGGAAACTTTTTGGATATACACCCTACAATCTATGGCACCTGTAGGGATGAATAAAGAAATAGATTGGGGGTTAACCTTGTAATGTACTAGTCTCTCTTATAACTATACAATAGTACCTTTTGGGTTATATACTTACACTAGACAATATATGTAGTTTTGAGAATTTGCATTTTTTGAATACATTGCTAGTTTTAATTATTTTTAATTTTAATATATGAGTGTTATATATTGGTTTTAATTTAGATTGTATGTATTTACAGGTCTTTGAGGGTTAAAGAAGAGTGATCTTTCTGCTAACAACCACTAGAGGGAGTATGTAGTTTAGGAATGTACTTGATTACACCTGAATCAGGTAATTGAGCCCCTCCCCTCTTACTAAGGGTATAAAGTGTGAGCAGTTATGATGTTATTTAGAACATGATTAAGGTCAGTGTATGACCGAAACGTTGTATCTCCTGTCTGCCATGATGTTAAACCAATAAAGGAAGATTTTTTGAATTCATAAGGTGCTGCTGTTTTTCTGCTTCTCTGGATTCCACAAGGGACTATTGCAGGGTCCCTACAGCGTGCACCTATTTGCCTGGGTACTAGTGCTGGGCCCTACATTGTATACTAGCCCCTAGGGAGGACAAGAGGTGGGAGAATTACCAGAGGGGAGCTGCTTTGGGAACCGGGAGTTTTGGACACCCCTAACCCCATAAATTCAACGGACTGTAACTCCGGTCCCCAGTAGGGAATCATGCTGATTTAGCTGGAGTCTGCCACAGGTGGGACCCTGAGTACTGGTGCTGTTGGGCATCAGGGGTGGCTACAGGCTGTGGTCACTTGCCAGCTACATAGCTGCAGTCGGCAGGGAGGAAGCAGGACCCATTTGGCGGAGCTACCCAGTCAGGGTAGCCGGGGTATCCGTCACAACTATATTAGAAAATACAAATATGTATCAAATATAAAAGGGTAATGTAAGTAAAAATTTTACTTTAATGATTCAGACTGTGCAATTATTAAAAATAATTTAGAATATTTTGTCATCAAATTTACACTTTTTTTTAGTCACCTTAATTAATATCATCTCATTCCCTTGAGAGCATACCTAGATAGGTTCAGGAATGTGCACATCTTTTAAATACTCTGGGATAGATTACAAGTGGTGCGCTATTTATCTTTTTGTTTGTGCGGGTTAGCGCACGTATTACAAGTTGAAAGTAAAACAATTGTGTGCGAGTGAAACCCAACGTGCACTAACTTCGGGATATCAGATACTGTGACAATTCTAACACATTCACCCCAAAGACTTCAAAGGAGAGCGCAGCATAAAACACGTATCGCTTGCACGCTAACCTGACAAGAATTATTAATATTTCACATTCTAATGTTCTTTACATACAAGACAATGTTATTTTATTGTAAATACATATTTCTATATATATATATATATACCTATATATCCATTCCTATAGATATATAGGTAATGATAAATATTTTACATTAACATTATCACATATATATCGAAATATATATTTAATAATATTTACATTTTTTTTGTATGTGAAGAACATAAGAATACAAAATATGCATAATGCACTTTGGATTTCGGTGTCTGGTTAGTGCACATGAAAACTTAGTTATCTTAAGGCACGTTATTGAAACAAATATTAATAATTATTAAAAATTATTATATATACTGTAATTTTTTTATAAATAATACATAGAAATATATATATTTACTGTATATATATATATATATATATATATATATATATATATATATACACAGTATCTCACAAAAGTGAGTACACCCCTCACATTTTTGTAAATATTTTATTATATCTTTTCATGTGACAACACTGAAGAAATGACACTGCGCTACATTGTAAAGTAGTGATTGTACCTCCTGTATAATAGTGTAAATTTGCTGTCCCCTCAAAATAACTCAACATACAGCCGTTAATGTCTAAACTGTTGGCAACAAAAGTGAATACACCCCTAAGTGGAAATGTCCAAATTGGGCCCAATTAGCCATTTTCCCTCCCTGGTGTCATGTGACTCGTTAGTGTTACAAGGTCTCAGGTATGAATGGGGAGCAGGTGTGTTAAATTTGGTGTTATCGCTCTCTAACTCTCTCATACTGGTTACTAGAAGTTCAACATGGCACCTCATGGCAAAGAACTCTCTGAGAATCTGAAAAAAGAATTGTTGCTCTACATAAAGATGGCCTAGGCTATACAAAGATTGCCAAGACCCTGAAACTGAGCTGCAGCATGGTGGGCAAGACCATACAGCGGTTTCACAGGACAGGTTCCTCTCAGAACAGGCCTTGCCATGGTCGACCAAAGAAGTTGAGTGCACATGCTCTCATATATTTTTTACCTCTGTGATTACCTTGTATCTAAGCCTCTGCAGGCTGCCCCCTTATTTCGGTTCTTTTGACAGACTTGCATTTTAGCCAATCAGTGCTGACCCCTAGCTAACTTCCCGTGCGTGAGCTCAATGTTATCTATATGACACACGTGAACTAATGCCCTCTAGTGGTCAAAATGCATTCAGATTAGAGGTGGCCTTTAAGGTCTAAGAAATTAGCATATGAGCCTCCTAGGTTTAGTGTTCAACTAAGAATACCAAGAGAACAAAGCAAAATTGGTGATAAAAGTAAATTGGAAAAATGTAAAATTACATTTCAATCATGAAAGTTTATTTTGGACTTATCTGACCCTTTAAATTACATTTTAGGACCTCTAACCAGTACAACAAAAATTGTGAATGTTAAATTTTGTTTCCAGAATGTAATTATTCTCATTAGTGGTGCAAGTCCAATGGATTTATAAGTAAAACCATATGTTAGCTGATCTAATAGTAGCCATTAGCTTATTCACTATTAAGATATACCAGAATACCAGAAAAGTCATACGCAAAGTTACTTTTTGCATAGTGATGGTAGCACATATTAAACTCAAATATATCTAATTTCATCACAGCCAGTGTTGCTATTGGAATCTTTTGCTAGGATTCCTTAATAAAATGAATCATTTATGTTCATATTGAGCAGGAAACACACACCACAGCTAAAAATAGCTAAAAATCCCTACTAAATGACATTAATCTTTTTACAATATTATGCATTTAACTGCTAGTTAATGATATGCACTTTACATGTGTGATCACTTGTTGCTGAATTACTGTAGTCATTTTTGGCAGCCATCAGACATTTTCATACAAAAACTAAGCTACAAAAGATTCTTATGGTTAAGATAAATCTATGACGGACAATTTGAAGCGTAACTGGACAATTAAATTGTTCTCTTATTTTTCAACAAACACCTTGTTCCAAAGTCTAAGGCACATTAACAGCTTCACACTGGATGATTTCCAGTTCATTTTATTCAAGAACTCATCATGTAACATGAATCTGCTCACACTTTATCCATCTTTTCCGTAACCTTTCACTTAGTTTGTCTTTTTAGACTAATTTCAGTTTGGCTCTAATTCAGTGTCTGCTCTGAATGGAGTTAGTGATAGACCGTATTGTAAAGCAGGCTTCAAATTTCTGAATCTCAATCAGGAAACTACAGAAGATATGTAAAGGAAAATTACACTAAAAAATGTTCTATTGTCTATATTAAAGAGCAGTATTTAAACGTGCTGATATTCTGTTCCTTGAATAAAAATGAATTTAAAGCATATTAAATTTAAATGTAAGCAAACATACTAGTTTAAGTTGGGCACTTCCTTGCAATTGACTTAGTATTAGCAGGATATACCTCTTGGTTATACAAAAAGTAATGACCTATCAAGCAATCAGCATTAGCACGAAGTACATATTACCCAATAAGCATTACTATTTGCCTATCAGCCAATGAGTATTAATAGGACATAGAAAGTATCACTACAAGGGCATTTGTAGGAAGTATAAAACCAATAGAGCTGTATTAGTTTCAGTTTAAATTTAAACAGATTTGACTTCTCTTTATTTACCATGTAAACATGCATAGATGTGGTTCTTTCATAAGGATGACACTCTACTGACTAAAAGCTGTAAGCAGTGATTAAATATTAACTAAATGGCAAAAAAGAAAAACAATTTACACCAGAGTCTTAATTCTGAGAGCCACACAATTACAGCATACACAATAGATGTACATCAGAAGTCGGGAAAGCAGAAAAAAGAAAAACACAATGGTCTAAAATTAATTAAAAAAAAAGTTTGTGAAATTCTCCACAATATTACAACTCAAAATCTTGGAATTGAAAAAGAGAATTTTAATGGCCTTCCATCCCAGCACAGAGTTTAGAGTTCAGCTCTCTCACTCTATCTTGCAAATCTTCTCTTTTTGTCATACAGATCGAGTTCCGAATAGCAAGAGACAACCATGACCTGAAATTCTTTACACCCATGGTCATCCTCTCATTCTGTTTGCTAGGTCAGCTCAACTAAATGCCTCTCGTTCTATCCAGTGAGACTCCTTTTCTATAGCAAAACAGACATACAAATTCTATACTTACAGGCATTTACATTAGCCCTGTTTCAAGCAACAAACAATGTGCCTTTTGCTCCCCTTCTGTGCTCTTTAGCAAAAACAGTAGACTAGAAACTGCACCATCAGGCTTTTGTGTGTAAGGCACACTAAAGCAACATCAAAGGTTCCCTCATCCACCGGAATACAAGGCAACTCATCAGAATATAAAATCAATATTCTTTATTCCAAAAATATTTAAATATTAAGATATAAGCATGGAGGAAATAAATTAAAGAACGGAGGTTGTAAGGAGGTTAGGGTGTGTGGAACTCAGAATTCAGGAACACATTACACAGAACAATTAAAGTCTTTTTAAAGATTTACTGATTGATAAGCAAAAGAACAGTTGGTAGATCAGATTGAAGATCACAGAACCAGAAAGTTTGAACATAGGCACAAAGCAGAACACTAAAGTCCAATACAAAATTCAGAATACTTAAGTAGGTTGCAGTAACAAAGTTCAATGGACACTAGTGCTTAAACTGTGCAGTAAAGGGTGAGGCAGGCAAATAATACTTGGTAGGTACACTAGGCACATCTGGTAAGAGGGAAGCAGACACAGGATTCTCAGCAGGCATAGGATACCAAGTGTGCTGTTGGTGAGACTGTCACAGAATACCAGATAGGTACAGCAGGCACAGCTGGTTTGAGGAAGGCTTTCACTGGTATAGTAGACACAAGATATTCAGCAAGCAAAGGATACCCAACGGGTACTGTTTATGACACTCTCACAGAATACCAGATAGTTACAGCAGGCAAAGCTGGCTTGAGGAAGGCTGTCACTGGTATGGTAGACACAGGATTCTCAGCAGGCACAGGATACCCAGTGGGTACTCTTAGTGAGACTGTCATTGGATACCAGACAGATACAACAGTCACAGTTTCAGGAAAAAAGGTGAGAATACACAGGTATCAGGCAAGTCTGCTTGGCTTTCAGGAACCAGGTGAGCATACTTAGGTACAAGGTAAGTATTCTTGGTCTCTGGAACAAGGTGAGCATACACAGGTATCAGGAAAGTATGCTTGGTCTCTGGAACAAGGTGAGCATATGCAGGTACAAGGTAAGTATGCTTGGTCTTTAGAACAGGTGACCATATCCAAGTACAAGGTAAGTATGCTTGGGTCTCTGGAACAAGGTAAGCATACACAGGTATTAAGTAAATATGTTTTGGCTTTAAGGAACCAGGAACAAGGTAGGAAGGCAATAACAGCCCAGACTGATGGGCTGAGAGAGCTTTTATATGAACTCCCACACCTGAGTCTACCAGGTGGCAGTTCTGGTAATTAAGACATGGCCCCTTACCGGGGAGCTGGACAGGGAGCGGTTCTCCCTAAGGTGAGACCCTTACAGAGGTAAATCTTCATTTGTTATAACATATAGCAAGGAATATTATAAAGTTTGCAAAACTGTGAAAAACTGTTATCTAATTTTCCATGGAATAAAAAATGTCTAAGCAAGAAGTATACTGGATCTTCCATTTGAAAACTCCTCAGGGATTAAATTCTAATATGAATAGTAATTTATTAATTTAACCTCAGTTTAGAGAGAGAGTTAAAATATAAATAATGGATACATTTACATAAAAAAAGAATTCAAACATTAAATAAGAAATTGATTGATAGATGGATTTTACAAGAAAACTGTTGCTTATGATATAATTATTATATAATTAAGGGTCAGATTACAAGTGGAGCGGTATTTAACGCTCCCTCTCAAGGGCTAACTTGGCTAGAAGTAAGCTTTTTGAGCGCATCGGGTAACGCTCGTATTACAAGTTGAAAGTAAACTGTATTTGAAAAGTATCGGATATCAGCAAAGTTACTTATACGATACATTGACAACATTAACTTCTGCAATCACAATTCACCGGATCACAAATGATCAACTTAATATTGACAGCAAAATGGACACATTGAATTCAACAGCCAAAGGCACTTAATAACTGATCAACTCCCACAGATCCACCAACAATACTGTAATGCTTGTGGGATATTCCACTATCAGACCAAACTCGGCCAGTTGTCTGCTTATCCCGGCATCGAGCCAGAATGATAGGGAATATCCCAGAGCAGAGAAAGTTTGCAAGATGAGGTAAGCGGCACTCACCACAGGGAGAATAGTCTTCTGTGGCAAGAGGCAAGGAATCAGAGAAAGGCAGTTCAGGGTAAACCACAAGAAGGGTCAGGCAGGCAGGGTTTGGCAATGGTAAAGCAGTCCAAAGGTGAACCACTAGAATGGTCAGGTAGGCAGGGTTTGGCAACGGTAAAAGCAGTCCAAAGGTAAACCACTAGAATGGTCAGGCAGGAAGGGTTTGGCAACAGAGGGAATCCAGAACAATAGGGGTTAATCAAACAGAGTGGTCAGAAAAGCAGAGGTCAGCAGCAGTATGTCAATCCAGAAATTTAGGGGTTAACAGGCAGAGTGGTCAGACAAGCAGAGTTCAGCAGCAGTATATCAATCCAGCAATTTAGGGATTAACAGGCAGAGTGGTCAGGCAAGCAGAGTTCAGCAGCAGTTTATCAATCCAGCAATTTAGGGGTTAACAGGCAGAGTGGTCAGGCAAGCAGAGTTCAGCAACAGTATATCAATCCTGTAATCAGCAATCTATTACACCCAGGAGCACACAAAGTAACACCTATACTTGGGCAGTGATAGATTGCTAAATGGCAACTTACATAGGCGCAGGATACGTGCCACAGGGGATCCCAACCGGCATCAGAGCGGAGAGCGTGCGGCAATGTTGTCAGCGCTGTGGGCAACAGGAGCCGACACAGTCCCTAACAACAAGCAGGGAAGTAGGCGCTGCACCCATAGCCCCCCTCACAAGGGTTCCCTCCGGGAACCAGAGTCGGCTTCAAAGGTTGAGCAGTATGGAATCTGGAGACCAAAGATTGAGCATGCACATCACGGGCAGAAACCCAGGAATGATCCGTCACTGAGTAACCCTTCCAATGTACAAGATATTGCAGTTGTCTGTGCCTGTATCTGGAGTCCAGGATCTTAGCAACCTCATATTCAGGGTCTCCATGGACCAGGAGCGGAGGAGGAGGAGCTCTGAGTCGGGTATATCTATTCTTGATGTAAGGCTTGAGTAATGAGATATGGAAGACTGGGTGTATGTACAGGGTTCTGGGCAAGGCCACTCTGTAGACAACAGGAGACAGTCTTTTTAGGACTTTATAAGGACCGATAAACCTAGGACCTAATTTATGACAGGGTTTTCGTAGATGAAAGTGTTGAGTAGAGACCCAAACACGTTCACTTACCGAGATGGCACATACAGAGGCTCTATGATGATCAGAAAACGTCTTGTATATAAAGACAGCTGATCTTAACTGAAAGCAAATACGTTGCCAATGAGTGGTGAGTTCAGTAACTTGTCGGTCTGCAGCAGGAACCCCTGGGAACTGAGCAGAAAGAGGGAAGACTTGAAATGGGGTATAACGTAAAGAAGAGTGCCAATGAGTGTTTCTTGCCAGCTCAGCTAGGGGTAACAACTCAGACCAGTTGGTATGGAGAGAATTGACAAAGGCTCTAAGGTAGGCCTCGTGATCTTGGTTTACTCTCTGATAATCCATTAGTCTGAGGGTGGTAGCTAGAAGACAAGGAAACAGTGGTTCGAATCAATTTACAAAAGGCTTTCCAAAAGGTAGAAATGAATTGTGGACCTCTGTCGGAAACAATATTCACGGGCATCCCATGAAGTCATACCATATGAAAGAGAAAAAGAGATGATAATTCCTGGGCAGATGGCAGTTTCTTAAGGGGTACAAAATGAGCCAGTCTGGAAAACCGATCCACCACAACCAAAATAACTGTTTGGTGGTCAGAAGGTGGAAGGTCCACAATGAAGTCCATTGTTATGTGTGTCCATGGTTGTTTGGGAATGGACAATGGTTGGAGCAAGCCAGGAGGCAAAGATCTGGGAATTTTGTTGGCAGCACAAGCCGTGCAGGCTCTCACATAATCCTGAGCATCAGGCTTCATAGTAGGCCACCATACATGTTGGGAAAGACGCTAAAAAGTCCTTGTCAAGCCAGAATTTCCTGAGAATTTACTATCATGCGCCCAGGATAGCACAGGAGAGCATAGATTCAGAGGTACAAAGAGGATATCAGAAGCCACAGGGGCTTCAGGAAGTTTTCTAGACTGAGCACGTTGCAGTCTTTGAAGGGTGGTATTCAGCTGAGCAACCACACAGGAGGGAGGTATGGTGTGTTCAATAGGAGCTTCAGAGGAATCACTTGAGTGAGGAAACTGACAGGAAAGGAAGTCAGCCTTCTTGTTTTTGGTCCCGGGAAGATAACAGACCACAAATTTAAAATGGGAAAAGAACAAGGCCCACCTGGCCTGTCGAGGATTGAGTCAATGAGCAGTCTCTAGGTAAGTTAGATTCTTGTGGTCAGTAAAAATCGGAATGGGATTGGCAGTGCCACGCAATTCAGTCAAGGCCAACTTAATGGCTAAGAGTTCACGATTGCCCACATCGTAATTCCTCTCTGCAGGAGTAAAGCATTTAGAGAAAAAGGCTACAGGGTGTGACTTGGAGGTTAAAGGATCCCTTTGGGTTAGAAATGCTTCAGCCCCTATCTCAGAGGCATCAACCTCTATCCTCTGTGAAGAGCACAGGAGCAGAACAGAAAGCCTTTTTTAGACGAGAGAAGGCATTTATGGCTTCAGGTGGCCAATGTTTTCGGTCTTTGTTTTGTCAATTCAGTGAGTGGAGCGACTGTTTGAGAAAAGTTCTTTATAAACTTGCGGTAATAATTGGAGAAGCCCAATAATCTCTGTAATTCTTTTAATGAAGTAGGTTGAGGCCATTCTAAAACTGCGGTGAGCTTAGCAGGATCCATGGCAAAACCATCCTTCGAGATGACATAACCAAGGAACTGGATCTGAACTTGATCAAACTCACATTTTTCTAGCTTGGCTACCAAAGATTGTCTCTGAGACGTTGAAGTACCTGTCTCACGTGTTTATGATGCTCCTCCAGAGTGGAAGAGAAAACAAGGATGTCATCCAGGTAGACAATGACAGTGCTATTGAGGAGGTCACGGAAGGTATTCATAATGCCCTGATCTTGTGTTGAAGGTGATCTTCTATTCGTGGTCTGGGAAGATATGAATCAGATTGTATGCCCCATGGAGGTCCAGCTTGGTGAAGAAGCAAGCATCCTGGAGTGAGTCATACAGTTCAGTGATTAAAGGAATGAGGTAGCAATTCTTGATAGTTATGTTGTTCAAGGACCTGTAGTTGATACTGATGAAAAAGAAGCCTGCCCCAGCAGAAGAGGAGGAAGGACGAATGAAACCTTTAGCAAGGTTCTCTTGGATGTACTCCTCCATGGACTTGGTTTCAGCTTTGGAGAGTGGATAAGTCCTCCCTTTAGTAAGTGGGGCTCCCGGGAAAGAGTTCAATTTTATAGTCATAAGGACGGTGGGGTGGCAGTACGTCGGCTGCTTTCTCCTCAAGCACATCTGTGAAGTCCAGGTATATTGAGGGAAGGTTTGAAGGAGTCTACATACTGGCTATGGGGATGCGGAGCAGAGGAGTGACTTTAGCAAGGCAGGAGTGGAAACAGGAGATACCCCAGGAGGCCAGTCAAATTGCGGATTATGTATATGAAGCCAAGGAAGACCAAGGATGACAGGTTGTGCTGGGGAATGAATGACCTCCGACTGCAGCTGTTCCGTATGAAGGACTCCCACAGTCAGAGTCAGGGGTGCTGACTCAAAATGGATCAACCCTGAACCAAGGGGGGTGCAATCCAGAGTAGTTATTTTGAGACAATGTCATTTCTGCAGAAGAGATAAGTCAGCTTGAATCATAAAACTGTGATCCAAAAAGTTTACAGCTGCCCCCGAGTCAATGAAGGCTTGAGTGTGGACAGAATTCTGAAGAAAGATAAAAGTAACAGGTACCAGAATCTGAGAGGAATGAGGGGATTTAGTAGTGATCATAGCTTTTCCCGGCCGAATGTCACAGTTCTTTAGTTGGTGGTAGTTTTAACCACAATAAAAGCATAGTCTCAATCTCCTTCTTCTCTGCCTTTCAGACTCTAAGGATGTGAAGGAGGAAATATCCAGGGGTTGCTCTACTGGGGTGTCAGGAGAAGTGGAAGGGGTAGAGGACACTGCATAAACTGGACGAATAGAAGGAAGGGAGGGAAGGACTCTCTGAGTTCTGTCTCTCTCGGCTTGTCTCTCCTGGAAGCGAGAGTATAGACTGATACAAAGTGATATAAAGTCATCCAAAGAAGAGGGAATATTACGATAATGAAGTTCATCTTTGATGCAGACCCCTTCTAAAGGCTGCTTTGAGGGCACTGCCATCCCAACTGGTCTCTAGTGGCAAGGTGCGAAACTCAATGACAAATTGTGCCACAGTTCTATTGCCCTGGCGGAGATCTAGGAGAGAAAATTCTGCAGCAGAAGTATGTACAGAAGTCCCAAACACAGAAGTAAGTGCAGAAATGAATGCATCAGCATAGTTCAGGAGTGGAGCGGCGGGGAAAGACCCAGGCTAGTGCCTTGTCTTTCAGTAAGGAAATGATAAAGATGACCCTTGACTGGTGAGACTGAAAGGTGCGAGGATCATTGGGGCAAGAACAGCCTGGATTGTTAAGAAAACCCATACAATCAGTAGTACCTTCATACTTGGCAGGCAATGGTATCTGTGGTATACTTCCAGAAGTAGGGGAAGAAGCCTCAGTAGCAGGAGCAGAGACTGGTGGTACAACAACAGGAGCGGTATTCCTCACTGCAACTAGTGAAGAGAGTTGAGCGGTTATAGCCTCTAGTTTGGAATCCATACTCTGTGTTATGGGTTCCCAACATCTGTCCTTGAAGATAAACCGCTCTTGCTACCTCATCTGGCCCAAGTATAATGTAATGCTCATGGGATATTCCACTATCAGACCAAATTGGCCAGTAGTCTTCTTATCCCGGGGTCGAGTCGGAATGATAGGGAATATCCCAGAGCAGAGAAAGTTTGCAAGATGAGGTAAGCGGCACTCACAAAGGTAAAGGCAGTTTCGGTAAATGCAGCTCAGGGTAAACCACAAGAAGGGTCAGGCAGGCAGGGTTTGGCAATGGTAAAGCAGTCCAAAGGTAAACCACTAGAATGCTCAGACAGGCAGTGTTTGGCAATGGTAAAAGCAGTCCAAAGGTAAACCACTAGAATGGTCAGGCAGGCAGGGTTTGGCAACAGAGAGGCAATCTAGAACAATAGGGGTTAATTAAACAGAGTGGTCAGATAAGCAGAGGTCAGCAGCAGTATATCAATCCAGCAATTTAGGGGTTACCAGGCAGAGTGGTCAGACAAGCAGAGTTCAGCAGCAGTATATCAATCCAGCAATTTAGGGGTTAACAGGCAGAGTGGTCAGACAAGCAGAGTTCAGCAGCAGTATATTTATCCAGCAATTTAGGGGTTAACAAGCAGAGTGGTCAGACAAGCAGAGTAAAGCAGCAGTATATCAATCCAGCAATTTAGGGGTTAACAGGCAGAGTGGTCAGACAAGCAGAGTTCAGCAGCAGTATATCAATCCAGCAATTTAGGGGTTAACAGGCAGAGTGGTCAGACAAGCAGAGTTCATCAACAGTATATCAATCCTGTAATCAGCAATCTATCACACCCAGGAGCACACAAAGTAACACCTATACTTGGGCAGTGATAGATTGCTAAATGGCAACTTACACAGGGGATCCCAACCGGCATCAGAGTGGAGAGCGTGCGGTGATGACATCAGCGCCGCACGCAACAGAAGCCGACACAGTCACTGACAATGAGCAGGGAAGCAGGGGCCGTGTCCCTAGCAACGGCTAGTACGGCACGGCGTGACAAATACACGGCCACTGATCTATGCATTCTCTGAGCCAAAAAACAAGATGGTGTTGCACATGCCAACAACGCCAGTGACCTTTTTTGATGACGATTAAATCTTTCCAAACAAAAAAAGATACTGAATACTTCATCATCATGTTTTTGTTTTGTTTCTGTGATCGACAGCCATTATCAGTTGAAATGGAAATTAAACATCATTGGAGATATCAGCCTCAGTTATGTTTTACTTGGAATATTGTGATCATATTGATAGAATATAAAATAACAGCAGATTCTGTTTTTATATTGAAAAAATAATTTTGTAAAGATTGGAATTTGCCCAATATGTGGTAAGCACAAGCTTCCATTTTTTATCCAATGATCAAACTGATATTTTTATATTACCAGATCAGGAGATAAATATTTTTTTTTGAAAGCTATTACATTACTTACCTTTAATAGTATTTAGTATATGTTATTTACATTAAGGGCCAAATTATGAGTGGTAGTCATTATTTTGGCTGGCTTGCCTTTAATTGCTTGTTCCAATTAGATTTAGATAATATGTCACATAGTACTTTGCCCAATGTACTGTGTTGACTTAGTATGCTGAGACAGCAGAGACTGCAGCTGGGGCAGAAGGCATCTGCCTTTATATGGTAAGGGAGTACTGTCTGTGTCACTCTGTGTAATGAGCCTCTGGTAATGACAGTGGTAGCAGTGGGAGGAAAAGAGTGAGGTTTGGTGGGGGGCCCAGCAGAGGAGGGTGAGGGAGGGGCAGGGTGCCGTACATTACAGAACGTTTTATGGATGGTGCCCTACACTATGAAACAATATCGACTGAAGGGGGTGGGGGGACCATATAGTACAGAAAACAGTGATCTTAGAGGGGGAGGGGACCACAACACTATAGAAAAAAATTGATATAAAATAACAAAGAAACAAAAAAAGTGGTAATTTGTTACTGGCAGACTGGCTACCGGTAACAAATATAATGGGGAGCAGTGGGAGGGGGTTAGAGAGATGTTTGGGAGGATCAGGGAGGTGGGAGGGAGAGGAGGGTTCTACACTACAGAAAAAATGAAAAAATAAATATTTAGAAAAATATAAAATAAAAGCCCTAAACTGTATACTGGCAAACTGTTTGCTAGTAAGGTGGGGGTGACCAGTGGGGGAGGGGGCAGAGAGGTGTTTGGTAGGGATCAGGGGGTGTGAGGTGTCAGGTGGGAGGGTAATATCTACACTGGAGCAAATATTAACCTTACAATCTAACTGATGAACCCATTCACTGCCTGGAATTTCAGAAGTGTAGTATGCAACTGCAATTAGCAGCCTTCTAATTGCCAAAGATCAATGGCAAAGCCATGCATGCTATTTCTGAAGAAAGGGGATCCCATGGAAACCATTTGTTTTATGACTGCAGCAGCTGTGTAAATAATTTTAGTGAGAAACAAAAAGTTTGCAAAAAAGTTAATGCTTTTTTTATATCATCGTATTTGGTGGCCAAATAGTGGAATCGAATATAACAAAATAGGCCTAGATTAATACCTTGGGTCATCTACTTTAAAAATATATATCGTTTTCATACATAAATAAAAAAAAAACATAAGCTCTCATAGCAAAAATGCTAAAAAATCTCCTATATTTTTTCTGAAATTCACGGGAGCGAAGGTGTTAAAATACCATAGTTGTGCTTATACCTTTGGGGTCGATTTATGAAGCAGCAGATGCTGCTTCCGACTCAGTCCGCTTCAGTTCCTTTGCTCCTTAACTCGTCCACCACCTCTGAGTTGGCGGACAGTAATCAGCCCGATCGAATTCGATCGGGCTGATTGACACCCCCTGCTAGCGTCGAATCTGCAGGGGGCGGTATTGCATTAGCAGTTCACAAGAACTACTGGTTCAATGATAAATGCTGACAGCGTATGCTGTCGGCATTTATCTATGTCCTGCGGACATGATTCGCTATAGCGGATCATGTCTGTCGGCACCACGATAAATGTACCCCTACGTCTCTACAGTATCTGGAATGCACTCATCATACATGGACTGGACAAATACATTTAAAATGTATTTTCCCAAAAATGTTTAATTAAGCATATCAAAATAACTTTGCAATGTACATTCATTATTTATTTTGCCTGAGCTTTCTGTCACTGAAATCTAAAAGCTGTGCCTAATTCTGCCTAATTCTCAACCCATAATATATGGAGCCCTTTGCTGCTCAATGGGGTGCAACATCTGTGTTTGGAGGTGCATATCAATACTGGTTGTCAGTTAAACCAGTCAGAGAGGAACCAGAAAGGTTAGGAAGCAGTAGTCTTTTGCAGGAGAAACTGATCATCAAACAAAAATAAATTGTGTGTTTGTAGGAACATTAGAAACTCTAGAATGCAATCTAGGAGCAAATCAAATAAAGGAGGTATAGAGTTTCAAATGTTATGGCAAGACAGGAGGCTTCATATTTTATGCATAAATCTTAACTGACTTCCAAAACAGCAGCAAAGAACAAGTAACATAGAAACAAAAACAACCAATCAGCAACGACCAGATAATATAATCCCACAGCAACAGGAAATAGCTTCCTCTTTTCTTTGCTGCCTTCCAGTCAGCAGGTGATGTTTTCTCCCCTTATGTTATTAATGACATTATGTGTATATATTTCTTATATATTCTAGATAATTACACCTTTTTTCATTGTAATTCTTTTTTCATAAGAAAAGTATATTTTCAATTAAATTCCCATTTGTATATATTTCAAGATAGAGGTATCTACTATCTTTGTAGGTTTTTCCTAAACTTATTATCTAAATCCGTGTATTTTCATTATTGTGCTAAATATATTTTTTTAGCATTTTTTCTTCGGTGGTTCAGTGCGTCATAATAATTGAACGCTGCCGCCACACAAGTGTCTTTGAGGCTTCATTCCCTTCTTTCCTTACCTCACGCCGCCTCTAATGTCATTCTGAGGTGTTTTCCCCGACATCCTGCTGACGATCGCGGGCGTTCTTTGGGCCTTCACATGGGACAAATCTTCATTCTTCCAGGCAGACGTGCATGAGGCTGTGGAATTGTAGCAGCATGATGCGCGGGCTGCGTTATTTTAGCAATTTTTATTTCATATAGTAGGGACATATTTTAGTCAAATATAAATTTTGAGGTAAAACTTAGTAATTAGTACCAATAAATATTACGAATAATACATTTGTACTAGTTTGGTATCAGAACAGTCGTTTAATCACACAATTTGTGGCATATTTATTTATTCATTTATAATTTATTAAATTATTTTTCTTTATCTTTATGCATGATGTTTTATCATGCTATCTAATATATTTTTATTTTCTTATTTTTTCCACATATTATTTTAATATCAGTTTATTCCTTTTTTCTGCAATTGCAGGTTCATTATGGAGTCCTCAGATAAGACCTGTTTTACCATAGAGGAAGTTTTGGATCTTATTAATCTTACGGTGCAACAAGCCTTGGCACAGAGGAAACAACCCTCCACTTCTGCCCTTCCCCCTGAAAACACGTTAGACAGAAATCTCCTGTGGATTCCTCCCTTTCCTCTGATTTAGAGGAAGAGTGCCCTCAAGCCCGTAAAACACGGTGGTGTTCCCAATCAATTCCCCCCTCTAAAAAAGGGAAAGACCCGGCACGCAAATTGAAAGCCCTTCCCCCGGGCAAAACTAATAGGGGCGGTAGAACCTCACCCCTGGAGGTAAATCGGGGTAAAAGAATCCTTATCCCTGAGGATATTATTCAGGGATGTCTGGACACAGACTGAAATTTTTGATTGGAGGGATCTGGATCAAAGAGAATTTTGCCCGGAATTTGATTGGGATTTGGGCAGTCCCTCTGATGGAGATCCCCCTATTTTCCATAAGCAATCTCAAGGCCCCTCTAGGAGGACTCATACAGATGAAGATGCAGATGGGGATCTTTTGGATCCTGCTGGGAATCCCATTTTTAATCCCAAACATATCAGACACCCTTGCTCTTCTGAGTGGTCTCTCCCTCCTCATCTGTCCAAGTTCCTTCAGAGGTGTCTTCACCAGCCTTTAGATTGGGAAGACAGAGCTCTCCTCAGAGCATAATGTCGTAGACCTTCGTTCCCAGGCAGATAATCTACAACTCCCAAATTTGACCATAAGCTGGTAACTTTTTTGACTAGGAAAGGTAAGGATCCAAGGAAGGGGCTGGAAAGATCTCTTTGTGGGGCTCAGGATAAACTCCTAGATATTTCTGACCCTCTGGCTCAAATTCTTCTTCTTGCCGATGATGCTCATCTTTCTGGCTCCTCATTGGATCCTTCCATGGTCAGAGATTGGGCTTTTAACGCTAATGCGGCTGCGTTGTTACGCATTGACCCCAAATTGGCTGTTCTAGCAACTGAAGAGGCAGACTTTCAAGCCAAAGGCCTATTATTTGGAGAGCCCTTTCTCACTATTATGAGGCATTATGTTTTGATTTTTACATCTATTGACAAAATTCAGGCCTCTCTCAGGAAGTTTTTTCAAAAGATTTGGCCAACGTCAGTTCATGGACCTCAATCAACCTCAGTACCCACCGGGATACTACCAACCACAATACCCACCGGGATATTACAGCAGAGCCATGTTCCCTTTCAGAGCTAGACCTGTGGGACCCAGACAGATCCCTCCGGCCCTTCCTAACACCAACCAAGGTGAGTTCCCATCCTTCTTCCCACTTGTTGTTTGCAGGCAGAATCGCTCATTTTTTCCAAAATTAGTTGTCTCTGTCTGCCGATCCCTGGGTTCTCCAAACCGTTCAGGGGTTTGTCATAGATTTAATTTGACCTCCCTTCCAATCCTACCTCCCCAATCCCTTTCACCTGTCTGTGGAAGGACAGAACCTTATCAAAGAAGAGGTCTTATCCCTCCTCTTAAAAGGAGCTATAGAACTTGTTTCCCAGAACACCCCTCCAGGTTTCCTAAGCAATCTCTTCCTGGTCTCAAAAAAGTCAGGAGGTTTTCGTCCTGTCATTAATTTGAGGGACCTCAAAATGGAGGGCATCCATATGTTGAAAGACCTCCTCAGTCTGAATGATTGGATGGTTCGTTTGGATCTGAAAGGCGCTTATTTATCTGTACTGGTGTCCCCTCTCTGTCGGAAGTATATTCAGTTCAGATGGGCAGATCAACTATGGCAGTTCACCTGTCTCCCTTTCAGACTCAGCACCGCTCCCTGGTGCCATACAAAGCTTCTCAAACAGGTGCTGGCTTGCCTCCAGGCTCGCAGATTCCATCTAGTGGTATATCTGGACGATATCCTTCTGATGGCACAAGACAAGGACCTGTTACTCTCACAGCTCCGAGACATGTCCTCTCTCCTCTCTGGGTTTTTTAATCAACGAAAAGAAGTCAAGCCTTTCTCCTCCACAGCTTGTGGAGTTTCTGGGATTCTCCATAGACGCTACCCTCGGTCATCTTCTCCTTCCTCAAGAGAAGATAGGTCATATCAAAGAGGAGATTCAATCAGCTCTAAGAGCCTCCTCCATCTCCATCCACCAATTCATCATCATTGGACTCCTATGCTCTTCGATCCAGGCCATTTTTCTGGCTCCCCTTCACTACCATGCCATGCATTGTTTTCGGGAGTTCCGTTCCTACCAACAACAGATATTTCTGATGAACGAAGTTCGATCGGTGATGTCTTGGTGGCTGCAGCACATGGGGGCCTGGAATGGCAGAGTGATTTTCATATCTTCCTCAGTTTTCATTCTTTCTTGCGATGCAAGCCTTTTAGGCTGGGGTGCCTCTTGTGAGACATCCTCTACTGGCGGCCCTTAGACAGTGAAGGAATCCAACCTTCACATAAATTGCTTGGAATTATTGGCCGGCTCCTTTGCCATTCGCAGTTTTTCAAAAAATATTACTGATTGCTGCATTCTTTTATTAATGGACAATTTTTTGGCTGTCCATTATATCAATCGACTAGGTGGGACTCGCTCGAAAGCTTTGTCAGATTTAACGTCCCATTTCTATAGTTTTTGTTTGGAACACAGAATTTCAGTCCGCATACAATTTATTCTGAGCATTTCCAACTTGACAGCGGACTGGTTTTCTTGCCATTGGAGGGATTCCAGCGACTGGATGCTGAACCGTCAAGTTTTTCTAGAGATCAATCGCATCTTTGAAACCCTTTAAGTGGATTTTTTCGCATCGCGGATCAACCGCCAGTTAGCGAGATTTTCCAGCTGGCTCCCAGACCCAGACATTGAAGGAGTGGACGCTTTTCGTCAAGTTTGGCCTCCCCACAGGGCTTATGCCTTCCCTCCTTTTGCTCTTCTGGTGAGGACTATCTTGAGTGTACAATGATTTCAATGTCTCCTAACGTCGATTGCTCCTTGTTGGCCAGCCCAACCTTGGTTTACTCCACTTCTGGAGATGTGTGGGGCCCCTCTTCGCCTACTTCCCAGCCTTCCCAATCTCCTTGTGGATGCCCAGGATTGCCCACATCCTCTCTTGATCCAGGGCCACCTGAACATTCTTGCTTGGCAGATTTCAGGGGATCCTGGTCTTCCGAGGGCCTTTCGCGAGAGGCTTCCCTCCTCTTGCGTGAATCCTGGGCCCCAAGTACAGGAACATTTTATGCTTCAGCCTTGGCAGTCTGGGTTTGTTGGTGCATGGGACGGGATGTTGATCCCTTTTCTTCCTCTCCTCCCATGATAGTAAATTTTCTTACAGAACTTTTTTCACAAGGTAAGGCTTACCGCACGATCAATCTGTTCCACTCAGCCATTTCGGTGGGACATCTTCTTTGAGAGTGTCCCTGCGGGCAGACATCCTTTAGTCTACCATCTTCTTAAGGCCATTCATCTTAAGAATCTCACTATTCGAGCCTTTGGGACATCAATTTGGGCAGTCTGGGTTTGTTGGTGCATGGGACGGGATGTTGATCCCTTTTCTTCCTCTCCTCCCATGATCATAAATTTTCTTACAGAACTTTTTTCACAAGGTAAGACTTACCGCATGATCAATCTGTTCCGTTCGGTCATTTCGGCGGGACATCTTCCCTTTGAGAGTGTCCCTGCGGGCAGACATCCTTTAATCTGCCATCTTCTTAAGGCCATTCATCTTAAGAATCCCCCCAATCTCACTATTCTAGCCTTTGGGACGTCAAATTGGACAGTATGGGTTTGTTGGTGCATGGGACGGGATGTTGATCCCTTTTCTTCCTCTCCTCCCATGATCGTAAATTTTCTTACAGAACTTTTTTCACAAGGTAAGACTTACCGCATGATCAATCTGTTCCGTTCGGCCATTTCAGCGGGACATCTTCCCTTTGAGTGTGTCCCTGTGGGCAGACATCCTTTAGTCTGCCGTCTTCTTAAGGCCATTCATCTTAGGAATCCCCCCAATCTCGCTATTCGAGCCTTTGGGACGTCAATTTGGTTCTCTCTTTTCTTAGAGATTGTCCCGATAACTCTTTTCTTTCCCTTAAGCAGTTATCCGCTAAATTGACAATGTTGCTTTGCTTGATTTCTTTTTGTCAGGGCCCTGGATGTTCATTCCATCTCCTTTTCCCCTGAGGGAAATTCCTTTTCCATTTCCCGCAGAACTAAGTCATCCTCAAAAATCTTTATTTTATCCTTATTTTCCAGCAGAGCCCCAAATTTGTGTGGCTCTTTGCCTTAAAGCATACTTGTTCAGGACTGAAGGCCTTTGTGGATCTATGTCGGGCCCTCTCCTGATTTCTTTTGTTCCTCCTCATCGTTCTGTCTCTTCCCCTACCTTGGCAAGATGGGTTCGATGGTTCATGTCGGAGACAAGAGTTTCCTCATCTTTTGGGGCCCACTCTGTCAGAGGGGCTGGGACTTCCAGAGCTTTTCTGTCCAGTTGCAATCTTCAAGATTTATTGTCGGCGGCAGATTGGTTTTCTGCCTCCACTTTTTCTCAGTTCTATTTCAAGCCAGTTTCTCACGCATTCCTGTCTGTCCTTTCTGGGTGTTTAAAATGCATAAAATATGAATATTTTTCAGTCTAAAAGACCTTCTACATTCCACCTTGTCATAGACATCAGACAGATCTGCAATGGATTCTTGGTGTCCGTCTCCTGTTTATGTTGAGAACTTTCTTCTGTTCGGCAGCGAAAAGAGGAAGCTATTTCCTGTTGCTGTGGGATTATATTATCTGCTCGTTGCTGATTGGTTGTTTTTGTTTCTATGTTAATTGTTCTTTGCTGCTGTTTTGGAAGTCAGTAAAGATGTATGCATAAAATATTCGCCTCCTGTCTTTAATAAAATCTAGATTATTTAGTCACCAAGGCTATAATTATCTGAATTGTACCTTACCGCTTCCAAACCCATGTATGTAAAATACATGATCTGCCTATCCATTCCTCTATATGCTCCGGACTGACTTATATGATTAAGAAATAAGAGAGGCTGTATAAATATAAATGTGATTGTCTCCATATGATTGTTTCTATCTTATATAAGTAATCGTCATAGATTTGATACATTGTAGAGAGGAACTATTTGCAACTTTTTCTTGCCAATATAGCATATCTATGATTGGCTAATAGGTAAGATACATCATTTCTGTTAGGGGGAGATGGACATACAGCAGTGCAGGCTGTAATTTACGCCATCTTTGAGAAAGCGCCATCTTTCACAAAGAGAAACGCGGCAGATGACGAAATTGGGTCAGTGAGTATAAGCTGTACAGAGCACGCTGAACGCCAAACTGTGAATGTTAGTTTTTTTAATATTGTGTACATTAAATGGATTGAGTTTTAAATTAATTTACGTCTCCTCAATGGATTAACAAGGAGTTGATTGTGAATATAAAATACTTTTTTGCCCAATAACCATGTGCAGAATTGGTGTATGTTAATAACATGGATCCCTGTTGAAGGAAAATGTGGTTGATTACACTGGTGGACTGGGTGGAATATGGTTAAGCACAGGCAAAACACTGTTTTGGATTAACTTTCGTTAATTAGGAAGACTACAATTATCTGTGTTTGATTATTAGTATAACATAATTGCGAACACATTAAGGTAAAACATACAGTACAATGCCCCTTTAAATGCCTATATATGCTATGTATATATTACATTTGTCTTTAATATCCTTTTAAATAAATACAGGGCTTTGAATATATATATATATATATATATATATATATATATATCGCAAAGTCCTCACAAACACAGAAAAAACTCTGGGAAGCAGCTCATAGATCAAACTTTATTGAATCTAGCCCATTGTATTCAAAATGTAGCAATCATGTATATACAATGATTTTGTGTGTGTTTTTTATTTTACTATCTTGTAAAAGAAAGGTTGTAATCATTCAGGTAAAAGAGAAAGCAGCACCTCGTTATGAATGATTTGCTGTAGGTCTGGCAAGGATTTCTCAATGCCCAGCCAAGTATTTTAGCAGTCTGCTATTCTGAATGAATAGATTTGCCTTACTGTTCCTTGTGGACCTATTCTGATCTGTATATTTAAAGCCCCAGTTCCTCTTTATGTCCTTTAACCCTTTTCCATGTTATAAAATTGGAATTAATTCCTTGGTGATACCATCGTTCTCTCTCAGAAAACCATTAAATTTAAATGCTCTCTTGATATAGGAGTGCAGAAATAGCTGTCTGGCTTTTTAAAGTATCAGTTTCAGATCTGTGTTGGTGGCATCCTGGAGCGCCTTAGGCACGGATACAATGAATTCACAAAGAAGGAAAAAAATGCACAGCCTGCACAATTATAGATAATGTCTTTCAATGTGATCGATTTTATGGCAATCCAGTCAGAGTGACTCATGTCATAGCCAATTAGTTAGGTCTAGTTTTGTGTATTATAAGACTTTTCTTTTTCAAGCATATTTCTTTCATCTTTAAAGAGATCTTTAAACATTTTCAATAACTTCTTTTGTTAATAAGATCATTTAAAGGGACACAAAACTATTTTTTTTTCTTTGTAAAAGAGCATTTTTGAAAATGTATTAAAGTGTTTAAAAAACAAAAACAAATTGGTGTTTGTATTTTTATATGTAAGTTTTCCCATAAGCTAATGGGCAATAAAGTCCCAGGAACCAAATACACAACCATGCACTCCATGATATTTTTTACTTTAGATTTAATCAGCTTTTACTTTATTTTTATTTTCCAGACAAAAATATTTTAGCATGTTTAACAGCTTAATAATATGTAAATTTCAGTATTAAGTCAAGACAAATATCTAACAGCTTTTAATATTTTACACAATATAACTAAAAACTTACTGTAGAACGCACAGTAACATGAAATATTTTTTTTCAATTAACAAGATTAAATTATATAGGTATTTATACCATGTGGAGTCAATACTGTTGACACTGCTGACATTGGGCTAATTTCCATTGAGGTGGTAAAGTGTGGAAACTGGTGGTAATAAATGGCTAGATTACGAGTTTTGCGTTATGAGCGGCTCGGGGCTAACTTGCAAGTTATTTCCACCGCTCACCTCCTTATAGCACTGCTATTACAGTTTTGCAAAAACCCGGCGTTAGCAGGCAATATATCAGCATTGAGCAAAATTGAGCTCCATACCACACTCAAATACCAGCGCTGTTTTGAGCTGATTTTACGTGCTCATGCACGATTTCCTCATAGACATCAAGGGGGAGAACCGGCTAAAAAAAAGTCTAACACCTGCAATAAAGGAGCGTAAAGCTCCGTAATGCAGCCCCATTGATTCCTATGGGGAAAGAAAAGTTATGTTTACACCTAACACCCTAACATAAACCCCGAGTCTAAATACCCGTAATCTGTCATCCCCGACATCGCCGCCACCTACATTACACTTATTAACCCCTAATCTGCCGTCCGCAACGTCGCCGCCACCTACCTACACTTATTAATCCCTAATATGCCGCCCCCAATGTCACCGCCACCAACATTACACTTATTAAACCCTAATCTGCCGCTCCCAACACCGCCGCCACCTACCTACACTTATTAACCCCTAATCTGCCACCCCCAACGTCGCCGCCACTATATCAAAGTTATTAACCCCTAAACCTAACCCTAAGTCTAACCCTAACGTAACCTACCCTAACCCTAACACCCCCTAACTTTAACATAATTTAAAAAAATCTAAATAAAAATTACAATTAATACCTACATAATTCCTATTTAAAACTAAATACTTACCTATAAAATAAAACCTAAGATAGCTACAATATAACTAATAGTTACATTGTATCTTTCTTAGGTTTTATTTTTATTTCACAGCTAAGTTTGTATTTATTTTAACTAGGTAGACTAGTTAGTAAATAGTTATTAACTATTTACTAGCTACCTAGTTAGAATAAATACAAAGTTACCTGTAAAATAAAACCTAACCCGAGTTACACTAACACCTAACCTTACACTAAAATTAAATAAATTACATAAAATAAATACAATTAACTAAATTACAAAAAAACAAAACACTAAATTACACAAAAAAAAAGAAATGATCAAATATTAAAACTAATTACACCTAATCTAATAGCCCTATCAAAATAAAAAAGCCCCCCCCAAAATAAAAAAAAACCCTAGCTTAAACTAAACTGTCAATAGCCCTTAAAAGGGTCTTTTTCGGGGCATTGCCCCAAAGAAATCAGCTCTTTTACCTGTAAAGAAAATACAAACAACCCCCCCAACAGTAAAATCCACCACCCACACAACCAAACCCCCCAAATAAAAGCCTATCTAAAAAAATCTAAGCTCCTTATTGCCCTGAAAAGGGCAGTTGGATGGGCATTGCCCTTAAAAGTCTTCATCCAAGTGGCAAGAAGTCCTCAACGAAGCCAGAATTCTATCAGCCAATCGGAATTCAAGGGACCCCATCTTGGATGACGTCCCTTAAAGGAACCTTCATTCTTGAAGAGCCATCGGAAGAAGAGGATGCTCCGCGCCGTCATGAAGATGGAGCCGCTTCGCGTTGGAAGGATGAAGATAGAAGATGCAGTCTGGATGAGGAGTTCTGCCCGTCTGCCCGTCGTTCTTTTTTATTGTGTGTAATTTAGTGTTTATATTTTTTTGTAATTTAGTTAATTGTATTTAATGAATGTAATTTATTTAATTTTAGTGTAAGGTTAGGTTTTAGTGTAACTAAGGTTAGGTTTTATTTTACAGGTAACTTTGTATTTATTTTAACTAGGTAGCTAGTAAATAGTTAATAACTATTTAGTAACTAGTCTACTTAGTTAAAATAAATACAAACTTACCTGAAAAATAAAAATAAAACCTAAGATAGATACAATGTAACTATTAGTTATATTGCAGCTATTTTAGGGTTTATTTTATAGGTAAGTATTTAGTTTTAAATAGGAATTATTTAGGTATTAATTGTAATTTTTATTTAGATTTATTTAAATTATGTTAAAGTTAGTGGGTGTTAGGGTTAGAGTTAGGGTTAGGTTTAGGGGTTAATAACTTTAGTATAGTGTCGGCAATTTTGGGGGCAGCAGATTAGGGGTTAATAACAGTAATGTAGGTTGCGGAGATGTTAGGGACAGCAGATTAGGGGTTAATAATATTTAATAGTTTTTGCTATATGGGAGTGCTGCGGTTTAGAGGTTAATATGTTTATTATAGTGGAGGCGATGTCGGGAGCGGCAGATTAGGGGTTAATAATGGTATTTTAGTGTTTGCGATGCGGGAGGGCCTTGGTTTAGGGGTTAATAGGTAGTTTATGGGTGTTAGTGTACTTTTTAGCACTTTAGTTATGGTTTTTATGTTATGGCTTTGTAGCATAAAAACCATAACTACTGACTTTCAGTTTACGGTACGGATCTTGACTGTATAGGCTGTACCGCTCACTTTTTGGCTGGACAGGCAAACTCGTAATACCGGCGCTATGGAAGTCCCATTGAAAAATAACTTTTTGAAAGCTGCGGTAGTTACGTTGCGTTACGGCCAAAAAAGTGTGTGGTAAAACTCGTAATACTAGCGGTAGTGAAAAAGAGACATAACGCTGCTTTTTCACTCATAACGCAATACTCGTATTCTAGCCGATAGACTTTAATGGAGATAAATGTGTTTTATCACCTGTTTCCACAATATACCATATCAATGTAAACTATGCCACTGACAGTTTCTGCATAATTGGTGGACAAACATAGGCCTAGTTTCCATTAAGGTGGTAAAGTTTGGAAACTGGTGGTAAAATAAAAGTTCTCCATAGACTTTTATGGAGTTAGATGTTTTTACCAACAGTTTCTAAACTTTACCACATTAATGGAAACTAGGCCAACATGGGGAGATTGCCCCTGATTTAGGCCTAGTTTCCATTGAGGTGGTAAAGTTTGGAAGCTGGTGGTAACATAAACATTTCCCATAGACTTTAATGGAGATAAATGTTTTAACCACCAGTTTCCAAACCAATTGAAACTAGGATTTGAATGGCCAGCAGGGCCAGATTGGGCTGTGGGATGCCTGGAAAAATCCCAACGGCCCTGGCAAAGAAAGCACAGCACAGTGCGAGCAGGTGAGGGAGCGGAGCGAACTGCTTTTTGAGTGCACAGAGACTCAAGCAAGCTGACATAGTGAGATGGACGAATCGCTCCAATAGGCAATAGCACTGTAGGGAGGGGGGGCGGGGGACATTACGTGAGCCTGCACAGCACACACATGCAACAAGGAGTGAGTTGAGCTGGATGCCACGTTGGCTGGCACATAGGGAACAGCAGGCCACAGTCACAAGCACACAGAGCTCCTGAAAAGCCTAAAGGTAACAGGTGGGGTAGTTGTACCAGGGGGGGTGGGTTGGCTGGGCCGGGACGATGGGCAGGGGGCAGTCTGATATTCCCAAGTCCAGCCCTGATGGATACCACTACACCTTTTTCTAATAAGTAAACATTTGCTGACCTTTGTATAGTGTACTATGAACATGATCTGCTCTTTATTAAAGGTGTACTGCTTTAATGTACTGTACGTTAAATGCAGTAGAATATCATAATCAATTAATGCATCATAAAAACACAATTCAATAGCACTGTATGAACTGTGAAATCTTAGCTCTTCAACAAAGGATATCAAAATAATAAAGTCAATTTGACAATGAAAGTAAACTGGAAAGTTGTTATTTTCTTTTTTTTTAATTGCATGCTTTATAAGAATCATAAAAAAAATTATTTTGACATTACTATCCCTTTAATTATGCATTATTTATTCTGGAAAATTAATTATATGGTATTTCAAAATATAAAGCACTATTTTTATTTATTTTTTTATTTTGTGTTTTTTTTATTTCCATATCAATAACGTTAAAGGGATCATAAAGTCATGATTCAGATTGAGTATGCAGTTTTAAAACAACTTTCCAATTTACTCTATTATCTAATTTACTTTATTTGTTTGCTATCCTTTGTTGAAAAGTATATCTAGGTAGACTCAGGAGCAGCAATACTCTACTGGGAGCTAGCTGCTCATTTGTGGCATCACATATAAGACTCTTGTCTTTGACTCAACTGATGTGTTCATCCAGCTCCAGTAGATCATAGCTGCTCCTTCAACAAAGGATAAAAAGAAAATAAAGCAAATTGTGGTCATTGTAAAATTGTTTAAAATTGTATGCTTTATATCTGATTCATGAATTTGTTTTTACAGTTTTATTTCCCATTAATATGATAATTAACTGAATATATTAAATATTAGACCATAGACAATATCTTCAAAAGAAACCTTGTGTCTAAAGTAATTTACTATATACAAAGCCTACCTGGTAAACAATACATGTATAAAACTGTGCTATATTTTAATTAAATATACATTGCAATTATGTAAAAAGATTTGCAAAATTCTTATATATGTTGGCTTAGTAAGCATTGCAAGCTAGATGAATATTGATTGGGTTGCCATATTGACGATTTAAGGGGGGGACACGTGAAAAATACATATGTCAGGGTTCTTTTAATTAAACATTTCTTTAAACAGTCCCTGTCATATTTTTTTTAAGTATCCTCCCTTAAAGCAGCAATATGGCAATCTCTAAGAATAATACTATATAATAAAAATTATTTTTTAAAAAAAATTGCACAAAAAGTTATAGGGGCTCAAAGAAATGAGATCTCAGGTGTTAGAAAAAAAAAGGCTGCAAAGGGCTTTAACAAAGGGATATATACCTGTACATATACATGTCTATGTATGTATATATTTTATGTGTGTCTACATCAGTATTTATGTATTTATTTGTGTATTTATGTATTTATAGACATATATACACATATAAACCCATAAATACATATGCATACCATACATTATATTGACACAGACATAGAACACTGGAGCCCTTTTACATGAAAACATGTAAAAACATATTTATGCAATATTCATATTTAATAAAGTTATACTGTGTATTTACTGTAAATATTTCACATTCCAATGTTCTCCACTAGGGGGAATATGTTCTATGTATTTTTAAAATTCTATAACTATACTATATTTATAAAATCATCTATATATAGAATAGATATATATTGTACTAAAATACCATCAGATGTATGTAGAAATATATATTATAAGAATAAATAGAACATATTCTGCTATGTGAAGAACATTGGAATGTGAAATATTCTGATTTTCATGTCTGGTTAGCGCACTTGAGAATATGTGATCAGGTTTACATGCGTGTAGGGTGGTTTTTTTCTCCTTTTTTTGCTTCATTGACTTCTATGGGTGAATAGGATATAACGTGCGGTATTCTAAGTTTGGCTTTTTAGAATAAAAAGAATATATTCTGCTATGTGAAGAACATTAGAATGTGAAATATTAATATTTTTATGTCGGGTTAGCACACTTGAGAATATGCAATCAGGTTTGTGCACAAGTAGGTTATTAGGTTTTTTCCCACCTAAGAGGGAATACGTTAATGAGATCACAATGTTCGAATTTTGGCTTTTTGCGTGCACGAGCAGGTGCCCTAAATGCCGCTCCACTTGAAATCTGGCCCTGCATGTTTTATCTGAACCATAAAAGCTTCAGTTTGACTTTCATGTCCATTAAATATTTACTAAAAGCCCCAAAAGCAAGTGTATGCCTGAAACATGTTCAATAACACAAACATTTTAGATTGATATTTTATGAGATCCAAAAATAAATATTGTATTCCATTCCTCTGCGTGTAAGAGGCAAGGCTTGAAAGAAACATTTTACAGTTTCCCCAGAAGACATTTTAAATTCAGCAAAAAACAAAAACAAAAACAAACAAAAAATAGGGAATAAAAAAGCACTTTTTCACAAGTCTAGTAACTTGTAAATTAGTTAAAGGGACACTGAAACCAAATTTTTTCTTTTGTGATTCTGATAGAGGATGACATTTTAAGCAACTTTCTAATTTACTCCTAGTATCAAATTTTCTTTATTCTCTTGGTATCTTAATTTGAAATGCAAGAATGTAAGTTTAGATGCCGGCCCATTTTTGGTGAACAACCTGGGTTGTCCTTGCTGATTGGTGAATAAATTCATCCACCAATAAAAATGTGCTGTCCAGAGTACTAAACCAAAAAAAAGCTTAGATGCCTTCTTTTTCAAATAAAGATAGCAAGATAACGAAGAAAAATTGATAATAGGAGTAAATTAGAAAGTTGCTTAAAATTGCATGCTCTATCTGAATCACAAAAGTAAAAAATTTGGTTCAGTGTCCCTTTAAATGATTGGATTCAGATCAATAAAATTACAAAATTCAATACAGAATTGTTTGTAAGGCTTTACATCTAAATGGCGTCTATGAATATTTATATGTGATAATTGTTTTATGTAAATGTATTTGCTATTGATCATATGCACCTACTACATTTAATGGCTTTAAGGTGTTATGTGACAGACCAATGACAATTAAATGATCTACATGACATTTGTGGCATATATAATCATTGCACAATGATGTAACACAATTTAAAGATCAAGGGTTTTAGCAGTAAAGGCAATGACAAGCATATAATTTCAGTTGAAACCTAAGCACTTAAGTAATTTATGTTTTAAATTGGAATGCATCTTAGATTACCATTATCAAATCAAATAATTATAGCACAGTATGTAAAAACAAGCAACATTAAAAGAAACATTTATTATTCATTTTGTCTGCTTTGGCTGTCAAATACCTCTGAAAATGGTGCAGTAGTGCATTTTGTAAACTTAAAGGACCAGTCAATACAGTAGATTTGCATCAACAAATGCAAGATAACAAGACAATGCAATAGCATTTAGTCTGAACTTCAAATGAGTAGTAGATTTTTTCTGACAATTTTAAAAGTTATGTCTTTTTCCACTCCCCCTGTACCATGTGACAGCCATCAGCCAATCACAAATGCATACACGTACCATGTGACAGCCATCAGCCATTCACAAATGCATACACACTTATTCTTGCACATGCTCAGTAGGAGCTGGTGACACAAAAAGTTTAAATATAAAAAGACTGTGCACATTTAGTTAATGGAAGTAAATTGGAAAGTTGTTTAAAATGGCATGCTCTATCTGAATAATGAAAGTTTAATTTTTATTGAGTGTCCCTTTAAATGGATATGAAACCCAACAATTTTCTTTTGTGATTGAGACAGAGAATACAATAGAAAAAAAAAATTCCAATTAACTTTTGTTATCAAATTTGCTTTGTTCCCATGGTATTCTTTGTTGAGGAGATACTGAGATAGGTTTCTAGAGCATTACATGGCAGGTTATAGTGCTGCCATCTAGTGCTCTTGCAAATGGATAACATTTTTGCAAAACTGCTGCCATATAATGTTCCAGACACGTGCACACTCCTGTGCTTTCGTCCCTGCTTTTTAACAAAGATACCAAAAAAAGAAGAACATTTGATAATAGAAACAAATCATAAAATGATTTAAAAATGCATGCTCTATCTGATAATTGTATGGGTGAAATTTAACAAACTGCGGAAGCATCTCCAACCCCATTTGGTGCAGGCTTGCCAAAAGTTGCCATTGGGAGTCAGCAATCTGCTAGTCAAAGTGAAGGTCAATTTTCATGTGAAAGTGCCTGGTTTTTAAAAAAACTATTAAAAACAGGGTCGCTTTCATTCATGAAAATTGACATTGCACCGTATTTTAAAAATACCTTGTTCTTCTGAAATGCCAGATCGCCGTTCTGAAAAGATGCCCCACCTGCTTCTTCCTAGTTTACTTACCCAGCAATGACGAAACCCGCCTCCTCCAATCACGGCATTGCCTCAGGCAATGATTACCCCGGTGTGGGGGGGGGGGGGGAGCCGTGATTGGAGGATGCCGGAATTGTCAATGCTGACATATGAAGAGGCTTGTGACGGGCTGGTGAAGCACTGGAGCGGCTTCAAGAATAAAAGGTGAGTATATTTTAAGAAAACGGCTGAAATGTCAATTTTCATGAATGGAAGTGCCCTTGTTTTTAATAGTTTCTTTTAAAAATTGTGAACTTTCACATGAAAATTGACCTTCACTTTAAGAAGCTTGGGTTGTAAGTCTGCAGCTTCTTAACTTCTAGGTACAAAGATAATTAATTCTGGACTTCCTTATTCTGGATGATTGACAAAAACCTGCTTCTGCATGACTTGCTGCATGAGAGAGGGGGGGGGGGCTGCACAAGGATTTGCTTGCATGAAGGTAAATACAGGCAGCTGATGCTGACCACTCGCCCCTTACCCAAGCTGGAAACATTGTCTGGATGTAGCTTAATAATTTTTAAACAACTTTCCAATTTACTTCTAGTATCAAATGTGCTTTGTTCTCTTGGTATCCTTTGTTGAAGGGCATGCCCGGGTAGAGTGAAGAGTAGAAATTCCCTCTTGTGAAATATGCCTCTTGTCATTGCCTTTCCATATGTGTTCAGCTATCTCCCAGTTGTGCGTTGCTGCTCTTGAGTCTACTTAGGTTTACTCTTCAACAAATTATACAAATGGAACAGAGCAAATTTGATTGAAGAACTAAATAGGAAAGCTCTTTAATATGGTATGCTCTACCTAAAGTATAACAGTTTCATTTTGATATTACGGTCCCTTTAAAGAGACATTCCGATACAAAAAAAGACATGCTTTAAATGTATTACAAAATATATTTTTTTCATTGGCTACCTTTGCTTACTATGGCCAAGTTTCCATTGTCGATGTAAATTTTTAACCGCAAAACATAAATATATCTAGCTGGTGGAAAGTTATATTGGTTTTACTAGGTTTACTTACTTCTTTATTCTGTTTTACAAGTCAATCTAAATAAATTATTAACCCCTAAACCGCCTCCCCCACAACGCAAAGTACATAAACTATTAACCCCTAAACCGCCATCCCCCACATTGCAAAGTACATAAATAATTTATTAACCCCTAAACCACCATCCCCCACATCGCAAAGTACATAAATACATTATTAACCCCTAAACTGCCATGCCCCCACAACGCACAGTAATAAACTAATAACTAAACCCTGTAACCTAAAACCCCCTAAATAACCCCAATTAAAATATCCATAAATTAAAAACTATCCAAACTAACTTAAATTAAATAAAAGCTTACCTGTAAAATAAATTTTTAAAGGGACATGAAACCCAATTTTTTTTTTCATGATTCAGATAGAGAATACAATTTTAAACAACATTCCATTTTATTTATATTATCTGATTTGCTTCATTCTTTAGATATAATTTGTTGAAAAATAGCAATGCACATGAGTGAGACAATCACACAAGGCATCTAAGTGCAGCAACCAATCAGCAGCTACTGAGCTTATTTAGACATCCTTTTCAACAAAGGATAGCAAGAGAATGAAGCAAATTATATAATAGAGGCAAATTGGAAAGTTGTTTAAAATTGCATGTTCTTTCTAAATCAGGAACGGAAAATTTTGTGTTTCATGTTCCTTTAACCTTTCACATCCCAGAAAGCATTTGACAAATGTTGCTGTTCCAATCAATCTCTTAATATCTAATCCTGTTAATTATATTTTAAACTCCATATTTTAGTGTTCACCAGTAAAATAAAATAAATGTTACCTTAGTAGAGAACTCTTTGACTTCTTGGGGCATTGAAGTATTTTTTCATTTTAAAATTTTTTATTTCTTTGCTAACCAAAACAGCATTTTGTACACGTGGAGATGAGTCTATGCCCAGCAATAGAGATGGGGAGGTATCCCTATGTTTACCTAGGCCAGAGGCACCTAGACTTTTGGGCTTCATGGAGATCCAGCTAAATAATTCATAGGAAATTAGGTACTAATAGTGAATTTAATTTGAATGTATCTGCTACTAAGATTTACAAAATGTAAATACAATATAATTTAATAATTAACAAATACACAATAGAAAGTCTGCAATGGCAATTACTTTAAATGTAAAATGAGAAGAATAATATTTTCTGGCAAATTTTAAAGTTAATCCAATTCTCCCTCCCTTTCTATCATATGACAGCCACCTGCCATTTACAAAATGCATATGTGTATATAATGTGCACTATTCGCATATTAATCAGGAGCTGGGGCCTCAGAAAGTGTGCATATAAAAATAATGTGCACATTTTGAAAATCAAAGTATATTGGAATTTTTTTTGTTTAAAGGGACAGGAAACCCCAACAATGTATTTAATGATTTGGATAGAACATACAATTTTAAACAACTTTCTAATTTACTTCTATTATCAAATTTGCTTCATTATTTTGTTATCCTTTGCTGAAAGAACAACTTTGCACTACTGACAGTTAGCCAATAACAAGAGAAAAAAATTGCAGGCACCAATCAGTAGCTTGCTCCCACTAATGTAGGATATTTGTGTATTCTTTTTTCAACAAGAGATGCCAAGAGAACGAAGCACATTTGAAAATAGAAGTACATTTAAAAGTGTCTTAAAATGAAATGCCCTATCTGAATCATGCAAGTCTAATTTAGACTTTCCTATCCCTTTAATTACTTGCTTTCTCTGAATCAGGAAACTTTATTTTTTCCTTTAGTGGCACTTTATTTAATAGGACCATACAAAATACCTTGGTATAATGTTGTTATGGCAAACCTTATACAGGCTATCTGAAAAAAATGAGAAACTAGACATAAAGAATAAACATTCAAATTATTTATTGGATGTTAATAAATAGGGATAATTTATTAAAATTCACATATCTGTCCTGTTATAAAAAAATTCTGATGTCCAGAATTGAAACATATGGCATGTTTTGTAGGTGCACTGCTAACATATATAAATTAATAAGGATTTTTTTTTTATTAAACTGTACACCAAAATTTCAAGCTCTTTACTGTATTCTCTGTTAAATATGTCTACATTGGCTTGACAGATTATCTAATGTAACGTATGTTATGAGTATGTCACAGAGGAATTTAAAGAACAAGATGGGATCATGATGTAATGTGTCTAAGTTGTGCAGAATGCCCTGTCTACATATCATAGATCGTCTCTAAGTAAAGCATCAGTTACTTAGTAAAAGATATAAATAAGCTGACACACTATGCCAATAAAACATATTTTAAGCTGCAAAGACAAGTGTCTAAAGATTCTTTGACAAAGGATTAGGGATCTTGATTAACCTAATGATCCTGTTTCAACCCCGTCACACACTGTCAAATGAGAACTATGCTCTAAAGATCAAGGAATACAGAAAAACGTGTCTTTAACACACACATTTGGATGAATTTGTTTAACTTTAAATGTTACTTTTGGAGGAGAAATGTAAATGTTTTAAGGTATCAATTCCCTTAGTATCATGAAAATATGGTAGACTAAAAAACCCCAAGTACTGTGTATCCATAAAAAAGACCAGGAGTCTTTAAAGAATCACGTTCAGGTCGCAATAGTATTTGTCCAAAAATCACCAGCTTAGGGTTTCACTTCATTTTGATTTATTTTTGGATTTATTTTTCCACTGCAAATGTGAAACCTAATACATCTAGACAAGCCAATTTAGCATTGTAATCCTCAGATTTTTTGAAAAAAAATAAAATAAATTAAACAATCACAGCTTCAATAGTGTTATTGGTCCATCTTTTATTTTTCTAAAAATATTCTGGGATATGCAACCCTATTTAAACTGAGATGGTATAAATATTGTCTAATTATATAGTTATCAACTTATAAACATTGCATTTGAAATATTTATTTTTAAATAAAAGGCTTTTATGAAAGAAGAAAAATAATGTTATTTTCATCTGGCTGCTGGTATTTTTCTTTTCATTAAAGCTAGTTTATTTGCTTTATTTCATTTTTGTTTTTTACACTCCAATACAAACTTTTATAACTGATACAAATTATACAAAGAAAAAATAAATTATTTAAATATAATTAATACATGACATAGGGCTAGATTACAAGTGGAGCGTAATTTATCAATCATGCTTGTGCGTAAACTGTGATAAATGTAAACTTTTTGCACGCATCGGGTAGTGCACATACTACAATTTAAAAGTAAAACGGATTTTCTCAAGCGCGCTAACCCAGCATGAAAATATGAAATTTTCACATTCCAATGTTCTTCACATAGCCGAATATGTTCTATTTATTCATAAATACATATTTCTAGATATATCCGATGTTTTGTGGTAAAATATATATATACATATATATGTATATATATATATATATATATATATATATATATATATATATATATACATATATATATATATATATATATATATATACAAATACAAAATTTGGTTTTATAGCACACCTTACAAAAAGTTTAAATCAACATCTGGGAGTGCTGCCAATATGACCCAGTAATTACGCAAACAAAGAGGTATCAGCGCACATCCATTTTCAAAAGCACAACATATTTTTTACTGCTGCAAAAAATTGCCTGCATATACATCAAGAGACAACTATTCTTTTTTAAATAATATTGGGAACTTAGTCACACAATATGGCCATACTTTGCTTAGCCAGTCACCACTTACAAGGTGCCCCAATTCTACTGGTCCTACTCTAAGTCCTTTTGCCACAGAGGGCTGAAACATTCCTGCTTTACTCTTCATAATAGAATGAGACTCCCTGGCTTTTTATTCACAACTCTTTAACACTGTAATGAGCACATCTGAACTTGGGTGGGGTGCTTAAACCAATGGGAGATGGTCAGTCTCCCTGGTAATTTTAAATACAAATACAAAATTTTGTTTTTTAGCACACCTTACAAAAAGTTTAAATCAACATCTGGGAGTGCTGCCAATATGACCCAGTAATTACACAAACAAAGAGGTATCAGCGCACATCCATTTTCAAAAGCACAACATATTTTTTACTGCTGCAAAAAATTGCCTGCATATACATCAAGAGACAACTATTCTTTTTTAAATAATATTGGGAACTTAGTCACACAATATGGCCATACTTTGCTTAGCCAGTCACCACTTACAAGGTGCCCCAATTCGACTGGTCCTACTCTAAGTCCTTTTGCCACAGAGGGCTGAAACATTCCTGCTTTTACTCTTCATAATAGAATGAGACTCCCTGGCTTTTTATTCACAACTCTTTAACACTGTAATGAGCACACCTGAACTTGGGTGGGGTGCTTAAACCAATGGGAGATGGTCAGTCTCCCTGGTAATTTTAAATACAAATACAAAATTTGGTTTTTTAGCACACCTTACAAAAAGTTTAAATCAACATCTGGGAGTGCTGCCAATATGACCCAGTAATTACACAAACAATGAGGTATCAGCGCACATCCATTTTCAAAAGCACAACATATTTTTTACTGCTGCAAAAAATTGCCTGCATATACATCAAGAGACAACTATTCTTTTTTAAATAAAAAGTGGTGACTGGCTAAGCAAAGTATGGCCATATCGTGTGACTAAGTTCCCAATATTATTTAAAAAAGAATAGTTGTCTCTTGATGTATATGCAGGCAATTTTTTGCAGCAGTAAAAAATATGTTGTGCTTTTGAAAATGGATGTGCGCTGATACCACTTTGTTTGTGTAATTACTGGGTCATATTGGCAGCACTCCCAGATGTTGATTTAAACTTTTTGAAAGGTGTGCTAAAAAAACTAATTTTGTATTTGTAATTAAAATTACCAGGGAGACTGACCATCTCCCATTGGTTTAAGCACCCCACCCAAGTTCAGGTGTGCTCATTACAGTGTTAAAGAGTTGTGAATAAAAAGCCAGGGAGTCTCATTCTATTATGAAGAGTAAAAGCAGGAATGTTTCAGCCCTCTGTGGCAAAAGGACTTAGAGTAGGACCAGTCGAATTGGGGCACCTTGTAAGTGGTGACTGGCTAAGCAAAGTATGGCCATATTGTGTGACTAAGTTCCCAATATTATTCAAAAAAGAATAGTTGTCTCTTGATGTATATGCAGGCAATTTTTTGCAGCAGTAAAAAATATGTTGTGCTTTTGAAAATTGATGTGTGCTGATACCTCTTTGTTTGTGTAATTACTGGGTCATATTGGCAGCACTCCCAGATGTTGATTTAAACTTTTTGTAAGGTGTGCTAAAAAAACAAATTTTGTATTTGTATTTAAAATTACCAGGGAGACTGACCATCTCCCATTGGTTTAAGCACCCCACCCAAGTTCAGATGTGCTCATTACAGTGTTAAAGAGTTGTGAATAAAAAGCCAGGGAGTCTCATTCTATTATGAAGAGTAAAAGCAGGAATGTTTCAGCCCTCTGTGGCAAAAGGACTTAGAGTAGGACCAGTCGAATTGGGGCACCTTGTAAGTGGTGACTGGCTAAGCAAAGTATGGCCATATTGTGTGACTAAGATCCCAATATTATTTAAAAAAGAATAGTTGTCTCTTGATGTATATGCAGGCAATTTTTTGCAGCAGTTAAAAATATGTTGTGCTTTTGAAAATGGATGTGCGCTGATACCTCTTTGTTTATATATATATACGCTTGAGAAAATACCCCACCTTTTTGATTCCTGACGACAAGTTCATCCAAGAATGGAATACAATTCTATCAGAATGCTCTCTCCGATTGATGGCACTCATTGTACAACACAAAGAGAAAAAACTAGCTGAAGCAAGAGAACATATAGAAGAAGTACAGAGGGACCTCAACACATTTATGAACCATCCTGACAACCCGAAACTTGACGGAATCTTACAATCCACGGTGGATAAAGCAAAGAAGGAAATGGATAACATCAAATTCAAGATATACTCCAGAGATTTGGAGGACTATAAAGGTCATAAAGTATACAACTGGAAATCAAGGAAATTCCCAAGGAGAAAATCGGGAAATAAAAAGATGCTCCAGGGAAAGGGAGAAAACAAGCCCCAGAAACAGGTTTCATTCTCTGACACTGATCCTGAGTCAAATGAGGATGACGATTTGCAGGACTTTGTCAATTTCATGACCAGTGAACAGTCCTCAGAAGATGATGGCAGAGCATCAGACCAGATGACAATGGCCACAACCAATACAGTCCCTCCTGCTCCTCAGTTGACCCATGTTAACATTCCACCCCCCGATACTATACCTTCCACACAAATATATGAGCCAATAGGTGCACTGGTTAATACCAGTCAGTTAGACCCCCCTAAGCCACCTAGGGGTAACAAATATAAAAAGGCACAGGTTACCCCTAAAACAGATTCTAAGGTAAACCAGCAGGTTTTTCAAGTGGCACTAGGCCAAGAGGAAGGAGGAGGAAGAGGAATTCTCAGACAGGCCCAAAAGAGGGAGCAATACCCACTAAGGAGAGCCAGGCAGGGCAACAGATACAGAGATCAAATGTGATTAACTTATCTAGTGTCCCACTAACTAAACCAGAGGAAGAAGTACTTAGTTTAGGCCTTAATTTTGTACCATCTACTAAATTTAATGTCTTCAACACACTGTTAGATTTGAACAGGTTTATCCGCAGTCTCACACTTAATAAGTTCTATAGACTTAACCCCACTGAGGACACAGACATCAGAGCTCCAGATACTACACAACATGATTACTTTAACATAACAGAAGCTACTGATTTTTTAAATCTCTATACATTGGAGAGGGAGGGTTTGACTGAGGAGGCAACTATTGACTCCCATAAGGGCTTTAAGCCCAAGTCCATTTTTTACCCTACCCAATGTAGGGGCACTGCCCTAGAGTCGTTTCAACGACGTATGGAGGAAGATCTGGTAGGACTAGATCGGGAGCAAAAAGCTACGAAAAGTAACCTGACAAGGGGTCAGAGATTGGCTCTGAACAAACTGCGGAAGAGAGAAGACATTATAGTGAAGCAGTCGGATAAAGGGGGGTCTGTTGTTGTGTTGGACCGAAATTATTACATTTCAGAGGCACACAGACAACTTCAGGACCGAGAGGTCTATGAAAAGTTACCAGGGGACCCCACACGGCTCTTTGGAGCCCTATTATTAGATCTATTAGATGATGGCAGGTACCAAGGCCTACTCGATGATGACACCTTTGATTTCCTGAACATTAAACATCCAGTGGTGCCGATATTCCATCACCTCCCCAAGGTACATAAGTCCTTGGAGGAGGTGAAAGGACGGCCCATAGTCTCAGGAATAGGGTCACTCCTTGAGAATTTGGGCAATTGGCTCGAATCACTATTACAACCACTGGTCTATAAATTACCGTCTTTCTTAAGAGACACTAAACATTTATTAAACATATTGAGCACCTGCGAATGGGATGACCATATGTCATGGCTGGCTGTTGATGTGGTAGGGCTGTACTCGGCCATCCCACATGAACAAGGTCTATTAGCCACGCGCTATATGCTCGACAGTTTTAGTAACTACTCTGTTAACTTGAAGAATTATATCCTTCAGGTATTGAAATTCTCATTGACACACAACTATTTTGAATTCTTGGGAGATCATTACCTACAGAAGAGAGGCACGGCCATGGGGGCTAAATTTGCCCCCGCCTATGCCAACATCTTCATGGGCTATTGGGAGCACCGATACATCTACAGTGACCAAAATCCATTCTTCAAATCCATTATTGGATATAAAAGGTATATTGACGATCTCCTAATTGTGTGGTCTGGCACACGGTCAGACAGTGAATTGTTTGTTGATTATCTCAACAACAATGAAATGGGATTACATTTTACCTACACTTTTGAGAAGAATGAGCTTCCATTTCTGGATTTAGTCCTTACTGGACTTCCAGGGGAAAACAGAGTAATTACTTCACTGTATGTCAAACCGATTTCGTCCAACACCTACTTACATGCCAAAAGTAATCATCCTCCGCATACCAGCTATGGAATAGCCAAAGGACAATTTTTGCGAATTCGGCGTAACTGTTCAGAGGATGACAGCTTTCTGGCAGAAAGTGAAAAACTAACTCAGAGGTTGTCGGAGCGTGGCTATGACATCAATGTGGTGCATAAAGCACTCGAGGATGTCAAACATCTCAACAGAAATTCCTTGCTTGAGACCAAAAGAGTAACAAAGGAAGCCAGACAAAAGCCCACCTTTGTGACTACCTATAGTCCGCAGTACTATTCAATCTGCAAAATATTGCGCAAAAATTTGCCAATTCTGTTGGGAGATGATTTTCTTAAAGATGACATCAAGGAAGGTTGCTTTTGTGTAGCAAGACGAAATATAACCATCGGCAACCAAATTTCGCCATCAATGCTCAAAAAACCAAAACCACAAAGTACTTGGCTTTCACAGAAGGGACACTACAAATGTGGTAATAGTACTTGCAAGGCCTGTGGTTTTGTCATCACGGGGAAATTTTTCCAATCCCTGGCCACGCAAAAAGTATACTCATTATCACAATGCACTAATTGTAGATCGACCTTTGTGGTCTATATGATCACATGCAGCGTTTGCAAGAAGCAATACATAGGATGCACCTCCCGGGAAGCCAGGGAGAGGATCCGTGCCCACCTTAATGACATCGAAAGGGGGATAACACCCACTGGAGCCTCTAAACACTTTGTGGATGAGCACAATAAGGATATAAGCACATTCACCTGGACTGTGTTTGACCAGATAAAAAGGAAGCCGAGAGGTGGAGATAGATTGAAGGACCTCCTTGCTAAAGAAGTGTTCTGGATCTTCACCCTAGGTAGTCGGCAACCAACTGGTCTAAACATTGAGACGGACTTAATCAATCATTGGTAATTGATTGTCCCTCACCCGCCTTTAAATATATTACATTGTGTTTCTAAACAGTGTAGTATCGAAATAAGCAAATGAGAGAAAAAAAGTCTCGTTCTGTATCCAAGTACTACAATACACAAATGTAAACATCTATTTGTGTATGTCTCCAGCTAAGTAAGCAAACACTGTTTCTTTTCTCTTCCACTTCCTTTTCCTTTTGTTCGACAAAGTAATTAAAGTTGATCAATAGGAGGGCATTATTCTACTATTATACAACAACATTTGGTTCTGTAAAAATACATAGTTAATATAGATACAAGGATTAATCCAATAACATGATGGTTGTTGTGATTAGCAACATGCCCTCTTGTTTACCAACTAAATATCACTTCTAGGTTACTATAAATTCACTCTCATGTTACTCTAATATTTAAACATCCAAATATGTATCAAGGACAACAAACCCCGTATTCATCTATTTAGAATTAGTGAAAGTTGAATATAACGTTACCTTCTATAATAAGCTGTCAATAAGTATGACCATATGTAAAATTTGGTATACATTCAGCATATAATGCGATTAGCTTAGTAGTAACTAGCAGGTAACTAAACTATTTAATTAGCCCAAATGTTATTTTCCTCTTTTTTCACTTGTCAATTAATGAAACTATACGTCCATTGGTGAATAGGGTACCAACAAGATTATTTACATATAAATCAAGTAATAAAAATATTTTTCAGAGAATTACATTCTCACAGTAGTAAAGACATATACATATATACGATATAACAAAATAAATAAATAATCACTTAGAGTATTATATTCTCACATTATAAGGTATTCAACCGTACATAGGTAGTTTTCCTTAATAGGTATACACCCACAAGTAACATAGGTAGGTCAGGCCATCCAATAGCAAGATAGCATAGTCTATATCAGTTTGAATAGGGCATTAGGGCAGTATTCTGTCTATGATTAAGGCTCCAAAGGAGCTGAAACGCGTCAGACGCCCACCCCAGCCCCTTTCCTGCTGTCTATCATAGCCATTTGTCCTGTAAATATATCTTAGAAGCTTTTATATTGTCGCTAATAAATCTTCACCTTTGCTTTGAGCTCCCTGTCCGGACTTTTTCTTTGTTCTATATATATATATACGTATAGATATATACAGATATATATTGGGATATCTATTTAAAAATACTTAGAACATATTGTAAAGAACATTGAGATGTGAAATATTTACAGTACATATATAGTTAAACACTTTATTAAAAAATAATATTACATAAATATGATTTTTTATGATTTCATCTACTTGACTGCAAAGGGCTCCATATGTGTTTATATATGTCTGTAAATACATATAAACACATATAAATACATAAATACATATATATATATATATATATATATATATATATATATATATATATATATATATATAGACATTTATATATACAAACATATAAATATATTTAGACATGTGTATGTATGTATGTATGTATCTCTATGTTAAATCCATTTGCCTGCCTTTTATTTCTCTATCACCTGAGACCTCATATCTTTGAGCCCTTATAACTTTTTTGTGCAATATTTTTTTATTAATCATTTTATCAGACACTGCAATTTAGATTGTAACTGTACTTTTCAATGTGTTTTTGAAGTATTTTGTTCCACTTTTTTGTCTTGCGTAACAGCTAACCAGAGCTCTGAAGACGCCCTAACCCGACAAGTGTAAATCACAATTGCGCTCACGCGTGCGCATTAACATTAAACTTGTAATACACACACACACTCCTTCCGATGTGCACAAACAGCCACGATAAACCCGATATTGCTCGTGCAAAACAGTGGCCACTCGTAATCTAGCCCAAATTAAGCAAAGATGCATTGCTTACATAATTGTATTATCTGAATAGTTCACTTTAAGCTTTTAGGAAAACAAATTTTTTTACTTTGCTGGATTCATCGTCAAACAACAGAATGTTGCATAATGTTAAGATGATTCAATATTTTTTTCAACATTTTTAAAATGTAATAATAAATTCACTTATTTTGTATGTAAAAAAAAAATCTTGACTAAACGTTCAATTATGCAATAGGATTTCCTTTAGTAGCTATATTTCCTCTATAACTTTTTATTTAAAATTTGCCTGCACCAGCTTTAACATACTGTATATTTTAAAAATCAGAACATGAGACATCACGTAGTCCAGCTTTACAATTAATCAAGTTTAAAAATGAAATGTTGTACTCAGATGTGATCAACCCAGCAATAGATAAATGCTAGTTTGGTATACACATTAAGGCCTAGATTACAAGTGGAGTGCTAATTTATTGCTCGCCCGTAAACGGGCAAAATTGCCCATTTAATGGCGCACAATAAATAACGAGCCATTATAAGTGGCTGGTTAATGCTACCTCAAGCTCGGGGTAGCTCGGGGTAGCAGTTAGCGCTTCAAAAATTAACCAGAGATGACTCCCAATTGCCCCCAAATTTAAGTGTAGTGTAGTTGTCTAAAAAAAAAAAATAAGGATTTTTTTATTTTTTAAATAACGGCAAGAAGCATTTATGAGTGCTTAAACTGAGCGGTTTTCGGGTTTTAGAAAAAAAAACACACATATAAACACATAAATATTTATGCATATACATATATATTTACACATTGCTGCCCATCACTGTGTGACTTACCACCTTTGCTGTTCTAGGTTCTCAGCCATGTCTGACATTATGAGAACGAGGTTCCCATTGGAGACTATAGAAGCGAGCTCTCATGAGCGCAAAGCTTCCCAGCAATCTGAATGCAAGGTTGCATTCGCATTGCGCTTAACTTGTAATACCAGCGCACATTTGCGTGAGCTGGTATTACTGAGTGGAGTGCAAATTATGGGATTTTTTGTGCTCCATTCGTAATCTGGCCCTTAACCATGCTATTTAAAATATCAAGGTAAAATGGGCATTGTATTTAAAATTTTAATCACCAACATGAAAAATCACCATTGAATTGTGTCATTGTTATGTTTGCCTTAACATATTCAAATGAAAAACTTAAAATTTAAATTGGACAATACAGATTAGCTATATGCTTCCTATTAGCTTCCTATTAGCCCTCAGACAATGAGCATTAGGAAGATGTACCTGATAACCAATGAGCATTACCAGGACCTTTTACTCAATAAGCAAGAAGGAAATACACAGCTGATACTCCAGTATTAGTCTAATTTTAAACTTATCGTAAGAATTATATTTTTTTGCATACAAAGTTCCTTTAATTATGGGTGAGACATCCATAACTCATCAATTTGTTGAATTAAAGTGATGGAAAATATAACTAGTGCCAAATTCCAAATCTGTGTAGTATTCTATGTATAATGCTCAATGTAAATGTATGTACGATAATGGCAAATACCTTTTATTCCTTCTGATGTTTTATTTTTTTACTCCCCTACACCTGATCACTTCATTCATATTTTATTTCCTGAGATGCTGTTTTTACCTCTTATCCAATTGGCTCGCTAGCCACCTGGCAGCTCTGTATCATCTTGTATTTTTTTTAAAGAGCTTTATTTGAAAAAAATAAATACAAATACAGTACAGGGCATTCAAAAAAAGACATCAAGACAAGGTAATACAGATTAAATAATTATATTTGGTACAGTCTATACCGCGATTATAGTCCCACTTGTCTGCAAGCCAAGTCCAAGTGCTGAGCCCTGTGAGATGTCGGCCTGGTTAATCCAGGCTAGCACTTTTTCCTTTTTCATTTTTATATTGTCTTTTCCTACAATTTTCAGGAAATGTCTCAAATCATATAGAATTTTGAACATAATACATATTTAACAGTGTTTTGTAAACTTATATCATTCTCAAAACTGGTCTTTTCTTAGATACTTTTTAACATAAGTGACAAACGATTTAAACTGTTGATTATAATAGTGCAGAGTTCACGAATGATTTGAAGGTAAGGGTGTGGGCCTACTAAGAGGAGTGGTAGGTACAATGTAACAAGCGGGAGGGCTAATCAAATGGTCACCTGAGCGGATAAATAGGGATGGAAGGGAGGAAAGAGAGAGAAGAGTAAAAAAAAAAGGGGAAGGGGAGTAGAAGGGGAGTGTCTGAGGATGGAAGCTGGGTAATGGGCTGAGCAGTAACAGAGTCAGGGGGACAAATATTCTTATTCTGTAGGGTTCGATAACTAGGAGAGGGACAGTAGACTGGCCATACCAATGGCAATAGAGCCATATACATAGCTTTCCATTGATCTGAGATATGCGATTAGGCTTATCAGGCCCTGCCAGTTTGGGGGGTTGGGTTTTTTCCAATTCCTGGCTATTAATAGTTTAGCTGCCATCAGTACTTAGTAGACAATGTATAGGGAGGGTCTGTTTGTGCAAGTTAAGATGGAGAGGTGCTGTTTTGGGGGGCAGACTCTCAGCTAGGACGAGGAGCTGGCATAAGGTGAACACCTTGGACCAGAACGGTTTGATGGAAGGACATAACCACCAAATGTGTTGTGAATCACGAATCTGTGAGCATGTTTGTCAACATAGGGGGAGCAGTTGGGGAAAATCTTATGGTATCTTGTATTTTTTCTTAATGCTGTGTGGCTAGCAAGCTGGTTGGATGGACGGTGAAAATGCCACCTTAAGAAAAAACCCATGAATGAAGTGGGCAGGCTAAGGGGGGTTCAAAAATAAAAATATCAGAAGTAATAAAAGGTATTTGCCATTATTGTACATACATTTACATTGAGAATTATACATAAAATAATACACATATTGGAAATTTGGCTTTTAGAATAGTTAAATTTGGCATCACTTTAAGCCTCAGTGCAGTAAAATCATTATTGTACAGTAAAATAAAAGACATTAAAATAAAAAATGTCCATTCACTTGTACAGTTTCCAACATTATTTATTATTGGGTCTCAACAAAGAACCATAAAGGTGGACCTGTAGGTTTGGCATGACCACACATTTGATACATTCATTATAATAATAAAGAATATGGCTCCTATAAGTATACAATCTGATGCATATGTAAGAATTTGTTTATTGCATAAGATGTTGTGAGAAGGTTTTTTTGAGACTTGTGAATATTGGAGCTTGCTTACAGTTTGTATATACTGTATATCTATCACCTTGCCAAGGTTTAGTAAATATAGGACATTAAGCCTCTCTGAGCATTTCGATAGGATATCTATTAATTGATTGCTAAGATTTTGTTGACTTTATTGAACATATATTTGAAAGCATTCAAAGCAATAGGTTATAAGGAAAGTACATATTTGAATTAAAGGGACGGTCAAGTCCAAAAAAAACTTTCATGATTCAGATAGGGCATGTAATTTTAAGCAATTTCCAATTTACTTTTATTACCAATTTTGCTTTGTTCTCTTGGCATTCTTAGTTGAAAGCTAAACCTAGGAGGTTCATATGCTAATTTCTAAGACCTTGAAGACCGCCTCTAATCTAAATGCATTTTGATAGTTTTTCACCACTAGAGGGCATTAGTTCATGTGTTTCATATAGATAACATTGAGCTCATGATCGTGAATTTACCATGGAGACAGCTCTGATTGGCTAAAATGCAAGTCTGTCAAAAGAACTGAAATAAGGGAGCAGTCTGCTGAGGCTTAGATACAAGGTAATTACAGAGGTAAAACGTGTATAATTATAACTGTGTTGGTTATGCAAAACTGGGGAATTGGTAATTAAGGGATTATCTATCTTTTAAAACAAGGACCTTCATAAAATGGGTTTCCTTTCGAGCAGATGTACACAAGCCTCACACCATCATGTGCAATGCCAAGCATTGGCTGGAGTGGTATAAAGCCAACTGCCACTGGACTCTGGAGCAGTGGAAACTTGTTCTCTTGAGTGATAAATCATGTTTTACTATCTGGAAGTGTGATGGAAAAATCAAGACATTTGACAATCGGGTGCTTCCGACATGGAAATGTTTCCATATTTTCGTTGCTTTGGCAATTAGAGTGAGATATAAATGAGCTACTGGACTGATCAAGTGATTACCGTGGCAACATAAAGTATATTGCAAATATATTTTTTTCATATTTAAATATTTGACGGGGAAGGAAATGCTAATGACCTTTATAATGTCGTCCATTTAAAAAAACGTTATACACTTCACTTATCAACCTGAGTATGCAGTCTAGCTGCTTCCTAACTTCTCTACCACCTCAGAGGTGGCCCAGCTAAATCATCATAGACTGAATTGTCCAAGACGTTTATTAGTCTGTGCTCTATCACAATTGTTTGCATGACAGCAGGGGTGGGGATGCACAAGCATCTCATGGTTAAATAGAGACCTAAATATAAACTGTTTTAATCCAAGATACTAATCTCATCAGTAATGAGCCTACCCATACAAGTTAATGAATAATATAGCAATATGCTGATATACATAACCATGTATTTAGAATTATTAAAGGGATATAAAGCCCAATTTTATTTCTTCCACGATTCAGTTAGAGCATCCAATTTTAAACAACTTTCTAATTTACTTCTATTATCAATTTTTAATTGTTCTCTTTGTTGAAAAACAGAGATGTATACTTAGGAGAACGGCCCATTTCTGGAGCACTATATGGCGGCAGTTTAGCAAGAATGTTTTCCATTTGCAAGAGCACTAGATGGCAGCACTATTTCCTGCTATGTAGTGCTCCAGACACCTACCTAGCTATCTCTTTAACAAAGAATATCATGGGAACAAAGCAAATTTGATAATAGAAGTAAAATAGAAACTTATTTAAAATGGTATGTTCTGTCTGAATCACACAAAAAAATGTTTTTGGGGTTTATATCCCTTTAACATAGCAATGGAGACACCTAATGTCTGTGATGGTTTTCTAGCAAATCTGCTAAAGATCAGTCTTAACAGTATAAACTCATAACATTTATTGATTTAATATATTTCTTAGACACTTTCACTGTTTTTATGAAGGATTTACTATACATTTATTAACCAGGATACATATTGATTCTAGCTATTTCCCTTTGTGTTATTACTGGAAAATACAGATAACAGCAAGCAAAATATATCCATAGGCAAAGGTGCCATTCAATTTGAATATGTTTTATTGTCACAGAACACAAGGTTTCAACAAGACATTAATCAACATAACAACTTAAATTTAGTAGTCACAGTCTCTAAATATAGAAGACGTACCAGACTAATAGAGTGTCTACCTGACTAAAAGTTTCTACTTTACTAGCATTCCTACTTAAAATAATTTTATCTTGTAGACTTTGATTTATGTATTTAATCCTAACTAGAATAACAATTGATCTGCTACAGATATTAACATTAAAATGATATACAGTGCTCTACACTAATATTGGCACCCTTGGTAAATATGAGATATAAGAAGGCTGTGAAAAATTGTCTTTATTGTTTAATCTTTTGATCTTCTGTTAAAAAAAAAATACACAAAAATACTCTGATCTTATGAATATCAAACAATTGCAAACACACCACAGGTTTATCCACAAAAAAAATATATATGTGTTAAATATATGTGTGGCACAATTATTGGCACCCTTTTAGTCTATACTTTGTGCTTCCTCCCTTTGCCTAGATAACAGCTCTGAGTCTTCTCCTATAATGCCTGACAAGGTTGGAGAATTCATGGCAAGGGATCTGAGACGATTACTCCATACAGAATCCTTTGAGCTCCTTCAAATTTCAAGGTTGACACTGATAGACTCTCCTGTTCAGTTCACCTCACATGTTTTCTATGGGATTCAAGTCAGGGGACTGGAATGGCCATGGTAGGACCTTGATTTTGTGGTTGGTAAACCATTTTTGTTTTGATTTTTATGTATGTTTGGGATCATTGTCCTGCTGGAAGATCCAACCACAGCCCATTTTAAGCTTTCTGGCAGAGGCAGTCAGGTGCTCATTTAATATCTGTTGATATTTGATAGAGCCCATAATGCCATGTATCCTAAGAAAAAGTCCAAGTCCTCTGAAAAAAAAAACAGCCCCAAACCATTAAAGACCCACCACCATTTTTAACCATGGGCATGAGGTACTTTTCAATATGGCTACATCTCTGTGTGCTCCAAATCCACCTCTGGTGTTTATTGTCAAACAGCTCTATTTTCGTTTCATCTAACCATAGAACCAGATCCCATTTGAAGTTCCAATAGTGTCTGGCAAACTGAAGATGCTTGAATTTGTTTTTGTATGAGAGTAGAGGCTTTCTTCTTGAAACCCTTCCAAACAACTTGTGGTGATGTAGGTGACGTTGGATTTGGTTTTTGGAGACTTTCTGAGCCCAAGACAGAAGTAACTTCTGCAATTCTTAAGCTGTGATCCTTGGAGATATTTTGGCCACTCAAACCATCCTCTTCACAGTGCATTGAGACAATATAGACACGCGTTCTCTCCCAGGTTTATTCATAACATTTCCAGTTGACTGTAACTTGTTAATTATTGCCCTGTTGGTGGAAATGGGTATTGTCAATGCTTTTTCTATTTTCTTACAGCCACTTCCCATTTTGTGAAGCTCAACAACATTTTGCTGCTCATCACAGCCATATTCCTTGGTCTTATCCATTGTGATGAATGACTAATGGATTTTGGCCTATGGGTTACCTCTTATATATACTCCTGTGAAACAGGAAGTCATGGTTGAACAATTTCCTTTTCCTAGTCACCCAAGTGTACTAAAAAATGTAAAATATCAATGGGAATATACTTTAAATATATTTTTCTCATATGAATTCATAGGGGTGCCAATAATTGTGCCACACATTATTTAACAAGTTTTGTGTTTGTAATTGTTTGATATCCATGAGAGCAGAGTATTTTTGTGTATTTTTCTAACTAAAGATAAAAAGGTTAAACAATAAAACAATTTTCACAGTCCTCTTTGCTAATTTTTACCAAGAGTGCCAATATTAGTGGAGGGCACTGTAGGGTATATCACTGGTTTATCAGTAATATAGCTCTGCATTGAGAGATAAATGTTTTAAAATAGTTTAAAGGGACACTGAACCCAATTTTTTTCTTTTGTGATTCAGATAGAGCATGCAATTGTAATCAACTTTCTAATTTACTCCTATTAGCAAATGTTCTTCATTCTCTTTGTATCTTTATTTGAAAAGCAAGAATGTAAGTTTAGATGCCGGCCCATTTTGGTGAACAATCTAGGTTGTTCTTGCTGATTGGTGGATACATTAATCCAACAATAAACAAGTGCTGTCCAAGGCTCTGGGCTTTCTTTTTCAAATAAAGATAGCAAGAGAACAAAGAAAAATTGATAATAGGAGTAAATGAGAAAGTTGCTTAAAATTGCATGCTCTATCTGAATCACAAAATAAAAAAATTGGGTTCAGAGTCTCTTTAACACTATCCTCTTTTTAGCACAAGTTACAACGTTTTTTTATACAAGGGCTAATTCAGAAATACTTATATTTAAAAGCCTAGAGGAATCCATGTTCCTGGTTTTATCACAACCAGGCGACACCTTGACAGTATGTGAAAGAATTAAGTAAACGAGCCTCTAGTCTGGCCTCAACCTAGAAAAATGACTAAAAACTTCCTGGTTTGTGCACCCACATTTATATACCTTTATCCACTGCCACCAACCAAGGTTATTTGGAATAGGACATCCACTGTAAAAATCAAGTTAATACATTAAAGACCAAAAAAGATAATCTATTCTAAATTGTTTTTTTTCAGTTACTTAATGCAGATATTAGAAAAAGGCAACATTGTATTATTATATATTTAATATGAACAAAAATATTCACAGTGCATAAAAAAACTAGCAACAAAATATAGCGCTGTGGAATCTGTTGGCGCTCTACAAATACCTGATAATAATAATAATAATAATAATAATAATAATAATAATAATAATAATGCAATCATTACAAGCAAGTGTTAAAATAGCAGAATATATACAAAACAAGGATACATAACAGAAGTCCAATACTCATACCACTGATATAGTTCTTTCTCAAGGGAGACTGGTGAAAAACAAAATGTCCATACACACAATTTTCCATACTTGCCAAGTGAATGACAAATTTCTGTTTCATAGTTCAGCCTCCTTTCACAGACATAGGAGACGTAATCCACCTTAAAGGGACAGTCAAGCAAAAATAAAATGTTCATGGTTCAGATAGAGCACATAATTTTCAACAACTTTCCAATTGACTTCCATTATCTAAATGTGCACAATCTTGTTATATGCACACTTTCTAAAGCACCAGCTCCTACTAGGCATGTGTAAGATTCACAGGATTTATGTATATGCATTTTGTGATTGGCTTATGTCTGTCACATGATATATTAGGAAGGAAAATGTAACTAACTGACATTTCTCAGAAAAAAAATCTACTACTTACAGTATGTGAAATTCGAACTAAGTGCTTTTGTGTTGTCTTTTTATTATGCATTTATTGATTATGCTATTCTACTGTGTTTAGAGGTCCTGTAATATGACAATAAACTGGTTTCCAAGACCTGGCTGCAATTATAAGGCATATTATAATTTTGTACAGGTACCTTTGGTAACAATAAAGTGTAAGGACATGTGGATTATTTTGATATAACACATTACTTGTATGACATATTTAGTCACCCAGACACATAAAATAATTAAATCTTATTTTAAGATATCCTGGTTTATCTGGAACAATTTTTAAAGATGGGAAATTTTAATTTCTTCTGTCCAATAGCACAGCCACTGTAGGCTTATTAAGTATAACGCTACTACATATCTTCCCCAAATTGGGTTTAACAGATAAGATCTACAAAACATTGCACACTATACTAACAATATGACAGTAGCTAGCCTTGTTGTGTGCCTGGATTTGTTCCTGAAAAAAGTCAAGTGGTGGGTGGAGTTTGGCTATTGAAAAACAGTTACAGTTTGTTTTAAATATGTTTAGAATTGGCTGATATGCTATTCTATAGTAATACACAGAACTATCTTGTAATGTCAAGGTATTTACTGTTCCTTTAAAGGGTTATTATAGTGGGAAAAAATGACATTTAAATATATACTATTGTGGCAATTTATCCTATTTGAAATAGGACATTTACATTCAATTTACCACCAACATGAGCACATTAATACATTATCATCATTATTACAAAGTGATTTTCATAGGATAAAAACTTTCATTTGATTGTCAAGACTGACACTCAAATGATCAATTTTGTATATGCTACCAAAACAATGCTCTATTTATCAATTCCCATCCACTGTTCCTGAGGTTGCATCCACCATAGTAAGATACAGGATGCTCTTATTACAGAACTAGATTACGTGTTTTGCGTTATGAGTCAAATAGCATTGTTATGGCCCATAACGCTTAATTTTCCCTAACGCTGCTATTACAAGTCTTGTAGGTATAGGTGTACCGCACACCTTTTAGCCAGTCACGCAACGTCAGTACCGCACTTTTAAAAAAGTAATTTTTTTATGGGACTCCCATAGCGCCTGTATTACGAGTTTGCCTGGGAGGCCAAAAAGTGAGCGGTACAATCTATAGCCACAAGATCCGTACAGCCATCTAAAGTCAGTTGTTATGAGTTTTACATTACAAAGCTGTACCATAAAACTCATAACTAAAGTGTTGAAAAGTACACTAACACCCATAAACTACCTATTAACCCCTAAACCGAGGCCCTCCCGCATCGCAAACTCTATAATAAAGTTATTAACCCCTAATCTGCCGCTCCAGACATCGCTGCCACTATTAAAATGTATTAACCCCTATTCTGTCGCTCCCCAACATCGTCGCCACTATAATAAACATATTAACCCCTAAAACGCTGCCCTCCCACATCGCAAACATTATTGAAATATAATTAACCCCTAATCTGCCGTCCACCCCACCGCCGCTATAATAAACTTATTAACCCCTAAACCGCAAGCCTCCCACAACAAAATATACTTAAACTATTAACCCCTAAGCCGAAAGCCCCCCACAATGAAATATACTAAAATAAACTATTAACCCCTAAACCTAACGACCCCCTAACTTTATATTAAAATCACAATTTCCCTATCTTAAATTAAATTAAAACTTACCTGTCAAATTAAATAAATTAATTTTAAGCTAACCATTAGACTAAGATAATTATTAAATTACAATTAAACTAACTACCAATTAAATTAAACTAAACTACACATTAAAAAAATCCTAACACTACTCTAAAAATTACAAAAAGTATCTAATTACAAAAAATAAAATAACTAAATCACAAAAAAATAAACACTAAATTGCAAAAAATAAGAAACAAATTATCAAAAATAAAAAAGAATTACAACTAATCTAATAGCCCTATCAAAATATAAAAGCCCCCCAAAATACAAAAAACCTAGCCTACAATAAACTACCAATGGCCCTTAAAAGGGCCTTTGTGGGGCATTGCCCCAAAGATAGCTCTTTTACCTGTAAAAAAAAAAAATACAAACAACCCCCCAACAGTAAATCCCACCACCCCCACAACCAACCCTCTTAAATAAAATAACTATCTAAAATAAACTAAGCTCCCCATTGCCCTGAAAAGGGCATTTGTATGGGCATTGCCCTTAAAAGGGCATTTAGCTCTTTTGCATGCCCAGACCCTAAACTAAAAATAAAACCCACCCAAAAAACCCTTAAAAAAACCTTACACTAACCTCCGACGATCCACTTACAGTTCTTGAAGTCTGCTTGAAGGATCCATCCAGCCAGTGAAGTCCTCATCCATGCAGCAAGAAGTCTTCATCTGGGCGGCCTCTTCCATCTTCATCCAGCTGGCGAAGTCCTCATCCAGGCGGCAAGAAGTCTTCATTCAGACGGCATCTTCTATCTTCATCCATCCGGCGCGGAGCGGGTCCATCCTGAAGACATCCAGTACGGAGCATCCTCTTCATACGGTCGCCGCCATAAACTGGAACTTCAATGCAAGTGACGTCGTCCAAGATGGCGTCCCTTGCATTCCTATTGGCTGAAAGATTTCAATTAGCCAATAGTATTAGAGCTGCTAAAATCCTATTGACTGTTCCAATCAGCCAATAGGATGAGAGCTCAATCCTATTGGTTGATTGGAACAGCGAATAGGATTTTAGCAGCTCTAATCCTATTGGCTGATTGGAACAGCCAATAGGATTTAGCAGCTCTAATAATATTGGCTGATTGAAATCTTTCCAAGGGACAACATCTTGGATGACGTCACTTGCATTGAAGTTCCAGTTTACGGTGGCTACCGTATGAAGAGGATCCTCCGCGCCGGATGTCTTCAGGATGGACCTGCTCCGCGCCGAATAGACGAAGATAGAAGATGTTATCTGGTTGAAGACTTCTTTCTGCCTGGATGAGGACTTCGCCGGCTGGATGAAGATGGAAGAGGCTGCCTGGATGAAGACTTCTTGCTGCATGGATGAGGACTTCGCCGGCTGGATGGATCCTTCAAGCGGGACTTCAAGAACTGTAAGTGGATCATCGGGGGTTAGTGTTAGGTTTTTTTAAGGGTTTCTTGGGTGGGTTTTATTTTTAGTTTAGGGTCTGGGCATGTAAAGAGCTAAATGCCCTTTTAAGGGCAATGCCCATATAAATGCCCTTTTCAGGGCAATGGGGAGCTTAGGTTTTTTTAGATAGTTATTTTATTGGGGGGGGTTGGTTTTTAATGTTGGGGGGGTTTGTATTTTTTTTAAAGGTAAAAGAGTTGATATCTTTGGGGCAATGCCCCAAAAAAGGCCCTTTAAGGGCCATTGGTAGTTTATTGTAGGCTAGGGTTTTTTTATTTTGGGGGGGGATTTTTTATTTTGATAGGGCTATTAGATTAGGTGTAATTCTTTTTATTTTTGATAATTTGTTTTTTATTTTTCGTAATTTAGTGTTTGTTTTTTTTATGTAATTTATTTATTTTTATTTTTAGTAATTTTAGTGTTTATTTTTTTTGTAATGTTAAGTTTTAGTGTAAGGCAGGTTAGGTTTTATTTCACAGGTAAGTTTGTATTTATTTTAACTAGGTAGTTAGTAAATAGTTAATAACTATTTACTAACTAGTCTACCTAGTTAAAATAAATACAAACTTACCTGTGAAATAAAAAATAAAACCTAAGCTGGCTACCATAAAACTATTAGTTATATTGTAGCTAGCTTAGATTTTATTTTTCAGAAAACTAAGGAGAATCACACAAGGAGTGTGGATATCTCCTGGAAGTATGCACCTGAAAGCACTCTTAGCCTAGACTCTGTGGCAGTAATTCCAGAACGGGTAAAATTAAAATATAACTTTTATTGTGAATTGCTCTTAAAATAAGGGTAACACACAAATTAAAAACGACACTAGCACCTCCAAGACATCTATTAAGTGGTTCACTCTTTAGGAGGACTTATTAGATAAAAGGCCTAATGTATATAATTATATTCTCCTTAATAGAGTTATCTTTGTTCTGCTATACTGCTGCTATTGGGTCCAAATAATGTATGTGTGCAGTCATAATATGACTACCACCCTATATAAGGATATTTGGTTACCCTAATGACTCTGGATCATGTGGTGTTAGCCAGAATTGTGTCTGTTTGTATAAATATTTTCTGAGAGGACAATAACTGATTGATTTCTCTCAGTGAGGCCAAATATCCTCACTGTTTAATGGTACAACATGTGGATGTTTATTGAAAAAACAATATTCAGTGTTGCTTGTATCTAGATGTATACTATTTAGACTCTGTACTCTAAATAATAGTTGTGAAGTTTTGTGTGCAACACTATAGTGTTATATTATATTGACCACATATGTGAAATAGTTTTCTGATATCTAAGCTCAATATAATCCCCAACCGTTTACTCAGTGCAAATCCTTGTTGTTATATTATTACTATTTTGTTCAGTTATCATTCACTTTGTAAGTAATATGGGAGTGCTCTCAGTCAAGCTAATGTTACGGTCACTGCTTGACTACTGATATATACAGCATTAGCACAACAGCACTAAACAATATCACTATAGAGTTAATGTGGGTTACAATATTTTCTTTTATCTTAGCGCTGCATCAATATCCTTTGTGGTATCTAGTATTGGTTGCAAAGCAGCAGCACTGTTATTGTGTTTCTATTTTGTATCACATTTCAGTTACATTCAATTTGTGCTGTAAACTTGTAACTAATTCCTATACTGGATAGTATAGTTCTATTTGAATTGGTTGGTATCTATACTCGTGTCAATTCAGATTGCAACTGACTCGGTAGGTTCTATTATACCCTCTATTGTCCTGCACAGTAATAAGTAAGACTGATTGTATTTCAGTTAGCCAAAAATTCTAGCTAAGTCTGGCACAACCCAGACTGTACAACAAGTTAACTACGTATAGCAGATATTGAGTATTAGATTGTCATTGAGGTGCTAGGCTTTTAAAAAAATTGAGAGCGCCCAAACACTCGCTGTGACTCCTGACTAGTTTCGCCCCTCCGGGCTTTGTCAAAGGCGGCGAGCCGCCGTTGTTGGGGGAGTATATACTGGTTGAAACCGGAAGTCCCGCCTTGCTTCTATTGTGATTGGCTCTTGATCAGACAAGGTTCATTGATTGACAGCTTCTACTTGCAATCATTATTTGGGGATTATTGGTTTGTGTCCTATGCTGATGTTACGCGTGCTGTCTGTATGTTAAATGACAGATTCGGTCAGTGTTCTATACTGATTCCTAAGGTGGTCTACCTTATTTGATATTATCATGGTGTTCAAATATTGATACATATACTATTATTTCGATATTTTGCTGATCATTGTGACTAATCATTAACTACTCTTTGGATAAATTACATTCCTAATATGATGGAAATAGATTAACTTCTCATCTAATGTAAATAGCAGTTTAATATCTGAGTACAGTGCCATAGATATTAATTATTAGTTTTAGGATGTACTGCAGTGAAGAACAGATACGGTCTTATAATGTGACTGTGCTCTTGCGTGAAACTAAATAAAAGTGTTGGTGAAAATTAATATGTGAAATGAGAAAATAAAATAAAAAGATTTGTTAACTCTCTACAGTGCTGTGAGTGTTCACGTTATTTGAAGAACATGTTTATGTTACATCCCTTGTTTCGTTGTGTGTTTTGTCCTAGTGTCTTGTGATACTTGATTGTAAATATTGTGATGAATATAATCTTGCTATTGAGTTCAAAGCTAGCAATTTAAATTAGTGCTGTTTGTTATTTTAGTTGTCTGTGTGATAAATTAATTGTGTGTTAATTATGAAAACACTGGTTAGACAGTCTATTCCAGTGGTTCGTGAATGTGTTCTTGTAAAAAGATTTTTGTGACATTAACTTTTGTGAAAAGTTGGGGGAAGGGGTGAAAGAACTGTATTCACTTAACATACTTCATTTTTGTGACTCTTTACTTGTGTATTTTACTTATTTGTATTATATCATATTGTTTCATTTATATTGTGTCAACTTTTTTAATCGTGATCTGTTTCTAATGATTCTTGATTATTCTATATGGTTACTGTATCAGTGTATACATTTTAAAGTTTACAGAAAAACATAATAGTTATTCTGTTCATTCAGCCCATATGGTTGGACTGAATTTAATAAATAGATCCACCTACTCTCAGCTCTCAGCAGGGCATTTTCTAGATTTCCTCCTCGCATTCCTAAACTCACTTTTTCTATACCCCAGCATTGCAAGTCATTTGAGTTTGAATTGTGGAATTTTAAGAAATGTGCAGCTACACTAGTTATGGATTTCATTTCATCCTTATCTTTCGCTGCATTTTTGATATTCCTTAAGTGTTCCATAAGCCTCAGATGTAATTTCCTTGAGGTCATTCCTACATAGTACAGGTTGCATGTGCAGTGTAATACATAAATTACACTCTCTGTATTGCAACTTATATATCTTCTGATGTTATGCTTTTTCCCAAATCTGTCTGTGATGGTATCTGTGTTACGTATATATTTACAAGTGCTGCAGTTGCCACATTTACGTGCTCCTGGCTTGAATGCTGTTTTGGTTTTCTTCTTTTGAAAGTGACTACTGGTTATAAGATCTTTTACATTTTTCGTCCTTCTGTATCCCACTGAGGGCCTCTCACCTAGAGTGGTCTTTAGTGTCGGATCCATCATTAAGATATTCCAGTGTTTCTGTATGATGTTCAGAATTTGTGGAGTTTGGCTGTTGTATGTCATAATTAGCCTGGGTATATTGGAGCTTTTTTTATGTTTTTTGAAAAGGAGGTCATGTCTTGGGGTATGTGCTGCTCTATACTTAGCTTTTTTGGTACTCCTTTTGCTGTACCCTCTTGTCCACAATCTTTCTTCCAATTCTTTTGCCCTAATGTTGAATACCTGCTCATCCGAGCAATTTCTGCGTAGTCTTAAAAATTCTCCAGTTGGTAAACTTTTCATTGTGCCAGGAGCATGTGCACTTGTGCTGTGTAGCACACTGTTTGCAGCAGTAGGCTTTCTGTATAGATCAGTAGTAACATTTCCATCACTGTTCTTATTGATTGTTAAGTCCAAAAAGTTTATTTTGGTGAGGCTTGCTTCATGTGTTAATTTTATGTTTAGATCATTTTGATTTAGATGTTTTAAGAAATTCAACAATTCACTGTGTGTGCCCTCCCAGATAAAAAGGATGTCATCTATAAATCTTATCCACAATGGGATATTATCAGTATATTTTTGATTGCTTTCAGTAAACACAAATTCTTTCTCCCACCAGCCTAGAAACAAGTTGGCATAAGTGGGCGCACAGGTAGTGCCCATTGCTGTGCCTCTGGTTTGAAGATAATACTGGCCATCAAATGTGAAAAAATTGTAATTCAGTACAAAGTCTAGCATGTTTAAGATGAACTTGTCGTGTTCCCTGTTCTCTTCAGAATATCTTTCTAAAAAGTATCTGGTGGCTTGTAACCCTTGTTGATGGTTGATCGAGGTATAAAGGGACTCTACATCTGTAGTGACAAGCCAAGTGGTGTCATTTAACGTTATGTTTTCTAGTCTTTGTAAAACCTGCATAGAGTCTTGTACATATGAAGGTAGTTCTTCTACATACTGGCGTAATCTTAAATCTATATATGAGCTAGCTCTCTCTGTTAAGCTTTCAATGCCTGACACTATGGGCCTGCCTGGTGGAATTTGTGCATTTTTATGTATTTTCGGTATCATATAAAAAGTGGCAACCTTAGGTTTGTCCACTTTTAAATATTTGTGTTCTTTAGTTGTGATGACTCCTTCTTTAAAGGCTTTGTTGACCATGTTTGAGTAAATTTTTGAATAGCCTTCCATGGGATTGTGTAACAATCTAGTGTAACAGGACTTATCTTTTAGTTGTTTGTTGGCCTCTTTGAGGTACATGTCTATAGGCCAAATGACTATATTGCCACCCTTGTCAGATCCACGAATGACTACTTCATCCCATTGTGTCATTTCGTGTATCGCCTGTTGTTCTTCAAATGTTAAATTGTATTTTTTGGGCGCTAGTTTAAGAGATGTAATGTCCCGGCACACACTATCTCTAAACATCTCAATTTGAGGATTGTTATAGTTTTTTGGTACAAATGTGGATTTGTTTCTTATGTTGCCTCTCCATCTGTCTGGAGTCTTAGGTTCTGATTCACCTAGTAAATCTTCTAGATCATTTAAAGTTAATCTTTCTTCTTCTGTCCATCCTGACATATTTTCTTCCGATGAGAAGAATTTTTTCAGAAACAATTTTCTAGTAAACAGTTGAATATCTTTTACAACCTCAAATTTGTCTACATTATTAGTTGGACAAAAAGATAAACCTTTGGATAGTACAGAGATATGATTGGGTGTTAGCTTTAATGTGGATAAATTAATGACTCTCATTGATTCATTCTGATCTGTGAGAAGGGGCTCCGTTCTCTCCTGGGTGGTCTCCAGTGGCCTTGTTGTCCTCTCTGATACCTGGTTCTGCCTCTTGTTGGTCTTTTGTTTATGCCTCCCCCCTCTGCGTATTCCCCTCCTGCCTCTCCTGCATCTAAAAAATCCTTCCTCTTGTTTCTGCTTGATGACCTTGGTACAATGGGGTTGGGTGGGGGTACAGATGTTTGTTGGGGGGCAGTGCTATTGGAACTTCCTTCCTCTCCATCTGTATCAGAGATATCACTTTCTATAATATTCACTCTTGGGTTTTTGTTTGTATTTCTATAGAACCCATTCTTGCGCCATTTATACACTCTGTTATTGCTATAATCACTGATGTCTCTATTAAGTTTCCCAGATTTTATATTTTTGAGTTCTTGCTCGTACTTGTCTAGTTCTTGTTGATACAATTTATATTGTTGATTAAAGTCAGGATTTAGCTCAAATTTTTTGAGATTTTCATACTGTTCCTTTATTTTGGTTTCAAACAGATCATATTCTAGTGTATCATGTTTTACTAGAATTTTCATCAATTTCTCTGAACATTCAGAGAGAGCTTCCTCCCACTCAATTGTTAAACTATCAATTTTGAACTCAAAAGCTGGAAATAGCTGTATGCGTAACCCTCTGGGTATAAGTTTTCTTTCTATATATTTTTCAAAAAAGTGTTTGTTCCACCATGTTTTGTCTTGTTTGTACAGGGTTCTATGTAGATCTTTTAACGCCCCATCTAGTGAAGTAGCTACTGGTGTATTTCCGGTACTTTGGCCACTGTCAAAAATGTCATTTAGGTCTGCTGTTCTTTTTTGCTGTCTTGCTTGTCTGTCTGTATTAAATACAGAATCCATTATTAGGTATAATGTATAGGAGTCTATGTGCTCTATTGTTCAGAAAAATCTGGTGATCCCAGACAACTTTACTTGTATTATTACACACGAACAATGGCACTACAAGGGCTTTTTCCCTGTTATTCAATAATTACAGACTATATAATATGTATTTGTAAAACAAATATTGCTTATATAGGGAATGGTGCTAATGCATAAGTAGATAAATTTCAGAAAACTAAGGAGAATCACACAAGTCTTCAGGATGGACCTGCTCCGCGCCGAATAGACGAAGATAGAAGATGTTATCTGGTTGAAGACTTCTTTCTGCCTGGATGAGGACTTCGCCGGCTGGATGAAGATGGAAGAGGCTGCCTGGATGAAGACTTCTTGCTGCATGGATGAGGACTTCGCCGGCTGGATGGATCCTTCAAGCGGGACTTCAAGAACTGTAAGTGGATCATCGGGGGTTAGTGTTAGGTTTTTTTAAGGGTTTCTTGGGTGGGTTTTATTTTTAGTTTAGGGTCTGGGCATGTAAAGAGCTAAATGCCCTTTTAAGGGCAATGCCCATATAAATGCCCTTTTCAGGGCAATGGGGAGCTTAGGTTTTTTTAGATAGTTATTTTATTTGGGGGGGTTGGTTTTTAATGTTGGGGGGGTTTGTATTTTTTTTAAAGGTAAAAGAGTTGATATCTTTGGGGCAATGCCCCAAAAAAGGCCCTTTAAGGGCCATTGGTAGTTTATTGTAGGCTAGGGTTTTTTTATTTTGGGGGGGGATTTTTTATTTTGATAGGGCTATTAGATTAGGTGTAATTCTTTTTATTTTTGATAATTTGTTTTTTATTTTTCGTAATTTAGTGTTTGTTTTTTTTATGTAATTTATTTATTTTTATTTTTAGTAATTTTAGTGTTTATTTTTTTTGTAATGTTAAGTTTTAGTGTAAGGCAGGTTAGGTTTTATTTCACAGGTAAGTTTGTATTTATTTTAACTAGGTAGTTAGTAAATAGTTAATAACTATTTACTAACTAGTCTACCTAGTTAAAATAAATACAAACTTACCTGTGAAATAAAAAATAAAACCTAAGCTGGCTACCATAAAACTATTAGTTATATTGTAGCTAGCTTAGATTTTATTTTGCAGGTAAATTTGTATTTAGTTTAAAATAGTTATTATTTAGTTAATAATTGTAACTTTAGTTTAGCTGTATTTTAATTATGTTAAACTTAGGGGGTGTTAGGCTTAGGGTTACGTTAGGGTTAGGTTTAGGGGTTAATGGATTTATTTAGTGGTAGTGATGTGGGAGGCCAGAGGTTTAGGTGTTAATAACTTTAGTATAGTGGTGGTGACATTGGGAGCGGCAGATTAGGGGTTTATAGTTTTAGGTAGGTGGCGGCGATATTGGGGGTGGCAGATTAGGGGTTAATAACTGTATGTAGGTGGCAGCGATATAAGGGGCGGCAGATTAGGGGTTAATAACTGTATGTAGGTGCCGGCAATGTCGGAGGCGGCAGATTATGGGTGTTTAGACTCAGCGTTTATGTTAGGGTGTTAGGTTTAAACTTAACTTTTTATTTCCCCATAGACAACAATGGGGCTGCGTTACAAAGCTTTTCATTCCATGATCGCAGGTGTTAGGCTTTTTTTTTGCTGGCTCTCTCCATTGATGTCTATGGGGAAATCGTGCACGAGCACGTCAAATCAGCTCTTGATTTCGGTGCGGTATGAAGCTCAGCGCAACCATATCGCCCGCACAAGCCTGCTTTTTTAAAAATATAGCAGCGCTATAGGGAGGTGAAATAATGCCGCTTTTGTGGTGGTCGTTAAAATCCCTATAGCGCTCAAAACTCATAATCTAGCTGAGAGTTAGGAGAAGAAACATATTGCAACAGTACTCTAGTGTCAGTTGCTGAGCAGTGTTAGCTGATTTATACAATATCATATTTTACATAATGCTAATATCTTGTGGAAAAAAACTTGCTACAACATTGAAACATAAAATTGCAGACTTCTATCTTGTCACTGTGAATGACACTGGCTTCAAGAAAATGTCTTCAAAACATTACAGAACAAAGAAATAAAAATAAAATAAAAAAACAGTTAAAGGAAAATATAAACAAGAGGACCTTCAAAATAGCAAGATATGCGACCATGAGGCAATTTATTTGTATACATTCTATATGCTGGCCCTAAGTGTAGTGTAAAAATTCCAACCATGTCTCTTGAATGCCCCCAGAATATCCCTAACTGGCCACCATTTTGCAAGCGTGTTTCCTAAGCTTTGCAGTTGTAATTATTGTTTTCCAGTGTTGTTTTGGGTTTGTATTTGATGTCCAAGATATCATGTATTGGGCACCTCATGCAACTATAAATGTTAAAGGAATAGTTAAGTCAAAATTAAACTTTCATGATTCAGACAGATCATGCAATTTTAAACAACTTTCATATTTACTTCTGTTTTCTAATTTGCTTCATTCTCTTGGTATCTTTTGTTGTAAAGGTATACTTAGGAAGGCTCACAAGCAGCAATGCACTCCTGGAAGTTAGTTGCTGATTGGTGGCTGCACTTATATGCTTCTTGTCATTGGTTCATGAGATGTGTTCAACCAACTACCGGTAGTGCATTGATGCTCCTTCAGCCAGGAATACCAAGCCAATGGAGCAAATTTGATAATAGAAGTAGACTAAATATAAAATGAAAACAATTAAGAAACCAATAAAATTGTTGTGCTTAAAAAACTAGTGACAGCTAATATATATATACTACACTAGTACAAATTTAAAAAAAATATATATTTTAATATAGGATACAGGTGGTGAAAAGTATTTGAACAACTAGGGCCAAATTTCTGTTTCGGTAACCCGACAAGCGCAAAATCTGAAGTTAGAATATAGCATGCTTGTTCACCTATTCCCCCATATATCTGATGTTTTTTGGTACAATATATATCTATACCTACAGTAAATATAAATACATGATTATATATAGGTATAGATATATACAGATATATATACAAATACATAGGACATATTCCCCTATGTGCAGAACATTGAAATGAGAAATATTTATACTAAATATATAGCTAAAATTGTTATTAAATATGAACATTGCATAAATATGCTTTAACATTTTTTCATCTTCTTAACGGCAAAGGGCTCCAATGCACACACATACATATATACATATATGTGTACATATATATTGATGTGTTTATATGTCTGTAAATACATATTTTCACATATAAATACATATATACAGTATATACAGAATATATACATAGATATACATATTTAGACATGTATATGTATGTATGTCTACGTTAAAGCCCCTTGCTTGCCTTTTTTTTTTCTAATACCTGAGACCTCCTATCTTTGAGCCTTTATACATTTTGTGTGCAATATTTTTTTTTTATAATTTTTATTAGATGGTGTTATTATGAGTGTAAGTGTACTTTATAATGTATTTTTTATGTGTTTTGGGCAAATTTTATGTTCCGCAAAACAGTTAACCAGCTCTGAAGTCACGGTAATGATTCTGCACCCCAGTTCCTGTGTTTTCAAGCATAATTGAGTCACTTGGCCTTGTTTCCACATCAGAGGTATGGCTTTTTGGCCACAAGTCTTCCACAAAGACCACTTCTGACCAGTCTTTTCCAGACAGTAGATGGGTACACCAGGGTCCCACTGGTTTCTATCAATTCTGAGCTGATGGCACTGCTAGACATCTTCTGATAGCAATGGGAAGTAAGCATGATGTGTCTTTCATCTGCTGCACTGTTTCCTTGGTCGATAACTGCATCTATAGTCCTCAACTTTCCCCATGTCTTTGTGCTTCTTCAGAAAAACTTTGATGGCACATCTAGAAGACTTTGTCTGACTTCAACTTTCTGCATGGGAGAGACCTTGCTCATGCAGTATAACTATGTTTTGTATTGTTGCTGTGCTTAGTCTTTCTATGGTGTATGGCTTTTCACATTGAATAGTCTTTAGCATCCTGTCCTTGTACGGAGAGTTTGACTGTTCCTCACCCAGTTTTATTCCTCTTAGTGGTTTCTGTTTCAGTTAATGATTTTGTTTCAACCTACATATTAAATTGATGATCATTAGCACCTGTTAGGTATAATTGTTTAATTATGCACCTTACTATTGGCTAGATTACAGGCGAAGTTCTAAGCATAGCTTTGTATTACAGGTGGAAAGTAAAGTAAATGTGACCACTTGAGTGCAAATTTAATTTGTGCTCGACAGGTTAGCGCACTGAAGACCTCACTTAAAAGGCATATAAATAAATATATATATATATATATATATATATATATGGCACAAATATACACATTAATAAGTTATAGATATATATTTAAAAAAAAATCATATATACATAGAAATATTTATTTAACAATGAAAAGAAATTTTTCTTCTATTTGAAGAACATTGGAATGTAAAATATGCATAACTACCTTTGGGTATAGTGCGCTTGGTTAAACGTGGTTGGGTTAGCTTGTGAGTAATAAGTGTCAGGCTTTTTTCCTTTAGCGAGCTCCAAGTCTATGGAAAGAAGAAGTTAGTGCAGTCGCGGTATCCAAAGTCCTCAAGTTTTCATGCATCGGGCTTCACTTGCACGCAAAAAAAATTATTTTCAACTTGTAATACGCTCGCTAACCCTTTCACTTCTAATAGCCTATATACCCTACAATATACCTGACTTTGCACAAGTTTACCTTGAAGAATTTATGCAGTTTTGAAGGCAAAGGGTGGTCGCAACAAATATTGGTTTAACTGACTTACTATACAGAATTTTTTAACACCTTGCTAAAACTATTGCACAATAGTGTGTATGAACCAATATACAGGTGAAACTCGAAAAATTAGAATATCATGCAAAAGTTCATTTATTTCACTATTGCAACTTAAAAGGTGAAACTAATATATGAGATAGACTCATTACATGCAAAGCAAGATAGTTCAAGCTGTGATATGTCATAATTGTGATGATTATGGCTTACAGCTCATGAAAACCCCAAATCCACAATCTCCGAAAATTAGAATATTACATGCAATCAATAAAACAAGGATTGTAGATACCTGTAGAACAATATCGGACCTCTGAAAAGTATAAGCATGCATACTGTATGTACTCAGTTCTTGGTTTGGGCCCCTTTTGCAGCAATTACTGCCTCAAGACAGTGTGGCATGGAAGCTATAAGCCTGTGGCACTGCTGAGGTGTTATGGAAGACCAGGATGCTTCAATAGCGGCCTTTAGCACTTCTGCATTGTTCGGTCTCATGTCTCTCATCTTTCTCTTGGCAATGCTAAATAGATTCTCTATGGGGTTCAGGTCAGGCGAGTTTGCTGGCCAATCAAGCACAGTAATCCCACGGTCATTGAACCAGATTTTGGGGCTTTTGGCAGTGTGGGCAGGTGCCAAGTCCTGCTGGAAAATGAAGTCAGCATCCCTATAGAGCTCGTCTGCGGAAGGAAGCATGAAGTGCTCCAAAATCTCCTAGAAGACGGCTGCGTTGACCCTGGACTTAATGAAGCACAGTGGACCAACACCAGCAGATGACATGGCTCCCCAAATCAACACAGACTGTGGAAACTTCACACTGGACTTTAAGCATCTTGCAGTGTGTGCCTCTCCATTCCTCCTCCATACTCTGGGTCATTGGTTTCCAAATGAGATGCAAAATTTGCTCTCATCAGAAAAGAGGACTTTGGACCACTGAGCAACAGACCAGGTCTGTTTTTCTTTAGCCCAGGTAAGACGCTTCTGATGTTGTTTGTTTTTCAGGGATGGCTTGACAAGAAGAATATGACATTTGAAGCCCATGTCCAGGATCCGTCTGTGGGTGGTGGCTCTTGTGAAAGTCCCCAACACTTTTGAATGGCCTTTTCCTGACAATCCTCTCCAGACTGCGGTCATCCCTGCTGCTTGTGAACCTTTTTCTTCCACACTTTTCCCTTCCACATAACTTTCTATTAATGTGTTTTGATACAGCACTTTGGGAACATCCAACTTCTTTTGCAATTACCTTTTGAGGCTTTCCCTCCTTATGGAGGGTGTCAATGATGGTTTTCTGTCAGGTCAGCAATCTTTCCCATGATTGTGATTCCTACTGAACCAGACACTTTGAGCCTAGAATATTGCACATTTTCACAATATTCTAATTTTCTGAGATTGTGGATTTGGGGTTTTCATGAGCTGTAAGCCATAATCATCACAATTATTACAAATCACAGCTTAAACTATCTTGCTTTGCGTGTAATGAGTCTATCTCATATATTAGTTTCACATTTTAAGTTGCATTAGTGAAATAAATTAACTTTTGCACGATATTCTAATTTTTCGAGTTTCACCTGTATATGTAGGCCACTGTAGATGGCTATACAATAGTGATGAAGATCTTTATGTGCAACATAACAGAATGATTTCAGCTAGTTTTGAAATAGTTGCAAAGATATCCAAAATGCCATTCCTAGGCTATATCAAGTGCCTTGAGGTGTCGAATTTGAAAAGTCAAAACTGGTCTTGAAAAGGTGTTAAAAAGTCTCACAAAAAATTATTGCAAATGCTGAGGACTTTTTAGTAAAAATAAGGCATTTATAGAAGATCCGAAAACATGATCATGGGTGCAGGTTAGAGCCAAAAATATGCTATTGCGTTTACATCAAATCGAAAAATGGCCTTTTCAGACAGTAAAAGGGCTGAAAAGTCATCAGCCAATAAGATTGTGATCAACCCCTAAATCTTAAAAAAACCCAAAAAAAACCCACTTAATTCTCGTATTATCCTTTCTTGAAAAGCAGGTAGTTAGGCTTAGAAGCATCCACATGTCTGGAACACTATACAACAGAAGTTTTGCAAGAATTCTTTTAACAATGTTATACATTGTAAAAACACTGCTGCCATCTAGCACTGAAAAGCATTTTTGCAAAACAGTTGCCATATCATTTTCTGGACACGTGCACGATACCTACCTAAGTTATCTCTTTAACAAAGAATACCATGAGAACAAAATAAACTTGATAATAGAAGTATTTTCAATTTTTTTTTTCTTTTATTGTATACTCTGTCTGAATCATTAAAAGAAAAACTGTTTTATGCCCCATTAATTGTTATACACTGTGTGCATATACAAATAATTTATGTATGCAGGCCTCTTATAGGAGAGCTGCTCCGGAGCCCTTGCGGGGCAGGTTCGTATATGTGAGTCTGCTTCCCGCAATGTAAGAAGCAGCGGTCATTAGACCACTGCTTATTACACCCCTCTGAGGTGGCGAAGTGAAATCACTGAGAGCTCACTCTCTCCCAGGGATTGACAGTCCCTTCACTTGCGCGATTGTGCGATTTAAGGGGCAGGCATTACACACTCAACGTAGTGTGTAATGATACATATGGGCCAGCGAATCAACAGACCCACTGCCCGTATACAGCAAAGGTTGATGGACAGCTTTGCAAGTTGAGAAGCTGTCCACCCGCCTTTTAATACATACAATAATGTAGGGTTTACCTGTTGATATATACTGTTCATATATATAAAAAAAATTATTTGCACACATTTTGAGGTAGCAGCTTCTACTGAACATGTGAAACAGTTCATATATATGTATACATTTATAATTCTATGATTTGCTGATAGCTGTCACATGATACAGGGGGCAGGGAATAGAAGGAACTTTGATATTTTTCAGAAATAAATCTGAATCTCATTTGAAATTCACAGTGTTACTTCATTGCCGTTTTAATGTGCATTTGCTGATTCTGCAACTCTACAGTATTTAATGGTCCTTTAAACAAACTGGATGCATGAGGGAACATGTAAAAGCTTCATATTTCTTTATATAGACAGGATTATAAACAATAAAACATAACATTACTTACCGTCCTGACTGAAATTATTTTATCAATTGCTGTTTATTTAACATTTTACATTTGTTTACTCTTATTTTTCTATTAATCATTATTTTTTTATTCTTTGCTTAACTGGTAACATTAAAGGGATATTACAAACTAAATACATTTTATACGCACAGTATTGAGATATTTCCCCGCTTCCCTCTAGTCATGGGTGCCGCCATGTTTAAATCTGTCTTTCACTACATTCCAATGCTGACCTGTTTGCACATGTGCAGTAACTCTACTTCAGATACCTACAATGTAACTTAGGTTCAATAATAGCAGCACCCATGATTATAGGGAGGTGCATGAAATGTATTTAAGCCTAGATTACAAGTGGAGCCCTATTTTAATGAACACCCATAATTAACCTGAGGTCAACATTTTTTCCACCAATTTCCCCCCAAATAAAGAGGACAGTACTGTACAAATAAAAAAAAAATCATCTTTATTTTTATTGAAAAAAAATGCTAAGGGGTTGAAAGAGAGGGGATGTGAGGTGTAAGAAAAATAAACGGAACTGAAAGAACCTTTTGAACATGGAGGGCGCTCTAGTGGGCCTGTAACAAAATTAAGGGCTAACTGACTTGAAGTCTGGAGTTTGCCATGTGTATGTTTGTTACTTTGTTGCAACTGGAGGGGCGGAGAGTGTGCTTACCTTTATAGGTCCGTGTTGCAGCAGTTTCAGCCTCTTTTCCTGCTTCCAGACTTCAAATGGATTTTTTCTGTCACAGAGAGACATCAACTGAATTCTTGATTGCAGCATGGAGCGTGCAAAGGCGTACTTTGGTCCCACCTAGGCATTACAGAGAAGACATCCACAAGGAAAAGAGGGCCTACAAGGGAAAGCGTGGAAAGTTCAGATGGCAGTGAGGTTGTACCACCTACCCTCCCCAGCCCCATTCCCCTGCAGGCCCCAAACCAGGGGTACTATTAGAAAGCATACTGGCAAAACAAGCAGGCTATTCCTTACTACGGCTGCCCCCTCACTTTGAAGGGGGTAGTTTCTAGGCCCTTACTGGAGGAATTTAATGCTGGTGCCCACTCTAGCTTAACGCAGCCCCTTGCATTGGTCAATATTACCCCCTGAGGCCCAACATCCTATACCACCCCAGGATACTCCCACAATAAATGCACAGCATGCACTTACCCTTCCAGTCACATCAGTTGCTGAGCAGCTCCTACCGTCACTCCCTCCTGCCACCCTGGCAGCTGTTATGGCCTTGGCCCTGTCTCTTGCTGCAATTTTTACGCCCATGGAAGCAGTGGAGAGAACTTATAGTACAGGGAGGAGAGGAGAGGCAGTGGGCCTGATGAGGCTGGGTCCGTCTGTTGAATGCGACATTTCGACTGGCCACGCCCCCTCATGTGATGCGGTGTATGCGTCATCATTGTCAGACACAGATGGAAGTGGTGATGAGTGCGGCTGGGTGTGTGGGAGGCACAGAGCAAGGAGCAGGGCCAATTCACCTCACGAAGCCCCCAGTAAGTTGGGGAGACTCCGGGAAGAGGGTATTGCTCCAGGGGTGGGGGCAGCAAGGGCAGGCCACAGGAATACAGTAGCAGGAGTTAGTAGGCCTGAAGTGGGTGTGTCTGGAAATACAGTGCAGGAAAGCAAATCAGCTGCCGCAGGGTCTCATAGCAGGATGGGAGATTTAGATACAAGTGGGGGTGATATATGTGGTATGGTGAGACATGGGGGTATGATGAGTGAATCACACAGCTGCGGTGGTGCAGCAAGTCAGATGAGGAGTGAATGGAATGATACGGGCACGGCTGACATGCAGTCTGCAGAAATGCAGGGGCGGAAGAAAATTAACAAGAGTGAATGTACATTACAGATGTGTAGAGAGTGCTGTTAATATGATTGAGAGTACAGGGCAATGTTCAGCATGGTGCATGGGGCCAAACAGGGCCTGGTGTGTATGCATGGAATCCTGAGTTTAATAGTATGGTGGCTGCAGGTTTGGGGCTGAGTGGCAGGGTGCAGCAGGAGGGTTGGGCCCTCCTGGATCACTGTCCTCTTTCCAGAGTACTCCCCATCTTTCTATTGTTCCGCAGGGAGTACCAGGATTCATCATTGGGACTTCCATGCAAGGACAAAGTTCGCAGATGGAAGGTGTCACACAGCAACTGTGGTGACATTAGCGGCATCAGAGGAGGAGCCTTCTACATCAGGAGCACCTACGCAGGTGGTGCCGACAGGTGAGTTCTTGAACAACACACATGCTGGTAGGAGCTCATCATCTAGTGCGCCAGACTCAGAAAGTGAGAAAGTGTTAGGATTGGTAGGCAAAGGTCAGCAGCGTATGTTTAGAATGAGCAAGAAAATGTTCGCAGCACAGGCTTAGAGCAAGACTGGGAATACAGCAGTATCGGCTGATGCCGCTGATTCGCAGTTAGTGGTGTATACTGGGGTGACTACAGGGCAGGCGGTATCTAGGAAGGTGGCAGCACATGGCGACATGTACCCTTGCTTGGTACATTCACTGCATGGCCATCTTAAATCTAAAGGGATCAAAAAGATACAAGAAGGGCGCTATGTTAATGTCTTTGAGCTGTCAGCTGAGGCATATAGGAGTAAAGAAAGGACTGAAGACGGCACAGGCCCCAAAAAGGTGCGTAGGCCTGAGACGTATGCGTAGTGGCAGAGGTGCTTTAGGGTGTTCGTGACATGCTACGTAGATAAATGGCCAGTCCAAGGCCATAACCTCTACAAGTATGCAGACACCATTGATAATATACATAAAAGATTCAAAGTGCGTGTATGGCGGGAGTATGATATGGCCTTCCATAGAAAGATGGTGTGGAATCCGCTACTCCATTTTGGCACACAGGATCTGCATCAGTGGTCGGGATTGGGTCTTCTGGCTCCTTTCCTCGCCCAAAAATGCGGGATAGGGAGTGTTGTAAGTACCAGGATAAACAGTTCGAGAGAGACACGAATTGTTCCTTTCAGCACATATGTAAATACTGTGGAGGCCCACATCCAGGAGTCGAATGTAGTAAGAAGAGAGAACCTGGGATCGACAAAGCAGGCTCTAGAGGAGGGACTGGTATCAAAGGCCCCAACACCTCTTAAACCAGAGGCAATGATCCCGTGGTTGGCACGCTACCCGGACAGGGGAGCTTCTGAGGTGCTACGGCTTGGTTGACTGAGTGTTTCCAAATTATAGTACAGCAACCTGTGGTGGGGTCTATAGTTCATTGAAATCTTCAGTCTGCGTATGAGCTACAGCTGGTGGTAAGGAAGAAAGTGGACAAAGAAGTGGCACTGGGCACTGGGCAGGGTATTAGGACCATTCAGGGAGCAACCTATCACAGAATTGTTGGTATCATCGCTAGGTGTAGTACACAAAAAAGACACAGGCAAATTCAGACTGATACACCCCCTTTCATACCCGAAAAATGGATCAGTCAATGATGCAATAGACCCGTCTCCTGCAAGACAAAGTGGTTAAACTCTTGACGACAGTCAGATCAGTGGCAGGTGCTGCAAGCATTTTGCTTAGGGAGTTACAGTCGCTATTGGGCTTGTTAAATTTTGTGGACAGGACTATTCCCATGGGCTGCGTGTTAAACAGAAAGTTAAAACAGCTGAAGAGTCAAAGAAATAGCCCCAGGAGATTTGTGGTGTCAACAGAAATGAAAGAGGACCTCTACATATCGGACAAATGTTTGACCCATTTTAATTTGAATCAGTCTTTTCATCTGTTTACTGATGCGGCAGCAGCCTTTGGGTATGGGGCATACCTTGAGGGCGAATAGAGTGCAGCTCCTTGGCCAAGCAAATGGGCAACTTCAGGCCTAACAAGGAACCTAGTGCTATTATCGCTATTTTATATTGTGGTGGCTGTTGAACTGTGGGGACCAAAGCTTGCAAATAGATCTTTGGTGTTCTGGTCAGATAACATGAGTGTGGTGTACGCCATAAACAGGTTGTCTGCATCCTTACCTGTAGTGGTGAGATACCTTAGGCACCTAGTACTTCGCTGTTTACAACTTAATATCTGGTTCACAGCATGTCATGTTCCAGGGGTACATAAAGTAGTGGCACTCTCTAGATTTAAGTGGGAACAGTTTAGTAAGGTAGCTCCTAAGGCAGCAGCACACGTTTTACCCTGCCCCTTATCCATCATCTCATAAGTGCGGGCTTCACTGGCTCCTAAGTCTTGGAAGGCTTATGAGTCACACTGGAAGGGTTGGGAGATATTCTGCAAAACAAGGAGGTTCACCTTACAGCAGACATCGCAGGTACAGGTGCTAGAATGGCTGGCGTGGTTGAAGCAATCAAGGGTTTCCAAGACTATCAGCTCAAAACTGGCTTTCAGCGGTAGCGTTCTTCAGCAAGACACAGAGCATTCAGGAATTCTCTAATTCCTTCTTAGTGAGGCAAATACTTAAGGGATGGGGCAGGATGGAAGTAAGGTCTCAGGATAAGAGGGAACCCATTACCCCTCTCTGCTTAAAATAACTTGTGAAATCACTGGGGGGGGTTTGTGCATCAAATTTTAAAGTATTGCTATTTAGGGCAGCTTTTTCCATGGCATTAGCTGGAGCTCTGAGAGTGGGTGAATTAGTGGCTTCAGCTAGAGTTGGAGGTAGGGGAGGCATACATCTTGAGCATGTAAGAGCCTCCAAAGACAGGTTGCTTTTATTCATTCCTCAGTCCAAAACAGATCAGGAATGCTTGGCTTCCATTAGGCAGGCACAAGCTACCTGAGTGCTGTCCGGTAGGTAATGCGAAAAACTAATTAAAGGTCAGGCCAGCAGGGCCAAAAGAATTCTTCATAAATGGAGACTCTACAGCATTATTGGTATTTCAATTCAAAAAGGTGTTGTCGCTAGCGGCAGCCGCTGGAATTTAGATACATCATTCATTTAGGATGCTACCAGCGGTGCATCAAAGGGTACATCAGCTGGGGAAATCAAACGATTAGGGCACTGGAGATTGGGGTGATATAAACTGTACATTAGTCCATTAAAGACAGATAGCTAAGTCTTCCGGGAGGGCTGGCTACATTTTTTATGATGCTCTATGTCATGTTTATAGTTGTCCGGAAAGTTTTGACATTACGTTTTCCAAGCTGAGAATATCTATACAATGTTGTTTTAGGTAAGGGATCTTCATCGGTTCGCATATGGATTGTGAGGCACTCATTTGTGCACTGGGCCACGATCAGGGCTCTGCAGTCACCGGACGTGCAGCAACTCAGCTTTCCTTCTGCTAAGGCTAGCATTCGTTGGCTGGGCCATAGGGGCTTAACCTGAACGAGTTTCCTTCACTTCTGCAGGAAGCTCATAGGAGGTGGGGTCTTCCTCACATTATAGTCTTACACGTAGGGGGTAATGACATGGGATCCCTCCCTGCGTTAGACCTGATAAAACAAATGGTCTCTGATGTAAAATGGCTTTGTGCTTGGCTGCCGGGTGTAAGAGTGGTGTGGTCCAATGTACATCGTTTCACAAAGGGCAGATTATAATGTGCACACAAAAAGTGAATAGAGAGATGGGGAAAGCGCCTTGTCAGGATTTAGCATTAGGTATGACAGTATTACGGCTGACAAGTAAGCCTTATATCACCCTGATGGTGTTAACTTGACAGACGAAGAGTTGGATATATTTCTGGCTGATTTGAGGAGAGCGCTGATAGCTCAAGTTTAAAAAAAAAATTATAAAAAAAGGGAAACAAAGAATATATATAGTTTGTTATTCCGAAGTTATATAAGGTCAGTTTAAGGTTGGCGGCAAGAGTTACAAAGATTCCTCTTGTGGCGGGCGGTCATGGCCCTGGAGCAAGCAGTTAGAATGAAGAGTGGCAGCCTTTGAGACAGGGGAGGGGTGACGCCCACTAGGTGCCGTCCTAGGGGTACCCCTCCTTGAAGAATTGCTGGCCAAAGATCTCTAATTACACATACATTCTCTCTGATAATGAGCGTGAGCAAGCCGTGCCACACTGCAGTTGTGAAAAGGGCCTTGACCGTCTGTCGGTAGGGGTTAGTTCATTTTTGAGTCCCGCCAACGGATTTAGAACTTTTACAAAGTTCAAAATTTATGAAAAGTTGCCTAAACTATTAAATAGTTGATAAAATTTACGTTTTAATAAACATGACTGGTCTTTTCCCTAAACAGTTGTATGTGTGTTATTTTTAAATTGGTTAAGTTATGTTAGTAAACAAAATGACGTAATAGGAGGTTTAGCCCTTATGAACGGGGTGGCTGTCTTGTTGGCCTGTAATAAAATTAAGGGCTAACTGACTTGAAGTCTGGAGTTTGCCATGTGTATGTTTGTTACTTTGTTGCAACTGGAGGGGCGGAGAGTGTGCTTACCTTTATAGGCTCATGTTGCAGTGGTTCCAGCCTCTTTTCATGCTTCCAGACTTCAAGAGGATTTTTTCCCGCACACCCGTCCCCTGGAGAAGCAGATGTTGGTGGCAGGATGTAATAGGTGTTTATTGGTTAGGTCATTACCCTGGCGTGAGTAGGTTTAATTGAACTAGCTCTTTAAGCCCAAGTTTAACTTAGACCTCCACCCTTGGTCAGCGTGTTGCATGGCACGTTGGTAAGGGTCACTCTACTGGGTTGGTGGTTATATACCCTTGCTTGCTGGTCGGTCATGGCCCTGGAGCGAGCAGTTAGAATGAAGAGTGATGGCCTTTGAGAAATGGGGGGAGTGACGTCCGCTAGGTGCCGACCTTGGCTAAAGATCTCTAATCATGCATTCATTCTCTCTGCAAATGAGCGTGAGCAAGCCGTGCCACGCTGCAGATCCGAAAGGGGTCTTGACCATCGGTCGGTAGGGGTTAGCTCATTTTTAAGTGCCACCAATGGATTTAGAACTTTTACAAAGTTAAAAATTTATGAAAAGTTGCCTAAACTATTAAATAGTTGACAAAGTTTACATTTTAATAAACGTGACCGTGACCAGTCTTTTTCCCAAACAGTTGTATGTATTTTAAGAGTTGGTTAAGTTATATTAGCAAACAAAATGACGTAATGGGAGGTTTAGCCCTTAACATTAACGTCTATGGGGGACTGGGTTTTCACTATAAATATGTATATGCTTATTTACAGCGGTGGACTGACAAGTTGGGCAATTCGGCACTTGTCTGAGGGCCCGCCACCACTGCAGACAGATGCATTCAACACTAATAAAGGGAAAAAAAATTGTGTTTTATATATTACAAATTATTTTTATTATGGCTGGCCTAGCTGTAACTTTCTGGGTTGGGCGCTTGAGCTCAAGATTTTTTGGTGGAGGGCTGGGGGTGTGAGAGGTGCGCTGTGTCAGCTAATCAAGGCTTGCTCAGCCATGTGCAGACTGATTGAGTAGTGTGGACAGTGGAAGCAGTAGGTAAGTCTCGGCCTGGCTGGCAGCTGATGCAGCAGCAGTGCAGCTCCTGCAATATGTGGACCAGTTGTGGATGACTCTGGTTCACATATACCTACAGGCTAGCTTTAGCTACACCCACCCAGGTGCGGTGTGCAGCATCCAATTTTGACTGCGTAGTGCACTAAAATCAGAGGTGGGGTAGCGTGTGGTGGCATGGTGAGACAAGGCAAAATCAGCAGCATGACTTCAAGTAGCTAGGTAAGTTGTTGTTCCAGTTTCTTAGTCCTAGTGTTATTGCAAATTTCTCCCAGTTTTCTGCTGCAGGTAGTGGGACTGCCCTGAATCTAAGGGGTTTTTGTGTGTATGCTAAACTTGCTCTACAGCTGCTCAACTACACACTGTCAGATAGCCAGCAGTGCAGACATGAGGATAGCAGGTAGGAAGAGTTCCCTGAAGCATTAAGATGCAGTCAGTGCTGGAGCACTATGCTGTACTGTCTCCCAGCACAGCCCCTGCACACTCTACAAGGCATCTGCAGCCTTTCTAAAAGTTGATGGACTAGTTACTAGCCAGTGGCAGCAGTAGACCCACCCCCAACTGGAGCTGGTGTAGTGTCCTGCAGTGCTGACTGTGACTATCATAGCTATTCAATATATATTATTTTATTTGATGCAATCTAACTGGTAAGTGCAATAAATTATTTTCAGAGCAGGGGTTTTTGTTGTTCCTTCCACTGACAGCACGGTGCAGCATGTGTTACTCTAGGTAAAAAAATGTTTTAATATAATTTATTTTACCATTACAACATATCATATACAGTACATATGTGATCTTTATTTAAGTCTTTAATTTTTCCTTTAAAATTGTGTATATATATATATATATATATATATATACATACATACATACATACATACATACATACATACATATTTATGTGTGTGTGTGTGTGTATATATATATATATATATATATATATATATATATATATATATATATTTATATTTGCCATATAGAAAGGTAAATTAAAGAATGAATGTGCCCCATTAGATCCATGAGATGCAATGCATATCCACACCCCACACAGTAAACAATGGTGCATGGAGTACTGTAAACAAAAAACATTTAAAAGAAAATAAATTATATCATAATTACACAATATGGTATGTCTATTATCAGTGTACAGATAATCGCTCAAGTCATAGGAAAGAATTTAAAAAATGAATGAGACTTTCAACCATGAAATGAGTAGGATATACATATCTTCTGATATTTTCAGCTTGTAATGCCAGAACGGTAAGCGATGTTCCTCCGCCCGCCATATTTGTTAATTGAATGATAGATGACTCATCTGCAATTCTTTAATTATTCCCTAGATAGACCATGCACAGACATTCTTGCAAGTGAATTTTCTATGTATTTCTTTTTTTAGGGATTGTCTATATGAAATAAGGGTGGAGGAGGGGCAGAGGAGGTAAGTAGGTGGAGCAAAAACAGGGTGGGGGGCCCTGCCACACTTTTGCCCGGGGGCCCTGGTTGGTCTCAGCCCACCCCTGCTTATTAACATATATATTTATGTGTTAATATGTGTATATACACATATAAACACATATAAACACATACATATAGATATATTCATATATTATAGAGAAAAACGATGCGTCAGTTCACCTATATCATAACTATCAGTGTATCCCTGGTACACTAAATTGTTGAAACCAGGGGTGCCTGGAAACATAAATAAATCTATTAATACTAAAAGAGATAAAGTATGTTCTAGCCGGCACTTACACATAAACTATCCTAGGATAGAAATTGAATAAAACCCTGAGTAATCTGGATGAGAGGACAAAACCCCCGAGGTGACAAGCTCCCTTCCCCACAGATATCTCTGCTAACCAAATTGATGAAATATACATTTATTCAGCTAATATAAGGCATATGAAAAACCTCAAAAAAGCTTTCAAAATTCAAAATATGCTCAATTTGTACCCTGAAATAGAAAACAAGTTAATTACTAAACTAAACACATAATATCATAACAACATCCACCAATAGCCATTGGATTTTATATGGGAACATATGCATATTTCTAATGTCCCACATTCGATATCTAAGTAGTCGCTGATCCAGATAGTAAGTCAAAGCTCAGTCGCAATCAATTTATACAATAAGTGAGCGAAGCAGACAGATGGTTAATCCACAGCAAATTAGTATGATTATCACAAACAAGCAAGGTATGATAGCTTCTTTACAATTTATAACAGCACAATAACACCAGGTATAGTAAAGTCTCTGCTAAACTCAGTCGCCAAATCGAGAGCGGTTTATTAGTGTCTTTGCAAGCATATAGTCAGTAATTATAAACATGCATAGCTGCAATCTATACTGTCATACTCCTTACCATCTTCAACCCCTAGGGTGCTACCTTTAGAGAGACGTACCCTCGTTCAAGGATCCCAGTCGCAGGGCATGTGGTATAGTTATTGAGAGATAACAATATTATCCGCACCAGATAATCTCAACTGCAGGTTCCACTTACTTTGGACTTTCTGTTGGAGTGCAATAGACGTTATATGACTCCTTGTCCTACCTTGCTGCTGCTAATACCGTGGTAAATAACGCTCCCAAATATTGCCAGGATCAGGTATCTTCCCAAACGATTGTCAGCGGTGGATACAGACAGACCGGTCAGCCAAACCAAAGCTGTTGAAACAAACAATGTGGTCACGCAACACGTGTTTAACGCAGGGCGATTCAATACGGCTTTCTCAAGCGTGCTTTCCTATTGGTTCTTCTCCCTCCCGGGAATTTATACTATGTGACAATGACAGCCAATGCAAATGAAATTATGTGTCAATGTCTCTGTAACAACATTAAACCATAACGATTCATTCTTACAGTAGGTAACAAAATGCAATAGAATAACTATTTTTTACATTTACTAATAACACTGCCGTGGGAGAAAGGAGCCTGTCAATAAATTTCTTTATAACATAAACTATTATATACATCTCGCACCTCATGAATATCCTTATATGGCTATTTTAAAGGGGCAATATACAAAATTAAAATTCCATTGAACTATATATTCCAAAGAATTAGACCTGAAATAGATAAAAACCCTTATTTGACTAAATAACGCCAAAACTGAGAGCAGAGCTTAGAGAACAGAGCATATACATTTCTAAACAAGAAACAGGGATATAAGAAATTAAACCATATGAATCGATATCCAACTCATAGAATTTGTAAAATCTACAGGACAACCAGTTCTAAGCTAATAGCGGCTAGGCTATCCAAGAAAAGGGGCAAAGTTAATCTCTTTATTCAGACCACTTGGTTTTAAACTACCTAGATTGTAAATCCATTTGCATTCTTCTTGTAGCAGACATTTATCTAAATCGCCCCCCTCGTCCCTGCAAGTTAATAAGTTCTAGACCCATGGTTTTTAATCCAAAATGTGAACCATTGTGATATGCGTAAAAATGTCTTGTTACACTACTATCTTCAATGTTTTTATTCTTAATATCCCTTTTATGTTCCTTTACTCTTTCCCTATACTATCTGTAGGTTTTACCTACATAGATTTTGGGACATGTACACCAAACCGCATATATCACCCTATCCTCTCTAATACACAAGTATACTCCAGCCCGTCCACTAAGATCCAACAATGACCTGCTCCTTGCATCCGCAACTATCACCTCCTCTCATGCTAGACTGCAGGACTTCTCTTGTGCAGCACCTACCCTCTGGAACACTCTCCCTCGTGCTGTCAGGCTTTGCCCTAATCTTTCTTCCTTTAAATGTTCCCTGAAGACTTTTCTGTTCAGGGAAGCCTACCACCCAACTCAATAATAAATTAATTCACTTACCTAACATTTTCCTCATCTAACTCTGTATTAACAACTTTCTCAAACTTGCAGTCCTCACCTCCTGTTTCTCAACCTCCTACCCTTCTAGATTGTAAGTTCCCACGGGAATAGGGCCCTCAATCCCTCCTGTATGTGTTCGTAAATTTTGTCCTGTCTCTTACAAGTCTTGTATTGTTTTATTTAAATGAATTGTATCCATGGACAGCGCTGCGGAATATGTTGGCACTTAATAAATAAAGTATAATAATAATAATAATAATGATATATCACCCCCTCACTCCTCAATGTAATGTGTCCCTTAGTGGAATGTATAATACCCTTGTCATCAAGAATTTTATTTCCTTTCTGAATATTCTTGCATATACTGCATTTTCCACATGGGAAATTACCCTCTTTATTTTTGTAGGTATGCAGAGCTAGGGGATATGAAGTGACTATGAACTAGTTTGTCACGTAAATTAGGAGATCTACGTGGAGTCATAAGAGGAACCTCTCCTACTATTTTACTCACTATGGGGTCTACTTGGAGTACTGTCCAATGTTTATTTAAAATGGCTCTAATATCCTTCCATTTATAGTTATATGTAGATATAAATCTAATTTGTTGTTCCCCTTTATCCTGCTGATCTGTCTGGTACAAGATATCATCCCTTGATTGTTGTTTGGCTCGCTGATAGTTCTTTTTCAGACTCTTGCCAGAATAACCTCTATCTTTTAATCTAGTTGTTAAATTGTGGGCATGTTGTTTAAAAGATTTGCTAGTAGAGTAATTTCTTTTGCACCTTAAGTATTGGCCATATGGTATACCCTTGATCACAGATTCAATATGATGACTATCAGCACTTGTTTCAACCAGCCAATAGAATGCGAGCTCAATCCTATTGGCTGATTGCAACAGCCAATAGGATTTTTTCAACCTTAATTCCGATTGGCTGATAGAAATCTATCAGCCAATCGGAATCTCTAAGGGACGCCATCTTGGATGATGTCATTTAAAGGGAAACCTCATTCGGAAGAAGACATTGATTGAAGAGGATGCTCCGCGCCGGATGTCTTGAAGATGGACCCGCTCCATGCCGGATGGATGAAGATAGAAGATGCTGTCTGGATGAAGACTTCTGCCCAGTTGGATGAAGAATTCTGCCCGGTTGGATGAAGACTTTTGCATCGGTGAGGACTTTTGCCGGCTTCGTTGAGGATGGATGTCAGGTCTTCAAAAACTGTAAGTGGATCTTTGGGGGTTAGTGTTAGGCTTGTTTAAGGGTTTATCGGGTGGGTTTTATTTTTTAATTAGGGTTTTGGATGGAAAAAGATCTAAATGCCCTTTTAAGGGCAATGCCCATCCAAATGCCCTTTTCAGGGCAATGGGGAGCTTAGGTTTTTAAGTTAGGATTTTATTTGGGGGTTGGTTGTGTGGGTGGTGGGTTTTACTGTTGGGGGGTTGTTTGTATTATTTTTTTACAGGTAAAAGAGCTGATTTCTTTGGGGCAATGCCCCGCAAAAGGTCCTTTTAAGGGCTATTGGTAGTTTAGTTTAGGCTAGGGTTTTTTTTTATTTTGGGGGGCTTTTTTATTTTGATAGGGCTATTAGATTAGGTGCAATTAGTTTACATATCGGATCATTTCTTTTTTTATTTTGTGTAATTTAGTGTTTTGTTGTTTTTGTAATTTAGTTAATTGTATGTAATTTATGTAATTTTTATTTTTTTTTATTTTATTTTTTTTATTTTTTTATTGAGGTTTTGCATGTCAAACATAGAACATAACACGTTTCTTATAGAAAAGAGAAAAAAATACAAACAAAATTGCATAAAATACTTTGACAGTTATAAAAAGCATTAATGATAGGCTAATTAAACCTCGATTTTTCAATAAAGTAGCATATATGACTGACCAGATGGGCACACAAGTTTAGGCCCAATGGACCAGAATTGTAGAAAGAGAGAGAAATAGCTACTGGTCAGGTACACAGCTCTGTAGGAGCTTCCAAAAGTGAAAGAATATATATATAGTAGGAGGGGGGGATATTCAGCGGATAAGCACCGCTCTAATATGGGGGGGGTGGAGGGCGGAGCCATTCAGGAGGTCCTCTTCTTTGGCAAAGATAAATAGGTAGTATGATTCTGCTACTATGTGGAATCTAGTTGGGATCTGGGCTTGGGGCCTATAGCTGAAATGAGTATAACTTCGAAGGTTCATATCTAGTATTTAAATAGTGTCAACTAAATTATTTCAAATGTCAGAAATCTCAGAACAAATCTGATAGCTTGTAGGAAGTATAGTGCTAAAAGGCTATATGTGTAATAGAACAGCTCAGGGAAACACAAGCAGATCAGAGCTATCTTCTCTGAGGATGATATAAACAGTACTTCTCTAAAGAAGAATATTAGGCAATATAGATAACATTACTATACATATTAACATATAACATAGTTGTACCATCTGTAGTAGGATCTAGCAGATATAAGTATACAATTTTAACTCTGTGTGGGAATACTTCTCAATACTCAACGTAAATAATGGTATAAAAGAGCTAAGGGTCCATCAAGTATGGTCCCACTTAGGAACATGTCTAGGAAATAAGGTGTATACCCATAATTAACGTAAGATATATAACTATAATTAAAGTAGATTATAAGATGAGGCATCTATGTATTTACATGAGACCCCTATATAAAAAGTAAACTCCACTTGCAAAATATATGTCATGACAGAAAATAGTCTTGAGCACAGTTATGTATGAGATAGAAATATACAAGGAGTATTCAATAAAAGAACAAATAACCTCTAACATAAAATAATATTGAAAGATTAAAAAAATATAGATACCTTATAGGTTACACTTAGCATTCTATATATAGTAGTCAGGAAACAATAACTACAGATGTCTCCAAGTTGTATTCTGCAGAAAATTTCCCCGTAAAAGAATAATAAGGACATAAAAGCATGGAGCGGCTAGGAGGTATCATATTCTGTGAAATATAAATCTTAAGCTTGTATGGTAAAAAGAGTAAGAACACCTGGTTTCTACCTCTATATTAAAGCTATTAAGGTTTGAAGTTAAATTAAGTAAATTGTATGAATTATAAGGGAACTTGGACATTATATAGTCTGACAGTAAAATTATCTGTGGTTATCTTGGAAGGTCTAGGATAGCAACTTAGTAAGTGAAAATAGTGAAGGGTCAATAATGGGTTTACTACGTACAAATATAGAAAGAAAAATGGGCTCCATGCCAGGGTTCCACAGCACTAAGGTGGTTTGAGAGAGATGCAAAAAGCTAGATTTAGTATTCTTTTGGGGTGAACTTTCAAAAAACAGTTTAAGCTAAAATAATACACTCTCATGTATGAGCTGAGTAGCAACCTAACACTCCACAGGTTAAGTAGGTGTATGGGAAAGATATATTGTTAGAAACTTTTACACAGTTCCATAGGGAGCATAGTAGACTGTATGGTGGCACAGGATATATAAGCACTTAGGGCACGAATAAGTCAGAGACAATTGGGTTATAAAATGAATAGTAGTGCAGCAAGCAACTAGTGTTATAGTATTATAGTGAAAGCCCTGTCCCTATGTGAGAAGTTCAAAAGAAAAGAACTGTACCTTTAACAAAAGCCTATATACCCAACTGCTAGCAGGAGTGATGCACGACTTATCTTAGTACTCACGTCAAAAAATAAGAGTGTTGGGACAATGCTTTAAATTTAAGACCTATTATCCAATTTGATAATAGCATAACTAAGTTATAGCCCTTTATAACGTGTGTACCATAGGCTCATTGACCAGACAAAGTAGGGGGTAACTTGCGATATGATATGAGTATAGGTATATACCCTGGTAGTTTACTCGCTGTTGAATTAAAAAAATTACAGTAATATTATCACTGTCAAAAAACCAGCAGGTGCTATGCCACGAGAGGCGTAAATATTTACACAAAGAATCGGTGAGATGGCATTACATACTATAGACACAGCTCCAGTGTTCATCTTAATTACATAGTGGTAAGATAACTTGCTTTACTATATTGAAAGGATATTTGACCCTTATTAGGACATGCTCTGCTATTGACCGCTATCTATACATAACATATTACCTATGTACATGATGGTAAAAAACAAACAAAACTTAACTCTACGAAAATATGGAAGGCAGTAACTATAACTCCAAAAAGGAGTGTTAACGATAAGATAAATGCAAGTTGACATCCGAAGAAACATAGGGCTTGAGAGTCAGTGTTATTAAGTTTGTGAAGCACAAATGTGATAAACATGAGGGAACGCAGTGTAAGAAGTCTGTGTCAGTTTTCTCAGGATCAGCAGGCTATCCAACACCCATACGAACCCAATTCTCATATTGCACGGCTCTCAGGAGACTCAGACTACTCCATAGCCACATCAACACAATCCGACCTCCAACCCGCAGTGGAAAGAAGACCTTTATGGCGTATGTGCTTTCAGGAGAGAGGAAGTAAGTTATACCGCCTCCATGGCGGCCCGTTGGGACAAAAGTGCTGTGGGATTTCAGGCTCCTGGTACTCGCCGGAGCTAACGGCTGCTCCAAGTACAAGTTGCAGTACAGGGGACCAAGCCGAAATAGTTAAAGTTCAGAGTCCCTAGATCTTCATACCTCACTGGTGTAGGGATATGCACCGCTTCTGCCACTGGCTCACTTTCGCTGGGTCCTTCCACTACCGGGAGTAATGAAATCATCTCCCGCGGCTCAGAGTGTCCCATATGTATTTTAATTTGAGGTGTCATGCTTTGGTCTCCCTTCCCAGTGGGAGCAGCTATCTCTTCGCTAGGCCAGACTGTAGGACTTCTATCCTCACCCCTACATGCTGCGATAAGCTACACAAAATAACCATCCAGCTTATTATTTAAGTGTTCAAATAGGGTCTGCAGTGTGGGGTAAGATGCCTCCATGTTCAGAGCATGTAGAGGCCCGCACGACTTTGCGCTTGAAACACTTAATCTCATAGGGATGGCAGGAATAAACGCTTCTGAGACGATGCAAATTGGTTGCAGTACAGTTTAGGAGCTATTAGATGGTTATCACACAGGTTGTTAATCTATTATTATGCAGTAGTTGGCCCCTTCAATTGACTCGTGGTCGGAGCTCCATAGATTAGCGACCTTCCATGTTAGCAGTTGGCTCCGCCCCCCCCTAATTTATGTAATTTATTTAATTTTAGTGTAAGGTTATGTGTTAGTGTAAGACAGGTTAGGTTTTATTTGACAGGTAAATTTTGATTTATTATAGCTAGCTAGTTAGTAAATAGTTAATAACTATTTAGTAACTATTCTACCTAGTTAAAATAAATACAAACTTGCCTGTGAAATAAAAATAAAACCTAAGATAGATACAATGTAACTATTAGTTATTTTGTAGCTAATTTAGGGTTTATTTTATAGGTTATTATTTAGTTTTAAATAGGAATTATTTAGTTATTAATAGTAGGTTTTATTTATATTTATTTTAATTACATTAAAGTTAGTGGGTGTTAGGGTTAGATTTAGGGTTAGGTTTAGGGGTTGATAAATTTAGTATAGTGGCGGTGACGTTGGGGATGGCAGATTAGGGGTTAATATGTGTAGGTAGGTTGCGACAACATTGGGTGCGGGAGATTAGGGATTAATAACATTATGTAGGTGTCGGCGATGTTGGGGGCAGCAGATTAGGGGTTAATAAGTATAATGTAGGTGTAGGTGATGTGGGCGATAGATTAGGGGATAATAAGTATAATGTAGGTGTCGGCGATGTCGGGGGCGGCAGAATAGGGGTTAATAAGTATATGATTAGGGGTGTTTAGACTCGGGTTCATGTTAGGGTGTTAGGTGTAAACATAAATTTTCTTTCCCCATAGGATTCAATGGGGCTGCGTTACGGAGCTTTACGCTGCTTTTTTGCAGGTGTTAGACTTTTTTTCATGTCTATAGGGAAATCGTGCATGAGCACGTAAAACCAGCTCACCGCAGCTTTCAGCAGCGCTGGTATTGGAGTGCGGTATGGAGCTCAATTTTGCTCTACGCTCACTTTTTGCCTGCTGACACCGGGTTTTTTTAAACCTGTAATACCATCGCTGTAGGTAAGTGAGCGGTGACAATAACTTGCAAGCTATTACCGAGCAACTCTTACCACAAAACTCGTAATCTAGCTGTTAGTTATTTGCATAGTGGGGGTTTAGCGGATTAGGGATTAATAGTTTTATTAGGATTATTGCGTTGTGTGGGTTTGGCGGTTTAGGGGTTAATACTATTATTAGGATTATTGTGTCGTGTGGGTTTGGTGGATTAGGAGTTAATAGTACTATAAGCTTTGCTGTGATGTGGGTTAATGGCAGATTAGGGGTTAATAATTAAATAGGTACTTTGCCATGTGGGTTAATGGCGGATTAGGGGTTAATACATTTATTAGGTAGTTTGCAATGTTGGCATTGCCGGATTTAGGGGTTAATACTTTTACTATGTAGATCGTGATGTGGGTGAATGGCGGATTAGGGGTTAATAGTTTAATTAGACATATTGCGTTGTGGGTGGTTGTTGGTTTAGGGGTTAATACTTTTATTATTAGTTCCGATGTGGGTTTGATGGTGGATATAAGGGTTTTTACGTGTCGGGTTTATTTTTGGGAAGCGTGTTAGACTTTTACGGGAGATTTGACTTTTTTTTTTTATTTTCTTAGATGTCAGCAGTTTCTAAAGTGCTGTAAATCAATGGCGACTCCAGAAATTTGTATTTACGCACATTTCTGGACATCACTAGTTCCTCCGACTACAGCACTTTATGAACTGCAGACACCGTATATGTGATACCCCGATGTGCAAGGTGAAATTATGGGTGGCGCGGGTTTACATATGTAATCTCGCCCAAGATATTCAATTTAACAAAACATAATTTTGATGATTACAAATTGTAACAAACAAATATCAGTTTTCATTGTCAAATATGATCATAGATTATTATTATTAATTAATTAGTCATTTATACCTACATTTTTAGCCGACTAAGTAAGCTCAAATTAGAATAGAGCTTAGAATGTGATATTTAAAAAGTTAAAAATTTTGTTAAATCATTAGAAATAGAGAAATTTGTTAAGTATGGGGAGTGCATTGCCTAGTACTGATCAATGTAGTCATTTCAGCACAAGACCATATTGTCCTGAACTCTTTGAACTCACTTGCACTGCTTTGAAAATGCACCATTAAACATTTGATTTCCAGATTTTCTTTTTACCTTTAATGTCCCATTTATCAAAGTGTGTGGTCTCCACTTCATGATATCGCACTGAGTAGGAGTTCAGAAGGTAATAATTGAGAATAACTACACAGTAAATGCTTGGATCTATGCATCTGAGGTTGAAAAGTCACAAGACAATACCTTTACATTTTCTTTTGAAATTCACTTAACAAGTTCATTTAGCTCTGCCTGAGAATTCTTCTTTATGACTATTAACAAAAGTAAAAAAAAGTATATATATAAATATATATATATATATATATATATATATATATATATATATATTCATTTATATTACTCAAAGTTTTAAGTTTAAACTATAAAAAGGTTTCTACTTGCCCAAGAAAACAAATTTAAAAAGTCTAATGGAAATTGTTACCATATTTCCAAATACTACAGAGTTACATTGGGGCCAAATAAATTCACAGCACATAATTCCTGCAGAGTAATGTGATGTTCATCATGGCTTTTAAAATGTTAAAAGTGATTCTATTTTTAGTAATATATTTTATTATCTGAGAGTTGTCAATATTTTCAATTATATATTATATCTCAACAAAATTATTATTATTATTATTATTATTATTATTATTATTAATGCAGAATTTTTAATCTGATATTTGATCTTAATTATTTTGTACTTTTACAGTTTTACCTTTTTTTCTTTTCTTTCTTTTTTTATTCTTTTTAATAAGAGACAATATAATAAACAGTGATTATAATGCTACATTACAAATTCCGACTTTAATACCTCTATGTAGAGGTTCATACACACAAGGACCAAGAGAAAAAATATTGATTTTACAATCCTGCAATTCAAATAATATAAAACACAAATATGAAACAAAAGGTAGTCATCTTTTATTGCACCAGCAAATCCCAAATAAGGGATAATGTTGGATTTAAAGGGACAGTCTAGTCAAAATTAAACTTTCATGATTCAGATAGCGCATGCAATTTTAAACAACTTTCCAATTTACTTCTATTATCTAATTTTCTCAATTCTTTAGATATCCTTTGTTGAAGAAATAGTAATGCACATGTGTGAGCCAATCACACAAGACCTCTATGTGCAGCAACCAATCAGCAGCTAATGAGCATATCTAGATATGCTTTTCAGCAAGTGATATCAAGAGAATGAAGCAAATTAGATAATAGAAGTAAATTAGAAAGTTGTTTAAAATGACATGCTCTTTCTAAATCATGAAAGAAAAAAATTGGGTTTCATGTCCCTTTAACTGTGTAGTGGAGCGGCTGAGACCTCAACTAGTTGTGGAGCACTCAAAAAAAATTGTGTAGAAGCCAAACCTCTCTCTCCCACCTCCAGCCCATCCACCACACAAGCACATGTGATATAGAATCAAGTCAGCATAGCCTTTTAATTAGCATCTCATTGCTAGTATTATCCTTTTCCCCCAGGTCTGACTTTCATAGAGAACAGCTTATTGTAAGGAAGCCAAAAGTAACTTTTCTGATTGTGAGAATGGTGGCAAGATTTGTTTCTGAAGGGCAGGGTTTCATGTTTTGATGTACCCTTGCCATTTTTTCACAAAGGGGTCAACCCTATGCTTGGCATCCAATTTGACATCATACTGTGCTATAAAGATTTGTTTCAGTATTTTACGTAAGGCAATTGAGGGTGCTTTATTTGTAATCCAGAGGCTTAAAATATTTCCCTAAGCCAATAAAACAATGAGTAAAAGGATGTTATGTACCTTTGTTAGCTTCTCGTCCCATTTAAAGAAAAAGATTTGTGGGCCATCAAGTGTGTGTTCAATGTGAAATAGTTTGATAAGCTAAAATTCCACCTGGCCCCAAAATGGGCATATTGTAGGCGGCGCCTCCCCTGTCAAATCATAATAAAACAAAAATTAATAATGAATTTATAAAAAAAAAAAAATGTTGTCTGGTGAACTTAACTTACAGACCTGGGGAGCCGTGGAGTCAGACTGGTCGGGAACTGAAGATTAAGAGAGAGCCGAGTCACATGTATGACAGTGACTGCCACTGACTGAGAGAGAGCGTGATGGTGGTGTTGCTGCTTTAGAGTCGAGCTTGACCTGGAGGACTAAGGACGTTTGCGAGTGAGACCAGTGGTGAAGTGATTCAACGCCCGGCTATACGGTAAGTAAACTTATTTAATTTTTTTTTCCTATTTGTGAGAGTCGGCCACCACTGAGATTACATCAGTTACACTGGGAATACTAGCAATATCAAATGTTGAACTTTTTGCTATAACGCCTGCGGCCCTGCATATAATGAGGTGTTATTATTTAATTACAACTGATATGTTATACTATAGTGATAGGACAACGGTGAACTTCACAATAAAGTAAAGTTGTTCTGTCATAACTGCCACTATACATTCACTACTATCTGAAAGAGAGGAGAAGAGCGCAGACTCAAATGCAGAGTAATAATCTTTAATACGTGAGCACCAGTGATGTGCAGTCACTAGAGGCAGGTGAGGCAGTGCTTCACCTCTCATATGGGCAAAAATATATTTTTTTTTATTGGCTTTAAAAAAAAAATTGTATTTTTTTCCCCCAGCATTTTTTTCTCTCACAGCTATATGTTGTGCAATGAAGAGGCACAAGCAGGTCTGCCCACCATTACACAACATTCTGCGCCACCTACTGGATGCAAGTGGTTAAGATCATTGCATGGCCCATTAACTGCTTATTTGAGGCAGTCCTATTTGGGCTGAACCAATCCAGCGAGAGGCATTAGTAAGTGGAACATAGGGTTGGGGCTGGATGTTAAATCATATAAAACAAAACAAAAAACGGAAAAAAAACAACTTTCATATATTTTGTGGCTGTCCTGTGAACCTGCTAGCTTTGCTAAAGTGAAAAAGAGAGTTCTGTTCTTCCCCTCTAAGTGCAGTGGAATGTGCCACTGTCACTTCCAGAATCCTTACAGAGCAGGAAGAGAGAGGCACAGAGAACACTGTTTTAGCCACATCTTATTGAAGTAAGATTTTACTAAAAAGGGATTCTGTTAGTGAAAATGATAATTTAATGAATGTGGTTTAGTGTTTTTTTTTACTCTTTTACAGCAGGGTCGTTTTTGTATTTTGTTTACTCAAACTTTACACCCACTAACTTAGCAGCTTGCCTCTGTACTAATGTATAGTCTAACTTTCTGAACTCTCTGTAGCTCTGCTGTTTTATTACTTTAAAATGCAGTGGTCCCTCTCCCCCCCCCCTTGTGTGTGTGTGTGTGTGTGTGTGTGTGTGTCTCTCTATCTATCCATCTCTCTCCTTATGTGTTGTTCTCCCCATGGTCTCTTTCTCGCTCTGTCTCTCTTCCTCCCCCTCTGACTCTCTCATCCCTTATGTAATGAAAGAATCTATAAGCATAATTTGCAGCATTAAAGTAAAAAGTATGTTTTAAACATATTTTAATGGGCATGGATTTCTAGATCTCATAATCAGAGCAAGCATTGTGTTATCTGGCAAGAGTTTCTGTTACAATCCTTTTAGACTAAAATCAGATGTTTACTAAGTTGACCAGTTTTCCAAGACACCATTTAAAGGGACATAAAACCCATATGAAACCCATATGCAAATTTAAATAACTTTCCAATTTACATCTAATATCTAATTGTCTTCATTCTTTTGATGTCCTTTGTTGAAAATCATATCTAAATATGCTCAGTAGCTGCTGATTGGTGGCTGCACATATATACCTCATGTGATTGGCTCACCCATGTGCATTGCTATTTCTTCAACAAAGGATATCTAAAGAATGAAGGCGTATCCTAGCCACTGCCTCACTAGTCTCTGACGTCACTGCACGTCACTGGTGAGCACACAGAAAAAGTGGCAACTCACAAGATATACAAATTAAAAACAGCATAAAACACAATGTGTTCAGATTATTGATGTAACTTATCCTGAAATGCACCGGCTCAGCAAGCAGCTCCAGACACACTCCAACAAATTAAAATAAAATCCAGTGTGTACAGTATAGTGTATCTAAATATCACTCAACTATAATTGGCATCAGGTATATCATTATAATAGACCCTATACATATCGTAGCTAAAGAGTAATATTGCTTCACATGACTGCATTTGAATATGTATAGGTTACAAAGTCGAGTACAATAAATGACACAAAACGTATGAATGTCCACAGCACTTAAAATGATCAATTTCTTTTATTAGAACATCAAAGTTACAGCGACGTTTCGGGGTTAACACCCCTTAATGATGCATGATTAAGGGGTGTTAAACACGAAACATCGCTGTAACTTTGATGTCCTAATAAAAGAAATTGATCATTTTAAGTGCTGTGGACATTCATACATTTTGTACTATATTTATATGTCAACATAGTGTGTTAAATCATACCAAGTTACCCTATTATTGTAGCAGATCCTCATGTCTCGTATTGATGTTACAAAAATTACGGAGACAGTAGCAGAGGGTCAGTTTATCTATAGATCACATTGTGTTTACTTTGTGTTCTTAGTATCAATGAAGCAGATTCATCTAGTTATTGTGCTTACATTTCAAAGTAGGAGATAAAGCCTGTTGATCCGCTGCTCAGCAACCTCCCTCTCTTGTGTGGTAACTGATGATCGGGTGCAATTTTTACAAAGCCAGCGTGTGCGTGGCTTCTGGTAAATCCTAAGCGCATGGCTAATTAGCATATAGCTATGACGTATGCTGATTGATTAATTACACTAAATATATGGGGCCAGATGTTAGGGCTGTAGTAAGGAGACCAAATATGTATTTCTGGGATATGTGATAAGTGTATGAGAGTAGGGGACTATTCAATGTTATACACTAATCTGGCAATGCGCCAAACTACTAGGTACAATGGGTTTGTGTATCTGCTGCTGCTGTCACCTCAATGGTACAAATATACCAAAACATTTTTTTTATAAAACCATACCCTCTTACATTGAAAGCTAGCGTTCTTAATGGTATGTGGTACAGTGGCTGGCAGTAAGAGTTATGACAAGTGACTTATAATATATGTATATCAATCCAACATTTGTATGTATATGTCGCTCTATGGATTCCTAACCCTTCATAATTCTTATTATCATATATGTACATATATATGTTATTATAAATCAAAAGCTTAAGGGAAAAAAATTAGTTCTCCATCTTAGTACTAATTGTCCTATACATATATCTAGCTGCTGTCATATATAATCCCTATGAAGCATAAACAATATAATTTTTCTATGATCAGACCTCATCATAGAAATCATAGGTCTGTCTAGTAGCAAACGACAATCATGGTATACAACGAAAATCATGGTAAAAAAGCAGACCTTGTGTTAGAGTATAAATGACTCTTCCAGTATGACCTCAAAGGTTATTTGTATTTATCATTGGTCTACTGTTCACAGATGGTAATTAAGGTCATAATTAGAATATAATATCAGTCACAAGCACAGGATAAATATCAGAGTCAAATGTGTTTCATGGTCTCATAGATGAACCAGCAGCGGTTCAAAGCAAATGAAGGCAAATAAGTCAGCGTTATACTTGTAGCATATCTTGGGTGGTACCCCCTTGTAAAGTCATCAATGTTATTGTGGGCATCACATAAGTCATAATCATCCTAGGCCAAACCAAGATCAAGTTATACATGCTCTATGAGCATTACTGGGTCAGACCTAGCGTGCAGCCCACTATGGCATGGAGTTCACCCTGGTCCGAAATACAAGATCATAGGATAGTGTCAAGGTTAGTGAATATTACTCACCCATAGTTCCTGGGTTCATAAGAAGCAATGACAGTCATTTGATATGTTAAGGTCATGTGGATGTAGGGTACCAGGTCGATAAATCCATCGTGATTCAAGTTGAAGGAACATTCTATCCAGGTCACCCCCTCATTTCGCCCCCTCATACCGCAAATCAGTGACCCATATATATATATATATATATATATATACTGTGTGTATATATATATATATATACACACAGTTGTATGCAAAAGTTTAGGCACCCCTGACAATTTCCATGATTTTAATTTATAAATAATTGGGTGTTTGGATCAGCAATTTCATTTTGATCTATCAAATAACTGAAGGACACAGTAATATTTCAGTAGTGAAATGGGGTTTATTGGATTAACAGAACATGTGCAATATGCATCAAAACAAAATTAGACAGGTGCATAAATTTGGGCACCCTTGTCATTTTTTTTATTTGAATACCTGTAACTACCTAGCACTGATAAATTGGAACACACAATTGGTTTGGTGAGCCCATTAAGCCTTGAAATTCATAGACAGGTGAATCCAATCATGAGAAAAGGTATTTAAGGTGGCCAATTGCAAGTTGTTGTTCTCTTTGACTCTCCTCTGAAGAGTGGCAATATGGGGGCTTCAAAACAACTCTCAAATGACCTGAAAACAAAGAATGTTCAACATTATGGTTTAGGGGAAGGCTACAAAAAGCTATTGCAGAGATGTAAGTTGTCGGTGTCCACTGTGAGGAACATAGTGAGGAAATGGAAGATCAAAGGCACAGTTCTTGTTAGGGCCAGAAGTAGCAGGCCATGTAAAATATCGGAGAGGCAAAGGCAAAGGATGGTGATAATGGTCTAAAACAGCTCACAGACCACCTCCTACAGCATCATCTTGCTGCAGATGGTGTCACTGTGGATCGTTCAACAATTCAGCGCACTTTGCACAAGGAGAAACTGTATGGGAGTAATGCGGAAGAAGCCTTTTCTGCACACATGCTACAGAGTCACTTAAGGTATGCAAACACACATTTGGACAAGCCAGCTTTATTTTGGAAGAAGGTGCTGTGGACTGATGAAACAAAGATTGAGTTATTTGGTCATAACAAGGGGCGTTATGCATGACGGCAAAAGAACACAGCGTTCCAAGACAAACACTTGCTAGCCACAGTAAAATTTGGTGGATGTTCCATCATGCTGTGGGGCTGTGTGGCCAGTGTCGGTACTGGGAATCTTGTTAAAGTTGAGGGTCGCATGGATTCCACTCAATATCAGCAGATACTTGAGAATAATGTTGAGGAATCAGTCACAAAGTTGACTGGATATTTCAACAAGACAATGACCCAAAACACTGCTTAAAATCTACTCTGGCATTTATGCAGAGGAACAATTACAATGTTCTGGAATGGCCATCCCAGTCCCCAGACCTGAATATCATTGAAAATCTGTGGGGTGATTTGAAGCAGGCTGTCCATGCTCGGCAACCATCGAACCTAACTGAACTGGAGATGTTTTGCAAGGAAGAATGGTCCAAAATACCTTCATCCAGAATCCAGACACTCATTGCAGGCTATAGGAAGCATAGAGGCTGGTATTTCTGCTAAAGGAAGCTCTACTAAATATTTATGCAATATTTCTGTTGGGGTGCCCAAATTTATGCACCTGTCTAATTTCGTTTTGATGCATATTGCACATTTTCTGTTAATCCAATAAACCTCATTTCACTATTGAAATATTACTGTGCCCTTCAGTTATTTGATAGATCAAAATGAAATTGCTGATCCAAACACCCAATTATTTATAAATGAAAATCATTGAAATTGTTAGGGGTGCCTAAACTTTTGCATACGATTGTATATATTTATTAAGTAATAAAAAGAACGATTTAGTGACGAACATAGGAATGTTAAATATTCCTTACTCACTTTCAACTTTAAAGCAGTTGGTCTAGCGCAATGTAGGGTTAGCACGCAAGCAATAATTGATATTTTGCAGCACGCCCCAGAGAAGCCTGTGAGGAAAGGATATTGAAATCCTAAAGTTAGCGCACCTGAGACTTTGTCTTTCGAGCTAACTTTTTTCTTTCATCTAATAATATGCGCACAAATCTGGTTTTGCTAACATTTTAAATTCATCGCAGTTAGCATGCAAAAGAAAAACAATTTTTTAGAGCGCCACTTGTAATCTGGCCCTTAATCTTTTATAATTTCTTTGTAAGGTGATATATGGGTTTTTTATATTAATTTGGTTAAAAAAATGAGTGTAAGATTTGCTCATAATTTTATTTGGAAAAAAGTGAAAACTTGATACTTTAGCAAATGTCCCTTTTAGCTGTGTATTGATTAAATTACATGGTTTGTTTATAAAAAAAAAATAAACTCACTAAACATTTATCAATTTCTATCAAACAGCACTATTTAAATACAATAAAACAGTTTATACATAAAAATACAAAACCCCAAATTATATTTCATGATTTAGATACAGCATACAAATTTAAACAACTTTCTAATTACATATAATATTTTTCTATTAATATCCTTGTTGAAGGAGCAGCAATACACTACTATACCATATATATATATATATATATATATATATATATATATTATATAAAGTATATATATATATATATACACACACACACACACACACACAAATGTTTATGTATGTTACTAGACTCAGGATAAGTTAAGACGTTTTTTGTCATTTCGGAATTTTCATTTCAAAATTGAAACTTTATTTATGAGACAGCATTGTAATTTATAAATATGATGGAAGTGGTTTGCCTGGTAATGTCTTTTATGTATCTCCAAAATGTTCCATAATTTTATAGTGTAAGAAATAAGTTATTACATAATGCCACACTTAATGTCACAGTGGGCATTCAAAGTAGTTTTTTATGCGAATGTTAGACAGCAAGATTTTGGTTCATTGCCTCCTTTCTTTTGGAAGGAAAAAATCATCTCCTAAACTACCCTTTTAGGCTATATGGACTCATATTTGGATTTCTACCAGTTATTTTGATTTCTGCTTTTTGTATCTGTTAAAGGAAAAAAAAAAGGAGGAAAAGTCAGTAAGAAATAAGATGCAGTTCAAGAATGATTTTAGAAAAGGGATTGTAATGGACTTAAAGGGACATAAAAACAAAAATTTCTCTTTCATTATTCAATTAGAGCATATCATTTTAAACAACTTTCCAGTTTACTCCTATTATCTAATCTACTTATTTCGACTATTATCTATTGTTAAAAAGCATACCTAGGTAGGCTTGGGGGCAGCAGTGTACTACTGGGAGCTAGCTGCTGATTGGTGGATGCAATTGTATGCGTGTTTATGACTGGCTCATCTGTGTTCAGCTAGTTCCCAGTAGTGCAGTGCTGCTCCTTCAACAATAGATACCAAGAGAATGAAGCAAAATTGATAATAAGGTGACAATTGAAAATTTCTTTAAATATGCTTTCTCTATCTGAATCATGAAAGAAAATATTGGGTTTCATGCCCCTTTAAACAGTTTAAAACATAGATGCTAATGAGTGAAAAAAGGCATTTGTTTAAATAATTATAATGGAGGGAAATGTATTAAATATAAATAATTAAAGGGACACTGAACCCAATTTTTTTTTTCTTTTGTGATTCAGATAGAGCATGAAATTTTAAGCAACTTTCTAATTTACTCCTATTATCAAATTTTCTTCATTCTCTTGGTATCTTTATTTGAACAACCTGGGTTGTTCTTGCTGATTGGTGGATAAATTCATCCACCAATAAAAAAGTGCTGTCCAGAGTGCTGAAGATGCCTTCTTTTTCAAATTAAGATAGCAAGAGAATGAAGAAAAATTGATAATAGGAGTAAATTAGAAAGTTGCTTAAAACTGCATGCTCTATCTGAATCGCAAAAGAAAAAAATTGGCTTCAGTGTCCCTTTAAATATTGAGACTGTGATTTGTGTACAGATTGATGCATAAATATGTTCTCATATTTATGAAAATTGAAACTGTGACAGCCTCATTTGCATGAACAGATTTAATTTAACCATCTATTTTGTTAAAAATGAGTGAAGATTCTCCAGTTGGCTCAAATAGTCGCAGCTCTCCCACTTTATATACACATTCCCTTATAAGTCAGATCTTCTAAGGGAACTAACCCCTTTTGAAAGTATGTGTGTAGGAAGAGAAATAATTAAGAGTCCATTATTACTAAGTTGAAAGCTCATTTTACATAGCCTTTCTTCACAATTACCAACATTCACGGTCCAATGGCATGAAGATTTGGGTTTTCAGATGGAAGGGAAGGATTGGGACAGACTTTTTAAATATACAAAGCAATCCTTTCTGTCACTACAGATGCTAGAACTTAACTATGATGGCATCTAACCACCTCATGACTTAGTAAAATTTATCCAGGAGCTTTGGGGGTGCTGCTTGAGGGGTTGTGGAGAAAGTAGTAGCTTAATGCACATGTGGTGGCACTGCAGACACGTACGGTGCCTTTGGCAGGAGGTTGAATTACATTTCCGGTCAATCCATACAGGAAACCTAATGTCAACCCCTCGTATTGCTTTACTAAATGATTTACAGCAAGTTTCTCTGCAAACTAAAACTATATTTACTACAAATTGGCTACAATGGAGCTAAATCATTGATAGCTCGCTATCGGAAATCGTCCACAAAACCCAACAGAGCCATGTAGATGGACAGGATCACTGAGGTGCTTTCTTTGGAAGAGTATGGATATTTAAGACAAAAAAAATATCATCTTTCCTAGAGGTAAAATCTGAGTACTGTATAAACTGATTAATGAATTGGTCTGTTTTATTATTATGTTATATATCTTTTTTGTTATTGAAATAAAATGTAATAAAAATAATAATTTACTCTCAACTTGCAATATGCGCGCTATCCCGCCCGTGTAAAAAGCTTACTAGCAAAAGCGCTAATTACCATTCTATCTGAAATCTAGACCTATATGTTTTACTGCGTATTTGCTGTAAATATTTTACAGTCCAATGTTCTCCACATGGGAGAAAATGTTTTAATGTATTTTTAAATCTATATTCCTTTATACTTCAATATATAGTACTATATATATCTGTATATATTCATATAGATATATAGGTATATATATATATATATTTTTAAATAATCATATACATATATGTCAGCCGCTCTGGAATCAATCCGGGATGTAACCCAACTGCTAGCGTGAATTGAAAGCACACGCTAGCACACTGAGAAATATCCAGGACGTGACCCACTCAGGAAGCAGATTAGAAGATAACAAAAATGAATATTGTTCCAGAATGCAGGAAAGCCACAAAGGATAAAACGTCCCTTTAAGTAGTACAAAGAACAAAAAGGAAATGCTCTTACTTTGAAGCTTCTGAAAAAGGTCCTCTTTAGCAGGCTTGTAAAACAAAGGAAAAGTTCTCTTTTGCAGCTTGTAAAAGTATAATGTCCCTTTAAGCAGGTTTATAACAAACAGAAAGGCAAAGTTCTCTTTTGCAGCTTGTAAAAGTAAATGTCCCTTTTAAGCAGGTGTATAACAAACAGAAAGGCAAAGTTCTCTTTTGCAGCTTGTAAAAGTATAATGTCCCTTTAAGCAGGTTTATAACAAACAGAAAGGCAAAGTTCTCTTTTGCAGCTTGTAAAAGTAAATGTCCCTTTTAAGCAGGTGTATAACAAACAGAAAGGCAAAGTTCTCTTTTGCAGCTTGTAAAAGTAAATGTCCCTTTTAAGCAGGTGTATAACAAACAGAAAGGCAAAGTTCTCTTTTGCAGCTTGTAAAAGTAAAATGTCCCTTTAAGCAGGTCTTGTTTAACAAAGAATAGGTTTAAAGGTAAAGGCCAAAGCAAGGTCAGGCAGGCAGAAGTCGGCATCCAAATATCAGCAAAAGGTATAGGCAAAAGACAGGGTCAGGCAAGCAGAAGTCGGCATCCAAGTGTCAGCAAAAGGGTAATAGCTACAGGCAAGGTCAGGCAGGCAGAAGTCAATGTCCAAATATCAGCAAGTAGGGATTAGGCAAGAGGCTTGGTCAGGCAGGCAGAAGTCGGTACACAGAAGAATAAAACTGATATGGTACTCACAATCCAGGGAAACAAACAAACGGGCCCAGATTCAGATCTCCCGCCGAGATTTAAAGGGCAGGAGCGTAACCGTCATCAGAGGGGTGTGAGAGAAAGCGTCATGTTGCTAAGCAACATGACGTCAGAGACACAGAGGAGTTCCGGGAGCCGCGGCGACACGGCGATGAACGGAAGCGCTCATGACAGCACCCCCTCCTCAAGGGCCCCTCCGGGGGACAGGACCAGGTCTATCAGGATGAGTCTTGTGGAAGGTCTTGACCAATATTGGAGCATTTACTTGATGAGCAGGTTCCCAAGAACGTTCCGTGACTGGATAACCCTTCCAATGAATGAGATAATACAATTTCTTGCCCCGCAATTTGGAATCTAGAATATGGCTGATCTCAAACTCAGGATGTCCATGCACCAATAACGGTGGAGGTTTAGAAAAAGGCTTAGAATACCTGTTAATCATCACAGGTTTTAAAAGAGAAACATGGAATACCGGATGGACTTTGAGAGACTTGGGTAAAGCTACCCGATAAGCAGTGGAACATACCTGACCCAGTATTCGGAAAGGACCCACATATCGTGGTCCCAATTTGTTAGAAGGTTGTTTCAGGCGAAGAAATCGAGAGGAAATCCAAACTTTATCACCAGGGCGATATTTGGGAGCCTTTTTCCGTCGAAGATCCGAAAAGAACTTGTAACGTCTAGAAGTTACAGAAAGAATACGATGTATCTTCTGCCAATGTCGAGTTAATCTTCGGGCTGTAAGATCAGAAGCAGGATTCACTGTGGAGGAAGTATGCAAAGGGAACGTCCTAGGCTGATATCCGTAAGCTGCATGAAAAGGAGAAGTCTGAAGGGAGGAATTGTACCGGGCATTATGGGCCAATTCAGCCAAAGGAAGGTAAGAAGTCCAGTTAGAATGATAATGATCCACATAATGTCTAAGATATGTTTCAAGACACTGGTTTACTCTTTCAGTCTGACCATTCGATTGTGGGTGGTGAGAAGTAGAGAGAGATATAGTAGTACCAAAATGTTTACAAAGTGACCTCCAAAATCGAGAAACGAATTGTACCCCTCTATCTGAAACAATATCAAGAGGAAATCCATGGATTCTTACAATATGTAGAATAAAAAGTTCAGAGAGTCTTTTGGCAGATGGTAATCCTGGCAAGGGTACAAAATGAGCCGTCTTAGTGAACCTGTCGACCACCACCCAGATAGTATTGTTCCCAGTGGACAAGGGAAGATCGGTAATAAAGTCCATGGATACATGAGTCCAAGGCTGGTGAGGTATAGGCAATGGTTGGAGTAATCCTGAAGGAAGTTGGCGTGGAGTTTTGTTCATGGCACATTGTGTGCATACTGAGACGTAATCCTTCACATCTTGAGAGAGTGTAGGCCACCAGACATGTTGTTTGAGGTTTCGAGTGGTAATACTGATGCCAGGATGTCCAGAAAGGGGACTATCATGAGCCCAAAATAAAATCTTGGAACGAAGGCGTTCAGGAACAAAGAGTAAACCATTGGGAGGTTTACAGGACAAAGGAAGACGCTCTTGAGCGGACTGTAATTCTTGTAACCAAGAAGTTGTTAACTGGGCAATGACTTCATGAGGTTGGAGAATGGTACCAGACTCAGGAACTGGGGTATCTTGAAATTGTCTGGAAAGTGCGTCTGCTTTAATATTTTTTGAACCAGGTATGTAAGACAAATTATAGTGAAACCGAGAGAAGAATAAGGACCAGCGTGCTTGCCTGGAATTTAGTCGTTTGGCTGTTTGGAGATACAGAAGGTTCTTATGATCAGTAAGTATAGTAAATGGCAAAGAAGTACCTTCCAGCCAATGTCTCCATTCATCCAATGCCATCTTGATGGCAAGCAACTCTTTATTCCCTACGTCATAGTTAAATTCGGAAGGAGTGAATTTTTTAGAGAAAAAAGCAACAGGATGAATCCTTCCAGTCTCTGGTATTCGTTGAGACAGAACCGCTCCAGCAGCAACAGAGGAAGCATCCACCTCCAGAATAAATTGAAACTCAGGATTTGGATGACGAAGGATAGGAGCTGAGGAAAAAGCTTCTTTGAGAGATTCAAAAGCTTCTATAGCCTCAGACGGCCATACTTTACAGTTTTGTCCTTTTCTTGTGAGAGAAGTAAGAGGAGAAGTAATAGTAGCAAAATTCTTGATGAACTTTCTGTAATAATTGGCGAAGCCTAGGAAACGTTGTAAAGCCTTCAAAGAATCAGGTCTAGGCCAATCCAAAATGGCAGAAAGTTTAGTAGGGTCCATTTCGAATCCAGATGCCGATATTACATAACCCAGAAAGGGTATGATTTTTTGATGGAAAGAACATTTCTCCAGTTTAGCAAACAGATGGAATTCTCTTAGACGTTGAAGTACTTTCTTGACGTGGTGCACATGATCTTGGTGGTTCTGAGAAAAAATTAAGATGTCGTCCAGGTATATGATAACAAAAATATTCAAAAAATCACGAAAGATCTCATTTACAAAATGCTGGAAAACCGCCGGAGCATTGCATAGCCCAAAGGGCATGACCAAATATTCATAATGCCCAAATCGAGTGTTAAAGGCAGTCTTCCACTCATCTCCTTTGCGTATACGGATCAAGTTGTATGCACCACGTAGGTCGAGTTTGGTGAAAATGGTGGCTCCCTGAAGATAAGTAAAAAGTTCAGGAATAAGGGGCAGAGGATAACTGTTCTTGATGGTAATCTGATTCAATCCACGATAATCAATACAGGGTCTTAATCCGCCATCCTTTTTTCCCACAAAAAAGAAACCAGCCCCTACAGGGGAAGAGGAGGGTCGAATAAATCCTCTAGCCAGATTGTCTTTTATATATTCTTCCAGAGCCATGTTTTCTGGTTTAGAAAGTGGATATGTTTTGCCTCGAGGATAGGCAGCCCCAGGAAGGAGGTCAATGGGACAATCAAAAGGGCGATGAGGAGGAAGACGTTCCGCTTCTTTTTTGGAGAAGACATCCACAAAGTCATGGTAATGCATAGGTAAGGATTCCGGAGTTTCAACTGTGAGAGCAATAGTGAGTGGTAACTTAGTAATCTCTTGAAGACATTTAGTCTGGCATGTAGATCCCCAGGAAGTGAGTTCACCGAAAGTCCAAGAAAAAATGGGATTGTGAATCTGGAGCCAGGGTAATCCCAAGATAATGGGAAATTGCGGAGTGGGAATGACATCGAAACAAATTGTCTCAGAATGAAGTATTCCTACGGTGAGGATTAAGGGTTGAGTAGAAAACTGAATGTATCCAGAACCCAAAGGATCTCCACTGACCGTAGAGACTGAAATGGAATACTCCTTCTTTAGTAAGGGTATAGAATGAGTAGAAACAAATGTAGAGTCAATGAACACACCTCCAGCACCAGAATCAATTAGGGCTTGGGTATAGATCTTCTTTTGTCCAATTAGAAGAGTTACTGGAACAAAGAGTTTCTTGTGTAGGGAATGACCACTATTTTGGCTTAACTCAGTTCCCTGGACTAGAGTTAAGCCCTGGCTTTTACTGGCCTAGTAGGACAATCCCTTAATAAATGTCCTTTAAGGCCACAGTACAGACATAAGCCAAGAGTCCGTCTTCTTAAGCGTTCAGTCTCAGTTAATTTTATACTTCCTACTTCCATGGGTTCAGCCTGATCAGTAGTAGGAGAGGCTGGAGTGACTGGACTAGAAAAACGAGGAGCTAAACGAAAAGGAGTTCGAGTGGCAGTCCTCTGTGTTCTATCCTTTTCTTGTTGGCGTTCACGAAACCTGGCGTCGAGACAGATACAGAGATTTATTAAGGCTTCTAAGGACTCTGGAAGTTCACGATACACCAATTCATCCTTGAGACGCTCAGAAAGTCCTTTACGGAAAGCGGCTCTGAGTGCTCCCTGATTCCAAGTGGTTTCAGAGGCAAGGGTGCGGAACTCAATTGCATATTGAGAGACTGGTTGATTTCCTTGACGTAAATCCAGGAGAGTTGCTTCAGCAGCGGATGACCTTCCAGGTTTATCGAATACGTTTGAGAATGTAGATAGAAATGTATCAACATCCAACAGTATAGGATCATTCTTTTCTAGCAAAGGTGACACCCAAGCCAAGGCTTTTCCTTTCATTAAGGAAATAAGAAACGTGATTCTAGAAGAGGCAGTAGCAAAGAGAGTAGGGCTATTTCGGAAATGAAGACGGCATTGATTCAAAAAGCCTCTACATTCTTCAGGATTCCCATCATATTTATCCGGAAGAGGAATCCTGGGACTTAGTTGTACCTGAGACTGATTGTTAGGAATCGGAGGAGGTAATGCCTCAATCGGATTTGGATTGGGATTAGGATTGGGAGGTGCGGTAGCAACCAAATTTTGTAATAGAGCAGTAATTTGATCAAGTTTAGTGTCCAGAGACTGCAAGTGAGTGGCATGAGAACCCAAGAGCTGTCCCTGGTGAGCCACGGCCATAGATAATTCAGTGGGGTCCATTTTTATGGCCCGTTTGTAATGTCAGCCGCTCTGGAATCAATCCGGGATGTAACCCAACTGCTAGCGTGAATTGAAAGCACACGCTAGCACACTGAGAAATATCCAGGACGTGACCCACTCAGGAAGCAGATTAGAAGATAACAAAAATGAATATTGTTCCAGAATGCAGGAAAGCCACAAAGGATAAAACGTCCCTTTAAGTAGTACAAAGAACAAAAAGGAAATGCTCTTACTTTGAAGCTTCTGAAAAAGGTCCTCTTTAGCAGGCTTGTAAAACAAAGGAAAAGTTCTCTTTTGCAGCTTGTAAAAGTATAATGTCCCTTTAAGCAGGTTTATAACAAACAGAAAGGCAAAGTTCTCTTTTGCAGCTTGTAAAAGTAAATGTCCCTTTTAAGCAGGTGTATAACAAACAGAAAGGCAAAGTTCTCTTTTGCAGCTTGTAAAAGTATAATGTCCCTTTAAGCAGGTTTATAACAAACAGAAAGGCAAAGTTCTCTTTTGCAGCTTGTAAAAGTAAATGTCCCTTTTAAGCAGGTGTATAACAAACAGAAAGGCAAAGTTCTCTTTTGCAGCTTGTAAAAGTAAATGTCCCTTTTAAGCAGGTGTATAACAAACAGAAAGGCAAAGTTCTCTTTTGCAGCTTGTAAAAGTAAAATGTCCCTTTAAGCAGGTCTTGTTTAACAAAGAATAGGTTTAAAGGTAAAGGCCAAAGCAAGGTCAGGCAGGCAGAAGTCGGCATCCAAATATCAGCAAAAGGTATAGGCAAAAGACAGGGTCAGGCAAGCAGAAGTCGGCATCCAAGTGTCAGCAAAAGGGTAATAGCTACAGGCAAGGTCAGGCAGGCAGAAGTCAATGTCCAAATATCAGCAAGTAGGGATTAGGCAAGAGGCTTGGTCAGGCAGGCAGAAGTCGGTACACAGAAGAATAAAACTGATATGGTACTCACAATCCAGGGAAACAAACAAACGGGCCCAGATTCAGATCTCCCGCCGAGATTTAAAGGGCAGGAGCGTAACCGTCATCAGAGGGGTGTGAGAGAAAGCGTCATGTTGCTAAGCAACATGACGTCAGAGACACAGAGGAGTTCCGGGAGCCGCGGCGACACGGCGATGAACGGAAGCGCTCATGACAATATATATATATATATATATATATATATATATATATACATATATAAAAATGTATATTTAAAAATAAAAAGAACATTTTCTTCTATGTGAAGAACATTGGAATGTAAAATATGAATTAGTCAAGTTGGGATGAGCACACTTCGTCTAACGTGATGTTGGGTTAATGCACAAACAATGTGTTTTTTTCATCAGCGCGCTCCATTAAAGTCTATAGGGAGAAGAAGTTAATGCGGTTCAATATCCAAAGTGCTGAAGTTAGCGCACATCGGCTTTCACTTGTGCACAAATCATTTACTTTTAACTTGTAATACACGCATTAACCCATGCTTGTTAAAAGTTTACTTCCAGCAGTGTTTGCGCTCAAGCAAAAGCGTTAAATAGCGCGCCACTTGTAACCTAGCCCTCAGTTTGCAACTTGAAAATCAAGCACTCCGTAGAAAGATACTGGCAAATGATAATAATCACATTTTAGAGCAAGCACTTGAGCCAGAACAGAACACTAATGTTGTTGTACAGTTTAGTTTTCTAGCACTTTGTCAGAAGCTAACATGTACAGTATGTCTATGAAATTAAGTTCTTAACCATTTCTACGTAACTGAGTAGAGACTAGCGGATCATGTCCGACAGACTTTGATAAATCATCCCCATGATGAGAAGTCAGATCATAACAGTATTAAAAGATAGGAAAACATTTAATGCAGAGCTTTCCAAACTTTTCATGTTGGTGACACACTTTTTAGACCTACATCATTTTGCGACACAGTAATTCAGTTGTACTAGCAAAAAGGAGGTTAAACTAACTTGTTTTAAGAGATATGGACACGTAAATACATTTAGTTATTATATAATTTATGTACAAGTAACAGTATGTAAGTATGTGCATGAATTTAAAAAAGTTTAATAACACCAATAACTACTTACTATTTTAATGGGATGTATGAGGTTGATGGGATGAACACAATTTCTGAATATTTGGTGGAATATTAGATAAAGACACTCGCATTTCATCATCAAGCATTTTTAAGCTTCCACTTCCTATCCATATATCAAAAGCAGGAGCAGCAATGCACTACTGGGAGCTAGCTGCAAAAAAAACCCCACTGACTTCTGTCTTCAGCTCAGCATTTAAGTTGCCGCTCTCAGAGCTTGTGAGTCCGATTGACTATTGCCCACACTGCAAACACACTGCTGTCCCACTCACTGACTACACATGCAGTCACGAGCCATTTAAGGAGACTACACGTGCAGTCAGGAGCCAATGTGCTGCCAAAGTCGCTAATGGCAATAGTTTCAGTTCCCCACTGAGTTGCGCCAATAGGTTAAGATCAGGCCCGGACTGGCCATAGGGCACACCGGGCAATTGCCCGGTGGGCCGCCATGCTCAGTGGGCCGCCGGTACCCTAAGCCCTGTGACCCGGCCGTCCACCATTACCGCACACACAGTGCTTCTTCTGCTTCACTTGTGGCTCTTAGTTCTTACTTAGGCTCTAGTTTGGTGCGGCTGTTGTTCTGCCGGATCCCTTATCCCCGCCCACCATTACCCAGCCTTATCCGCCCACCATTACCCGGCCTTATCGCACGCAAGCCTTAAAATGACATGTAGAGGAGCTGCGAGCATGTGTGAGGGAGTGGGACTTGCCCTCAAAAGTTTGGAGTGACTGAGTCTGTGTGAGCCAGAGTCCAGACCAGACTAGACAGGCACAGTGCAGGCGGCGGCAGGAACAATACACCGGCACCTGGGAAGTGGGAACAATAAAATAAATTGTATTTTTAAGGGCTTTCCTGTTTGATTAAATGTGGACGTGGTGGTCAGGGGAGGGTATGCTATTTGCATGCAGCAGGTGGTGATTGCGTGGCGCGTGCTATTTACATGCAGCACTGCAGAAGGGGACAGCACAAGCTATCAGGATGCCAGCAGTGACAAGCAACATCACAGTAGGACTCAGGGAAGAGAGTTTGCAGAGAGCGCGCCTCCAAGTCATACTGCGCAGGCCTGAGGATTTAGGAGAGAATGCAGAGCGCGGGAAATGTTTTTTAAATGCCTGCCCTGCACTGTTCAGTCTAAGACTGAGACTCTATGATGTGCAGATGGAGTTAACTTCCTGTTACTGGGGGAGGACTGACTGCCTGGGTGGGTGGACATGGACAGGACAGCCATGTCTCCAGTACAGAACATCAGTGGCTAGTGCTGCTTCCAGACACATATGCACCTTCTGCCTTCAGAGGAAGCTGGTAAGTGAGAACCTGAAAGCCTCTATATGAATAGCTGCTTGCCTTTTTTACTGCAATCTGCTTCATTTCTCCATTACTGACTATTAAGTGGAAAAGGCAGGGAACAATTTACTAACCTTAACCTGTACCTAGGGACTGTGTGTCTGTATGTGTGTGTCTCTAACTGTGTATGTTTGTGCGTGTATACTTTTTGTATACCTATGTGTATATCTGTGTGCATTTATGTATCTGTGTATGGATGTGTGTGTAAGTATGTACATGTGTGTATCCAATCTGTGTATGTGTGTGTTTGCATATATCTGTCTATGTGTGAGTGTACTACATGTGTGTACCTGTGCATGGATGTGGGTGTCTGTATATCTGTGTCGCACATATTTACACACATAAATACACATATACTGTATGTATATCTATGTGTGTATATATATATATATATATATATATATATATATATAGTGTGTGTGTCTGTGTATGTATGTGTATGTATATATGTATATATATATATATATATATATATATATATATATATATATATATATATATAAATAATCTATTATATGGTTAAAGGGAAACTAAACCCAAAAAAATTCTTTCATGATTTAGGTAGAGAATACAATTTTAAATAACTTTCCAAATTACTTCTATTACCTAATTTGCTTCATACTTTAGATATCCTTTGTTGAAGAAATAGCACTGCACATAGGTGAGCCAATTACACGAGGTATCTATGTGCATCTACCAATCAGCAGCTACTGAGCATATCTAGATATGCTTTTCAGCAAAGAATATCAAGAGAATGAAGCAAATTAGATAATAGAAGTAAAATAAAAAGTTGTTTAAAATTGCTTGCTCTTTCTAAATCATGAAAGAAAAAATTTGGGTTTTATGTCCCTTTAAATAAGTGTCGGGGGGAGGGGGGGTTAGTGAGCTTTGCCTTAAAATGCCCGGGCCTATTTTTGGTCCCAGTCCGGCCCTGGTTAAGATGACCTGTGACCCCCTAGGTATCAATCACGTGTCAACCATGTGATATGAGTAGCAGGCAGGCGGAAAGTCAGAAACCAAAAAAAAATCTTAAAAAAATTTGTGCTGAAGCAGGGACACACCTATACACTGCTGCCGACACACTAGTGTGTCCCGACACACAGTTTGGAAAGCACTGATTTAATGTTTTTCAATAGAAAACCGCCATTAAAGTCTATAAGAATTGTTGTAGATAAATCATTAGATACGTTTTTCTAAAGGATTGTGATTGACCTCAAAGTGTCTACTGCATACATATTAACCCTTTGAGTGCTAAGCTGTTTTAAGGGTTTTTTAAAGTTTTTTACTTTTTTTTTTCTTCTTCAGATCCCCAAGACTAACACTGTTGGAAAGGTTAGGCGATTCCAACGGTGGATTTTGGGGGTCTGTAGCTGCTTAGATGCCTGAGATACAGGCTTCTAAGCAGCATGCCCCCTTTTCCTATACTTAACATTGTCATTTTGTTAATAAAATTGTGCAGTGGCGTCATCACGTCATTGCATGTGACGTCATCATGCAAAACGTGAAGCCCCGGGGATGCCTGTCACTATACATGGCCGGGATAGGAGCGGGTAGGAGCCCCCAGATCTCCCTCAAGGTGGGAGAGTGCTAGCGACGGCTCTGAGCCGTCGTTAGCACCATAGTGGGAAACTCTGCAACGGCTCAGAGCCATCGTTAGCACTCAAAGGGTTAATAGATAGTATTAAAACATGATCAAATTAAACCAAAGGTCTATGATTACATCTGTAGCAGGATTTTTCTTGGATTCTATGTATTGAGAAGACAGTGCAAACAAAATGGAACAGACGGTATTAATTTTTAGAAGATGTCTGATTTGTTAAACATTACATTTACATTTTTCAACTAATAAAGGATACTAAAAACATCTATAATTTTGCAAGCCATTTCTCCATGTCTTCAATAAGTTCCAAAAAAATGAGTGAATTATTTTCATAGCTGGAATAAAGGTGCATCTTTTTTGTGGATTTAAGAGGGTGTAAAGGAGGAAACATCCGTTAGATCAGGGATGGGGAACCTTGGCCCTCCTGATGTTTCAGAACTAAATTTCCCATGATGTTCAACTGGACTTCAGAGTGTCTAAGCATCATGGATAATGTAGATCTGAAACATCAGGAGTGCCAAGGTTCACCATCCCTGCCTTAAATGATAGATCAGATGTTTGCTTTGTAAGGGTTTCTTTTAATTTTGGTTTATATGAATGGGTAGCTTTGAACTTGTAGAACTTGCTTTCCTTAAAAGATGGAGGGTATACACAGGCCATGGTGAAGAGGAGGTGCTGGGTGGTACTTGCAGTAGAGGAGTTCCTTTCAATTGGTGAACTAGTTATAGGGTATTGTGAGATGGGCAAAAAAGGTATATTACACTCAGGGTTGCTATTAAGTATAAAAGAAAAGGAGCCCAGTAGTAATACAATTACAGAAGCAATGGGTAAATATGGTAGAGCCACGTCACTGTTAGTATAATTGACTTAAGGAGGATGGTGGTTAAAATGTTATTGATTTTAAGGTTTAAAGCAGTTATTGAAGGTAGATGTCATAGAGAATATTGTTTTGAAAGGTTTCATGGTGTGAGGGGGCACAGGTATAGGGGGTAATTTAGTTATGGTAATGCAGTTGGGAAAGGGTTAATGCAGTGGTGGGTGAGTAACTTCAAAATACCGGGAAGTAGAATGTTATTTTAAATTATAAATATCAATTTGAAGTGAATAACAATTAAAATGCAATTATTTTAGCAGTTTAACTTAAATTCCTTGTTTAATACATTTCATAAGTACATTGTTAATTGTGAGGTATCCTCACCAGCATACAAATGACAAGATAATACAGTGAATCCTGCAGGGGTAAAATGCTTAGAACATTTAGGGCTAGATTACGAGTGAAGCATTATTTATTGCTCCTGCTTGCAAGTTAACTCAGATAGAAGTAAGCTTTTTGTGCGCATTGGTTAGCACTCGTATTACAAGTTGAAAGTAAAAAAGTTTTTACCCTAACCCAAAGAGTGCAAAAAGCCAAAGTTAGAATATCCCGACCGCGTTAACGCATTCCTCCGTAGACTTCAATGGAGAGAGAAAAGGGGGGGGGGGGGACTCACGCACAAACCCGATCGCATTTTTTCAAGTGCGCTAACCCGAGATGAAAATATTAATATTTCACATGTTCTTCACAGAGCAGAATATGTTCTATTTATTCATTAATAGGTATTTCTATATACAGTGGGTATAGAAAAAGAATCACCCCCTTGAAAATAATCACATTTTGAAAAATGAGTTGGAAAAAGTTGTGTCAGTATTTTGTTGAACCATCTTTTGCTTTAATTACAGCCTTTAGTCTGTTGGGATATGTCTCTACTAACTTTGCACAACTAGACTGTGCAATATTTGCCCACTCTTCTTTGCAGAACTGCTCCAGTTGATGGTGACCATTTGTCTTCAAGGCATGCCACAGATATTTAATGGGGTTTAAGTCTGGGCTCTGACTAGGCCATGCAAGGACATTCACCTTTTTCTCCTTCAACCACTGTGTGGTAATTTTTGCTGTGTTTTTGGGTCATTTTCATGGTTGAAGGTAAACCTTGTTCCCATTGACAACTTCCTGGCAGAAGGCCACAGATTTTCCTCAATAATTTGACAGTATTTTTCCCCATCCATTATTCCTTCTATCATGACAAGTGCTCCAATGCCTGCTGCAGAGAAACACCCCATAACAGGATATTACCACCTCCATGCTTTACTGTAGGTATGTTGTTATTTGGATGTTGTATTGGATTTCCTTCAGACATATCATTTGGTGTTGAGGCCAAATAATTCAATTTTAGTCTCATCTGACCATAACACCTTTTTTCCATGTGGCCTCAGAATCTCCTAGTTGTGTTATGGCAAAGCTCAGTCGTGACTGCATGTGGTCTTTCTTGAGCAGTGGCTTTTTTTCTTACAACCCTCCCATACAAGCCACATCTGTGGAGAATTTGTGATATTGTTGCCACATGCACACAATGACCACTCTTTGTCATAAATTCCTGCAACTGCTTCAGAGTTGCTGTGGGCCTCTTGGTAGCCTCTCTGACCAGTTTCCTCCTGTCTCTTTCATCCAGTTTGGAGCAACGTCCTGATCCAGAGAGGGTCTGTGTTGTACCAAATCCTCTGAGGAAGCGTTTTTTGTGAAACGCGCATCAGGGGTCCTTAGGAGTAGCTCTGTCTCTCCTTGTTTTTTAACTGCTTACCATGGTCTAATACTAGTTTCCTTTATAATTACTGATACCTATCTCAGCCTAGCAGTTGGTACAAATATAAGAATAATCTTTAAAATAGCCCTCGGATTGTAAAGGCTTAGCTTTTCTTTATAATACACTGCCGGCTGATAAAAATTATTGTATTATTTAAACAGGAAATACTATTATTTCCTCCTGGTTTAAGTGTTTTTAAATTTAGCTTAAGCTATCTGTATGAATGATTATTCCTTGTGATACACAAATTTTCCAATAAAGATAACCAGTGTGAATGTACTGGAATAGTATTTTTGTAATAAATATTCAGTCCAGCCGAGTCAATATATATATTTTTATCGCAGACCGGAACTACTTATACGTAATTGTATATTCTTCTACAATTAGTTTGCTAGTTGTTACTTGCTTTATGTTCAGTATCTGCGGCAGGAAAATTATTATCTCTACATATTGATATAGAATATTTATTTTAACCCTATTACAGGGAAGTAACAAATTTGAATTACCTGTTCATTGCAACTCTGCTCCCCCTACCTCCTCACCCTGTACCTAAAGCACTTCTATAAGTGCCTATACATGTATTTCAAATCTTTGAACCCTTAAAACTTTTTGTGTAATAATTTGTATTAGATAGTGTTATTATGAGTGTAACTGTACTTTTAGATGTATTTTTGAAACTTTTTTGTTTTGCGTTAACCAGAGTTCTGAGGTTGCAGTAATCATTCTAGCATAAATTGCAATTGTGCGTATGCATTTGCTGCACTCTTTCCAACGTGTACAAACAGCTGCGATAAACCCGAAATCGCTCATACAAAACAGTTAGCACATCACTCGTAATATGGCCCTTAATCTGAGCCAACTCACTGATGCTATGTGATTAATTTTATATAGTGAAAATACAAAGTACTTTCAGATAGATTATCAGTGGAACACAGTGATTCTGTTTTTGAATTGTCTTTAATTTAGAAAGTTGCTTAAAATTGCATGCTCTATCTGAATCATTAAATAAACAATTTGGGTGTAGTATCCCTTTAATTGTGAGGCAACCTCATCAGCCTACAAATGACAAGGTAAATCAATAAGTCCTGCAGGGGTAAAATGCTTAGAACATTTAATTTGAGCCAATTTACCAATGCCATGTGACTAATTTTACATAGTGAAAATACAAAGCACAGTTGTACTTTGTAGATGCATTATTTTGACTTTAGGACTGTTATTGTACAGTAATGATAATACTTAGTAAAATATACACAAAAACTACAAAGTTGAAACATACTAAAATTTAAAGTACAAGATCCAAAACTTAAATCCATACATACAAAGTCTAAGTTGAATAAAATCATTAATTCATTGAGCATTAAATTCCAATGTATTTATCTCTATGAAAATTAAAGAAAAATAAGCAAATACTTTTTAGTAAGATACAAAGCTCTCAAAGTAAAAATTTTCTCTCTGAGATACTGCGAAGGGCCTCACAGTACTTGTGGATATTCTTAAATAATCTTACCTAAGTGATGAGCTATTGAGAATCTACCTATAAGTAAGAAAAGATGGATGGATTGGAACATACTCAGTATCTTCAATAAGGTATAAGCTGAGTTTTAAATAAACAATATTTGCCAAAGTAAAAACAGAGAACTGACTGTATCCAAATGTGATCATTTCTATTCTAGCTAATTTTCCGCCTCAATATATTAAGATTTATTTTCCTAAAACAGGTGAAAACTTGTTTCAGTATCCAAAAACCAAAGAAATAAAGTTGCTAATCTATATTTCAGCTATGTTTGCCTCCAAAGTTACAAAATATATTATTAAAGACGCATTAATGACTTTACAGTAATGTCTGAATTGAGAGAAAACCTGTAAAATCATCCATGGCTCTGTCTGCTTGGAAAGTGTATTATGTCTTGTCCAGGAATACTGACATTACTTTTTTCCTTCTAACCATTATACCATCACATCAATCAGTTCTGTAATAGCCAAAATGTCACACGGTTATTTCAAGTTGTACAAAATAAATTTGGGAATCTTGACGCAATATATACATGTGCAGGTTGCGATATAGTTATAAAAATCATATTGCCAGAAGTTACCTCATATGCCTGTGCAAATAGAGTTAAAAAGAAAGAAGTTTATTTTCCATTACCACTGCATTTCTCAAAATTCTTATAGTCCCTGCACATTCTTTATTCTTGATCCCCCCCACAGATAAAATTAATTCCATATTTTAAAATTCTTAAAGGGAAACTGTACTGTATTTTTCCATTTTTTGGTCAGATTACAAGTGGATCGCTAACAGTTACACATAAGCGTTAAGGGGTTTATCGCGGGTGTTTGCGCACGTTGGGTTTTCCGCTTGTATTACAAGTTGCATGCTCGTATTACAACTAAATGCAATTACTTGAGCGCAATTGAAGTTAGCGTGCATCGGGTTAGCGCATCCTCAAAGCTCTGGTTAACTGTTTCATGAAATAAAACGCATCAAAAATACATGTAAAAGTACAGTTACACTCATACTAACACTAATAAAAAAAAAAATTAAATATTGCACAAAAAAGTTATAAGGGCTCAAAGATATGAGGTCTCAGGTGTTAGTAGGGGAAATAAAGGCTGCAAAGGGCTTTAACATAGAGATACATACATATACATGTCTAAATAGGTATATGTATGTATATATTTGTCTATAAATGTATACATATGTATTTATATATTTATATGTGTATATATGTATTTCTAGATATATATATATATATATATATATATATATATATATATATATATATATATATATATATATATATATATATATATATATAGATAGATTTATATATATATATGGAACAAAAAGAAAGTAGTGTGACCTGGGCACTGAGAAATAAGTGCTGCAGAGCAAAAGTATGGTGCCAGAATCCACCTATTGTGTTGTCTGAATCCCCTCAAATCCATAAGCACAATACAAAAGAAAATTATATGAGAAAAAGAGGTTTGTGGATTGGCACAAAATCACAATTAATATAAGTTCTAAATCTATTCGAATTGCAAAACAGTAGTAATCAAATACACTAGGAGTATATAAATGTCTGCATAGTTAAATCATGAGTTAATAAAGTTCATATAAAGTCCCAACAGATAATGGTTTATATAAAGTGGATAGATTGTATGTAATCCACAAACAGTTCATAAAAGTGAGGAAGGAGGCAATGGTCCCAGTCCCTATCGGGTATCTACTTACACTCTTCTACCTCAATCAGTATAAGGTAAGGGCCACCAGTATAGGTATAGTCTAGTCACAGACAGACACCAGGCGTATCTTGTCTCCTTGTGATGTTTTTCAGAAAGGATTATTTCTGAAAAACGCCACGATTTTGAACTTTCATGTCCAGTTGATGATTCAGTTTGAGAAATATATCTTCTGCCTGTGTTGGAAATTGTTTTGAATTACCTCATACGTATTGAGGTTTTTTAATTTGTGAGCATACCACCTTTTTGCTAGTTGTGTGTTTTTTAAATAAATAAAACTGTGTTGCACTATCTCTCTTCTGCTTTGTGTTTCATGTAAACTGGGACAACATCTTTGGACAAAGTCTGATAACATCACAAGGAGACAAGATACGCCTGGTGTCTGTGACTAGACTATACTATATTGTGCGGCCCTTACCTCATACTGATTGAGGTAGAAGAGTGTAAGTAAATACCCGAAAGGGACTGGGACCCTTGCCTCCTATCTTCCTCACTTTTATGAACTGTTTGAGGATTACATACAATCTATCCACTTTATATAAACCATTATCTGTTGGGACTTTATATGAACTTTATTAACTCATGTTTTAACTATGCAGACATTTATATACTCCTAGTGTATTTGATTACTACTGTTTTGCGCCAATCCACAAACCTCTTTTCATATATATATATATATATATGTATATGTAAATAGGTATAAATATATATTGTATACCAAAATACCATCAGATATATGTAGAAATATTTTTTATGAATAAATAGAACATATTCTTCTATGCGAAGAACATTGGAATGTGAAATATTCATATTTTCATGTCGGGTTAGCGCACTTGAGAATATGAGATCGGGTTTGTGTGTGAGCAGGGTGGGTTTTTTCCCCCATTGTTTGTCAGGCGTGCAATAGGTTATCAGGCGTGCAATATTCCAAGTTCGGCTTTTTGCATGTGTCGGATTAGCGTGTGAGCAAAAAACAGTTTACTTTTCAATCAACTCAACGCACACAACAAGCTTACTTCTAGCGTAAGTTAATACTCAAGTGGGTGTATTAAATAGTGCTCCACTTGTAATCTGGCCCTTAATGTGTTCATATTGATTTGTTATAATAGCTGCATAATATTAAACATATTGGAAAATATACATTTAGCTTTAGTCTTGCAATTTATGTAGCAGGTTTTGCCAGCCCTGGAGAAATGAACATTTAAGAGGGGCCTAGAGCAGGACAAGTGGATGGGTTGAATTTCAGGTCAGTGGGTGGTCCGGGAGGTGGTGCCATTTATCTAAGGTGAAACAGGAAGTCTGATTCTCTTTCTATCCGGACCTGATGGTGAGAAGAAGCTCTTGGCCTCTTCTCACTTCATCAAGACTGGAGAGAACATGAAAGGACTCACCTGTTCACTAGTGATGTCACGAACCTAAAATTTTCGGTTTGCGAACGGCGGACTCGAACATCCGCAACTGTTCGCGAACCGGGCGAACCGCCATAGACTTCAATAGGCAGGCAAACTTTAAAACCAACAGGGACTCTTTCTGGCCACAATAGTGATGGAAAAGTTGTTTCAAGGGGACTAACACCTGGACTGTGGCATGCCGGAGGGGGATTCATGGCAAAACTCCAACGGAAAATTACATAGTTGATGCAGAGTCTGTTTTTAAGCCATAAAGGGCATAAATCACCTAACATTCCTAAATTGTTTGGAATAATGTGCTTTAAAACATCAGGTATGATGTTGTATCGATCAGGTAGTGTAAGGGTTACGCCCGCTTCACAGTGACAGACCAAACTCCCTGTGTAACGCACCGCAAACAGTCCATCTGCACAACCACGAGATAGATAGATTTGATAGATAGATACATAGATTACATAGATCAATAGATGCAATATACATTTGATAGATAAGATTGATAGATAGATTTGATAGATAAATAGATAGATTTGATAAATATATAATTTCCCAGACAGAGAATTACAAGACGTGCGGTCTGGGACCCATGGTAAGGTTCCCAGAGTCAGTTGCTGCGCCAGGGGAGGTGTATATGGCATGGATTTTAGGAACCGGGAGATGGAAAAAGATGCTTGGTCGGTCCTCCTACTTCAAATTTGGGGCACTGCGCGTGCAATCTACTGTGCCACCAGATATGAGTGGTGTGTTAAGTAGTACTATTCTTAGCAGTTTAATCCCTGTTATGTGCCTTTTTTGGTTTGGGTTTTGAAGCCACAGTGCAGCACCAGAGGCAGGAAAAATTAGGCATGTACACATGCCTGAAAAATTAGTTATTGTTGCAGTCGCTGCTGTAGCAGCGGCCAGAAAAATTGATGTTTGTTTGACAGTTAGAAAGTGCCCTAAAACATTGCGGCTTGAACCCTAGTTGTTGGCGGATAAGTCACGCAAGTCAACCGGCATTCGATGATAAAATACAGCAGCGTGTGGACCATTTTTAGCCCAAGGCAGCTCATCTCATCAGGCCTTTTTTACTCGAATGTATCGCCCAATATCAGTCCCTTCGGGATCCATCCCCCATTCATTTTAATAAAGGATAGATAATCAAGACTTTTTTGACCTAGGCGACTTCTCTTCTCAGTGACAAAACCTCCTGCTGCACTGAAGGTCCTTTCTGACAGGACACTTGAAGCATGGCAGGCCAGAAGTTCGATTGCAAATTGGGATAGCTCAGGCCACAGGTCAAGCCTGCACACCCAGTAGTCAAGGGGTTCATCGCTCCTCATAGTGTCGAGATCCGCAGTTAATGCGAGGTAGTCTGCTACCTGTCGGTTGAGTCGTTCTCTGAGGCTGGATCCCAAAGGGCTGTGGCGATGCATAGGAGTTAAAAAGGTCTGCATGTCCTCCATCAACAACACGTCTGGAAAGCATCCTGTCCTTGCCGGCGTGGTCGAGGGAAGAGGAGTATTACTTTCATCTCTTCCCCTGTTAGATTCCCGTTGTGCTGTGACATCACCCTTATACGCTGTGTAAAGCATACTTTTTCATTTATTTTTGAACTGCTCCATCCTTTCCGACTTGTGGGAATTCTGTAACATTTCAGTAACTTTATGCTTATACCGGGGGTCTAGTAGTGTGGACACCCAGTACAGTTCGTTCTCCTTCAGCTTTCATATACGAGTGTCCCTCAACAGGCACGACAGCATGAAAGACCCAATTTGCACAAGGTTGGATGCCGAGCTACTCATGTCCCATTCCTCGTCCTCACTGATCTCACTGAAGGTATCTTCCTCCCCCCAGCCACGTACAACACCACGGGTACCAGATAGGTGACAACAATGAGCACCCTGGAATGCCTGTTGTGCTTGGTCTTCCTCCTCAAAGCCACATTCCTCCTCTGACTCCTCTTCCTCACAATCCTCTTCCTGCACTGTCACTGGTCCAGCAAGCGATGCTGATAAGGCTGTTTCTGGTGGTGATGGAGACCACAACTCTTCCTCTTCCTCTTCACGCTCATCTACGGCCTGATCCAGCACTCTTCGCAGGGAACGCTCCAGGAAGAAAACAAATGGTATGATGTCGCTGATGGTGCCTTCGGTGCGACCGACTAGGTTTGTCACCTCCTCAAAAGGACGCATGAGCCTACAGGCATTGCGCATGAGCGTCCAGTAACGTGGCAAAAAAATCCCCAGCTCCCCAGAGGCTGTCCTAGCACCCCGGTCATTCAAATACTCGTTAACAGCTTTTTCTTGTTGGAGCAAGCAGTCGAACATTAGGAGTGTTGAATTCCAACGTGTCGGGCTGTCGCAAATTAAGCGCCTCACTGGCAGGTTGTTTCCCCGCTGGATATCTTACAAGTGCGCCATGGCCGTGTAGGAACGCCTGAAATGGCCACACACCTTCCTGGCCTGCTTCAGGACGTCCTGTAAGCCTGGGTACTTATGCACAAAGCGTTGTACAATCAGATTACACACATGTGATATGCACGGCACATGTGTGAACTTGCCCAATTTCAATGCCGCCACCAAATTACTTCCATTGTCAGAAACCACTTTGCCGATCTCCAGTCGGTGCGGAGTCAGCCACTGATCCACCTGTGCGTTCAGGCGGACAGGAGTGCTGGTGCGGTGTGACTCTCTGCTTTCAGGCAAGTCAACCCCAAGACGGAGTGACACTGCCGTATCCGGGATGTGGAATAGTACCTGGGGAGCTGGGGGGGTGCCGTTGATGTGGAGCAAGACGCAGCAGCAGAAGAGGACTCAGCCGAGGAGGTTATGGAAGAGGATGGAGTAGGAGGAGTAGAGGAGGTGGCAGCAGGCCTGCCTGCAAGTCGTGGCGGTGTCACCAACTCCTCTGCAGAGCCAGGCATTCCATGCTTGGCAGCCATCAGCAGGTTTACCCAATGCACAGTGTAGGTGATATACCTGCCCTGACCATGCTTTGCAGACCAGCTATCAGTGGTCTGAAGATGCTGGACCAGGAGGAGGATGGCGGCTTTGAGTTTGTGTGCTGCTTGTCCTCATGTGTTCATCCCATAGGCATTTGTGATGTGAGATCATGTGCCTTCGCAAAGTAGTTGTACCTAGGTGGGTGTTGGACTTCCCACGACTCAGTTTCTTTTGGCACCGGTTGCAAATGGCATTGCTGTTGTCAGAGGCAGACACATAAAAAAATGCCACACTTCTGAGCTGTGCGATGACGGCATTCTGGTAGTGGCAACAGCATGCGTTGATTGGCGTGCTGTCTGGCTGATCCCGGGTGCCGATGCATGCTGTCTGGCTGTGCCACTAGCTCCTTGTGACGACCTCCCCCTACTTCCAACTCGTCTCCTCCTCCTCTCTGTCTCCCCATCTGAACTTTCCACCTGTTCTTCTTCTCTTCTACCGGGCGCCCATGTGACATCCACGGACGCATCGTCATCATCAACCCCTTCACTTTTATCTGACAACTTAACAATGGAAGCAACGGCGGGTACATCATCATCATCATCACACCATGCGTCGTCCATGTCTGTAATGCTGCCTGACTGAGACATATCACAGTTATCTACATCCTCTGTCAATGATGGTTGCGCATCACTCATTTCTTCACACTGAGGTGTACATAACTCCTCTGACAGATCAAGTGAGGCGGCTGTGGTGCTGGTGTCGGTGGTGGCGGCAGGCGGGCAAGTGGTAAGTTGAGAGGTGCCTGAAGCTAAGCTAGAGGAGGAGGATGGTGCGTCAAGGTTACGAGCGGAAGCTGTAGAAGATTGGGTGTCCTGTGTTATAAAGTCAACTATTTCATCAGAACTTTTTGTGTTCATGGTACGTGGCCTAACACTGGGCATTATTCTATGGATAAAGGGAATCACAGCACCACGACCACAACGGCCCCTGTGGGTTGGCCTGTCTCTACCTGTCATTTTTTTTTTCAATTAGTGCTACTATGCGTGCAAGCTACTGTGAGTGGGCACAGTATACGCTGTGAGTCTGACACAAAAAACCAGACTGATGTTTCACAGTCCAAATTTTTTTTTTTTTTTTAAATGTACACTGACACTACTATTAAACAAGATAATATGAGTGGTGGCACTGGGCAAGTGGGCACAGTATACGCTGTGAGCCTTACACAAAAAAGCAGACTGATGTTTCACAGTCAAAATATTTATTTTATTTTTAAAATGTACACTTATACTACTATTAAACAAGATAATGTGAGTGGTGGCACTGGACATGTGGGCACAGTATACACTGTGAGCCTGACACAAAAAAGCAGACTGATGTTTTACAGTCAAAATAGTTTTTTTATTTTTAAAATGTACACTTACACTACTATAAAACAAGATAATATGAGTGGTGGCACTGGACCAGTGGGCACAGTATACGCTGTGAGCCTGACACAAAAAAGCAGACTGATGTTTCACAGTCAAAATAGTTTTTTTATTTTTAAATGTACACTTACACTACTATTAAACAAGATAATATGAGTGGTGGTGGCACTGGGCAAGTAGGCACAGTATATGCTGTGAGCCTGACACACAGGCTGGCAGTGGCAGGCTGGCCTGGCAACTGAAATTAGATTACACTAGCAGACTGATGTAAAAGTTTTTTTAAAAAAAATTTACACTACTGTTACACCAGATATGAGTGGTGTGGCATTGAGCAAGTAGGCACAGTATATGCTGTGAGCCTGACACACAGGCTGGCAGTGGCAGGCTGGCCTGGCAACTAAAATTAGATTACACTAGCAGACTGATGTAAAAAATTTTTTTTTTAAATTTACACTAATATTACACCAGATATGAGTGGTGGCACTGAGCAAGTAGGCACAGTATATGCTGTGAGCCTGACACACAGGCTGGCAGTGGCAGGTGGGCAACTGCTATTAGATTACACTAGCAAACTGATGTAAAAGTTTTTTTAAAAAATTTACACTACTGTTACATCAGATATGAGTGGTGGCACTGAGCAAGTATGGAACAGTATATGCTGTGAGCCTGACACACAGGCTGGTAGTGGCAGGCTAACCTGGCAACTGAAATTAGATTACACTAGCAGACTGAAATAAAAGTTTTTTTTAAAAAAAATTACACTACTGTTACACCAGATATGAGTGGTGGCACTGAGCAAGTAGGCACAGTATATGCTGTGAGCCTGACACACAGGCTGGCAGTGGCAGGCTGGCCTGGCAACTGAAATTAGATTACACTAGCAGACTGATGTAAAAGTTTGTTTTTTTTTTCTAAATTTACACTACTGTTACAGCAGATATGACTGGTGGCACTGAGCAAGTAGGTACAGTATATGCTGTGAGCCTGACACACAGGCTGGCAGTGGTAGGCTGGCCTGGCAACTGAAATTAGATTACACTAGCAGACTGATGTAAAAGGTTTTTTTTAAAAAAAATTACACTACTGTTACACCAGATATGAGTGGTGTGACACTGGGCAAGTGGGTCTGGCACACACGCTGGCAGGCAGGCAACTGCAATTAGATTACACTAGCAGACTGATGTTTCACAGTCAAAAAAGTTTTTTTTTTAAATTACACTACTGTTACACCAGATATGACTGGTGGTGGCACTGAGCAAGTAGGCACAGTATATGCTGTGAGCCTGACACACAGGCTGGCAGTGGCAGGCTGGCCTGGCAACTGAAATTAGATTACACTAGCAGACTGATGTAAAAGTTCTTTTATTTAAATTTACACTAATGTTACACCAGATATGAGTGGTGGCACTGAGCAAGTAGGCACAGTATATGCTATGAGCCTGACACACAGGCTGGCAGTGGCAGGCTGGCCTGGCAACTGAAATTAAATTGCACTAGCAGACTGATGTAAAAGTTTTTTTTTTTTTAAATTTACACTAATGTTACACCAGATATGACTGGTGGCACTGAGCAAGTAGGCACAGTATATGCTATGAGCCTGACACACAGGCTGACAGTGCCAGGCTGGCCTGGCAGCTGAAATTAGATTACACTAGCAGACTGATGTAAAAGTTTTTTTTTTTAAATTTACACTAATGTTACACCAGATATGAGTAGTGGCACTGAGCAAGTAGGCACAGTATATGCTGTGAGTCTGACACACAGGCTGGCAGTGCCAGGCAGGCAACTGCTATTAGAGTACAAAGAAAAAAAAAACGACTGATGTAGCCCTAAAAAGGGCTTTTTGGCGTGCTGTCCTTACAGCAAAGATCAGATGAGTCCTTCAAGACTGTAGTGGACACTGAATACACTAGCCTAGCTATCAATTTCCCTATAAAATCAGCAGCAGCTAACCTATCCCTCCTCTCACTAAGAATGCAGGATCAGAATGAATCTAAAATGGCTGCTGCCCAGGAGCTGGGAGGGTCTGGGAGGGAGTGTCTGCTGCTGATTGGCTGTAATGTGTCTGCAGACTGTGAGATACAGGGTCAAAGTTTACTCAATGATCTAAGAGCAAGTTTTCTCTGTGAAAAAAATCACAAAAAGACAAAGGCGCCTCCTAGTGTAATACAGTTGGTGAAAGAGATTTGATAGGTAATCAAAAAGGTACTCACAAGTGGAGCAGCACCCAATTGTGCTAAATCAAACAGACTGGGATCTCACAGTGTCCCAGCTCACTGACACTGCAAGGAAACTGGTTTCTCCAATGTCTTGCCGGACTGACAGAGCTCAGACTCTCACAAAGAGGTTTACATAAAACCAAATTTTATTAATAAAATAAAAATCTCAGTGTCTCATGACACTAGATATTAAAAGAACAAGCAACGCGTTTCTCAGACTGCTGTCTGTTTCATCAGGCTTCTCTGATCAAACAGACAGCAGTCTGAGAAACGCGTTGCTTGTTCTTTTAATATCTAGTGTCATGAGACACTGAGATTTTTATTTTATTAATAAAATTTGGTTTTATGTAAACCTCTTTGTGAGAGTCTGAGCTCTGTCAGTCCGGCAAGACATTGGAGAAACCAGTTTCCTTGCAGTGTCAGTGAGCTGGGACACTGTGAGATCCCAGTCTGTTTGATTTAGCACAATTGGGTGCTGCTCCACTTGTGAGTACCTTTTTGATTACCTATCAAATCTCTTTCACCAACTGTATTACACTAGGAGGCGCCTTTGTCTTTTTGTGATTTTTTTCACAGAGAAAACTTGCTCTTAGATCCTGATTTCCCTGACAAAGCAGCTGACTCCAGTCATCATCTGTGTTCCTGATCATTGATCATCCTGGTATTTGATCACATTCATCATTTGGGACTATACCCACCCCAATTGGGACATTTACCATCTATATAACATTGCAGAAGAAGACAGCATTTCCAGATAAGAACCTTTCAGGAATTTCTTATTACTGTATTTGTTATTATTTGTGTTGTATCCTATGTTTCTCATAGTCCCATATTTATAAGAATTGTTTCACTTTTGTTTACATTATTCCGTATAGTATATTTTATTATAGTTATTATATGTAATATCTTGTTCTCTTCTCTCTTAGCCTATTTACATAATAATCATATAAGGTCCTGTGCGCCCCCTAGTAGTAACACACCCTTAGTGTTACTGATTGTTTACTCAATGATGACGAATAGGGGGCGGACCGAACATTGCATATGTTCGCCCGCCGCGGCGAACGTAAACAAGCTATGTTTGCCGGGAACTGTTCTCCGGCGAACTATTCGCAACATCACTACTGTTCACATGGAAGGTTTGCAGGAGCTGTTAATGGCAGCTGCAGCTGTCGCCTGGGAGAGAAGCCGTCAGTGGATGCTAGTGCAGCTGCAGGCTGCAGGAGCTATTCTGGGAATCAGTGGAAGTCCGGAGCAGACGGCAGAGAAAGTGCTGTCCCCAAGGTCCAGGCCGGTGAGAAGATTGAGGCTTCTGGAGTGCCTCAGTCCTGAGGTGGGAGTCTGGCGTGGGAGGTCGGTGGCTGGCGCATCCGGCGCTTTAAGAAGAGGGACCAGAAGACAGCCGGCAGGAGGTGCGGCCTACAAAGCTTAGAAAAACGTGATCCGGATCAGCAGATCGGAACAGCGGAATCGGCAGCGGGCAGGTGACTCTATGCCGCTCTTGTGGGAAGACGACAGCGGTCACATGGTGGAGGTGACCTAAAGCAGAGGCGGTGAAGGAGGCAGCATCGGCTGCAGTGGCAGGTTAGTGGCTGACCTATCGCAGACTGGGGCTCATTGTTGGAGGTTGGGGATATGGTGGTGTACTGGGCGGCCTACCTGAAGGGGTTAAATGGGGATTAGAGGCGGGGCCCAGATGAGGCCAAGAAAAGAGAATGGGGGGAGAGGGGAGCTGGATGGCTAAATTAGGGGCTTCAGAGCCAAGAAGTGGAGTAGTAGGGGGGTTGGCTAGGCGACAGGTGGGGATGCAGGAGCGGGGATTGTGAGCTTAGTGTCGGGGTATACACGCTGCTATGGTTCAAGGGAAGAACTTGGTAGGGGTATAGTTCCTTTTTTTTTTTTAGAAGTTGGGGTCGAACAGATAGGGCAAGGCTGAGATTAGGGTAGTCAGGGTGAGGAAGTTCATGCAAAAAAAAAGTGTGACAATTTTTCTTGGGTGGCATTAATTTTGGGTATTCTGGCTGGGGCAGTTAGGGAGCGCTTTGGGTGAATATAGGGTAGCGAGGTAGCTAAGAGAGGGATAATGGGAGGGGATTGCGTTTGAGGTTGCGTTGTTTAGAGGGAGGAGGTTGGGTATGGAAAAGGGGGAAGCAGATGAGATAAACTATGGTGTTGTGGCTGATTTAATGACTCCTTTTTCTGTGATAGTTCTGTGTACTTCAGCTCAGGATGGCTGTGGGAGGCAAAGCAGCGGCGGGATTCGGGAGAGATACGGGGATTCCCTTCTGATAGAGGATATCCCTAGTGACTTTGATGATGACGTGCTTCAGGATGGTGGCGTTCCGGAGCTGTCTACAGCTGGCCAGGTGGGGGAACTGGATGCTTTGGCTCAGCTTTTGGGGTCCATTTATCCTCCTCGAGGTTTTGGTGGGGAAGGGAGGGGCAGGCACAATGCCAGGGCTAGAGGTCAGAGGTTGGGCGGGGGACATGGGCAGAAAGAGAGGTCATGGACACTGTTTTTTATCTACCATTACAGGTTGGGCACAGTCGGAGGAGGGAGCGGTCTCCTAGTGTGAGGCCGGAAATGAGCCGGAGGCGAGGAAGGACTCGTTCGTCCATCAGGGAGGTTCAGCCAGTATCCCAGATATTGCCTACATGGGCGTGAATCAAGCAAACGACAAGGGGCAGGAGCAGTGAAAGGAGGAGAGAGTCCAGGACTAGGAGGAAATCCCCAGGAAGGCACCGGGATTCACCAGTGGGGAAGAGGAGGCGTTTGGAGAGAGATCTGGCTGCACAGGAATCGGAAGCTGGGACGGCGCAAAGGACATCAGGTGAGGAGCCAAAAAGCATGGGTACAGATGTAATTCAAAGCAGGAGTGTGGATAGTGTGCAGAATGATTTGTTGAAAGGTTTGAAGGAGCTGGTGATGAGGGTAGAGCAGTCTTTGGGTAGTGCAAATGGGGCGGAGACTAGGAAAAGTCAAGCGGGGGCATGGGGAGCCAACATCGTGGGTATGGGGGTATCGGGTACTGGGACATCAACTGCAGTGGGGCCAAGGGTCCTAGGGAATGGGGCTGAGATAGGGGTGGGCCAGGTGCCTAGTGGGATGCCATAGGTGAGTCCTGTAATAATGGTCCTAGTAGCAGGTACTGCAGTGTTGAGTGCTGGGGTTGGGACCCTGAAAGTTTTGGAGGAGGCGTTGTGTAGACCATGTCTATGCTCCATAGGCCCGTTAGGTTTGCATTTGGTGAATGAGGTAAAGGAGAGAATTTGGAAAAGAGATCTCCTAGAGTTATTTTCGCTCCTGTCTTTGGATCAATTTATGGAGGTTAAGGAGGATGCTAAAGGTGAGCAGGGGAAGAAGGAGGAGGAGGAAAGAAAGAAGCGGTATTGCAAGATACCTAAGACATTTGCAAACTGGTCCAGAGCTTTTTGCATTCTGGCCAGTGTGATTATGCAGAGATTTCCGGAACAGGGGGACGCGGAGCTGCTTCTAACAAGTTTTAGCTCTGGGTTTTTCATTCCCTTTCAGGAGGTGAATGGGTCGGGGGCATTGGGGAATTTGAGATCTGCGATGGAATTTCCGGGGGTGGTTCTGGAAAAGTTGGGGAAGGAAGTTTCCTTGGGGCATATGGCTGGCCCATTTCTGTCTATGCCATTACCTAACCTGCAGTTGTCCCCCTTAGGGGTAGTCCCAAAGAAGGTGCCAGGCCAGTTCCGAATGATACACCACCTGTCATACCTGAAAGGTCTTTCAGTTAATGATGGGATTGATCCAGAGCTGGCAGCAGTTCGATATGCATCGTTTGACGATACTGTAGCTTTGTGAGACCCGGGGGGGGCCCTAATATCAAAAGTGGACATTGAGGCTGCCTTTAGGCTGCTTCAGGTTCACCTGGCCTGCCACAATTTGTTGGGATCCTTCTTTGAAGGGAAGTGTTTTGTGGATTTATGCCTCCCTATGTGGTGTTCTATTTCATGTTCTTATTTCGAAAAGTTTAGCTGTTTCGTTGAATGGGTTGTTAAGAAAGTGTCAGGTTTGTTTTCTTTGGTCCATTATTTGGATGATTTTTTGTTTGTTGGCCCCCAGATTCTTTGAACTGTCGGCATCTGAGGAACACCATCGAACAGGTGGCAGTTAAGTTTGGCTTTCTGGTAGCTGCGGATAAGTCAGAGGGTCCAATCGTGGCATTGAGCTTTTTTTGATTCACATTGATTCGGTGAAGATGGAATGCAGCTTACCTCATGATAAAGTGGTTGACTTGTGTGGTGTAGTGTGGCAAGCTTTGGTTCAAAATAAAATCACGTTGAAGGAGATTCAATCGTTATTGGGAAAATTAAATGGTGCCTGCAGGATTATCCCAGTGGGGAGGGTGTTCTGTTGCAGGCTGTCGCTGGCTATGGTGGGGGTCAAGGAGCCATTCCATCATGTTCAATTGACAAAAACTTTGAAGGAGGACTTATTAGTTTGGTTGCGATTTCTGGAGAAGTTTAATGGGAGGTCTTTCATTCAGTGGGTAGGTTGGCAGGACCCTGATGTTTATTTGTTCACAGATGCCTCTGGGGACCAGGGGTTTGGGGCATACTTGGGAGGTAAGTGGTGCGTGGACGCGTGGTCATCAGAATGGCATGCAGGGGGGCTTACAAAGAACTAGGTTTTCCTTGAATTGTTTTCCTTATTGGTGGCCTTAACAATTTGGCTGGGTATGTTGAAGGACAGGAAGGATATGTTTCACTCAGGAGTTGGCCATTAACAATTTTTCTGCATCCTCCTCACCGGTGGTGGCTCTCCTTTGTTTGTTTGTCCTTGAATGTCTGAAATGTAATGTGTTATTCAGGGCTGTACATGTGCCTGGTAAACTGAATGGGATTGCTGATTCTTTTTCCTGTTTTCAGTGAGAAAGATTCCGGGAACTGGCCCCGATAGCAGAATAGACGTGGATTCATTGCCCAAAGGACTTGTGGAAGGTGGATTTCCTGGCTTGTTGAGGATGGTGAGGATTGCACTGCCGGGGTCCACATGGAAGGCTTAAGCACAGGTATGGAAGGAGTGGCTTGCAGTACTCAAATGGGCTGGAGGGGCCTTCACGGCCCAGAGATGGTTGGAGGCATTGTTGAGTTGGATGACAGATTGGAGGAGAAGGAAGGTGTCAAGGGCTATGGTGAAGCATAGGCTGGCAGCGGTTGCTTTTCTGTGTCAATTTTTGGGTTGGGAGGATATCACTAAGTCTTTTGTAGTCCGGATGGTGGCTAGAGGATTGTGCAAGAGAGGGTGTACTCCGGTTTCGAGGCAGCCGTTGATTTTCTCATTGTTACATAGGGTGGTGGGGGCAATGGCTTCGGTGTGTTTGGATGAGTATGAGGTGGTTCTGTTTCATGCCGTCTTCATCTTGGCGTTTTTTGACGCATTTAGAGTATCAGAGATTGTAGGGGCAACTAAGCGGGACAGGGGGGTATTCAATGGAGTGATGTTTGGATTCAGGATGGGAAGCTTTTTATATGGTTGCGGCAGTCCAAGACTGATCAGGGAGGAAAAGGGAGAGTTACTGGCCTAGCGGCCATAGGGGGTGCATGTTGCCCAGTGGGGTCTGTGTTGGCATTGATTAGAGTTCAGCCAGCAGGTGGGGGTCCCCTGCTTGTTCACCAGAATGGGGATACATTGTCACACTTCCAATTTTTCAGGAAAGTGATAGCATCCTTGGGGCTCCCACCTCTCGATTTTGGGTCACACTCTTTTCAGATAGGGGCGGCCACTGAGGTGAAAATGTTGGGTATGTCGAATGAAAGTATTCTAGGCATTGGGAGGTGGGACCTGACTGGATTTAGATCATATGTTAGAAGTAATTTGGTTTTGTAGTTTGTCTTATGTTCTTTTGGTAGGTCCTATTGAATGTTGAATCATCTGCCATTTCTACATATATTGGGCCAGGCAAGCTGCAATGATCAAAGATTGTGGGAGTCAGCTAGGTCTTAATACCTAAGTTGTTCATGTTTGGTGGTTTGGTTTTCGAGGCTTAAGATGGGACCAAGTCATTTGTAAGGTGGTGGAATATGCTAGATTATTTTGGTGCCCTGGTATGTTGTTGATCCACGCTGGGGGTAATGATTTGGGCTTCATCTCTCAAAAAGACCTGGGAATGGATATAAAACAGGATTTACTCAGATTACTGGAGTTGTTTCCGGGTTTAGTTCTGGCGTGGTCCGAAATTGAGCCTAGGTTAATTTAGAGGGTGACATAGGATGCAGAGAGGTTGGAGGTGTCTAGAAGAAAGGTCAATAGAATTCTGAGTAAATTTGTGCAGAAAAAAAGTTGGGTTGTCTATTCGGCATATGAAGTTTGAAGGAGAGTCGGGCAAATGCTTCTTTTTGAGAGATGGGGTTCACTTAAATGAGGTGGGGCTCCACCTGTTTAATTTTAATTTGAGAGAAGGGGTAGTAAAGGCCTTGGGTGGTGGCGGGGTCCGACTTTAGGCAGTCCTTGTGGTGGGGGGGCTTGCTTTTTAGTGGTTTGTGGAGTTCTGCTGGGTACCTACTGTAGAGCCAGGAGAGATCTGGAAGGGTTCTGAGGGGATCCTTGGAACAGAGGACAGAAGGGTTTACCTGACAAGCCCCGTGGGTTTATTTATGTTAATTCTGTTATTTGGGGATATTTAATTGTTATATATATATATCTGGCTGTGTTTTGTAGGTAGTTGCGCACATGTGGAACGTCTTCTGGAAGCGCTGATAGAAACACCATCTCTTCAAACTATATATATATATATATATATATATATATATATATATATATATATATATATAGTAACAAGGGAGAGCACTCTCACTCAGTATATCAACTGCCAGGGTGCTAGTGTAATTAAATATAGCTGACTGAACACAAAACTGGCACTTGCTGTTCTTTCCAAAAAATATTTTACTGTGAAAGTAGTGACATTTCGGGGACAAAGTATCCCCTTCCTCAGACACAGTGTATACAAAGTGCAAACCATATATAGCAAATTTTATACAAACCCCACCCCCCAATTAGGACCAAAAAACGCCAAAAGGTAGTCATGGTAACCACCCAATCACATAGTAAACAAATATAGTGTGTAATTAATTACAGCAAAACTAATGCATAAATCTGTCTGAGCTTAATAATAAGTGCATGCGGATAAAATATATGTGACATGTATTATGTAACTAGAACAATATGGTCTGCATGAGGGAATAGGCAAAACATAGAGGAACAGGTTGTGCCTATTCCCTCATGCAGACCATATTGTTCTAGTTACATGATGGGGTTTTTTTTTGGTCCTAATTGGGGGGTGGGGTTTGTGTAATGTTTGCTATATATTGTTTGCACTTTGTATACACTGTGTCTGAGGAAGGGGATACTTTGTCCCCGAAATGTCACTACTTTCACAGTAAAAGATTTTTTGGAAAGATCAGCGAGTGCCAGTTTTGTGTTCAGATATATATATATATATATATATATATATATATATATATATATATATATATATATATGTTATTTATGTTGTTTAATAAAACAAGCTGCGGCCTTTATACCCCATGAAGTTGTGTTGGTTTTTATTGAGGAGTAACTTAGTCCCTAATTAGGGGTTCATGCCAGCCCTGGAGAAATTAATATTTAGAAGGGGCTTGTGACCCCAGAGCAGGGAAAGTGGATGGGTTGAATTTCAGGTCATGGATGGGTTGAATTTCAGGTCAGTGGGTGGGCCTGGAGGTGGTGCCATTTATCTAAGGTAACACAGGAAGTCTGAGTCTCTTTCTATCCGGACCTGACGGTGAGAAGAAGCTCCCTCCCTCAATTTTATTACGGCTGTGGAGACATCCATCTTGTGGCAGCTTGGCTGGGGCTTGCCTTTTAGTGGTTTGTGGAGTTCTGCTGAGTACCTCCTGTAGAGCCAGGAGAGGTCTGGAAGGGTTTTGAGGGGATCTTTGGAACAGAGGACAGATGGGTTTACTTGGCGAGCCCCGTAGGTTTATTTATGTTAATTCTGTTATTTGGGGATATTTATTTGTTTTATATATATATATATATATAATTCAGAAATATATATATATGTTATTTATGTTGTTTAATAAAACAAGCTGCGGCCTTTATACCCCATGAAGTTGTGTTGGTTTTTATTGAGGAGTAACTTAGTCCCTAATTAGGGGGTCATGCTTATTGAAACCAAAGCTCATAATGAAAATGTCAGTACTTATATATTGACCTTTGTGTATATAGAGGGAGAGATAAGATACGAAGGTTGGCTCTTTGTGTAGGCTCATCCCAATTTAATTACCATATTCTAATGAGAGCAGCTGTTTCAATAAGCAAAACGGGCTATTTTAAAATTCAAAAATAAACACAAAGGAGCAATTTTACATATATTTTACAGAACAGAGTTGTTCATCATTTTCTTTTTTGGAACATCATCTTCTACACATCTCCAGGCTTCCCCGTCTTGCATTTGCTACCTCAGTTTAAAAAAACTGACTGGCTCTCGTCACGTAACCTAAAGCTAATTGTAACCTCAATCTACTTCTCCAACCATGGTTCAATGTGTATCATAACTACCTTAAAGGCCTCTTCCTCTCTGTCATAATATAGATAGAACAGAGCTAAAAAAAACATCCCACATTTTTCAAGACTATCAATGTCCCATTCTCCAATCTAGTGCTTTCCTTTTTTATACTGGTATCAGCTTTTGTGACCAGTGATCTGTTAGCCACACCCACATTAAAGGATTATTCAATCAAGTCACCCCTGCAGATAGGCAAACATCTGCACTGCAGCAGGGCATATCAAAATGTGCCTTTTTGTTCTATTTATGTCTGTTTTTATTATCCCTGATTCCCTGTACTGTATCTTTATCTTACCAAAATAGTCTATGTGAGAGGAGGGTGAGTGGCAGGTGCTTGCTTGTTTTCTCAGACCTCTAACATATTTTATCAAGAAGCAGAAAAGTTAGGGTAAGCAATATGTTGAGTGGCAACAAAATGTATCTTTGCTTGGGTAGCCAAAAATCTTTGCATTAGCCCTACCACCGAGGTTCCAGAATTGTAAGAAATTCTTAGAGCAAATTTTAGAGCATTGGTCATAATTTATAAAGGGGAATAATAAACAAACATGGATATGGTCGGCATGCGATGTAATATGGTTGTATACGACAAAACAATAGAACATTAAACCTAAGACAGCAAAGTTTAAAGGGATTTGAAACCTAAAAAATGTCTTTCATGATTCAGATAAATTAAAAAAAGTAAATATAATAAAGTTCCCAAACAAGGTGAGAAATAATATTAAAAAGACAAATTTGTGTGTATGAACAAATAATATGATCATATGGCAAATCTTACAGAATCATAATATTTTTACTTATAGGTGACTGTAGAATAATATTGAAAATATAATATATCAGAAAAGTAGTCATGTGAATTTTAGATTAAGATCCATATTTTTTTGCAGTTTTGACAAAAGGTCATAAAGAAAAAGCTACAGACATTCAAAATGGCTCACATAGCCCTCAGGCTCGCCGGAACAGCAGTTATGGAGCAGCGGACTTAAGATACTATCGGGCTGATTGACACACTTAAGATACGATCTGGTTGATTGACACCCCATGCTAGCGGCCAATTGGCCGCAAATCTGCAGGGGACAGCATACGCTGTCGGCATTCAGCAATGTCTGTCGGACATGATACGCTACAGCGTATCATGTCGGACAGACATTGATAAATTGACCACTTTGTCTCTCTAGGGGGTGTGTGCCAAAGCACTATCTTTACAGAACAGCAAAATGAACGTTTACAGTGTATGACATCAAAATAAACTTAAGTAAAAAAAATTCTATTGTTTTAAAATATAAAAATTCAAACACAAGAAATACAACACACAAAGAGAAGATCAGAATACCAGTAAAGAAAATAAGAAGAAAAAGGATGTATGTAATAATTATAACTGATAGGATAGTAATGACCCTCTAAGTTCAAACACAACAATTGTGATTTCAGGTATTACAATGTAGCATCCACACCAGCTATATGTTCTACAATTTGCTAAAAGAGTAGGGTTGAGCAATAGATAAGGAACAGGCACAAAATGTATAGGCCTAGATTACGAGTGGAGCGCAAAATAGCGTTTTCGCAAGCGCGATATTTGCGCTCCACTCAGTAATACCAGTGCACATTTGCGTGCGCTGGTATTACAAGTTAAGCGCAATGCAGGTGCGACGTCACATTCGCATTGCCTGGAAACTTTGCGCTCATGAGAGCACACTTCCATAAGCTCCAATGGGAGCCTCGTTCTGAGACACAGCTGAGAACCTAGCGCAGTGCAGTTGGGCAGCAAATTAAAAATATATATGTTTATGAATATATAGATATATATTTATGTGTTTATAAATGTATATAAACTTATTAATACATAAATATATATGTATATAAGCATATACATATATATTTACAGTTTAAACACAGTCCCCATAGACCGCTATGTAAAGGCATTTTTCAGAGCTGTTTTTTCTAACACCCCATATTCCCCTCACTTTAACCACTTATAACTGCTTTGTGTAGTTATTTAAAAAAAAAAAAAAAGATGTTCATATTTTTTATTTTATAATAGGAACTGTACACTTTATTTTGGGGGCAATTGGGGGAGCTTTAACCAGCCACTTGTAATGGCTGGTAATTTAAGTGCTCCCGTAATGGCTGGTAATTTAAGTGCGCCAGTAAATGGGCAAATTTGCCTGTTTACAGGTGCACATTAAAATAGCGCTCCCCTTGTAATCTTGCCATAGGAGGAATAGCTTCTGGTGGTGCACCTTTTGAGCCATAGAAAGCATTTATGTTTGATTAAGTGAGGGGAAAGAGTTTGCTTTTGTGTAAATTCGTCTATGACTTTCTTTTAATGAAAATCCTTTATAAAATAATATGGAAGGTTCATTCCATGTTGGGGGAGAGTCCAAAATTTCAGTCAGTCACTCACAGTGTAAAAGAGATATTAGCATATCTAATGGTCGTACCTAGGCCTCATCATGTCCTCAAGAGAGTGACAGAAGAAAAAAAAAAAACAATGTTGGTTTAGCAATAAAATAAAAAACAGTATAGGATGTAAGTTGTGAGATGAATGACTATCAATATAAATTAAATTGAATGCAATTCAAATTTGAATTTTGTTGTCTAAAGATGACTGATACACTTTATCAGTTAGCTTTTTGAATTTTAATTTATCCACATATGCAAACATAGGAGCAAGAAGAAAAGAAGGGCATGAGAATATACCTGTTGCTCCAAGACCCCCTAGGGCAGGGGTCAGCAACCTTCGGCTCCCAGATGTTTTGTAACTACATTTCCCATGATGCTCAGATAGCCTAAAGAGTGTCTCAGCATCATGGGAAATGTAGTTCCAAAACATCTGGGAGCCGAAGGTTGCTGACCCCTGCCCTAGGGTTAGTGTAGACTTTAATACCCTATGTGGTATAGAGGTCTTTCAATGCTATAGGTTGAGGAGAGATCTGCTTATACAAATCTGATTTATTAATGTCACAACTGAAGCCATGGTCAGAATCTATAAGAAATAAGTCATGGTATGGTTAAAATGATCAGTGCTATTCACTTTATGACATCTTTAACTATTCCAGGAGCTCAAGGAATGCTCAGTGGAGTAGGCAAATATGCACCTTGTGTATTTTAGATTATTCAGAAGTGTGTTCCCTCTAAAACTGAAGCAGCTTATTTATCTTCCCAAGTAAGACTGGTGTGCAATTTTAGGAAGGTTCTTTAGCTTGGTGGCATTCAAAATAGTCTGGGTTTAATAAATTCCACTCTTATATCATTACACCCCCATGAATAAATAAAAAAAAATCAGAAACATATAATATTAACACATTATGAAAATTGAAAATGAATGTCAATACTAGATTATGGATCATTCACATACTGGTGGGATATCTAAAAATCTGTAATGACAGTTTTATTTTATAAAGCAGCACACTCTAGAATAAATTTAACTAACAACAAATGTCCAATGTATGGCTTCTTGGTATGTAGAATGTTCTAAATATTTTGCTATAAATCTTGTCTGAGGAATATATTTATTCCCATTGGAATTATCCAAACTAGGCCTAATGTTACTGCAAAGTTTGAAATGTGTACCAGACCAATAACATTTTGGGACAATTAGCATGTCATTGCCTAAAAGCTTTTGGCTATTAAACATATTATGCTAATTGCAAATTTAATTTTTAGATTAGAAAAATAAAACATTATTTTCAGTATTATTAGGTTTTAAGCCCTAGGCCTGTTTTAGAATGTGTTTTGCGTAAAGTTCATATATTATTAAAGATAGTGCAGGGCAAATTATATCCTGTAGCGTTACTAAAAGTTAAGGCCCTGAGAAGTGAGTGCTGAGTTTGCATGTTTTGTTATAATGTTGCAGTAGTGGGGAGTTTGTACTTACACTATACAGTATATATCTGCTGTACAGGAAATCCACTTCTTCTTTGCTGCTGTGGATTTCTTGGAAGTTTACTCTCCCTCCCTCCCTCCCTGTTTTTTTTGGTGGGGGTTTTTGGTCTTTGTGAGGTGGCAATCATTTTTGGGTCCTCCTTAAGATGCTCAGTAGGTTCCAAGACATGAAGAGGATTATTCAAACTCCTCCGGAAGTCCGAGGACGGTAATTTGGGCTCCCCAGGTTTCAACATGCTGTGCGACTTGTTAATCCTAGACCTACTGATTTGGAGTTCTTCAAGTTCTTTGCCACTCAGCTTAAGCAGGTGGTCAGGACCATAGCTGCTGGCTGTAAGGAGATTGACTGATGGTCATTGAAGTAAGGGTGACGCCCCTAGGCTCGTAGCTTGGGGGTATTATGGCTGGTTTGCGGTGGGCCGAGAACTCATATCATCTTGTTGTGATGTAGCTGAGCCCCACCTTTTGTCAGCAGCTTTGAGCCTTGTCCATCTCTTTTGCAGAGATTTCTATACTTAGGCTGCAAATGCTGCAACCTGTATGAGTATTTATTTACCAAGTTATTGCCAGTTTTCCCTTGCTTGTCAAAAAATGCCACCAACGGATCTTTCATCCACCTCTTGTGTTAGTGTGTTCATTCTAGTTAAGTTAGCATCAGGTAAGAAGATAAGTTTAGTAATTGTTAAGCAGATTCAGTTACTCAGAACAATAAGGCAATTAATTCCTTATGTTCATAGGTTCTTTTTCCCACCTCTAACCCCTGCCTTAGCCCCCCGATCCCACTACCCATTTCTTCATCTTTTCCTCCGTACCCACTACCACGTCTGTTAACACTATTTAAGGTGTTTCTAACCCCACTCCTCCCTTGGCTGTCCCTACTTTACCCTGGAATTCTATCTATTCTTCCTACTCTAAGCCTTAAAACTATCACTACAATAAGAACTATGGGGATAGGTATAAAATAAATAAACAAGCAAACAAATAAATAAAGAAATAAAACAAAACAACAATCAAATATGAGCAGAGTTAAATGGAAATGAAGTCAAATAAATTACAAAACAAGAGAATATGGATGGGGACACAAAACAAATTAAATAATAAAATGTATGATGGGGACAAATAAAACAAATTAAATTAAAAATGTGTGTGTATATTACAAATGTGTAGTATGCCTACATTTGTAGGTGTATACTTATAAATAATATGTGATGTATAAGAAAGAAATCAAATGAAATATATATAAAATCACCCTCTAGAAACACCTGTGTGCTAAAGCTTTCAGTCCACTTGAGAAAGAAAAAAAGATATAAAAATAATACAATATTGAAAATATTTTTTACCAATGTCATTTAATGGAATATTTGTATATGTGATGTTGAAATGTTGAACCATTTTATTTTTTTTCACAGAAATATTCCTTTTTACAGAAAGCTTGTTTTTTTGACTACATGAACTATATCTTTCAATATAAAATGATATGACCAAGTAGATACTTATTGGTTTGGTCACTCTTTTATTTAGGCCCTTAAAGGGACACTGAGCCCAAATTTTTTTTCTTTCGTGATTCAGATAGAGCATGCAATTTTAAGCAACTTTCTAATTTACTCCTATTATCATTTTTTCTTCGTTATCTTGCTATCTTTATTTGAAAAAGAAGGCATCTAAGCTTTTTTTTTTGGTTCAGACCTCTGGACAGCACTTTTTTATTGGTGGCTAAATTTATCCTTAGATAGGTTTATGTGTAAGGTGCTCTGTATAAAACTAAACAAAACCACTATATAAAGGTATTCTCCTCAAAATCTACCCAATAGATACAAACTATTACAAATATATATGACCTAAAGTGTACTGATTGTACTAGGGTCAAAGCAGAATATACTGTAAGTGGCGTCTGAAAAGACTAAATGTGAAGTATGCTGAAAACCTGGACAATTCACTGATTTAACAACACACGCTGGAAATTGATGATCCTACTATGGGTTAATAAGAAAACTTATTCAATGGGGGGGGGGGGACATACATATGTCACACTAGTAATGTACTTGAAAATGTACTTTACAATGTAGTTTCAGATAAATATGAAAAGTATAACAAAACCTAAATATAAGAAAGTAGAAATTTAATCATATGTGATTATCAATACATAAAACAACTGATATACAATTACAATTTAAAAAAACAATGTTAAAACAAGCATTGCTGACCGCATTGCTAATAGGAACTACTGTCGAAGGAGAAGCGGTCTAAGATCCAGCAAAGAAATAAAAGTCCCTTACAAACATCTGGAAACTGTTCAACCAACGAATTCCACTTTACGGTGTAAGTAAAAGTGAGCACCTTAAAGTGTATAACATTGGCATGCTTTGACAAGATCCCCTTGTCGCTCTCTCTCACTGCAGGAATCCTTTTGGATCTGTTTTCTTTTGAATCGAATTGTTGACAAAACCAGGACTTTTAACTCTTAATTGTAAACCTTGTTTAAACATTGTTTTTAATTGTAATTGTATATCAGTTGTTTTATGTATTGATAATCACATATGATTAAATTTCTACTTTCTTATATTTAGGTTTTATTAAACTTTTCATATTTATCTAATACTACATTTTCAAGTACATTACTAGTGTGACATATGTATGTCCCCCCCTCCCCCCATTGAATAAGTTTTGTTATTAACCCATAGTAGGATCATCAATTTCCAGCGTGTGTTGTTAAATAGGTGAATTGTCTAGGTTTTCAGCATACTTCACATTTAGTCTTTTCAGACGCCACTTATATTCTGTTTTGACCCTAGTACAATCAGTACACTTTAGGTCATATATATTTGTAATAGGATGAATTTATCCACCAATCAGCAAGGATAACCCAGGTTGTTCACCAAAAATGGGCCGGCATCTAAACTTACATTCTTGCATTTCAAATAAAGATACCAAGAGAATAAAGAAAATTTGCTAATAGGAGTAAATTAGAAAGTTTCTTAAAATTTCATGCTCTATCTGAATCATGAAAGAAAAAAATTGGGTTCAGTATCCCTTTAAGTAGTTATTGGTTTGATTATGAACCTCTATGTATAGTAATATCCCATTTTGTATCATTATGAAAGAAAATAGTGCTGGACCTATATATGCTTTCAATTATAGACCATCAAAACTGAATGCGTATTATGCTCCTACACACTTTTATAAGAAGGGTGAGGGTGGGGTGGTAAATGCCATGATACTCTTCAAAGAGAAACTCTGCAAGCACTTACTTAACCCTTTAACAATAGTGACGTACCTATATGTCACCTCCTGTCACAAGGGGCTTACAGGGCTGTACCAGACAGGAGCAAGACCACATTATTTTTACATTCCTCAGAAATAGCACAGTCTTGCTGATGTCAGCTAGTGATGTCGCGAACAGTTCGCAGGAGAACAGTTCCCGGCGAACATAGCTTGTTCGCATTCGCAGCGGCGGGCCCTATTCGTCATTATTGAGTAAACTTTGACCCTGTATCTCACAGTCTGCAGACACATTTCAGCCAATCAGCAGCAGACATTCCCTCCCAGACCCTCCCAGCTCCTGGGCAGCAGCCATTTTAGATTCAGTCTGATCCTGCATTCTTAGTGAGAGGAGGGATAGTGTAGCTGCTGCTGATTTTATAGGGAAATTGATAGCTAGGCTAGTGTATTCAGTGTCCACTACAGTCCTGAAGGACTCATCTGATCTCTGCTGTAAGGAAAGCACCCAAAAAAGCCCTTTTTAGGGCTACAGCAGTCGTTTTTTTTCTTTTCTTTGTAATCTAATAGCAGTTGCCTGCTTGCCTGCCACTGCCAGCATGTGTGCCAGGCTCACAGCATATACTGTGCCTAATTGCTCAGTGCCACCACCAGTCATATCTGGTGTAACAGTAGTGTAAATTTAAAAAAAAAAAAACTTTTACATTAGTCTGCTAGTGTAATCTAATTTCAGTTGCCAGGCCAGCCTGCCACTGCCAGCCTGTGTGTCAGGCTCACAGCATATACTGTGCCTACTTGCTCATTCCCACCAGTCATATCTGGTGTAACATTAGTGTAAATTTAAAAAAAAAAAACTTTTACATCAGTCTGCTAGTGTAATCTAATTTCAGTTGCCAGGCCAGTCTGCCACTGCCAGCCTGTGTGTCAGGCTCACAGCATATACTGTGCCTACTTGCTCAGTGCCACCAGGCATATCTGGTGTAACATTAGTGTAAATTTTTTTTAAAAAAAACTTTTACATCAGTCTGCTAGTGTAATCTAATTTCAGTTGCCAGGCCAGCCTGCCACTGCCAGCCTGTGTGTCAGGCTCACAGCATATACTGTGCCTACTTGGTCAGTGCCACCACTCATATCTGGTGTAACATTAGTGTAAATTTTAAAAAAAAAACTTTTACATCAGTCTGCTAGTGTAATCTAATTTCAGTTGCCAGGCCAGCCTGCCACTGCCAGCCTGTGTGTCAGGCTCACAGCATATACTGTGCCTACTTGCTCAGTGCCACCACTCATATCTGGTGTAACATTAGTGTACATGTTTTTAAAAAAAAACTTTTACATCAGTCTGCTAGTGTAATCTAATTTCAGTTGCCAGGCCAGCCTGCCACTGCCAGCCTGTGTGTCAGGCTCACAGCATATACTGTGCCTACTTGCTCAGTGCCACCAGTCATATCTGGTGTAACATTAGTGTACATTTTAAAAAACAACTTTTACATCAGTCTGCTAGTGTAATCTAATTTCAGTTGCCAGGCCAGCCTGCCACTGCCAGCCTGTGTGTCAGGCTCACAGCATATACTGTGCCTAATTGCTCAGTCCCACCAGTCATATCTGGTGTAACATTAGTGTAAATTTTAAAAAAAAACTTTTACATCAGTCTGCTAGTGTAATCTAATTTCAGTTGCCAGGCCAGCCTGCCACTGCCAGCCTGTGTGTCAGGCTCACAGCATATACTGTGCCTACTTGCTCAGTCCCACCAGTCATATCTGGTGTAACATTAGTGTAAATTTAAAAAAACATTTTTTACATCAGTCTGCTAGTGTAATCTAATTTCAGTTGCCAGGCCAGCCTGCCACTGCCAGCCTGTGTGTCAGGCTCACAGCATATACTTTGCCTACTTGCTCAGTGCCACCACTTATATCTGGTGTAACATTAGTGTACATTTTTTAAAAAAAAACTTTTACATCACTCTGCTAGTGTAATCTAATTTCAGTTGCCAGGCCAGCCTGCCACTGCCAGCCTGTGTGTTAGGCTCACAGCATATAATGTGCCTACTTGCTCAGTGCTACCAGTCATATCTGGTGTAACATTAGTGTAAATTTAAAAAAACAACTTTTACATCAGTCTGCTAGTGTAATCTAATTTCAGTTGCCAGGCCAGCCTGCCACTGCCAGCCTGTGTGTCAGGCTCACAGCATATACTGTGCCTACTTGCTCAGTCCCACCAGTCATATCTGGTGTAACATTAGTGTAAATTTAAAAAAAAAACCCGTTTACATCAGTCTGCTAGTGTAATCTAATTTCAGTTGCCAGGCCAGCCTGCCACTGCCAGCCTGTGTGTCAGGCTCACAGCATATACTGTGCCTACTTGGTCAGTGCCACCACTCATATCTGGTGTAACATTAGTGTAAATTTTTTAAAAAAACGTTTACATCAGTCTGCTAGTGTAATCTAATTTCAGTTGCCAGGCCAGCCTGCCACTGCCAGCCTGTATGTCAGGCTCACAGCATATAATGTGCCTACTTGCTCAGTGCCACCAGTCATATCTGGTGTAACATTAGTGTAAATTTAAAAAAACAACTTTTACATCAGTCTGCAAGTGTAATCTAATTTCAGTTGCCAGGCCAGCCTGCCACTGCCAGCCTGTGTGTCAGGCTCACAGCATATACTGTGCCTACTTGCTCAGTGCCACCACTTATATTATCTTGTTTAATAGTAGTGTAAGTGTACATTTAAAAATAAAAAAACTATTTTGACTGTGAAACATCAGTCTGCTTTTTTGTGTCAGGCTCACAGCATATACTGTGCCCACTGGTCCAGTTCCACCACTCATATTATCTTGTTTTATAGTAGTGTAAGTGTACATTTTAAAAATAAAAAAACTATTTTGACTCTGAAACATCAGTCTGCTTTTTTGTGTCAGGCTCACAGCGTATACTGTGCCCACTGGTCCAGTGCCACCACTCATATTATCTTGTTTTATAGTAGTGTAAGTGTACATTTTAAAAATAAAAAAACTATTTTGACTGTGAAACATCAGTCTGCTTTTTTGTGTCAGGCTCACAGCGTATACTGTGCCCACTTGCCCAGTGCCACCACTCATATTATCTTGTGTAATAGTAGTGTAAGTGTACATTTTAAAACTAAAATAACTATTTTGACTGTGAAACATCAGTCTGCTTTTTTGTGTCAGGCTCACACACAGCATATGAAATAAATGTGATAACAAAAATCATAAAAGGAAAACCAAATAAAGTTCTGAATCAAGGATATGTCTGTGTCCTCTGGATGAGTTTTTCAGCTTGTTAGCATTCCTCAGTGAGATCCCATAAAAAAGGAAACAGAAAATTGCAACATAGTGTGAATCTGTAATGGCACTTTGAGGAAGTAGTTGTTTTGTAACAAATGACTACTCACATTTGTTGGAGCTTTCCACTAAGCTCAAGGATATGCGCACTCCCACTTTATACTGATGGGAAAACAGTACACTAGGCAAAACTTGGATACAAATTTATTTTAAAATATATAAAAGCGTCACATAAGCCTTGATAACACCACAATGTAAGGGTACAAAAGCAGATATGCTGTAACAAATGCTTCAAATCGCCAAACTTGCAATGAGGTAAATGGATCAGCAGGAGTGTGACCGCTGAAACCAAAACCTTTTTAGTAGCAAGACAATAGCGCTAAGCCCCCAGGTGTCCTGGCTAGTGTAGAGACGCAATAAAACTCAATATAGAACAGTTCAGTTCCGACGTACGTTTCGCTGGTATGCTTTGTCAAGGAATGTTAGTGCGCATGTCCAAGAGTCCTTTTAAACAATCCATTGATGAGTTTCTGCCAGGTTTGTGGTTACATCCTCCATTTTGGAAGTTGGCATTTAGGTAATTTGTCATTAAACAACTAGTATGTTTTTCAACTTCTTTCAGTTTTATACATTTTGTTGATATATGCATAGATGTTAAGATGGATAACCAGAATTGGTAAATTATGCATTATAATGTTATAGCATTATACATATATGCAAAACTTCAAAAAGCATAATCACATTGTGCCTGCAATTAGTGTCTATACTGATGACATATGTAGGTATTTGTTTTCTTTAACCCCTTAATGTGAAGGTATTAGTTATATTTTTTTTATTATTTTTTTTTTTGTGATGTTACTGACTATATGTCCTACGGACCATAATTAAACTACTAGCCTTATCATAAACCTAGTTGTGTCGCAATGTTTTTAAAAATAGATTTTATTTGTTAGCATGTAACATGTTTAAAAACATATATTGTACTTTTGTGTGTTTGCGCTGAAAAGTTATGATAGGATGTTGAGGTTACTGTTTCTAACTATGTGTTTAATTTTACATTTGGGGTTCCATATATTGAAAATAAGTTCGTGAAACATTCTAAAACTATTTAGCACTGATAATATAAGTGTGGACAACAAAAAAAAAAAAAAAAAATTAAGAAAAATTAAAAAAAAAAATTATTAAAATTAAAAATTAAAAAAATTAAAAAAATTAATTAAAAAAAAAAAAAAAATTAAGAAAAATTAAAAAAAAAAAATTATTAAAAAATAAAAAAAAAAATAAAAAAAAATGAAAAAAGACATATATAGATTTTATAGCCTTCGTAGCTGTACTTATAAATAACTTTCACAAAAAGTGATGGATTTCAAAATCTTTATTAAGACCATTGGGTATGAAGCTATCCATAATATGGATCCACTTCATTTCCAATTGTCCCAATCTATTCTGTGTGTCTCCTCCCTTCCAATTCTGTTCTAATTTCCTAATGCCCAGAAATTCCAAATCCTTTACATTTCTATTGTGCTTTTTATCAAAGTGAGACGATACTGTATGATTAGCATAACCCTTTTCAATATTGTAAATATGCTCATTCATCCTAATTTTTAGAAGTCTAGAGGTACGCCCTATATAGATTAAATTGCATGAGCATCGTAACATGTAAATTACGTTTTTGCTATTGCAAGTAATAAATTGATCTATACTGTACTCCCTTTTGTTATCTCCAGAAAAAAATTTTTTACAGAATTTTGGAGTTTTTTTCATAAATTTGCAAGCATTGCAGAATTGACACTTTCTAAAACCCATTTCAGATGGTAGCAACCAATTTTTTACTTTGTTGTTGTCTACTTCTTTAATACATTGGGATAGTTGAAACTTAAGATTGGGAACCTTTCTAAAAATTATGTTAGGTCCATCGCCTAAAAATTCATTTAATGCTGCATCTCTTGTGAGAATTCCCCAGTGTTTTTGTATGATGTTCCTAAGTTCTCCACTCTGCGTGCTATGTTGGACGATAAGTCTATTTGCTAGTTTATCATCAGTGAATTTCTTATTTTTGATTTTATATTTTAATAAATCTGACCTGTCCATGTTGGTTACTTCTTCTATTTTTTCATCTAGAAAATTAGCTGGATAATTTTTCTCTAAAAAACGTTTTTTTAGGATTTGAGATTGAACCTTATACATATCTTGTTCTTTACAATTACGTCTCAGTCGAACTAATTGACCTTTGGGGACATTTTTAAGTCAATGTTTTTGATGACAACTTTCGAGGCTTATGTAATTGTTTACGTCTATGCTTTTAAAAAAGTTTTTCGACTTCAACATTTCATTCTCAATGTATATTTCAAGGTCTAAAAATTCTACCTTGGTTTGACTATAATTCCAAGTTAGAGCTACTTTGAACTCATTTGTTTTCAAATATTCCATGAATTCAAGTAATTGGTTCTCACTTCCTGACCATATGAAGAAAAGGTCATCTATGTAGCGATGATAAGACACCAGATATTGCACCCAGCTAGAGTTGTAAATATATTGATTTTCCCAATTGGCCATATATAAATTGGCATAGCTGGGCGCAAATCTGGTGCCCATCGCTGTGCCTCCTACTTGCAAATAGTATTGGTGGTTGAACCAAAAGTAGTTTGTTTCTAGAATTATAGCTATGCTGTCTAATATAAACTCAAGTTGTTTTTTATCCAAAGAGTCATCTTTTTCTAGGATGTTTTTTACTGAAGCTATGCCAAGATTTTTGTCTATTATGGTATAAAGTGATGTGACATCACTAGTCACCAACCACCAATTTGGATTCCACTCGAGTTTTTCTAAATGGTTAAGGATACTTAAGGTATCTTTCAAATATGATTTTGTCTTTACGACATAAGTCTGTAAAAATTGGTCTATATATGCCGATAAGTTGCTTGTGAGGGAATTAACCCCTGACACTATGGGTCTACCCGGGGGGTTAGATGGATCCTTGTGTATTTTCGGCAGTATATAAAAAGTGGGAGTTTTTGGAAATTGGTTGTAGATATATTGATATTCTTTTTTATTCACAATGCCTGTTTTTAAGTCTTTTTCCAAGTGAAGTTCAAGTCTTTTTTTAAATTTTATTATTGGATTACTATCAAGTTCGATATATACCTCAGTGTTTTTAAGTTGTCTAAGACATTCCTCATTGTATTTAGTTTTATCCATGATAACTGTCCCTCCGCCCTTGTCCGCGGGCTTTATGACTATCTTATCATTCATTTTTAAATCTGCCAAGGCTGTTTGTTCTAGTTTAGTGAGATTGGAACCATAATTAATTTTCCCTATGTACTAGTTCTAAGAATGTCTCCATAGGTGCTGATTTGCACTGTGTGGGATTAAAGGAGGACTTTTTATGTACCTCTATATGTTTATATTTATTTATTTCTATAGAACTGTTACTGATTATGGGATTGTTAGTAAAAAACTTTTTTATGCATAGATTTCTAATAAACTTCTGAATTCCTATAAAGGCTTCAAATTTATTCATTCTGTAACTGGGAGCAAAATTTAGCCCTTTGTTTAAGACAGAGGTTTGGGCTTCTGATAGTGTGGTACTCGACAGATTGAAAATACCATTATCTTTTTTATTTATTTGTTTATTATTGTGTTTATTACTTAGTAATCCGTTCTGTCCATGTTTTTGCGTCTTTTGTTGAACAGATCTGAATCCGTTCTTGTGTATTTTCTTTTTCCAGCCTCTATACAAACCTCCTCCTCTTCTGAGTTATATCTTGCTAAAGCTCCAAATCTATTATGGGTGGTGGTTTCTTTTGGATATTGTTCTTTATTATTTTTAAAAGGATTTCTAGGTTGTTGCCAATTATTTTCTTCTCTTTCCCACTGTTCAGATCTATCCTGATTGTTCCTATAATTCCTATTTTTATTATAAGTCATATCATAATTTTTCTGTGGATATCTGTGATCTGCGTAGGAAATATCTTCCTTTCTTTTATTATAGTAGCTCTCTCTTTCTCTACGTGCTAAAGAATTATGTTGGCGTTGATTTGATGTATTGCCATAATAATAATTTCTATGTGTGTATCTAAAGTCTTGATCTTTATATTGTAAACGCTCCTTGTTGGAATTACTAGTATTTTGAATATGTGTTCTTCTATTTTTAGCTCTATAATTTCTTTCTTTCCTTTCTTTATAATCCTCATAGTCTCTAAAGTATTTCTTTCTCTTAGTGTCTTTGATCTCTTTTTTTAAACAATCTAAATTTTCTGCCACTTTTTGTGAAAGTTCCCCATATTGTTTGCTCTCCATATGGGGAGTTATTTTTTGTTCCAGCATGTTAATTTCTATATTTGCCTCATCCAATAATTTTTTCTTTTCACTAATAATAAGATTCATAAGTTTTCTTCTTGAAAGAAGTTGAAAAACATACTAGTTGTTTAATGACAAATTACCTAAATGCCAACTTCCAAAATGGAGGATGTAACCACAAACCTGGCAGAAACTCATCAATGGATTGTTTAAAAGGACTCTTGGACATGCGCACTAACATTCCTTGACAAAGCATACCAGCGAAACGTACGTCGGAACTGAACTGTTCTATATTGAGTTTTATTGCGTCTCTACACTAGCCAGGACACCTGGGGGCTTAGCGCTATTGTCTTGCTACTAAAAAGGTTTTGGTTTCAGCGGTCACACTCCTGCTGATCCATTTACCTCTTTGCAAGTTTGGCGATTTGAAGCATTTGTTACAGCATATCTGCTTTTGTACCCTTACATTGTGGTGTTATCAAGGCTTATGTGACGCTTTTATATATTTTAAAATAAATTTGTATCCAAGTTTTGCCTAGTGTACTGTTTTCCCATCAGTATAAAGTGGGAGTGCGCATATCCTTGAGCTTAGTGGAAAGCTCCAACAAATGTGAGTAGTCATTTGTTACAAAACAACTACTTCCTCAAAGTGCCATTACAGATTCACATTATGTTGCAATTTTCTGTTTCCTTTTTTATGGGATCTCACTGAGGAATGCTAGCAAGCTGAAAAACTCATCCAGAGGACACAGACATATCCTTGATTCAGAACTTTATTTGGTTTTCCTTTTATGATTTTTGTTATCACATTTATTTCACATTTTTTTCTTTGTGATATTCGGTATATTTATTGTAATCACACACAGCATATACTGTGCCCACTTGCCCAGTGCCACCACTCATATTATCTTGTTTAATAGTAGTGTAAGTGTACATTTTAAAAATAAAAAACTATTTTGACTGTGAAACATAAGCCTGCTTTTTTGTGTCAGGCTCACAGCGTATACTGTGCCCACTTGTCCCGTGCCACCACTCACATTATCTTGTTTAATAGTAGTGTAAGTGTACATTTTCAAAATAAAAAAACTATTTTGAGTGTGAAACATAAGTCTGCTTTTTTGTGTCAGGCTCACAGCGTATACTGTGCCCACTCACAGTAGCTTGCACGCATAGTAGCACTAATTGAAAACAGGCAGAGGCAGGCCAACCCGCAGGGGCCGTCGTGGTGCTGTGATTCCCTTTGACCATAGAATTATGCCCAGTGTTAGGCCACGTACCATGAACACGAAAAGTTCTGATGAAATAGTTGACTTTATAACACAGGACACCCAATCTTCTACAGCTTCCGCTCGTAACCTTGACGCACCATCCTCCTCCTCTAGCTTAGCTTCAGGCACCTCTCAACTTACCACTCGCCCGCCTGCCGCCACCACCGACACTAGCACCACAGCCGCCTCACTTGATCTGTCAGAGGAGTTATGTACACTTCAGTGGTAAGAAATGAGTGATGCGCAACCATCATTGACAGAGGATGTAGATAACTGTGATATGTCTCAATCAGGCAGTATTACAGACATGGACGACGCACGGTGTGATGATGATGATGATGTTGTACCTGTCGTTGCTTGTTTAATAGTAGTGTAAGTGTACATTTTCAAAATAAAAAAAACTATTTTGACTGTGAAACATAAGTCTGCTTTTTTGTGTCAGGCTCACAGCGTATACTGTGCCCACTTGTCCAGTGCCACCACTCACATTATCTTGTTTAATAGTAGTGTAAGTGTACATTTTCAAAATAAAAAAACTATTTTGACTGTGAAACATAAGTCTGCTTTTTTGTGTCAGGCTCACAGGGTATACTGTTCCCACTGGTCCAGTGCCACTACTCACATTATCTTGTTTAATAGTAGTGTAAGTGTACATTTTAAAAATAAAAAAACTATTTTGACTGTGAAACATAAGTCTGCTTTTTTGTGTCAGGCTCACAGCATATACTGTGCCCACTTGTCCAGTGCCACCACTCACATTATCTTGTTTAATAGTGGTGTAAGTGTAAATTTTAAAAATAAAAAAAACTATTTTGACTGTGAAACATAAGTCTGCTTTTTTTGTGTCAGGCTCACAGTGTATACTGTGCCCACTTGTCCAGTGCCACCACTCACATTATCTTGTTTAATACTAGTGTAAGTGTACATTTTAAAAATAAAAAAACTATTTTGACTGTGAAACATGTCTGCTTTTTTGTGTCAGGCTCACAGCGTATACTGTGCCCACTTGCCCAGTGCCACCACTCATATTATCTTGAGTGAAGAATTAGTGATGCGCAACCATCATTGACAGAGGATGTAGATAAATGTGATATGTCTCAGTCAGGCAGCATTACAGACATGGACGACACATGGTGTGATGATGATGTTGTACCCGCCGTTGCTTCTGTTTTTGAGTTGTCAGATACAAGTGAAGGGGTTGATGATGACGATGCATCCATGGATGTCACGTGGGCACCCGGCAGAAGAGAAGAAGAACAGGTGGAAAGTTCAGATGGGGAGACAGAGAGGAGCAGGAGGAGGAGACGAGTTGGAAGCAGGGGGAGGTCGTCACAAGGAGCTAGTGGCACAGTCAGACAGCATGCATCGGCACCCAGGGTCAGCTAGACAGCACGCCAATCAACGCATGCTGTTGCCACCACCAGAATGCCGTCATCGCACAGCTCAGCAGTGGCATTTTTTTATGTGTCTGCCTCTGACAACAGCAATGCCATTTGCAACCTGTGCCAAAAGAAACTGAGTCGTGGGAAGTCCAACACCCACCTAGGTACAACTGCTTTGCGAAGGCACATGATCTCACATCACAAACGCCTATGCGATGAACACATGAGGACAAGCAGCACATAAACTCAAAGCTGCCATCCTCCTCCTGGTCCAGCATCTTCAGCCACGTCAACCACTGCTGTGCTCCTTTCCCCCTCTCAACCATCCGCCAATCCGTCTCTCTTCCGGAGCAGTTCCTGCTCATCTGTCCACAGTCAGGTGTCTGTCAAGAACATGTTTGAGCGTAAGAAGCCAATGTCACCAAGTCACCCCCTTGCCCGGCGTCTGACTGCTGGCTTGTCTGAACTGTTAGCCCGCCAGCTTTTACCATACAAGCTGGTGGAGTCTGAGGCATTAAAAAAATTTGTAGCTATTGGGACACCGCAGTGGAAGGTACCCGGGCGAAATTTCTGTGCACAAAAGGCAATCCCCAACCTGTACTCGATTGTGCAAAAGGAAATAATGGCATGTCTGGCACACAGCGTTGGGGCAAGGGTCCATCTGACCACTGATAGCTGGTCTGCAAAGCATGGTCAGGGCAGGTATATCACCTACAATGCGCATTGGGTAAACCTGCTGACGGCTGCCAAGCATGGCATGCCTGGCTCTGCAGAGGAGTTGATGACACCGCCATGACTTGCAGGCAGGCCTGCTGTCACCGCCTCTACTCCTCCTACTCCATCCTCTTCCATACCCTCCTCGGCTGAGTCCTCTTCTGCTGCTGCATCTTGCTCCACATCAACGGCACCCCCCCAGCTCCCCAGGTACTATTCCACATCCCGGATACGGCAGTGTCACGCCATCTTGGGGTTGACTTGCCTGAAAGCAGAGAGTCACACTGCAGCAGCACTCCTGTCCGCCCTGAACACACAGGTGGATCAGTGGCTGACTCCGCACCAACTGGAGATCGGCAAAGTGGTTTCTGACAATGGAAGTAATTTGGTGGTGGCATTGAAATTGGGCAAGTTGACACATGTGCCGTGAATGGCACATGTGTGTAATCTGATTGTACAACGCTTTGTACATAAGTACCCAGACTTACAGGACATCCTGAAGCAGGCCAGGAAGTTGTGTGGCCATTTCAGGCGTTCCTACACGGCCATGGCGCACTTGTCAGATATCCAGCGGCGAAACAACCTGCCAGTGAGGCACTTGATTTGCGACAGCCTGACACGTTGGAATTCAACACTCCTAATGTTCGACCGCCTGCTCCAACAAGAAAAAGCTGTTAACGAGTATTTGTATGACCGGGGTGCTAGGACAGCCTCTGGGGAGCTGGGGATTTTTTTGCCATGTTACTGGACGCTCATGCGCAATGCCTGTAGGCTCATGCGTCCTTTTGAGGAGGTGACAAACCTAGTCAGTCGCACCGAAGGCACCATCAGCGACATCATACCATTTGTTTTCTTCCTGGAGCGTGCCCTGCGAAGAGTGCTGGATCAGGCCGTAGATGAGCGTGAAGAGGAAGAGTTGTGGTCTCCATCACCACCAGAAACAGCCTTATCAGCATCGCTTGCTGGACCAGCGGCAACGCAGGAAGAGGATTATGAGGAAGAGGAGTCCGAGGAGGAATGTGGCTTTAAAGAGGAGGAGGAAGACCAAGCACAACAGGCATCCCAGGGTGCTCATCGTTGTCACCTATCTGGTACCCGTGGTGTTGTACGTAGCTGGGGGGAAGAAGATACCTTCAGTGAGATCAGTGAGGACGAGGAACGGGACATGAGTAGCTCGGCATCCAACCTTGTGCAAATGGGGTCTTTCATGTTGTCATGCCTGTTGAGGGACACTCGTATAAAAAAGCTGAAGGAGAACGAACTGTACTGGGTGTCCACACTACTAGACCCCCGGTATAAGCATAAAGTGACTGAAATGTTACCGAATTCCCGCAAGTTAGAAAGGATGGAGCAGTTCAAAAATAAATTAAAAAGTATGCTTTACACACCGTATAAGGTTGATGTCACAGCACAACGGGAATCTAACAGGGGAAGAGATGAAAGTAATACTCCTCCTCCCACGACCACGCCGGCAAGGACAGGACGCTTTCCAGACGTGTTGTTGATGGAGGACATGCGGACCTTTTTAACTCCTATGCATCACCACAGCCCTTCGGAATCCAGCCTCAGAGAACGACTCAACCAACAGGTAGCAGACTACCTCGCATTAACTGTGGATCTTGACACTCTGAGGAGCGATGAACCCCTTGACTACTGGGTGTGCAGGCTTGACCTGTGGCCTGAGCTATCCCAATTTGCAATCGAACTTCTGAGTCTTGATTATCTCACCTTTATTAAAATGAATGAGGGATGGATCCCGAAGGGACTGACATTGGGCGATACATTAGAGTAAAAAAGACCTGATGAGATGAGCTGCCTTGGGCTAAAAATGGTCCACACGCTGCTGTATTTTATCTTCGAATGCTGGATGACTTGCGTGACTTATCCGCCAACAACTAGGGTTCAAGCCGCAATGTTTTCGGGCACTTTCTAACTGTCAAACAAACATCAATTTTTCTGTCCGGTGCTACAGCAGCGGCTGCAACAATACCTAATTTTTCAGGCATGTGAACATGCCTAATTTTTCTGGCCTTTGGTGCTGCACTGTGGCTTCAAACCCCAAACCAAAAAAAAGGCATATAACAGGGATTAAACTGCTAAGAATAGTACTACTTAACACACCACTCATATCTGGTGGCACAGTAGATTGCACGCGCAGTGCCCCAAATTTGAAGTAGGAGGACCGACCAAGCATCTTTTTCCATCTCCCGGTTCCTAAAAATTATCTCCGGGTTCCTAAAAACGATGCCATACCTGTACTCGATTGTGCAAAAGGAAGTCATGGCATATTGGGTCTTTCATGCTGTCATGCTTGTTGAGGGTCGGGGACCCTAGTATAAAAAGGCTGAAGGAGAACGACCTGTACTGGGTGTCCAAGCATCTTTTTCCATCTCCCGGTTCCTAAAAATTATCTCCGGGTTCCTAAAATCGATGCCATACCTGTATTCGATTGTGCAAAAGGAAGTCATGGCATATGGGGTCTTTCATGCTGTCGTGCCTGTTGAGGGTCGGGGACCCTCGTATAAAAAGGCTGAAGGAGAACGACCTGTACTGGGTGTCCAAGCATCTTTTTCCATCTCCCGGCTCCTAAAATCCATGCCATATACACGTCCCCTGATAGGGGACACCGCAGTGGAAGGTACCCGGCCACAATTTCTTTGCACAAAAGGCAATCCCCAACCTGTACTCTATTGTGCAAAAGGAAGTAACCTTACCATGGGTCCCAGAACGCACGTCTTGTAATTCTCTGTCTGGTAAATTATATATCTATCAAATCTATCTATTTATCTATCAAATCTATCTAACTATCAATCGTATCTATCAAATGTATATTGCATCTATTGATCTATGTAATTTGTATCTATTGATCTATGTAATCTATGTATCTATCTATCTGTCAAATCTATCTATCTCGTGGCCGGACTGTTTTGTGACAGCCACTTGTGTTTCGGCCAAATTTGAAGTAGGAGGACCGACCAAGCATCTTTTTCCATCTCCCGGTTCCTAAAATCCATGCCATATACACCTCCCCCGATAGGGGGAGTAACAGGTATTAAACTGATCAGAATAGTACTACTTAACACACCACTCATATCTGGTGGCACAATAGATTGCACGCGCAGTGCCCCAAATTTGAAGCAGGAGGACCGACCAAGCATCTTTTTTCATCTCCCGGTTCCTAAAATCCATGCCATATACACGTCCCCTGGCGCCGCAACTGCCTCTGGGAACCTCACCATGGGTCCCAGACCGCACGTTTTGTAATTCTCTGTCTGGGAAATTATATATCTATCAAATCTATCTATTTATCTATCAAATCTATCTAACTATCAATCGTATCTATCAAATGTATATTGCATCTATTGATCTATGTAATTCGTATCTATCAAATGTATATTGCATCTATTGATCTATGTAATTCGTATATATCAAATGTATATTGCATCTGTTGATCTATGTAATTCGTATCTATCAAATGTATATTGCATCTATTGATCTATGTAATCTATGTATTTATCTATCAAATCTATCTATCTCGTGGCCGGACTGTTTTGTGACAGCCACTTGTGTTTCGGCCAAATGTCCGTCGGACAAATGTCCGTCGGCCAAATGTCTGTCGGCTAAAAGTCCGGCCACAATTGCACGCGCAGTGCCCCAAATTTCAAGTAGGAGGACCGACCAAGCATCTTTTTCCATGTCCCGGTTCCTAAAGTCCATGCCATATACACCTCCCCCGATAGGGGGAGTAACAGGTATTAAACTGATCAGAATAGTACTACTTAACACACCACTCATATCTGGTGCCACAGTAGATTGCACGCGCAGTGCCCCAAATTTGAAATAGGAGGACCGACCAAGCATCTTTTTCCATCTCCCGGTTCCTAAAATCCATGCCGTATACACCTCCCCTGGCGCCGCAACTGCCTCTGGGAACCTTACCATGGGTCACAGACCGCACGTCTTGTAATTCTCTGTCTGGGAAATTATATATCTATCAAATCTATTTATCTATCAAATCTATCTAACTATCAATCGTATCTATCAAATGTATATTGCATCTATTGATCTATGTAATCTATGTATCTATCTATCAAATCTATCTATCTCGTGGCCGGACTGTTTTGTAACAGCCACTGGTGTTTCGGCCAAATGTCCGTCAGCTAAAAGTCCGGACACGATTGCACGCGCAGTGCCCCAAATTTGAAGTAGGAGGACCGACCAAGCATCTTTTTCCATCTCCTGGTTCCTAAAATCCATGCCATATACACCTCCCCTGGCACCACAACTGCCTCTGGGAACCTTACCATGGGTCCCAGACCGCACGTCTTGTAATTCTTTGTCTGGGAAATTATATATTTATCAAATCTATCTATTTATCTATCAAATCTATCTAACTATCAATCGTATCTATCAAATGTATATTGCATCTATTGATCTATGTAATCTATGTATCTATCTATCAAATCTATCTATCTTGTGGTTGTGCAAATGGACTGTTTGCAGTTGTTTGCGGTGCGTTACACGGGGAGTTTGGTCTGTCACTGTGAAGCGGGCGTAACCCTTACACTACCTGATCGATACAACATCATACCTGATGTTTTAAAGCACGTTATTCCAAACAATTTAGGAATGTTAGGTGATTTATGTCCTTTATGGCTCTGCATCAACTATGTAATTTTCCGTGGGAGTTTTGCCATGGATCCCCCTCCGGCATGCCACAGTCCAGGTGTTAGTCCCCTTGAAACAACTTTTCCATCACTATTGTGGCAAGAAAGAGTCCCTGTTGGTTTTAAAGTTCGCCTGCCTATTGAAGTCAATGGCGGTTCGCCGGTTCGCGAACAGTTGCGGAAGTTTGAGTCCACTATTCGCGAACCGAAATTTTTAGGTTTGCGACATCACTAATGTCAGCGAGACCCGCACTTATACAATCCTAGAACAGCAACAGAAAGAGATTATATGAGCAATATTGTAGTCATGAAAAAGAAGAGGCGCAATCCAGGAGTAAAATCCAAAATATCTTTAATCCATAAAACAAAGTTAAGACAGGTGTAGCAGTCGGTCTGACATGTTTCGGCTTCACAGTGTTATGCCGTAATCATAGACCAATATTGTAGTAACCCTGTTTAGAAGGTTATTTAGTTTCTTCTTATTATAAATCATTGTTTTTATCATCTTATCAATCAACTAAAAAAAACATTTAGAAGAAAGCATAAAATAGTTATAATATAATAGTATGATGATAGCTCAATGAAAGTGGGGATGGAGAGATATAAGAGAAGAGAGAGAAATAGAGGGATAGGAAAATTTGCTAATAAAGAAATTGGTAACAGAGAAAAAATATATATAAATTTTAATAGTAAAATATGAACACATGGATAAAATAGCTTTATATATAAATCTATATTTATTTTACTAAAATGATTGCATTAAATATTTTTGTCTATGCACAAAAATTGAACCCAATGTCTTTGATGCTATTTATGAAGTGTTTATCCTTAAGACAAATAGTTCAATTATAATATTAGTAGAACAGGACAATTTACACTTCAAAGGATAACTTGCAGATGTGCCGAACTGCTAAATATGACAGATTGCCTGAGGAGCTCTCTAATTCCAAACAAGAAATCATCATTTTCTTTTCCATTTTCCCTGCTTATGGCTTTGACAAAAAAAAAGTGGATTTTGATAATATGTTTAAACCACAAACATTAACAAAATAACATAAAAGTGGTCATGTGATGTAGCACCCACAGCAACTGGCACAAGTGCTGTCACAAAGACATGCGCATATGGCCTACTGTTCTGTTGGTGGTGGCGAGTTATGTGTACAAGATAAGTGATCGCTCTAGCAGTATTTACTTTAAAGATAGGTATTTTTGGAAAACTTAAGATTATTATTTGTTTCATGACATTAAATAATATGAAATATAGGGGCTCTGTTTTCCTAGTTGTAACACATATGTTCAATATTTGCATTAAGAAAAAAGATCTCCATTTAAATCTAATATGGCTTTTGCAGCTACATCCTATGAGTAACTTTTTAACTGGAAGTGATCACACACTTCAATAAGTTGTTCTACAATCTTTTTAAATATAATTAGTGTGTGTGTGAGAAAAGACTGGTTAATATTAATGTGATATTCTAAAATAGTATTAAAGGGATATGGAACCAAAAATATATATTTTATGGTTAAGATAGAGCATACAGTATTAAATAATTTTCCAGTTTACTTCTGTAATCTAATTTGCATTGTTCTCTTGGTATCCCTTGTTGAAATGTATACCTCCCTAGGCTCAGGAGCAGCAGTATGCTACTGGGAGCTAGCTGCTGATTGGTGGCTGCACATAGATGCCTTTTGTGATTGGCTCGCCTGATGTGTTCAGCTATCTCCCAGTAGAGCAGTGTTGCTCCTTCAACAAAGGATACCAAGAGAATGAAGCAAATTGGGTAATAGAAGTAAATTGGAAAGTTGTTTAAAATTGTATGCTCTATGAAGAAAAACAAATTGGGGTCTCGTGTCACTTTAAGCAATTTTGTGAATGGAGTAAAAATAAATCAAAGCTGTTTAGAGCCAAAAGAAGTAACATGAAAATCACAAATATTAGTAAAACTATGTAAAATAAGCAATAAAGCAGAGCTTTCCAAACTGTTCATGTTGGTGACGCACTTTTTAGACCTACATCATTTCGCGACACAGTAATTCAGTTGTACTGGCAAACAGGAGGTTAAACTAACTTGTTTTAAGAGATCCGGACACATATATAAATTATATAATAATTAAATGTATTTACAAGTAACAGTAAGTATGTGCAAGAATTTAAAAAAGGTTTAATAACACCAACAGCTACTTACTATTTTAATGGGATGTATGAGGTTGATGGGATGAACACAGTTTCTGGATATTTAGTTGAATATTAGATAAAAACACTCACATTTCATCATCAAGCATTTTTAAGCTTCCACCTCCTATCCACATATCAAGATCTGGGGCAGCAATGTACTACTGGGAGCTAGCTGTAAAAAAAAACCCAACACTTTGACTTCTGACTTCAGCTCAGCGTTTAAGCTGATGTCCTCAGAGCTCTGCAAGTCCAACTGACTACTGCCTGCACTGCAAACACACTGCTGTCCCACTCACTGACTACATGTGCAGTCACAAGCCGATTGAGGAGACTACATGTGCAGTCAGAAGCCGATTGAGGATACTACATGTACAGTCAGGAGCCGATTGAGGAGACTACATGTGCAGTCAGGAGCCAATGTGCCGCCAATGGGAATAGTTTCAGTTCCCGCTAAGCTGCGCCAATAGGTTAAGATGATCTGTGACCCACTAGGTATCAATCGCGTGTCAACCATGTGTTATGCGTAGCAGGAAGGCGGAAAGTCGGAAACCAAAAAAATAAATAAAAAGAATTTTAAAATTAAAAAAAAAAATTGGTGCTAGTTTATGGCCAAAACGATCTATTTCCCATAATTTTTCATATATTTCTGCAGCTGGCAAAACTGGTCATTAGAAACAAATTAATTAAAAACAAATTGTAAAGTACAGTGTCCTTTTAAAGGGACAGTAAACACCAAAATTGTTATTGTTTAAAAAGATAGATAATGCCTTTACTACCCGTTCCCCAGCTTTGCACAACCAACATTGTTATATTATTATACTTTATAACATTTAACCCCTTCACCCAAAAGGATATATATATACGTTGTGCTGTACTTTGGCTATCGTACCGCACATCGTATATATACGTTGTCACTTCAGGATGCTCCAGTACTCTCAGCTGTTAAGTTACAGCCAAGATCTGGCGCCCCTGAAGCTTCAGGCATCTCCCGCATATGGAGCCGGAGCGTGATTGATGCTCTGCCTTCATATGAGGGCAGAAGCCTGATCATTACAGATGGAGCCGGCAGGAGATGTGGGCGGGAGGCGGGTGGGCAGCCCAGGCCAGCAGGGGAGGCGGGAGGGAGCGAGAGGAAATGGGAGGGCCCTCTACGCTACAGATATTTTTTTAATAAAGGGACATGGAGGGATGGGGCAGTTAAACTACAGAAAAGGGGATCTGGGGCCCCCCTAACTAAAGATCACGGGTGGGGGGAGGTGGGGGTTACAGCTGCACAGTGTTTATATATAAAAAAAATACATAAAAAAAAAGTTTTATAGGTACTGGCAGACAGCTGCCAGTACCGAAGATGGTCCCTAACAGTTAGAGGGGGGAGGTTTAGAGATCTGTTTGGGGGGATTAGGGAGGTTGGGGGGTAAGGGGGGGTCCTACACTGCAAAAATGTAAAAAAAATTATTTAAAAAAAAACCCCTCATATTTATTTGCAATTAGCGACCTTCTAATTAACAAAAAGTAATGGCAAAGCCATATATGCCTGCTATTTCTGAACAAAGGGGATCCCAGAGAAACTTACAAAAAAAAATGTGCCATGATTGCACAAGAAATATGTAAATAATTTATGTGAGAAACCTAAGTTTGTGAAAAAAGTAGCAATTTGTTTTATTTCATTGTAGCAGACACTGCACTAATTGGATAAAATGCAGGACAATAGATAATAAATAAAAAGGCATGTGATTAGGGGCTGTCAGAAAAGGCTTAAATATAAGGTAATCACAGAGGTAAAAATGGTATTAATATAACCATGTTGGCTGTGCAAAACTGAGGAATGGGTAATAAAATGATATTTTTTTTAAACAACAACATTTTTGGAGTTGACTGTCCCTTTAAATTGCATGGACTTTTAAAAAGCTAACCCCTAAATGCTTCTGTGTATTTTAGTGCTTAATCAGTGTACTCCTGTATGAGTGTGTGTCCATACAAAAGCATCTGACATGATCCACAATACAATAAATGCAAATTCTTCTATACATAAGAAATGTTAATTTGCCTGCACAATAGTTATAAAAAAAAAATCTCTGCAAAATAACTTTCAAAAGAAACACTAAGCAACAGCAGAGGGCGCTACCTGTAAACACATTTGGTTTCTAATAAATTGATAGAAAATAATATCACTTTAGATAACTCATTAAAAAGTGCTTGAATATGGTCAATAAAGGTCTGACTTTGAATAAAACATTCAGTTTCATGGAATGCATAGTGTTATTTCACACAACTTGAACAGTATGGTACTGAACTTCAATATTAATAGACCTGCAAAATATTTAATGCATTTTAATTATACTAAAATTACAAATGTCAGCATTCTAATGTCATTTTTAGTAACACTGAGGTATAAAGTTCCTTGTGTGATTAAATAAATTGTTCAAATTGATTAGTTTTTCTTTTTTTCTTTCTTTTAACTAAAATAAATGTTATCTTACTCTAAGTCATTATGATATCAAATCAAATACATACTCATCTCTCAGCAGTTATTTCAACAATTTGTGTTTTGAAAAATTATTTCACTAGCTCTTAAAAAGATATCTAGAGTCATAAAAGGCAAAATTAAAATGCTCATGAATGAATATGAAAATATTTTTTTTTACAATACTTATGACATTCATTAATGTGCATAGAACATACAGTATGTAAATATGCCATGTGCATTTTCAAACAGTCCAACTGCCTTTATAGCTAGACGTGGCATGTATTCATCAGTATTGATGAAAATTGAGTATTTTCCCAGGCAATATGAGCAGACAATGATGTTTGAATATAGGTACACAATGAATATGTATATATGCTTAAAGGGACACTGTACCCAAATTTTTTCTTTTGTAATTCAGAAATAGCATGCAATTTTAAGCAACTTTCTAATTTACTCCTATTATCAATTTTTCTTCGTTCTCTTGCTATCATTATTTGAAAAAGAAGGCATCTAAGCTTTTTTTGGTTTCAAAACTCTGGACAGCACTTTTTTTTATTGGTGGATGAATTTATCCACCAATCAGCAAGGACAACCCAGGTTGTTCACCAAAAATGGGCCGGCATCTAAACTTACATTCTTGCATTTCAAATAAAGATACCAAGAGAATGAAGAAAATTTGATAATAGGAGTAAATTAGAAAGTTGCTTAAAATTTCATGTTCAATCTGAATCACAAAAGAAAATTTTTGGGTACAGTGTCCCTTTAATGTGCAGAGTAAAAGCTACCACTTGAACAATATTAATTTTTACTAGTTTTACATATGTATTACAAAACTGATTTTATTTAAAAAATGTGTGTGCACTTAAAGGGACATTAAACACTTTGAGATGGTAATATAAAATGATAAATCGTAAATAAAAAAACTGTCATGATTTACTTTGTCCCCTTTTCCTGCAATTACAATTTGAAATTGTGAGCATTTCAGATGCTGTTAGAAATGGAAGTACAAAACACTGTTATATTCCACACAGCTATTGGCTGCGCACTCTAGAAACCTATTTAAAACTGTTTCTAATTGGCCACAGCAGAGAAGGTAACCTAAGTTACAACATGGCAGCTCCCATTGTTTTATTGACACTAAAACTTTAGAATTATTTTCTCAATATTTAAACAACTAATGACTTAAAATTCATCTACATCTTATTCTCAGACTAATCTTTTCTTTGAATGCATCATTCTATTTAGTATTTATTTAGTGTTTAATGTCCCTTTAAGTTTTCAGTTTTATGCACCTTTCATATATAGTGCTTAGAACCTATATATTATGCATAAGGATAAATATAAAATATATATAATATAAATTAGGGCTAAAATTAGAATTTGTGCAGAAATATGTTTGTTTCAGTAGTTTGTTTGCATGTAATCTATCTGTATACAACACTGCAAAAGCCAAAGTAATTCCCTCTTTATAACATAGCGTTAAAGACATGCATAAACTAAAGAAAGAGATGGAATTTGCAAAACCAAATTGTATTAATAGAGAAAAAAATATTCATTATGTCAACAACTAGCCATGCACTTCACTCTAAATCTGCTTAATAAAATAAAAACAATAATATAGTTGGTTAACTACTACCACTGCTGATTGTCTAACTGGCCATTCCTGCTCATGACCAACAGTTCCATGCAGCTCCCAAGAGATATTTTAACTATGTGTCTAACACATTCATGGGGCGGGGTAATACAAATAAATTTACAGTGTTGCTAGTGATAAAATTACATGCTCTATAACAAATTTAATTCAGAGATTCGCTGTTTTGCGGAAGTGAATCTTAGCAAAAATATAAATATCTAAAACAAATTACCTTTCAAAACAACTGAGCTGCAAAATATCAGATTATTTTACTTTTTGTATTTTCCTTTAATTATTTGTTATTTTGTTATATTTTCTATGTCTTTTTTTATTAGTAACTTTTGATTTCTAAAGCAAAAATGAAAACATAGTTGCTATAATTCTAACACTAACGAATTATATGAATTTGTACATAACATCTGCAGGAGATATATGAGGTATAAATAAAACTATGAACACAGTGATAAGACCTTTATTTGATTCCTCTATTAAATGTTGGTACTTGACCTCTAGTTAATTAAAAATCAAGTTTGAGTTGCATAATGTAAAAAAAGGAAAAATAAAATATTAAAATATGCATAATTCATTATTTTTGGACAGCAGAGTTTTATATAATTTGCACAATTTGCAATGCAATTTGAAATCATTATAGGAGAAGTTGATAATTGACTATGAATAGCTTCTCCTTACTGGCTTAAAAGCTATTTTTTTGTGCCTTTAGGCCAGCAAATTTATCTCTCATCATTTCCCTAGGCACCAAAGATTAAACTGAATATCTGACAGCAAGTGGTCTCAGTATTCTTTCATTGTGGAACGACTAATGGGTTTGCATAAAATTACACAGTAAATTGTATTGAAAATTAAACAAAGGATTTAAAGTTTGGTACTTTATTATCAGTCTTTATCTTACTAAAGAAAAAACAATAACAGTTGCTTTTATCTTTATTATACATTTAGACTTAATAACAGCATGAAAATTAATTAGGGATACATACTGTACTATTTAACCCCCCCCCGGTTGCATTTGTTATATTCCAGCTTTATTTTTCTATGTGTTAATTCTGTGTTGGGTTTAGTTTAGGTACATAGCATTTACAAATATGAAACTAAAAGCTATTACTTAAAGGGACATGAAACCCAAAACAATTATTTCATGATTCAGATAGCGAATACCATTTTAAACAACTTTCCAATTTACCTCTATTATCTAATCTGTTTTATTCTCTTGGTATCATTTGTTGAAGGAGCAGCCGTGCACTACTGGTTTCTAACTGAACACATGGGTGAGACAATGACAATCAGTTTATATATGCAGCCACTAATCAACAACTAGAACCTAGGTTCTCTGCTGCACATGAACTGGGTTTCATGTCCCTTTAAAGCGACAGTCTAGTCAAAATTAAACTTTCATGATTCATATAGGGCATGTCATTTTAAACAAATTTCTAGTTTACTTTTATCTTCAAATTTGCTTTGTTCTCTTGGTATTCTTAGTTGACAGCTAAACCTCATATGCTAATTTCTAAGCTCTTGAAGGCTGCCTCTTATTTGAATGCATTTGATAGTTTTTCACAGCTAGACGGTGTTAGTTCACTTATGAGAGGGCACTTTTTTACTAAAATGCAAGTCTATCAAAAGAACGGAAATAATGGGCAGTCTGCAGAGGCTTAGATACAAGGCAATCACAGAGTTAAATCGTGAATTACTATAACAGTGTTGGTTATGCAAAACTGGGGAATGGGTAATAAACAAATTATTTATCTTTTTAAACAATACAAATCCTGGAGTAGACTGCCCCTTAAAGGGACATAAAACCCAACATTTTTCTTTCATGATTCAGATAGAATATTTTTCTTTCCAATTTACTTCTATTAGTTACCTCTGCTACATTATCATTAAAAGAGAAACTGCAATGAATTGTGAGATCTTATTTCTCTTAAGGACATTTACTTTTCAAGGATGAATAAGAGAGTGGAAAAATGTTATCTGCTTCATCTTACTCTGGTCATTGGTTTTTAATCATCTGTCTCTTTATCGTAGGCCAAGGTTGAGAGTTTTACAAAGTCGGACAAACTGTTTTCTGAATAGTTTTTTGCCCCCATCAAGCTATTAAAATAGCAAACAGGAATAATTCTCTTATTTCACTTTCCGTATGATAAATTGCACTTTAGTCACTCTTTGTGAATATATTTGATGGTTAGATTTTTACACGGCTGATTTAATTTGTTCATTGTCATCTGATACCTTTGCACCATGAAAAATTCCTTGTATAATTTTCTTTTTTTATGCTTAGTGAATAAATTATTCTATTCTCTTTTGTTCTATTATCACATTGTCTTTGTTTTCTTGCTATCTTGTTTTCTTGTTCAGGAGTAGGGATGAGCGAATGTTTCTAAAAATTCGAAATTTAAAACGAATTTTGATACGTTCGTTCGAATCAAAATTTGAATGTTTATAAAATATTCTAATATTCTATTTTTGAATTTTCGTTTTCGAATTTTTAATAAATTTGAAAATATTTGTTCGAATAATAGAATGTTTAGCTATGTATTTATTCAATTTCGAAATGTAATATTTGAATTCGAATGTGACATACAAATTTGATATAGTATTTCTAGTACAACTGTGTTTAATAAATGTAATATTCAAATTCGAATGCTACATTCAAATTCGAATGTCACATTCGAATTTGAAATAGTATTTCTAGTCTAATACTGTGTTTTAAATGTGATATTCGATTCAAATGTGACATTCGAATTCGAAATAGTATTACTAGTCTAATACTGTGTTTTATAAATGTAATATTCGAATTCGAATGTGACCTTCAAAATAGTGTTTCTAGTCTACAATTGTGTTTTATAATTGAATATTCGAATTCAAATGTGACATTCGAATGTAACATTCGAATTCGAATGTGACATTCGAATTCGAATGTGACATTTGAAAACTGTAAACCACATTCGAAAATCGAATTTTTAAGAAAATTCATTCTTATCAACATTATATTATGTAAATCAAATTTCTACAATAACATTCGTTCTAACATTCGAATTCGGATATAAACACATTCGCCCATCCCTATTCAGGAGTATGCACATGTCTGCACTCCTATATGGCAGCAGTTTTGCAACAATGTTGTACATTAACAAGAGCACTATGTCCTGTCATGTAGTGTTCCAGACATGTGCACGCTACCCATCTAGATATCTCTTCCGCAAAGAATAACATGAGGATGACACAAATTTGATAATAGAAGTAAATAGGAAACACTTTATAAAAATGTATTCTCTATCTGAATCATGAAAGAAAAAAATTAAGTTTCATGTCCATTTAAACAACTTATTGCATTAAAATAACATAATTTATGTAAGAACTTACCTGATAAATTCATTTCTTTCATATTAACAAGAGTCCATGAACTAGTGACGTATGGGATATACATTCCTACCAGGAGGGGCAAAGTTTCCCAAACCTTAAAATGCCTATAAATACACCCCTCACCACACCCACAAATCAGTTTAACGAATAGCCAAGAAGTGGGGTGATAAGAAAAAAAGTGCGAAGCATATAAAATAAGGAATTGGAATAATTGTGCTTTATACAAAAAAATCATAACCACCACAAAAAAGGGTGGGCCTCATGGACTCTTGTTAATATGAAAGAAATGAATTTATCAGGTAAGTTCTTACATAAATTATGTTTTCTTTCATGTAATTAACAAGAGTCCATGAGCTAGTGACGTATGGGATAATGACTACCCAAGATGTGGATCTTTCCACACAAGAGTCACTAGAGAGGGAGGGATAAAATAAAGACAGCCAATTCCTGCTGAAAATAATCCACACCCAAAATAAAGTTTAACGAAAAACATAAGCAGAAGATTCAAACTGAAACCGCTGCCTGAAGAACTTTTCTACCAAAAACTGCTTCAGAAGAAGAAAATACATCAAAATGGTAGAATTTAGTAAAAGTATGCAAAGAGGACCAAGTTGCTGCTTTGCAGATCTGGTCAACCGAAGCTTCATTCCTAAACGCCCAGGAAGTAGATACTGACCTAGTAGAATGAGCTGTAATTCTCTGAGGCGGAATTTTACCCGACTCAACATAGGCAAGATGAATTAAAGATTTCAACCAAGATGCCAAAGAAATGGCAGAAGCTTTCTGGCCTTTCCTAGAACCGGAAAAGATAACAAATAGACTAGAAGTCTTACGGAAAGATTTCGTAGCTTCAACATAATATTTCAAAGCTCTAACAACATCCAAAGAATGCAATGATTTCTCCTTAGAATTCTTAGGATTAGGACATAATGAAGGAACCACAATTTCCCTACTAATGTTGTTGGAATTCACAACTTTAGGTAAAAATTCAAAAGAAGTTCGCAACACCGCCTTATCCTGATGAAAAATCAGAAAAGGAGACTCACACGAAAGAGCAGATAATTCAGAAACTCTTCTAGCAGAAGAGATGGCCAAAAGGAACAAAACTTTCCAAGAAAGTAATTTAATGTCCAATGAATGCATAGGTTCAAACGGAGGAGCTTGAAGAGCTCCCAGAACCAAATTCAAACTCCAAGGAGGAGAAATTGACTTAATGACAGGTTTTATACGAACCAAAGCTTGTACAAAACAATGAATATCAGGAAGAATAGCAATTTTTCTGTGAAAAAGAACAGAAAGAGCGGAGATTTGTCCTTTCAAAGAACTTGCGGACAAACCCTTATCTAAACCATCCTGAAGAAACTGTAAAATTCTCGGTATTCTAAAAGAATGCCAAGAAAAATGATGAGAAAGACACCAAGAAATATAAGTCTTCCAGACTCTATAATATATCTCTCGAGATACAGATTTACGAGCCTGTAACATAGTATTAATCACGGAGTCAGAGAAACCTCTATGACCAAGAATCAAGCGTTCAATCTCCATACCTTTAAATTTAAGGATTTCAGATCCGGATGGAAAAAAGGACCTTGTGACAGAAGGTCTGGTCTTAACGGAAGAGTCCATGGTTGGCAAGATGCCATCCGGACAAGATCCGCATACCAAAACCTGTGAGGCCATGCCGGAGCTATTAGCAGAACAAACGAGCATTCCCTCAGAATCTTGGAGATTACTCTTGGAAGAAGAACTAGAGGCGGAAAGATATAGGCAGGATGATACTTCCAAGGAAGTGATAATGCATCCACTGCCTCCGCCTGAGGATCCCGGGATCTGGACAGATACCTGGGAAGTTTCTTGTTTAGATGAGAGGCCATCAGATCTATCTCTGGGAGCCCCCACATTTGAACAATCTGAAGAAATACCTCTGGGTGAAGAGACCATTCGCCCGGATGCAACGTTTGGCGACTGAGATAATCCGCTTCCCAATTGTCTACACCTGGGATATGAACCGCAGAGATTAGACAGGAGCTGGATTCCGCCCAAACCAAAATTCGAGATACTTCTTTCATAGCCAGAGGACTGTGAGTCCCTCCTTGATGATTGATGTATGCCACAGTTGTGACATTGTCTGTCTGAAAACAAATGAACGATTCTCTCTTCAGAAGAGGCCAAAACTGAAGAGCTCTGAAAACTGCACGGAGTTCCAAGATATTGATCGGTAATCTCACCTCCTGAGATTCCCAAACTCCTTGTGCCGTCAGAGACCCCCACACAGCTCCCCAACCTGTGAGACTTGCATCTGTTGAAATCACAGTCCAGGTCGGAAGAACAAAAGAAGCCCCCTGAATTAAACGAAGGTGATCTGTCCACCACGTTAGAGAGTGCCGAACAATCGGTTTTAAAGATATTAATTGATATATCTTCGTGTAATCCCTGCACCATTGGTTCAGCATACAGAGCTGAAGAGGTCGCATGTGAAAACGAGCAAAGGGGATCGCGTCCGATGCAGCAGTCATAAGACCTAGAATTTCCATGCATAAGGCTACCGAAGGGAATGATTGAGACTGAAGGTTTCGACAGGCTGTAATCAATTTTAGACGTCTCTTGTCTGTTAAAGACAGAGTCATGGACACTGAATCTATCTGGAAACCCAGAAAGGTTACCCTTGTTTGAGGAATCAAAGAACTTTTTGGTAAATTGATCCTCCAACCATGATCTTGAAGAAACAACACAAGTCGATTCGTATGAGACTCTGCTAAATGTAAAGACTGAGCAAGTACCAAGATATCGTCCAAATAAGGAAATACCACAATACCCTGTTCTCTGATTACAGACAGAAGGGCACCGAGAATCTTTGTGAAAATTCTTGGAGCTGTAGCAAGGCCAAACGGTAGAGCCACAAATTGGTAATGCTTGTCTAGAAAAGAGAATCTCAGGAACTGATAATGATCTGGATGAATCGGAATATGCAGATATGCATCCTGTAAATCTATTGTGGACATATAATTCCCTTGCTGAACAAAAGGCAATATAGTCCTTACAGTTACCATCTTGAACGTTGGTATCCTTACATAACGATTCAATAATTTTAGATCCAGAACTGGTCTGAAGGAATTCTCCTTCTTTGGTACAATGAAGAGATTTGAATAAAACCCCATCCCCTGTTCCGGAACTGGAACTGGCATAATTACTCCAGCCAACTCTAGATCTGAAACACAATTCAGAAATGCTTGAGCTTTCACTGGATTTACTGGGACATGGGAAAGAAAAAATCTCTTTGCAGGAGGTCTCATCTTGAAACCAATTCTGTACCCTTCTGAAACAATGTTCTGAATCCAAAGATTGTGAACAGAATTGATCCAAATTTCTTTGAAAAAACGTAACCTGCCCCCTACCAGCTGAACTGGAATGAGGGCCGTACCTTCATGTGAACTTAGAAGCAGGCTTTGCCTTTCTAGCAGGCTTGGATTTATTCCAGACTGGAGATGGTTTCCAAACTGAAACTGCTCCTGAGGACGAAGGATCAGGCTTTTGTTCTTTGTTGAAACGAAAGGAACGAAAACGATTGTTAGCCCTGTTTTTACCTTTAGACTTTTTATCCTGTGGTAAAAAAGTTCCTTTCCCACCAGTAACAGTTGAAATAATAGAATCCAACTGAGAACCAAATAATTTGTTTCCCTGGAAAGAAATGGAAAGTAGAGTTGATTTAGAAGCCATATCAGCATTCCAGGTCTTAAGCCATAAGCTCTTCTGGCTAAGATAGCCAGAGACATAAACCTAACATCAACTCTAATAATATCAAAAATGGCATCAATGATGAAATTATTAGCATGCTGGAGAAGAATAATAATATCATGAGAATCACGATTTGTTACTTGTTGCGCTAGAGTTTCCAACCAAAAAGTTGAAGCTGCAGCAACATCAGCCAATGATATAGCAGGTCTAAGAAGATTACCTGAACATAGATAAGCTTTTCTTAGAAAAGATTCAATTTTTCTATCTAAAGGATCCTTAAACGAGGTACCATCTGACGTAGGAATGGTAGTACGTTTAGCAAGGGTAGAAATAGCCCCATCAACTTTAGGGATTTTGTCCCAAAATTCTAACCTGTCAGGCGGAACAGGATATAATTGCTTAAAACGTTTAGAAGGAGTAAATGAATTACCCAATTTATCCCATTCCTTAGAAATTACAGCAGAAATAGCATTAGGAACAGGAAAGACTTCTGGAATAACCGCAGGAGCTTTAAAAACCTTATCCAAACGTATAGAATTAGTATCAAGAGGACTAGAATCCTCTATTTCTAAAGCAATTAGTACTTCTTTAAGTAAAGAGCGAATAAATTCCATCTTAAATAAATATGAAGATTTATCAGCATCAATCTCTGAGATAGAATCCTCTGAACCAGAAGAGTCCAAAGAATCAGAATGATGGTGTTCATTTAAAAATTCATCTGTAGAGAGAGAAGATTTAAAAGACTTTTTACGTTTACTAGAAGGAGAAATAACAGACAAAGCCTTCTTTATGGATTCAGAAACAAAATCTCTTATGTTATCAGGAACATTCTGCACCTTAGATGTTGAGGGAACTGCAACAGGCAATGGTACATCACTAAAGGAAATATTATCTGCTTTAACAAGTTTGTCATGACAATTATTACAAACAACAGCTGGAGGAATAGCTACCAAAAGTTTACAGCAGATACACTTAGCTTTGGTAGATCCAGCAGGCAGTGGTTTTCCTGTAGTATCTTCTGGCTCAGATGCAACGTGAGACATCTTGCAATATGTAAGAGAAAAAACAACATATAAAGCAAAATAGATCAAATTCCTTATAAGACAGTTTCAGGAATGGGAAAAAAATGCCAAACATCAAGCTTCTAGCAACCAGAAGCAAATGAAAAATGAGACTGAAATAATGTGGAGACAAAAATGACGCCCATATTTTTTGGCGCCAAATAAGACGCCCACATTATTTGGCGCCTAAATGCTTTTGGCGCCAAAAATGACGCCACATCCGGAACGCCGACATTTTTGGCGCAAAATAACGTCAAAAATGACGCAACTTCCGGCGACACGTATGACGCCGGAAACGGAAATGAATTTTTTGCGCCAAAAAAGTCCGCGCCAAGAATGACGCAATAAAATGAAGCATTTTCAGCCCCCGCGAGCCTAACAGCCCACAGGGAAAAAAGTCAAATTTTTTGAGGTAAGAAAAAATATGATAATTTAAAGCATAATCCCAAATATGAAACTGACTGTCTGGAAATAAGGAAAGTTGAACATTCTGAGTCAAGGCAAATAAATGTTTGAATACATATATTTAGAACTTTATAAATAAAGTGCCCAACCATAGCTTAGAGTGTCACAGAAAATAAGACTTACTTACCCCAGGACACTCATCTACATGTTTGTAGAAAGCCAAACCAGTACTGAAACGAGAATCAGTAGAGGAAATGGTAAATATAAGAGTATATCGTCGATCTGAAAAGGGAGGTAAGAGATGAATCTCTACGACCGATAACAGAGAACCTTATGAAATAGACCCCGTAGAAGGAGATCACTGCATTCAATAGGCAATACTCTCTTCACATCCCTCTGACATTCACTGCACGCTGAGAGGAAAACCGGGCTCCAACTTGCTGCGGAGCGCATATCAACGTAGAATCTAGCACAAACTTACTTCACCACCTCCCTTGGAGGCAAAGTTTGTAAAACTGATTTGTGGGTGTGGTGAGGGGTGTATTTATAGGCATTTTAAGGTTTGGGAAACTTTGCCCCTCCTGGTAGGAATGTATATCCCATACGTCACTAGCTCATGGACTCTTGTTAATTACATGAAAGAAAAAGAAAAATTTGCAAAAGTTAAACAATAAGGAGTAACTCAGGCTAAAAAATGGTAAATGTATGTCTACTTGTATATCTGGATTTGAAATGCAATATTTCCAATTATTCGTACATATTTACTAGGCATGGGCATTTGAATGCTTTGTTACAATCACAAGGAAGAAGGTGGCCGCTCTTGGACTTCGGCTATTTTTGGAGCTTTATTCCTTCTTGTGAAAGTGCAACACTTTAAGATCTGAATTTCCAAGTGTGTTGTACTTCCACAACAAGTTTGAATCTGTCCATGCCTTATATTTACATATTTAATTTTGTAAATATACTTTATTTATATTATGTAGAAATAAGTAACGACACAGATTCAAGAGACAACATTTTATCTACTCAATATGTTGTTTGTTATAGAAAACTGAGTTGTGAAAAAAGCACTATTAAGAAGTCAAACTAGAACATTTTTGGAGGCACCACTGAGGGAATTCTCAACACGAGTATCAAATCCTTACAAGCTTTTTCTAAACAAAGATCTACCTAAAACATCTTCTATCAGTATACAGGTATAATTGTGTAGTCTGTTTAAAGAGCTATGAAACCTAAAAAAAATATTTTGTCATTCAGTCAGATCATACAATTTAATTTTCTTTTCCAATTTACTTCTAATATCAAGTTTGCTTTGTTCCCATTATATTCTTTGTTGAAGAGATACCTATGTAGGTATCTGGAGCACTAAATGGCTGGAAGTAGTGCTGCCATCTAGTGCTCCAGACACATGAACGCTTCTGAGCTTACGTCACTGTTTTTCCACAAAAGATACCAAGCAATCAAAGGAAATTTGCAGATAGAAGTTATTTAGGAATTTGCTTAAAATGACATGCTCTATCTGAATCATGAAAGAAAAAGATTGGGTTTCCTGTTCCTTTAAGGGTAATAACCAACCAGATAAACCAAAACATATTTCTTCACTGGGTTTCCACAACAAAGAAAGATGCAGGCCCAGACTGGGAAATTAGACCTTCCCTGCACAGATTCCCCCCTCCCTTTCAATACCTTTAGGCTTTTAGGGGAGGAGCGGCCTTGAATAGATTCGCTATGCTGCACACAAGGCTAGTTCTATTTCCTAGCTGCAAGGCTACCTCTGTGGCACTGCATCATGGTAGACCAATCCGGATTCAGGATTTTGAAGGAGTGTCATGGTTTGGGATCTCTCTTGCAGCTCTCCCTGCCTTATAAATACCCCAGTTTCTGGAACTGAAAAAAGGAATAGCTACCCACACCCCTGGGGACCCCCTTACCCCACACATGGCACAGGCAACCCTTCTTGTGCATTCCATACCCACCCACAGGACACATGTGACTACCTAACAGAATACCCTGACTCAGACTAAGCCTCCAAGCACCAGACCTTCTTAGAGAGTCAGCAGCGGCTTATATAGCACAAATGAAGTCTTCACCGGTGCAATACAAACCACCGCCAGCTCCATGAGCTTGAATACTGGTGCACAGAACCTCAAAGCATATGTGCTTATGCTGCTGACAAACAGTAGTAACTTTATTAGAAGCATTTTTGCTTATATATGTATAATGCAAAAATGCTTCTATTTAAAATTGACATGCACCCAAGCACATTTCATTTTTGACCTTTCTATCCTTTTATTTCAATTGAGAGACCTGGCAACCGTTTTTCCAACCCATAAGAAAACACTTTAACATGATATATTGATTTATCTAATTCAACAGCTTTGCCCACTTAAAAACTCATACTGGTCCTTTGTAAACATCATATCTATTTATACATGTTATTAATATGAACATTTGTATGTATGCTAAATTCACATGTTAATAGAACACAATTGTGTTTATGCAAAAGTTAAATAAAGATTATAATTTTAAGAAACAGAGCACATCTTTAAACAATGAAACTAGAGTATGATCATCACAATGTTTATTTATAATTTCCATTGAGTTTTTTTTTTAAAAAATGTTAGAAAAAAGTAAGCAAAATTATATGATGTTGTTAATTGCTCTCATGCCATAAATTAGTATTTTTGACTAAATAAGAACCCCCATCAATACTGATTAGAGGGTTTAATTTCCCATTGGCTTTGTTTGTTTTGCTTCTGTGTAGTTATGTTTTGTTTTTGCTCCATTGAAATATATGGGGAATGCGATTTTGCGTTTGAGACTTCTCAAAGTCTATTTGATTCCGTGACTTAATGAAAGCGAGATCGCAAACTTTTTAACTTCAATTCATAATACGAATGCAAATCTCAGGGGGCAAAAGACTTACTTCTAGCAGTCTTAATGCTCTAACGCAGTGATTTGCAACCTTTTTTTTGCCGTGGCACATACTGTATATACACACACACACTGTACTGTGCTGTCATGCCATGCCTCCTACAAACTATACATGACATATTGACATTCTTTTACAAACAATCATAATGATTGTCTGTGAATGAATATCAATGTCATGGTTGTAAATAATGCCTGATGAGCCTGTCACATACCTCCCAATATTTCAAAATTTGAAAGAGGGACACCCCCACACTGTTGTCAATCTGCCGCGGCACACCTGAGGATCTCTCACGGCACACTAGTGTGCCACGGCACACTGGTTGAAAAACACTGCTCTAACGCAAGCACAAACTACCGCTCCACTCATAATCTGGTCCATAGTTTGCTGAATAGGGAAACTTTACTAGGTAGAGCAGGAAACAGGGGCACACTTTAAAAATGAAATACTGCAGCCAATACAAATCAGATGCGTTTAGCATCTAACAATGAAGCCCTAAGACTGTAGATTTGTAGATAACATTTCTTCTGTCCCACTTAGTGCACCTGAAACTCTGCAGAAAACAGTGGAGCTGTGGCAGATCAGCTTTCATTTTGCATTCAGTTTGCTGCATATGCTGAAATAATGGAAGAGAAAACCAACAGCAGATATGAGGATGGCAGCGGAGTGGGAAAGAAGGTGTTAAAATGACATAGTCAGCCAACTGCCACTGTCCCTTAGTCAAAGAGAACAGAATCTATGATGAAAGTGAACGTAAATCCCTTCTGAGTGCCTGCACTGACACAACACAGTCTTGTGCAGTAATAACAGCACTAAATGAAAGTGCTGTCACTTTACTTTTTCATAAAGCCATTCAGGACTTAGGATATTAAAACTTGACTGTGCAGCATTTCACTGTATTGTTATGTATTTTACTATAGCTGTAACATACTCATTCATAGGAGGTTGCACATATTGTAACTGGGTTATATTTTATTGGCTTGCTATAAAACTACAAACAATTGATATTATAGACATTTTCAAGCACATACATATATAAATAAAACATCATATCATCTTTTATAATTAGATATTCATTTATATAAACAAATTTAAGTTATTTTTTTGAAAGGACGTTTTTAGTATCTAATCATCATGTTGGGCTCCATTCCAATCAGTCATAATTCGTACATGAAAACTGAGTATAGCAGCTTTGATTTTAAAGGCCATCAAATCAACCTTAGAAAGCACTACAAAAAAAGACAAATTGCTGCTACGAAAAAAAGTTCCCCCAATTCATAAATAATTAAGATGCTTAATTATGTAATAAAATATGTGCTTAGTTCAGATCAATGTGCTGTCCTCGCTTCTCATACTGACATGTCCAGTCATCCGTTTCTGGCAATTTTGCTGTAACTTTTAGTCATAAACAGGAGGGGAAGGGGAGGGTAATAAAATAGGGTAAGATTATATTTGGCCTTGCAATGGTTGCATTTTATAGTGTCTTAAAATAAATGTAGGATTGAAAACTCTGTAGTAAAGAAATTTACCCCTATTGTGGACCTTTAAAATAGTGGGGTCAAGTGCAAATTAAGTGGGTGGAGATAGGAGGATTTATACAGTAGTTAGGAAGTTGCCTCATTCTGGATCATGCAAGGAGAAGTTCCCTTCTTCACTTGCTATCTTTGGAATTTTTTGGAGTTGCAGCAATTGGGCAGGGTGTTTGCCTGATTTTGTAGAAAGGAAATTAAATGAGGGTCTCTCTTGAAAGGTATAATGGGAGAGATTTATTATTGGATATGTCTGGCTTATGTAGATGACATGGTCGAGGTTATGGGTAAGCCATTTATAGTTAAATTATTTGTATTTATAAAATGTTATAAAAAATGTATGTTCTATTATGGAGTATAAAATAATAATAATGAAGTGGGTGTGGACCTTAAGTAGCCATGGGAAAAGCTGTGCAATTAGTCAAATCAGTTACTAAACATTAAGGGCTAGATTACAAGTGGAGCGCAAAATCGAGCTTTTGCGAGCGCGATATTTGCGCTCCACTTAGTAATCCACTCAGTATTACAAGTAAAGCGCAATGCGAACATGACCTCATATTCGCATTGCATTGAGGTTTTGCGCTTATGAGAGTGCGCTTCCATAGTCTCCAATGGGAGCCTTGTTCTTATGCTGATAGACACGGCAAAGAATCTAGCGCAGCGCAGGGGGTATGTCACACAGTGTTGGGCAAAATATTTAAAATATACCTTTATATATATATATATATATATATATATATATATGTGTGTTTATATATGTATATACACATATTAACACATTAATATATATGTATATAAGCATATACATATATTTATAGTAATAACACAGTCCCCATAGGCCGCTATGTAAAGGCACTTTTCTGAGCCGTTTTTTTTCTAACACCCCACATCCCCTCACTTTAAGCCCTTATAACTGCCTTGTGCAGTTATTTATTTATTTATTTTTAAAAAGATGCTGATTTTTTTATTTTTATAAAGAAGCTGTCCACTTTATTTGGGGGGGCAATTGGGGCACATTTTAAATTAACCAGAGGTCTGAGGTCTTAGGGCAAAATGCTACTGGGAGGTCTCGGTAGCATTAACCAGCCACTTGTAATGGCTGGTTATTTAATGTGCGCCTGAGAACACGTTAAAATTGTGCTCCACTTTTAATCTAGCTCTAAATCTTTTGATCAAAAACGCAAATTAAATTTAAAAAATGTATGAATTATCAGTGGTTTATCAAATCCAAAAGCATATTTGCAATGTGTATATTATTTTATAAATTATTTTATTATTATTATTATTATTATATGTATTAATATGCATATTTATTTATTATTTATGTATTTATTTATCTATCAAACAGGAAGAGTTTGGATCTATTTTGTTTTCTATGGTACATTCTCAAAATGAAGTAAGTTAATTTTTTTCATGAGTGATTTAAATCATGGAAGAAAATATTATTGTTAATTCCCAAAATAAAAAATAGCAGGAATCTACTTGACCATGTTTTAGCACATACTTATTGAGCATATACAATATTGTTGTAGAGGTCAAAAATGTGTTTTCAACAGAGTCAAGGTGTTAAATCGGAAATTTCTAGAATTCATTGAAAATATGCCATTTAAAGAAGAGACAGTCTACACCAGAATTTTTATTGTTTAAAAATACAGATAATCCCTTTATTACCCATTCCCCAGTTTTACATAACCAACACAGTTATATTAATAACTTGAAATAGGAGTTAAGTGACAATTCCAGACGTCTTTAAAGGGACATTAAACCCACATTTTTTCTTTCATGATTCAGATAGAGAATACCATTTTAAACAACTTTCTAATTTACTTTTATTATCTAATTTGCTTCATTCTCTTGATATTCTTTCCTGAAAATCATATCTAGATAGGCTCAGTAGTTTCTGATTGGTGGCTGCACATAGATGCCTCATGTGATTGGCTCACCCATGTGCATTGCTATTTCTTTAATAAAGGATATCTAAAGAATAAAGCAAATTAGATAATAGAAGTAAATTGGAATGTTGTTTAAAATTGTATTCTCTGTCTGAATCACAAAAGAAAAAATTTGGGTTTAATGTCCCTTTAAAGTATAAAACATTCAAAGCTTTGGATAGCAGCTGAGGTGTGTGGAGTGGTGTTGCCCTTTATGTTTTAAACTTCTACAATAAAGTTTGGAATGTTTTATACTTTAACGACGTCTGGAATTGTCACTTACCTCGTATTTCAAGTTGTGCATCAAGTTTTATTACAGGGGAGAGCCGTCCGCGGTAACTAACTACTACTGCCTTGCTGTACTTCACACTGACCAGTGACTGGTGGTCACCATTTAAGCAGATCGCATTCCCATGGCGCGGGGCCGGCACAAGGAGTAACAGGATTTGGAATCACTGCCTATACAGGATATTATACCCGTGCTACGGCTGACATAGTGAAGCGGCACCTACTATACAGCATATAATAGATACATTGTGTGTTATTACATATTTAACTTGTTTACCAAGAGACTATCCTAGTATTCAGTAATACCGCTGTTTGACCTAATTGATTTACAGCAGTAAGGTTTGGACTATATAATTTCTTCCAGAAGTGTGACATTGTAGCACATTGGGAAATATGGTGGACTTATACATTTTAAACAAGATAGGTACTGTTACCTGTAAGCAGCCGGTTACCCAAGCTCATTGCAAATATTAGTGCATATGATTTACTATAGCTGTAGTGGTATGAACTCAAGTATTGTTTTCTCAGTTATATTAATACACTTTTACCACTGTGATTGCCTAGTAAGCCTCTGCAGACTGCCCCCTTATTTCAGTTATTTTGACAGACTTGCATTTTAGCCAATCAGTGCTGACTCCTTGGTAACTCCACAGGAGTGAGCACAATGTTATCTATATGGCACACATGAACTAATGCCCTCTAGTGGAGGGAAAAAAATCAAAATGCATTCGGTTAAGAGGTGGATAAGAAATTAGCATATGAGCCTACCTAGGTTTAGCTTTAAACTAAGAATACCAAGAGAACAACGTAAAATTGATGATAAAAGTACATTGGAAATTTGTTTAAAATGACATGCCCTATTTTTGACTAGACTGTCTCTTTAAGATATAGGCAGTGTTTTCTTAACTTAAGAGCATTTAAAAAGTATTAAATAAATATGTTTTTGTGTTTTTTAAATAATTTTGAATAGGATATCATTTGAAAATCTCATGAACAATAGACAAAAGTAAAGAGTTTACATCAAGCTATGTGATTTATATATGCATAAATGTAGTATATTTTTCCAATTGTATTACATGAGAGAAATAAATAATTGGAATATCACTAACATTCACAAAATTAATGTGGCATGTCACATTAGTTAAGGAGGAAAAAGGCAGTCATGCTCCAAACCCAAATCAATAAAAGGGACATGAAACCCAATCTTTTTTCGTTCATGATTCTAATAGAGAAAAATAAAAATAAAAAATCTAATGTATTTCTGTTATCACATTTTTTGGTTTTCTTTGTATCTTTTGTTCAAAAAGATACCTAGGTAGGCTCTAGTGTTTGCTCTATATGGCATTAGTTTTCCAACAATGCTTTTTAACAATGTTACACATTGCACAAACACTACTGTCATCTAGTACTCAGAAGTGTATAACAACAGCTGCTATATAGCGCTCCAGACACATGCACAATCCTGAGCCTGCCTACCTGGGGCCCCATTACATATGCGGCGTCGCCCGCAAAAGCTGGCGATGCCGGTTTTTGCGCTGGTTTGGTATCCTATATACAGCGCCGCATATAAATGCGGCACGTATATTTCACCCGTCGGCCGCAATTTTTACTCCCATAGGCTAACATGGGACCGCGTCGCAAATCGGTATCCAATATTCAGCGCAAGGACTTACGTGGCGAAAATGGAGAAATCTTACTCCATTTTTACCTCACCATAAAAAGGCAGCCATAGCAAGCCTTGCGCTGAGTATGGGAGCACTGTAACTCCCGAAAATGCCTGCAAAAATAAACTAACACCTAACGCATGCGCAATGTCTATCTACCTGTCAACCACAATAACTAATGAAGTGTATTAACCCCTATATCCGCCATCAAACCCACACCGCAAGTAATAACTAATTATTAACCCCTAAATCCGCCAACCCCAAGATCGCAAACTAACTTTTAAAACTATTAACCCCTAAACCGCCAAAGCCCACAACGCAATAAAATTATAAAAGTATTAACCCCTAAACCGCCAAAGCCCACAACACAATAAACCTATTAAAGTATTAACCCCTAAACTGCCAAAGCCCACAACGCAATAAAATTATTAAAGTATTAACCCCTAAACCGCCAAAGCCCACAACGCAATAAACCTATTAAAGTATTAACCCCTAAACCGCCAAAGCCCACAATGCAATAAACCTAACCCCCCTAACCTAACACCCCCAAACCTAACACCCCCTAAATTAACCCAAATTACCTAATTTACAAAATACTGAAGTTATTATTAAATTAAAAAACCTAACACTACTTTAAAAATACAAATAAACTAAGTATAAATTAAAGGAACAGTCTAATCAAAGTTCAGGAGTAGACTGTCCCTTTAAGCTACAATTACAGAAAATAAAAAAAATCTAAGATTACATAAAATAGAAAAGAAAATTACGAAATTTTAAAAAATTATACCTAATCCCTATAAAAATAAAAAGCCCCCGCAAAATAAAAACACCCCCTACCCTAATAAACTACCAGTAGCCCTTAAAAGGGCTTTTTGCAGGAAATTGCCCCAAGATAATCAGCTCTTTTACAACAAAAGACACAAAGCCCCCCTAACTGTAAAACCCCCCACCCACCAAACCCCCCCAAATAAAATAACCTAACAATAAAATCCCTAAACTAAACATTGCCCTGAAAAGGGCATTTGTTGGGCATTGCCCTTTAAAGGGCATTTAGCTCTTTTACTGTCCACCCTATCTAAATAAAATTAAAAAAAAAAAACCTTAAAAAACCCTAAGTCTAAGCCCCAGGTTGCTACTCACCGTTCCTGAAGTCTGGCGGAGAAGGTCCTGTTCCAGGCGGTGAAGTCTTCTTCCAAGCGGCGACCTCTTCTTTCTTTTTTGTTAGGTTAGGGGGGGTTAGGGGTTAGGTTTATTGCATTGTGGGCTTTGGCGGTTTAAGGGTTATTACTTTAATAGGTTTATTGTGTTGTGGGCTTTGGCTGTTTAGGGGTTAATACTTTAATAGGTTTATTGTGTTGTGGGCTTTGGCGGTTTAGGGGTTAATACTTTAATAGGTTTATTGCGTTGTTGGCTTTGGTGATTAGGGGTTAATAGTTTTAATAGGTAGTTTGCGTTGTGGGTTAATGGCGGATTAGGGGTTAATAGTTTTAATAGGTAGTTTGCGATGTTGGGGTTGGCAGATTTAGGGGTTAATAATTTAGTTATTACTTGCGGTGTGGGTTTGATGGCGGATATAAGGGTTAATAGTTTAATTAGGCTTATTGCGTTGTGGGGGTTGTCGGTTTAGGGGTTAATACATTTATTATTAGTAGTGAGAGGGGGGATTGCGGATATAGGGATTTTTACGTGTCGGGCTTATTTTTGGGAGGCCTGTTAGACTGTTACGGGAGATTTTAGATTTTCTTTACTTTTCTTAGGCGCCTGGAAGTTTCTAAAAGGCCGTAAGTCACTGGCGACTCCAGAAATTTGTATTTACGCTCATTTTTGGACATCGCTAGTTTATCAGACTTACGGCACTTTATGAACTGCCGGCACCGTATTTGTAATCGCCCGTTGTGCAAGGTAAAATTACTGGCAGCGCTGGTTGCGGCGCTTGCGCTGAAGCCTACACCGTGATCCTATATGTAATCTCGCCCCTGATTTTCAACAAATAAAGAAACTAATATCTGAGTTTCATTTCCCTTTAAGATATTTTATTTTTAAAGGATAATTTATAAATAGTAAAGCACTACAGTTTTTTTAACATCAATGTTTTAAAATCAAAATCTTTATATGAATTTATAAAATAACCTGACGTATTTTCAGGAATATATATCATATATTTTAGAACTTAGTGTTTAAAAAAATGAAAGAATATGATGTTTCTATAAATATGTAAATGATATTGGTAATCATACTGCTAATAAGAGTCTATCTGTGGTGATAATACAGAAGCAGGCATCTCAAGTTTACCTTTTTAAAGTCTGGCTAATCCCAACTCTGCATGGGAAAGTCAATAAGATTAGTGAACTCAGCAAGAAAGAAAATAATTGCGACAACAAATTACCCACAAGCCTTGCATCTCATTGTACACTCTATATTTAATATAGTAGCTTATTATAATTTGTACTGAATTGTGAAAACATCTGCCTACTTCCCATTTCAAAGTCCAAAGTGAAAGTCTAGGTTTTGCTTTCTTAGGTTATAGAGACTCACATCCATGGGTTGCTCTCACAGCAAAAAAAATATAATACATTTTTCAATTTTTAATTCTAAGTATTTAATGTGAAATTACACTATCCTGGTTTCTTTTTATTCACTGAAATAGCCTGTGTGATTGAAAAATATGCTTTTGACCAAACTACCTGCAGTTAAAAGGCATTTTCCCTTAATGATTTAAGGGATTAGATTATTTTTATAAGGGTAAAATTCACATTAAATATAAACAATACAAGACGTGTAATACACAAACTCTCTTCTCTTGTAAACGAAAAGTATTAGTTTGCTATTTCTTATGATTAACGTGAACATTTAGGCCATTGGGTGCCAATGTATTTAGCCTACATATATATATATATATATATATATATATATATATATATATATATATATTATCGGTTATTTGTAGAGCGCCAACAGATTCCGCAGCGCTAATATATATATATATATATATATATATATATACACTAAATATATTGGCACACAATGGTTTAAATATGCATCAAGACTATTCTCTATTCTGTTGATTGAAAGTATGTTTTATGAAAGACAATTTGTTGTATTGAACTGAATGGTTTATTTTGTCCAATAATTATGCAGTACAGGTTACTTAAAGGGACAGTCAAGTAAAAAAAAAACTTTCATAATTTAAATTGGGCATGTAATTTTCCAATTAACTTTTATTACCAATTTTGCTTTATTCTCTTGGTATTCTTAGTTAAAAGCTAAACCTAGGAGGTTCATATGCTAATTTCTTAGACCTTGAAGGCCGTCTTTAATCTGAAAGCATTTTGACAGTTTTCACCACTAGAGGGCGTTAGTTCATGTGTTTCACATAGATAACATTGAGCTCAGGCACGTGAAGCTCCTAGGAGTCAGCACTGATTGGCTAAAAATGCAAGTCTGTCAAAAGAACTGAAATAAGGGAGCATTTTGCAGAGGCATAGATACAAGGTAATCACAGAGGTAAAAAGTATATTATTATAACTGTGTTGGTTATGCAAAACTGGGGAATGGGTAATAAAGAGATTATCTACCTTTTTAAACAACAAAAATTCTGGTGTTTACTGTCCCTTTATAGGGACAGTCTAGTCCAAAATAAACTTTCTTAATTCAGATAGAGAATGTAATTTTAAACAATTTTCAAAAAAATTTTTATCAGCAAATTTTCTTCGATCTCTTGGTATTCTTAGATGAAAGCTAAACCTAGGAGGTTCATATGCTAATTTCTAAGCCCTTGAAGGTCGCAACTTCTCTCAGGGCATTTTGACAGTTGTTCACCACTAGAGGGTGTTAGTTCATGTGTGCCATATTGATAACACTGTGCTCACGCACGTGGAGTTCCAGGGAGCCAGCTCTGATTGGCCAAAATTGATGTCTGTCAAAAGAACTGAAATAAGGGGCAGTTTGCAGAGGCTTAGATACAAGGTAATCACAGAGGTAAAAAGTGTATTTATATAACTGTGTTGGTTATGCAAAACTAGCGAATGGGTAATAAAGGGATTATCTATCTTTTTAAAACAATAAAAATTCTGGTGCAGACTGTCTTAAGGTAGACATAAAAATTCAGGAAATGCACCACAATCTTGGGGAATCAATATCTTCCTCTTTAAATAATGTAGATAACTTCATGAGTGTGACAGCATTTAGAAATAAGCAAACAATACCCGCAGCATATTAATCCAATAATTACTAATGTAAACTGACATGCTAAACATAGTAATGTTTTAAAGGGGCCTTGTGTTTAAAGTATATATGGGATAAACAACATAGAGATAATATGAAACAAAACAGGTAAAATCTGTAACAACATTTTACTATCTGATTAAGGGCTAAATTACAAGTGGAGAGCTAATTTAACATGCGCGGTAAACCAGCCATTACAAGTGGCAAAGCGTCCATGCAATGCGAACGCGAGGTCAGGTTTGCATTGCGCTTTACTGAGGTACTGCAGTATTACTGAGTGGAGCACAAATATCGAGCTTGTGGAGATGCAATTTTCCCCTACACTCATAATCTAGCCCTAAGTGAGAAATTTATGAATAAAAAATAAAGTATAGTTGCCTATTTTTGTTACAAGTAAAGTTGTTCCAACTTAAAACAATTATTGTAGTGGGCCATGAATAGGTTAAAACAAAGTAGCTAAAAAGTATCTTTAATTGGCCATAGATACATCCAAATTATTTCGTTTTGAAAGATTATGAAAGCATGCTAAGACCCGCCCACAACAAACAAACACAGTGTGACACGTTGAAATGCCGGAGTACGCCATGACAGACACCTCAGTCTTTGAGTAAGTAGCGCTGGTTATACTTTGTTTGAGTCTTGAAGTATATGTGCAATGTGTTTAAATATTTGAAAGAAACAATTTGCGTTACCTTATTATGGTGTTGGAACATCCGATTTAAGGTAACATTAGGGTCCGTGCAACTTGATCCTTAATTGGTGCAATAACAGTTACGCATGAGTGGGGTGCATGTCCTCACAGGTGAAATATGCATGCACAACAAATACAAGAGAGCTGCACAGCAACATTACAAAGGGTATCCTATTAGTTTTGTTTAATCTAGACCCTGGATGAAGGACTCAAATTGGTCTCTCTTTTCCACTTCAGCTAGCAATTACTAAATGACAAGGATTGCTTCATTTATATTCTTTCAAATATGTTTATAACTCACACAATGTATTTTTGTTTGTTTGTTTGTTTTTTATTCTAGACTTCTGGCAAAAAGTAATGAAAATGTGAGAAGGTCTCTGTAAATTAAATATGAAGAGCAATGAATGATGAATTGCAGACTTTACCTAGCCAACCAAGTGGACAAAAAGCATTACAAGGCGTAGGAAAGGATGCTTGAAATATAAAGATCTCTTCACAGGCCAAGGCAATTTTAGTGACACATACATTATTTTCTGAACACTATGGGATTAAAGGGACAGTATACACTCATTTTCATATAACTGCATGTAATAGACACTACTATAAAGAATAATATGCACAGATACTGATATAAAAATCCAGTATAAAACCTTTTAAAAACTTACTTAGAAGCTCTCAGTTTAGCTCTGTTTAAAAGGTTACTGGAACACCCTCTGCAAGTGGGAAATATCAGACACTCTCCCTCCCCCTTCCTTTGCATATGAAAAGACCCTTTACACAAACAGGAGCAAGCTGGAGTAGGTATACGTAAGTATTCTCCTAAAACGTTGGGGCTTGGTTAGGAGTCTGAAAATCAAAGCAATGTTATTTAATGGACTAATAAAAAGATAATCTACAAAACATTTATGCAAAGAAAAAACAAGTGTATAATGCCCCTTTAATGCAAAATGTATACTTCAACAACAAAAAATCTGTTACAATTCTGATAGGCAATATTTTTTTTCCAGTCTTCCATAATTAAAGGGACACTGAACCCAATTGTTTTCTTTCGTGATTCAGATAGAGTATGCAATGTTAAGCAACTTTATAATGTACTCCTATTATCAATTTTTCTTCGTTCTCTTGCTATCTTTATTTGAAAACGAAGGCATCTAAGCTAAGAAGCCAGAAAATTTTTGGTTAAGACCCTGGACAGCACTTGTTTATTGGTGTGTAAATTTATCCACCAATCAGCAAGAACAACCCAGGTTGTTCACCAAAAATAGCCCGGCATCTAAACTTACATTCTTGCTTTTCAAATAAAGATAGCAAGAGAATGAAGAAAATTTGATAAAAGCAGTAAATTAGAAAGTTGCTTAAAATTTCATGCTCTATCTGAATCACAAAAGAAAAAATGTGGGTTCAGTGTCCCTTTAAATAAATGAGGTGGTATTTCAATATTCAATATGAAATAATAATTTGATACTCAGAACCATGCAGAAAATAAGAAAGAGAAATGTTCAACTGGGCAGAGAGGGATATAGTTCCACCTCTACTGACAAGGTCCACGTATACTGAAACATAAGTATGGGGTTAGTTGAACAAAGCCTTCGTTCAGAAAAGAGAATTGCCTAGTATTTTGGAACTGGACTCCATTTTGATAGGATCACACTGATATACTGTACTGTAGAAAAGTTATCTTCTGTGAATGGCACAAATGGGCTCAAAGAGACTACTCCCTGGGTGGTACTATCCATTAGGGCAAGCTGTTAAAGGGACAGTATACACCAATTTCTATATAACTGCATGTAATAAACACTACTATAAAGAAGGATATGCATAGATACTGATCTAAAAATCCAGCATAAAACCTTTTAAAAATGTACTTAGAAGCTCCCAGTTTAGCACTGTTGATGAGGTTAGACTGGGACACCCAATGAAAGCGGCTGAGAAAGCAGGATGAGCAGATCCCCCCTCTCCTGCATATGAAATAACCCAAGACTCTATACACGTTGCCTATTGTATCTAATGAATATATTGGCACTGGGGAAGAGGACTTAAATGAGAAAATAAGTTATAATATTAAAAAAATGATGCTTCCCACCAGAACCACTCTCCAACCTTGTGGCGGTATTTTTAATCACCATTTCTGAGATCATGAATCACCCAGCTGGTTCAATGAGTAGAATTTCTCTTGACCAATCATGTTCCACATAATGTATGAGAAGAATGTGCCAATCATTTATGCATTGACTATCAAGGTGCTGATCCAAAAATAGGCTGGCTCCTAAGCTTAAAGTCCTGCTTTTTCAAACAAAGCTACCAAGAAAACAAAGAAAATTTGATAATTGGAGTAAATTAGAAAGTTGATTAAAATTGCATGCTCTATCTGAATCATGAAAGAAAAAAATTGGGTTTTCATGTCCCTTTAACTAAAATTATTGTTGTTTTGGAGCTTAATTTTTAGCCAGATGTATCTTATTTATGAAAACTCCTTACAGGTTCATGCCATTTTGACTGATCCCCTCTCCCATCATCTAACCTATCAAGTGTTAGCTCAATATGCTCTTTGACCCTTGCTTCCTAGACTCTTTTCCCACCTCATAGAGTATCCTGTAGTGGTACTTGTACTATCAGTTTTTACTATATTGACTAAAGGGACATATAAAATGTGTACAAGTTCATTTCAATTTTAAATTAGAAGCATTTATTTTTTTACTCAGAAAGACAGTAGCAGTGTGTTGTGCCAGAAATGATGTGGTTTGTTTGCAAAAATGCTTCTAATCAAAATTGAAATGCACTTGTGCACATTTTATATGTCCCTTGGATCAATATAATAAAAACTGCAAGATATTTTCTTATAAACACTATAAAACAATCTCCCAAACAATAAAGGTACAAGCAATGCAAAATAAAGAGAATAGAAAAAGGACTATAAAATAAAAATAATAGAATATAATGTGTCTATAAAATAAATAAAACTTAACAAATACATAAATATCTGCATTTCCACCACTATAATCAACTTGTATAACTTCAGTATTTTAAAATGTAAACCTTTTATTAAAGCAGTGGTTTCTCTCTCTCTCCTTACATGTGTTTGTTTTGAATGTAATTCTTGTTTTTTTTCTTATGGTCTCTGATATTCACTAATGCTGCTCACTGCACCACACATAGGCAATATTATAATATAAAGCACATTTCAGTACACAGAATAAAATAATGAGTACAATTTAGACACATTTTTTACATTCTGCTTATTTTATGTAATAGCTTACAAGTTGATGACCCTTGGGTACCATGCAGAAAGTATCCTGAGAAAGAATATATCCCTTCAGCTAGTCAACACACACATAAAGCTTTGCATAGTTTTTGTTAGTTTTTTTCACAGAAATGCATATGGTCTTATCAGTATTCATTTAATATTCATTTAATGTCTTTAAACCTGTATGCTGAATTAAGAAATTCCATCGTGAAGACCTTTAGATCTACACCTTGGTAACTAATATGTCTCACAGACGTATCCATAAATGTTACATTAGGTTTATTATGTATATATTTTAAGTTGTTGAATAAAACAGTCATTTAAATTGGGCATTAAACAGAATGGACAGTGATTATTTTACAGAAGCATCAGCAGTCACATTTATTTTTATTTTTATCTGTCACAAACATCAGCTGTGGGATTTATTCTACTCTTTATAAAGATGTCATTGTGCATTGTTAGACAGACTAATGTAATTATTATTTAAAAAAAAAAAAAGATTTTACATAGAAAGCATATTTGCCTCACTGAATCTTTAAAACACATCTCTGCCTGCTTGTTGGATAGAAATGTAAGAGTTAAGCAAGTGTAAGGGTACAGTGCACAAAAGCCAGCCCACCATGCAGATTATACACAAACGATTGGCTGAAGGACACTGTCAATCATGAACAGAAGCCGGCTGGCCAGGATTAGTAAAGGATGAATTGGAAAAGCTGCTGCAGTGAAACACATGGGGCATGGAGAGCAAAAAAAGAGACTGGGAGAAATCTTAACGCCAGACACCAAGGCAAAACAGACTGCTGCTACATGTATATCCAACTCCTCTCCCCAATAACAATAGCTGCTTCCTGAGAACAATTCCATTACAAGACCAATACTGATATATTTATAAATAAAAAGTCCAACACTACTTGTTTACATGAACATTATGCAGGATCTGTTAAATTGTGAACGATCTTCATTAATATAAAGGATATTTACCACTATGATTTGGAATATATATCAGCTAAACCTCTTCCAAAAATACTGATGCTGCAAAATAAAACACAAAGTGCATAGTATTATTGCACTATGAAATATTGAAGTCATCAGATATATATTTCTTGGACTGCAGTGGATGAAGACAGTGGAAATATGGATTTAAGAAGTGGTATCTGGTCTCTACTGCTAGTATTTGTTCTGCAAAAGGTGAGTTTTTATGCCAAATGTTTACTGATCTGCTCTTTTGTAGCTTTTATTTGGAAAGTAATAAACTGGTTTTAGAAATAACATTTTCTTTTCATTATGGATCTTGAACTAATTTGCAGAATGCACCTGCACATGCTGCTTTAAGGAGATCTGTAGCAGCTGGAAGCCTTGTCTCCCCATCTCAGGCATTGCACTCTGATATCTTGCACATCACTGAAAATAATGGTGAGTAGCTTACAGTTTCATTTTTATGTTATTCATTATATAAAATCAGTATCCGTAGTATAAATATGCCCAAGCCATGTGGTGGATATATAGTGAGCCTGCGTAACTGTGTGTATATTGCAAGTGTCAATCACATGCTACATTATGTCAGCAACTGATTGCTAAACATTGGTTTCTGTGATCAACTTCACTTTTCTACTAGAACACAATTGATTGCATTTTATAATGGTCCAACTCTAAATAATGCAAAATAAGTATTATGAAAGATAATCTGTAGTTTTAAACTAATTGTTATAGAAACATTGTAAAATCTAACTTATGGCCATAAGAAGATTCTTAAATGATCCGAATATATTGCTGTCTATTGCTGTATGCAAATATAAAGATATTTTTTGCAGCACTTTATTAAACCACTTGTCAATTCTGCATATTAAAATATTGTGAAATCTAATAGAGCATACTACAGTAGTATTTTAACAGAATATTATTCAAATTCAAAGCTCTTATACTTAATTGACCAACAAAAATGTTTTTATTAATTTGCTTGCACTAACATTGGTAAGTGTAGATTGTGTGTGTGATATACATGACTGTGTATACATACTTTAGTTGTGAAAATGAGCAGAGTACAGCGTCTAGCACTGGCAGCAATCTTCAATGGGAATATGAGAAAATGTTACAGATTCACCACCTGCTAAAGGTGTTTAGGAATCTGGTAATGAAAGGTTACACCAGTTCCTCTTGTGTTAAATCATACAATATAACAATAACCTGATACATGATGATGCATTGCACACACAATAAGCTGTGTAAAATTTGCTCAACATGACTAACAAAATGATTGGATATATCTGAAAATCTAAATCTATGGTTAAGTATGAAACTCAATGAAACTGTGTTTGGTTCCAACCCAGCTCTCTTAGGATGTGTTTGCATTTTTTTGTTATCACTTATTAAGATTTGCAATGCAAATATCAATGCATATCTTTATTGTCAGAGCAGTGATAAGTTTATTTCACTTAGCTCACTGGCTACTTCCTTATTGAGCCTGCTAGAATTAGATCTACAGGCAGCAAGTCTGTGAGCTAATGTGGAGGAAGGGAAATCCTCTACTATTCTGAGGGGACTCTGCATGTCAGAAGGGTTCAATTACCATCTAACAGTAACGTTTGTTGTTAGTATCTAGCTAGTGGTCTGTTCGTTTTCGTGTCATTGATTTATCCTGATTTAAACTTTAGTTTTTCTGTATTTTTTTGCAATATGTAATTGAAAATCAAGTGAATTACCTCTAGCAAACAGTTCATATTGAAGAGGTATTTCACAGCTTAACCCGCTTACTGATATGATTTATTGAGTTGTGTACCTCTAACAGAACCAGTGTACTTCAAAAATCTACTATAGATGGGAAGGGGAGGTTGATAAATATTGAAAATATTCCGGACCATCACCTGTGCGATATACTGTAGTATCTAGTACTAAATAGCGTTTTTTTTTGTCTGCACTGTAATTTTAATAACTATACAAAGTATGTACGCTAGAGGGCGCCATCATGTCATATTTTTAAATGACATCATTTTATTTGATCAGCTGGCACTGTGTTTTATATCTGATAGTCTCCACACTTTGCCAGAATTAGTGTTAATTATCAACACATATTGCCAACTGGTATTTCTCCATGGAAGCCGTGTCTGCAGGAACCTACAAATAGATATACTGCACCCTCAGCTGATTTAATACTATTCCTTCAGCTCTGCAACGACTTGTATTTTGCTACATTACACACAATGAGAGTTTAAAGCTAAGTGGAGGAATAACAGAAATTAACTTGTCACAAACAGATGTGCACAGCCAAATAGGTACAAATTACACTAATTATATACAATAAATATTTCTGCATCAGTCAGACAGAAACCTTTATATTTGTTTTACATCTTTTAATAATAAAAGGTACAAATTAGCCTAGTTTGAGCCTCTTAAATTATTTTTCATTATCTTTTAAAGGGATAAGCAATTCTCACATGGTTTTTCATTTACTTGAATATTGTTTATGATATTCCAAAGGGATTCCATGATAAACAAGTTCCACCAAGATTAGCAAATACAGATATTTCCAGAGGGTTTTGAAAATACAAAAATAAACTTTCATAATTCAGATAGAGCATGTCATTTTAAACTTTCCAATTTATTTCTATTATCTAATTTGATTTTTCTTTTTGTATCCTTTGTTGAAAAGCATACCTAGGTAGGCTCAGGAGCAGCTCTTCTGGGAACTAGCTGTTGATTGGTGTCTGCACATACATACCTATTATTACTGCCTCCACTGATGTGATCAGCTAGCTCCTAGTAATTCATTGCTGCGCTTTCCACAAAGGAAATTAAAGGGACAGTGTAGTCAAAATTTTAAACTTTATTGATTCAGACAGGGCATGTACTTTTAAGCAACTTTCCAATTCACGTTTATCATCAAATTTGCTTTGTTCTCTTGGAATTCTTTATTTTAAAGGTTAATATGCTAATTTCTAAGCCCTTGAATGCATCCTCTTATTTCACAACATTTGACAGTTTTTCACCACTAGAGGGCATTATTTCATGTGTCATATAGATAACATTGTGCTAATGCCTGTGGAGTTACTTATGAGAGGACACTGAACCCAATTTTTTTTTCTTTAATGATTCAGATAGAACATGCAATTTTAAGCAACTTTCTAATTTACTCCTATTATCAATTTTTCTTTGTTCACTTGCTATCTTTATTTGAAAAAGAAGGCATCTAATCCTCTTTTTTTTGCTTCAGAACTCTGGACAGCACTTTTTTATTGGTGGATGAATGTATCTACCAATCAGAAAGGACAACCCAGGTTGTTCACCAAAAATAGGCCGGCATCTTAACATACATTCTTGCATTTCAAATAAAGATACCAAGAGAATGAAGAAAATTTGATGATAGGAGTAAATTAGAAAGTTGCTTAAAATGCCTTGCTCTATCTGAATCACAAAAGAAACAATTTAGGTTCAGTGTCTCTTTAAATGCAAATTTGTAAAAAAAAAAATGAAATAAGGGGACAGTCTGTAGAGGCTTAGATATAAGGTTATCACAGAGGTAAAACGTATATTAATATAACTGTATTGGTTATGCAAAACTGGGGATTATCTATTGGTTTAAACAATAAATATTTGGGTAGACTGTCCTTTTAAGCAAATTTGATAAAATGAGTACATTTGACAGTTGTTTTAAAATTGTATGGTCCATCTGAATCATGAAAGAAAAACATTTGGGTTTCATATCCTTTTAAGGGAAATAGAATATATCATAAATACACATATAATGGACATATATCAAACATAGATATGTGCTGTGGTATCAGAATGGATAGGGTGCATATCCTACTAAATGGCCAGCTGTGCCAAAACAAACTGGGCACAAACTCTAAAGGTAAATAGCATATACAAGTAAATAGATGGAAAATAGATTATATATCACTCATTCTTGTGAAAACTGCAGCAAACATTAAAAACACTGAAGAGAGGATTTTGTTGTGTCTCTGTGTATTGAGGTAGCCATGTAGTTTTTTAATTCAGTTTACATGGATCAGAAACAATAAAAAGGTTTTGTTAGTAAAGAAGACAATCTTTGCTCAGCAGGTTATGTCAATATGTCAGAGTAAATAAACAGAGACTTCTGCTGATCTATCATCCCCATAGGGGACAGGCTGACTGTGCAAAATGCTGGTTCTATATTGCAGGAAATGTGCTTTGCAATAGACTGTAGCGCTCCAGTATAATAATCCATATCCATTTAAGCTGAATCAAATAAGAGTCATAAAGTTCAAGAATGTAAACTTAATTCTAGTGCATCATTTTATTTTGTATAACTATGTCCTTTTAAAGGCACAGGAAACACCTTTAGCTTGTTGTTATGCATAGTAAAACAACTTTGCCATATTACTGTATTATTTGTTTTGCCCCTTTTCATGTAATGATGGATTTTTTATTGTAAGTGCAAGTGTTTTGTCTTTATTTCGTATTTGTCAATTACTCAATTCTTCTGTATTTAGTGGTGCTTTAAAGTGGAAACATAAGTTCTGTAAAGCTTTGGTACTTTCAAAGTACTATTAATAACTAGCTGTATGTTACTCAGTGCTGCAGAATCTGTTGGCACTTTATAAATAAAGAAGAATAATACTCAGGTCTAATTTGTAGAATACATCATTATTTGCATATCTATCTATCATATATTGTGACAGAGTATGTGGGAAAAGTAATAAATGGTGTGCACTTTGTACCCAGAGTTTTGCTTATTTTCTACCCTGGAAATGGGATAGCATAGCCCCACGGAAAGCTATAAAAGCTATTAATTGTTTTGTACAATGTGCTTTGTTTTTGCAATTGGATTCCGTGGGGTGGAGTATTTGGAAGAGCAGGGTAGCTGATTCTCCATCTCACTAACAAGTAGACTGAAACCCAGTCCAGGTTTTCCACAGTGTAATCAATGTCATTAGGCTCACCTGATACTTGTTTGACTCCTTTATAAGACTGGAGAAAACCTAAGTTAGAGAGACAAAGACATAGCAGAAGCTTAATGTCTGAACCTGAAAATTGGTAGATTTGTCAAATGCACTGTTATATTCTGATAAGCAGAGAAGCCGCACCATAATAGTTACTATTAGGGATGGGCGAATGTTTCTAAAAATTCGAAATTTAAAACTAGTTTTGATACGTTCGTTCGAATCGAATTTTGAATGTTTATATAACATTCTATTTTCGAATTTTCGTTTTTGAATTTTTCAATAAAATTCGAAAATATGAGTTCGATTAATAGAACGTTTAGCTATGTATTCATTCAATTTCAAAATGTGATATTCAAATGTGACATTCGAAATAGTATTTCTAGTCTACAACTGTGTTTAATAAATGTAATATTTGAATGCTACATTCAAATCTAACATTCGAAATAGTATTTCTAGTCTAATACTGTTTTATAAATGTAATATTCGAATTTGAATGTGACATTCGAAATAGTATTTCTAGTCTGCAACTGTGTTTTATAAATGTAATATTAGAATTCGAAAGTGACATTCGAAAATTGTAAATAACATTTGACAATAGAATTTTTAAGACTATTCGTTCTTATCAACATTGTATTATGTAAATCGAATTTCTACAATAACATTCATTCTAACATTTGAATTCGAATATAAACATATTCACCCATCCCTAGTTACTATTAATTTATCTAGTAAGAGCTCAGAAGAGCAAATAATTTTGTTTAGGTTTTGTTTGGTCAAAAGAAACGCTGCTATTTTAAGCCAGAAATAAACAGGCCACAGCCTTCAAAGAATGTTTCTTCCCCAGAGTGCTGTGCAACCTCAGAAAATCCCTTGTCAGATGCACATAAGCAAGTGTGGTCTGTCCAATATACACTATATGGCTAATAGTATGTGGATCATCACACCTATATAACATTGTTGGGCATCCCTTTCCAAAACCATGAGCATTAATATGGAGTTGACCCTTTCAACTAAAAGAGCATTTGTGAGGTCAGGTTTTAATGTTGGACGAGAAGATCTGTCTCACAGTTGGCATTCTAATTTATACCATAGGATGTTTAATGGAGTTTGAAGTCAGGGATTTCTGTAGGCCATTTCCACCTAACTCGTTGTCTTCGTGTATCTTGCAGTGTGCGTGGGGGCACACTCATGATGGAACAGGAAAGTTCCTTCCCCAAACTGTTGCCACAAAGCTGGAAAGCAACCAGTTGTCTAAAATATCTTTGTATTAAGTTGCATTAAGATTAACCTTTCATTGGAACTAAGGAACCTAACCCAGACCCCAAAAAACAGTCCCAGACCATTATCTCTCCTCCGCCAAACTTTACAGTAGACACTATGCATTCCAGTAGGTAGTGTTCTCGGGATCCGCAACAATGGGATTCTATACCACTCCAGACAACACTTAGCATTGATCATGTTGATGTGAGGTTTGTGTACAGCTACTCGGACATGGAAATCCATTTCATGAAGCTCCTGACACACAGTTCTTGTGCTTATGTTGCTTCCAGAGTCAGTTTGGGGCTTATTTGAGAGTGAGCCAACAGGTGTTTTTTAAGCACTTCAGCACTTTATAGCCCACTCTGTGAGTTTGCATTCTCTACCACTTTGTGGCCAGGCTGATGTTACTCCTAGATGCTTCCACTTCACAATAATAGCACTTACTGTTGACCATGGTATATCTAGTGGGGCAGAAATGTCATGTGAGCTCTTAAAGGAACACTCAAGTCAAAATAAACTTATATGATTCAGATAGAGCAAGCAGTTTAAGACACTTTCCTATTTACTTCCATTATCAAATTTTGAATTTTTTTTTTTTATATGTACACTTTCTGGGGAACAAGCTCCTACAGAGCATGTGCACAAGCTCACAGGGTATACGTATACTTGTCTGTGATTGACTGATTTGTCACATGATACAAGGGGCCAGAAAATAGGAGAAAAAATAAATTTGTGAGAAAAAAAATCTGCTTATTTCACATTCAGAATAGGTGTTATTGTATTGTCTTTTTATTATGCACATGTTAATTATGCAATTATACTGCATTTAGTGGTCCTTTAAGTATGATCCATAGTACTGCAAATGCTTACTTGTGGAGAATTAATGGCTATGTGCTGGATTTTAGGAATCTGTTAGCAATGTAACTGGAACACCTGAACCCAATTAGTAGGGGTGTCCACATAGTGTATTATAAAATAAAACAATAACAGTACCTACTGCATGACTTAGTAGTACTTAAAAAAACAACTATGTGTATGTATGTATATGTATGTGTGTGTGTATGTATGTATGTATGTATGTATGTATGTATATATATATATATATATATATATATATATATATATATATATATATATATATCCCATTCAATTCTTAAAGCCTAGTTCTAAATTTCTCATTAGGCAAAACAGGCAGCTGGCTTGGGAATCCTTTTAAATGGAACCTTTTCAAAAGGTGTATGTAAGCTCATCCTTTTTTTTTTTTTTTTTTTTTTTTTTTTTTTAAAAGCAGATCTGTCATGATACAATCATCTGGAGTAGTTTATACCTGTATTGGCTACCTTGCAGAGGTGGTATTGTGTTCTCAGCCTGGAAAAGGTTAATGTGAATTGCCTTTTTCTGTGTGTGAAAACTGCTTTGAGAAAAGCTGTAAGATGAGACTCTCCTCCTTCCCCCCCTCCTTAGTAGTGTAACTGTGTGTAGGAATGCAGAACGCTCCTCCCCTTGGAGCTGATAGTGGGAGCTAAGACTTCTTTGCATTGGTTGCACTCATTGTAAATTATAACCCGGGCGTTGTCTTTGACAAGACAAAGGAAAAATTGGTTCAAGTATGCAAGAGAGAGACTTTTTAGGGAGAACTGCCCTTGGGACCAAACCACTAAACATCTGGAATGGCAGCTCTCCACATATCTAAAGGAACTTTGTAATAAGTTAGAGATTGTGTGTAATTCTTTTCATGTCCCATTTTCTTTTTAAAGAACTGTAGCTTTGCATTTGTATGTTATTTTGAATGTCTTTATAATTTTGCACTGTGTAAGCTGTATTGATATTTTTGTTATTAAACAAATAGAAAATCTCATTCTGTCTTTTGGGCTCTAATATCCAAATTCACACTCCTGTTGAGACAAGGTTAAAGGCACGTTACCTAATTGTTAAATAGTGTGAGTTTTTAGGGGTTCCCCAAAACTCCCCTTTAATTTAAAAGTTTTGGTGATGGCAGCAGGGAAATTGTTAATTAGAGCAGTGTGGGCGAGATTTGGGGTTAATGTGGTGTCTCTTTTAATGTCCTTTTGCAGAGTTGCAAGGATAAGGGAACCAGAGCTGTGTGCCATTAACCCCTTCATGCCCACACCCCTCTATTGTGACGCTGAGAAGGTTTGATTTGTCACAAAATCTATTATTTTTATGGACTGGTTTTGTGTATATGTACAGAACAAAAAAAGAATATACAATAGGATAGTTACTTCCCTTTAGTTAGAAACGTTGCCTTCCAAACAGTCTCTCTCAAAGCTGTACAAACGATGTATATTGGCAGATAGAGGCGCTGGTTCTAAGGGATCTCCAAAGGATTTTTCTCTCTGGGAATCCTTTTAAATGGAACCTTTTCAAAAAGTGTATGTAAGCTCATCCTTTTTATTTTTTTTAAAGCAGATCTATTATTTTTATGGACTGGTTTTGTGTATATGTACAGAACAAAAAAAGAATATACAATAGGATAGTTACTTCCCTTTAGTTAGAACCGCTGCCTTCCAAACAGTCTCTCTCAAAGCTGTACAAACAATGTATATTGGCAGAAGAATTCTGGCTGTATCTGTGTTCAAAGAATATCCCATTAAGGTGCTCAGACATACTATCGCAATGTGATATTCTTTGAACACAGATACAGACAGAATTCTTCTGGGAAAATTGTGAAACAGAGAGAAAAATCCTTTGGAGAGCCCTTAGAACTAGCTCCTTTATCTGCCAATATACTTTGTGTATATCTGTATGTGTGTATATCTGTATGTATGTATGTATATATTTTTATATGTGTGTGTGTGTGTATATATATATATATATACTCAAAAGAAAAAAATATATAGAAAAAAGGGGGATAAACGGATTCCTTAGCCAGCACTCTCCATGTATGATGTATTGAATCTATAGGGAATCTGAATGTGTGAGGGTATATGAGTCTACCAAACTCAAAAAACAAAAATACACAAAATACTAAAGAAAATACAAATTTTATTAAGTACCTATATCTAAAACATGGAAGTATTAATACACCTTAAATATATATAAAAAACACCCATGGCCATGGTAATAGAGGACTCGCACTAATTAGACATCTATAAAGCTAAAGATTAGAATAATGACAGTAAAATTGTCAATAATTAGCCATAAATATATGCAGTGACACCCATATGTACAGTGCTAGTTATTAACTATGTAGCAACATATATTATGTTATTAACCCCTAATCTGCCCCCCTACACCGCCGCCACCACCTACATTATACTTATTAACCCCTAATCTGCCGCCCCCTACACCGCCACCACCTACATTATGTTATTAACCCCTAATCTGCCATCCCCAATGTCGCCGCCACTATATTAAATTTATTAACCCCTAAACCTAAGTCTAACCCTAACACCCCCTAACTTAAATCTAATTTAAATAAATATAAATAAAATTATTATCATTAGCTACATGATTCCTATTTAAAACTAAATACTTACCTATAAAATAAACCCTAAGATAGCTACAATATAACTAATAGTTACATTGTAGCTAGCTTCGGGTTTTCTTTTTATTTTACAGCCAAGTTTGTATTTATTTTAACTAGGTACAATAGTTATTAAATAGTTTATTAACTATTTAATAACTACCTAGTTAAAATAAATACAAAGTTACCTGTAAAATAAAACCTAAGTTACAATAACACATAACACTAAACTACAATTAAATAAATTACATACAATGAACTAAATTAAATACAATAACTTAAATTAAATTATCTAAAGTACAAAAAAAACAAAACACTAAATTACAGAAAATAATAAACAAATGACAGAAATTTAAACTAATTACACCTAATCTAATAGCCCTATCAAAATAAAAAAAGCCCCCCAAAAATAAAAAAAAAACCCTATCCTAAACTACCAATAGCCCTTAATACAAACAACCCCCCCAACAGTAAAACCCACCACCCACACAACTAACCCCCCCAAAAAAATACTAACTAAAAAAAACTAAGCTCCCCATTGCCCTGAAAAGGGCATTTGGATGGGCATTGCCCTTAAAAAGGGCAGTTAGCTCTTTTGCAGCCCAAAGCTGCTAACCTAAAAATAAAATCCACCCAATACAAACTTAGAAAAACCTAACACTAACCCCCTGAAGATCGACTTACTGGGAGACATCTTCATCCAAGCTGGGCAGAAGTGGTCCTCCAGACAGAAGAAGTCTTCATCCAGACGTCATCTTCTATCTTCATCCAGACGGCGCGGAGCGGGTCCATCTTCAAGACATCCGACGTGGAGCATCCTCTTCGGCTGACGACTACCCGACGAATGAAGGTTCTTTTAAGTGACGTCATCCAAGATGGCGTCCCTTAGATTCCGATTGGCTGATAGAATTCTATCAGCCAATCGGAATTAAGGTAGAAAAAATCCTATTGACTGATGCAATCAACCAAAAGGATTGAACTTCAATCCTTTTGGCTTATTGGAACAGCTAATAGAATGCGAGCTCAATCCTATTGGCTGATCCAATCAGCCAATAGGATTGAAGTTCAATCCTATTGGCTGATTGCATTAGCCAATAGGATTTTTTCTACCTTAAGAAGATGCCGCCTGGATGAAGTCTTCTGCCATCTGGAGGACCACTTCTGCCCAACTTGGATGAAGACTTCTGCCCAACTTGGATGAAGACTTCTGCCCATCTGGAGGACCACTTCTGCCCGGCTTTTATGAAGACGTCTCCCGGTAAGTCAATCTTTTTTTTTTTAAGGTTGTAGTGGGTGGGTTTTATTTTTAGGTTAGGGCTTTGGGCTGCAAAAGAGCTAACTGCCGTTTTAAGGGCAATACCTATCCAAATGCCCTTTTCAGGGCAATGGGGAGCTTAGGTTTTTTTTAGTTAGTATTTTTTTGGGGGGTTGGTTGTGTGGGTGGTGGGTTTTACCGTTGGGGGGGTTGTTTGTATTTTTTTTTATAGGTAAAAGAGCTGATTACTTTGGGGCAATTTAGTTTAGGCTAGGGTTTTTTTTATTTTGGGGAGGCTTTTTTTATTTTGATAGGGCTACTAGATTAAGTGTAATTAGTTTAAATTTCTGTAATTTGTTTATTATTTTCTGTAATTTAGTGTTTGTTTTTTTTTGTACTTTAGATCATTTAATTTAGGTTATTGTATTTAATTTATTTAATTGTATTTAATTTAGTTAATTTATTTAATTATAGTGTAGTGTTAGGTGTAATTGTAACTTAGGTTAGGTTTTATTTTACAGGTACTTTTGTATTTATTTTAGCTAGGTAGTTATTAAATAGTTAATAACTATTCTACCTAGTTTAAAATAAATGCAAACTTGCCTGTAAAATAAAAAAAAACCTAAGATGGCTACAATGTAACTATTAGTTTATTAGGGTTTATTTTATAGGTAATTTTATAGGTAAGTATTTCATTTTAAATAGGAATAATGTAGTTAATGATAGTAATTTTATTTATATTTATTTAAATTAGATTTAAGTTAGGGGGTGTTAGGGTTAGACTTAGGTTTAGGGGTTAATAAATTTAATATAGTGGCGGCGACGTTGGGGACGGCAGATTAGGGGTTAATAAGTATAATGTAGGGGGCAGATTAGGGGTTAATAACATAATGTAGATGGTGGCGGTATAGGGGGGCAGATTAGGGGTTTATAAGTATAATGTAGGTGGCGGCGGTGGCTGGGCAGCAGATTAGGGGTTAATAAGTATAATGTAGGTGGCGGCAGTGTAGGGGGCAGCAGATTAGGGGTGTTTAGACTCGGGGTATATGTTAGGGAGTTAGGTGTAAATGTAACTTTATTCTCCCTTAGGGATCAATGGGATATCGGGCAGCAGCGAACATAAGCTTTGCTGCTTTCACACTCCCATTGATTCCTATGGCATCCGCCGCCTCCAGGGTGGCGGATTGAAAACCAGGTACGCTGGGCCGGAATAGTGCTGAGCGTACCTGGTAGAAATTTGTTAACTTGCAAAAGTAGTCAGTGCCAAATTTTCATTCAGAACATCTATAATGACATAAGCATCGATCTGTGTCGGACTTTGACCGGCGGATCGTATGTTACGTCACAAAATTCTACTTTTGCCGGTCTGTAGGGTTTGATAAATAAGGGGAATCAGGCTCGCCACAATTATGCTGCGGAATTCCAGCGTATTTGCGGTTGACGGCTTGATAAATAGACCCCACTGTGTCTTCAATCAGATATACACTAATTGATCATATATACCAAAATTGGACAGAGGGGGCAACCAGGATAAACTCCTACTTATTAGAGAGGCCAAATGGATCTATCATTTGGGAACCATCTTCCCGGAAGGTCTAAATTCTGTACTGGATTTCAAATGGCTGACATAATCTGTTACACACCAGGGGTGCAAATTGAGTAGTGTGGAGTGAATTGGTATGAGTGTGTCGGCAACATCCCTGGAGGTCGTTGATCTACTCGATATACCAAGTGGGGACTCTGGTCCTGCAGAATTGATTTGCTAGCGGGGTTCCCAAAATTCCCACTTTTCCTACTATAATGGAAGTCACCTTTATTTCAGATGGAGCCATACATATTGGAATCTGGGAGGTATATAATCGTATTCTACATAATGTTGACTCCTATCCATTAGAAACTAAATAAACCAGGCACTATGGTTGTGAAGTCCCACAGTAACAGGACATGTATGATGGCAAAACATGTGTAGTATCACACAGAAATCACTTTGACTGGCATACAAGGAGATACAGAGTCTATTGTCCCATTCAGAATATTCTTTGTTTTTAATTTTGTAATATATGAGATGTGAACATATTGCATCTATTCACTATGTGGGATTATCCAATATGGTAATGTACTGGTATTTAGTAAATTACGGTATAGTATTGCCTCATGCTACTATGTGTCAACATCATACGAATCGGGTTAGCTACTTATATACCGTTCCCAATCATAATATGAATGGAAGTCACTTAGGGCAGTGATTTGCCGTGGCACACTTTTTTACATTTAAAAAAATCCTGTGGCACACCACCATCCCAAAATTTTACAAAATCACACATTGTAGCCTAATACAGGATATATATATATATATATATATATATATATACACTTACTGTGCTGTCATGCCATGCCTCCTACAAACTATACATGACATATTGACATTCATTCACAAACAATCATAATGATTGTCTGTGATTGAATGTCAATGTCATGGTTGTAAATGATGCCTGATGAGCCTGTCACATACCTCCCAATATTTCAAAATTTGAAAGAAAGACACCCTCACACTGTTGTCAGTCTGCCGCGGCACACCTGAAGATCTCTCACGGCACACTAGTGTGCCACGGCACACTGGTTGAAAAACACTGACTTAGGGCATATAGAATACACTTAGTTAATTTACCCACATGATTATTTTGTGTCATTACACACATTTTCTATTTTAAAACACATTGTGGTTAAACTAGGATCAATAGATGATCCGGACCACACACATTGTGTGCAGTGTTTGTTTGTAAACACTGGTTGTCATGACAACCCATTTTGATATAGAGCATAAGGAGTGTCTACATTTTATTTTTGCACAAGTTTGTAACTTTACATTTTGTTTACTAATGGATTGATTATCAGATAATGATGATATATATTAATTTGTATATTAATTCGTGTTTTATATCATCTCTGTGTTATATCTTGTTAGAATCAGCAAAACCGGAAGTGACTTCAGTTTAGACATCTGGTTTGTCGTAACTAAGGAATGCATAGATGTGTTCCATTGCATTCTATGATGCAAATTCTGAGAGGAGGATATGTGAGCACTGTTTTGCACACTATATATTGTGATATTTTCTTGTATTTTATTCACTTTGATCTGATGAAAGAGACAATCAGTCTCTGAAACGTCATCCAATAGCTGACACTATTTTTTTTTGTTCCTAGACTATTCTTAGCTTGTTTGGACCCAGGTGGTTGATTCAGGAGGGAGGATTTGTTTTTTGTACTTTTTATCCTATATAATAAAAGGCCAGGTATGTCTGTCAGATGCAGTCATGCGCAGTAGAGACTGTGCAAGGACAAACATACCTGGCCTTGAGCAGCAGAGAAAGTGTTTTTCAGAAGCTGCTGTGGAGGGGGCATGGGCAGACGGGAGCGCTGTAATGGGGACGTGGCCGGGCGTGCCTTAATGGGGGCATGGCTGGGCGTGCTGTGATGGGGGCATGGCCATCAGGCATGATGATGGGCATGGCCATGTGGGGGAGAAAGCAACAGAGGGGAGAAAGCAAAAGAGAGGAGGGGATGAGAGAGAGTAAAAGAGAAAAGGGGGAGAGAGAGAGCAAAAGAGAGGAGGGAGAGAGAGCAAAAGAGGGGGGAAAGAGAGCAAAAGAGAGAGCAAAAGAGAGAGGGAAAGAGAGAGAGCAAAAGAGAGGGGGAAAGAAAGAGAGCAAAAGAGAGGGGGAAAGAGAGAGCAAAAGAGAGGGGGAAAGAGAGAGCAAAAGAGAGGGGGAAAGAGAGAGCAAAAGAGAGCAAAAGAGAGAGCAAAAGAGAGGGGGAAAGAGAGAGAGAGCAAAAGAGAGGGGGTAAAGAAAGAGCAAAAGTGAGGGGAGGAGAGAGAGAGCAAAAGAGAGGGTGGAGAGACAGAGCAAAAGAGAGGGGGAGAGAGAGAGCAAAAGAAAAGGGGAGAGAGAGAGCAAAAGAAAAGGGGAGAGAGAGCAAAACAGAGGGGAGAGAGAGAGGGGAGAGAGAGAGAGCAAAAGAGAGGGGGAAAGAGAGAGCAAAAGAGAGAGCAAAAGAGAGGGGGAAAGAGAGAGCAAAAGAGAGGGGGAAAGAGAGAGCAAAAGAGAGGGGGAAAGAGAGAGCAAAAGAGAGGGGGAAAGAGAGAGCAAAAGAGAGCAAAAGAGAGAGCAAAAGAGAGAGAGCAAAAGAGAGGGGGAAAGAGAGAGCAAAAGAGAGGGGGGAAGAGAGAGAGAGCAAAAGAGAGGGGGGGAAAGAGAGAGAGCAAAAGAGAGGGGAGGGGAGAGAGAGAGCAAAAGAGAGGGGGGAAAGAGAGAGCAAAAGAGAGGGGGTAAAGAAAGAGCAAAAGAGAGGGGAGGAGAGAGAGAGCAAAAGAGAGGGTGGAGAGACAGAGCAAAAGAGAGGGTGGAGAGACAGAGCAAACAAGAGGGGAGAGAGAGAGAGCAAAAGAGAGGGGGAGAGAGCAAAAGAGAGGGGGAGAGAGACAAAAAGAGAGGGGGGAAAGAGACAAAAAGAGAGCGGGGAAAGAGAGCAAAAGAGAGGGGGGAAGAGAGAGCAAAAGAGAGGGGGGAGAGCAAAAGAGGGGGGAGAGAGAGAGCAAAAGAGAGGGGGGGAAAGAGAGCAAAAGAGAGGGGGGAAAGAGAGAGAGAGGAAAAGAGAGAGAGGAAAAGAGAGAGAGAGAGCGCAAAAGAGAGGGGGAGAGAGAGAGAGTAAAAAAGATGGGGGAAGAGAGAGAGAGACAGAGAGCAAAAGAGAGGGGGGAGAGAGAGAGCAAAAAAGAGGGGAGGAAAGAGAGAGAGAGCAAAAGAGAGGGGGGAAAGAGAGAGCAAAAGAGAGGGGGGAAAGAGAGAGCAAAAGAGAGGGGGGACAGAGAGAGCAAAAGAGAGGGGGGAAAGAGAGCAAAAGAGAGGGGGGAAAGAGAGAGCAAAAGAGAGGGGGGAAAGAGAGCGGGGAAAGAGAGAGCAAAAGAGAGGGGGGAAGAGAGAGCAAAAGAGAGGGGGAAGAGAGAGCAAAAGAGAGAGACGGTCAGATGGGAGCGCTGTAATGGGGACGTGGCCGGGCATGCCTTAATGGGGGCATGGCTGGGCGTGCTGTGATGGGGGCATGGCCATCAGGCATGATGATGGGCATGGCCATGTGGGGGAGAAAGCAACAGAGGGGAGAAAGCAAAAGAGAGGAGGGGGTGAGAGAGAGCAAAAGAGAAGAGGGGGAGAGAGAGAGCAAAAGAGAGGAGGGAGAGAGAGCAAAAGAGATGGGGGGAAAGAGAGATAGCAAAAGAGAGGGGGATAAGAGAGAGAGCAAAATAGAGGGGGATAAGAGAGAGAGCAAAATAGAGGGGGATAAGAGAGAGAGCAAAATAGAGGGGGATAAGAGAGAGAGCAAAATAGAGGGGGATAAGAGAGAGAGCAAAAGAGAGGGGGATAAGAGAGAGTGCAAAAGAGAGGGGGAAAGAGAGTGCAAAAGAGAGGGGGAAAGAGAGAGAGCAAAAGAGAGGGGGAAGAGAGAGAGGGGGGAAAGAGAGAGCAAAAGAGAGGGGAGGAGAGAGAGAGCAAAAGAGAGGGGGGAAAGAGAGAGCAAAAGAGAGGGGGTAAAGAAAGCGCAAAAGAGAGGGGGGAAAGAGAGAGCAAAAGAGAGGGGGGAAAGAGAGAGAGAGGAAAAGAGAGAGAGGGGAAAAGAGAGAGAGAGAGCGCAAAAGAGAGGGGGAGAGAGAGAGAGCAAAAGAGATGGGGGAAGAGAGAGAGAGACAGAGAGCAAAAGAGAGGGGGGGAGAGAGAGAGCAAAAAAGATGGGAGGAAAGAGAGAGAGAGCAAAAGAGAGGGGGAAAGAGAGAGCAAAAGAGAGGGGGGAAAGAGAGAGCAAAAGAGAGGGGGGAAAGAGAGAGCAAAAGAGAGGGGGGACAGAGAGAGCAAAAGAGAGGGGGGAAAGAGAGAGCAAAAGAGAGGGGGGAAAGAGAGAGCAAAAGAGAGGGGGGAAAGAGAGAGCAAAAGAGAGGGGGGGAAGAGAGAGCAAAAGAGAGGGGGGAAAGAGAGAGCAAAAGAGAGGGGGGAAGAGAGAGCAAAAGAGAGGGGGAAGTGAGAGCAAAAGAGAGGGGGGAAGAGAGAGCAAAAGAGAGAGACGGGCAGATGGGAGCGCTGTAATGGGGACGTGGCCGGGCATGCCTTAATGGGGGCATGGCTGGGCGTGCTGTGATGGGGGCATGGCCATCAGGCATGATGATGGGCATGGCCATGTGGGGGAGAAAGCAACAGAGGGGAGAAAGCAAAAGAGAGGAGGGGGTGAGAGAGAGCAAAAGAGAAGAGGGGGAGAGAGAGAGCAAAAGAGAGGAGGGAGAGAGAGCAAAAGAGATGGGGGGGAAAGAGAGATAGCAAAAGAGAGGGGGATAAGAGAGAGAGCAAAAGAGAGGGGGAAAGAGAGAGCAAAAGAGAGGGGGATAAGAGAGAGAGCAAAAGAGAGGGGGAAAGAGAGAGCAAAAGAGAGGGGGAAAGAGAGAGCAAAAGAGAGGGGGGAAAGAGAGAGCAAAAGAGAGGGGGAAAGAGAGAGAGAGCAAAAGAGAGGGGGAAAGAGAGAGCAAAAGAGAGGGGGAAGAGAGAGAGAGCAAAAGAGAGGGGGGAAAGAGAGAGAGAGCAAAAGAGAGGGGAGGAGAGAGAGAGCAAAAGAGAGGGGGGAAAGAGAGAGCAAAAGAGAGGGGGTAAAGAAAGAGCAAAAGAGAAGGGGGGGGGGAGAGAGCATAAGAGAGGGGGAGAGACAGAGCAAAAGAGAGGGGGAGAGAGAGAGCAAAAGAAAGGGGGAGAGAGAGAGCAAAAGAAAGGGGGAGAGAGAGAGCAAAAGAAAGGGGGAGAGAGAGAGCAAAAGAAAGGGGGAGAGAGAGAGCAAAAGAAAGGGGGAGAGAGAGAGCAAAAGAAAGGGGGAGAGAGAGAGCAAAACAGAGGGGGAGAGAGAGAGCAAACGAGAGGGGGGAGAGAGAGAGCAAAAGAGAGGGGGAGAGAGCAAAAGAGAGGGGGAGAGAGACAAAAAGAGAGGGGGGAAAGAGAGAGCAAAAGAGAGGGGGAAAGAGAGAGCAAAAGAGAGGGAGGGGGGAGAGCAAAAGAGGGGGGAGAGAGAGAGCAAAAGAGAGGGGGGGAAAGAGAGCAAAAGAGAGGGGGGAAAGAGAGATAGCAAAAGAGAGGGGGAAAAGAGAGAGAGAGGAAAAGAGAGAGAGAGAGAGGAAAAGAGAGAGAGGAAAAGAGAGAGAAAGAGAGCAAAAGAGAGGGGGAGAGAGAGAGAGAGCAAAATAAATGGGGGAAAGAGAGAGAGCAAAAGAGATGGGGGAAGAGAGAGAGCAAAAGAGAGGGGGGGAAGAGAGAGCAAAAAAGAGGGGAGGAAAGAGAGAGAGAGAGCAAAAGAGAGGGGGGAAAGAGAGAGCAAAAGAGAGGGGGAAAGAGAGAGCAAAAGAGAGGGGAGAAAGAGAGAGCAAAAGAGAGGGGGGAATGAGAGAGCAAAAGAGAGGGGCGAAAGAGAAAGCAAAAGAGAGGGGGGAAAGAGAAAGCAAAAGAGAGGGGGGAGAGAGAGAGCAAAAGAGAGGGGGGAAAGAGAGAGCAAAAGAGAGGGGGGAAAGAGAGAGCAAAAGAGAGGGGGGAAAGAGAGAGCAAAAGAGAGGGGGGAAAGAGAGAGCAAAAGAGAGGGGGGAAGAGAGCGAGCAAAAGAAAAAGGGGGAGAGAGCGAGCAAAAGAGAGGGGGGGAGAGAGCGAGCAAAAGAGAGGGGGGGAGAGAGAGAGCATAAAAGAGGGGAGAGAGAGCATAAGAGGGGAAAGAGAGAGCATACAAGAGGGGAAAGAGAGCAAAAGAGAGGGGGGAGAGCAAAAGAGAGGGGGAGAAAGAAAGAGAGCAAAAGAGAGGGGCGAGAGAGCGCAAAAGAAAGGTGGGAGAGAAAGAGAGAGCAAAAGAGAGGGGGGAAAGAGAGAGCAAAAGAGAGGGGGGAAGAGAGAGCAAAAGAGAGGGGGGGAAGAGAGAGCAAAAGAGAGGGGGGAAGAGAGCGAGCAAAAGAAAAAGGGGGAGAGAGCGAGCAAAAGAGAGGGGGAGAGAGCGAGCAAAAGAGAGGGGGGGAGAGAGAGAGCATAAAAGATGGGAGAGAGAGCATAAGAGGGGAAAGAGAGAGCATACAAGAGGGGAAAGAGAGCAAAAGAGAGGGGGGAGAGCAAAAGAGAGGGGGAGAAAGAAAGAGAGCAAAAGAGAGGGGCGAGAGAGCGCAAAAGAAAGGTGGGAGAGAAAGAGAGCGCAAAAAAAAGGGGGGAGAGAGAGCAAGGAGTGGGACCACGGTACTTAAAAAAAAATTGGCTAGTGTATATATGCATGTGTGTATATATGTGTGTGTATGGGTGTATGTATGTATGTGTATGTGTATATATATATATATATATATATATATCCAATTATTTTCAGAGTGAGTAGAAAGCGCAAGGGGCTCCTTAGTAGAATAAAAAAATTCAGTTTATTCAAATTTACAGGGTAAAAACATAACAGCCACAAATAGCCGTAAAACAAAGCACTAAAGATAAAATCAGACACAATGTATCAAAGATCAGGACCTCACGCAGACATGTTTCGTGCGATTGCGCACTTGGTCACTGCTTGTGTGAGGTCCCAATCATTCACCGCTTTATAGCAGTTTTGTTAAAGGGACAGGTAATCTTCTACAACATTGAGATGATTTGGGATTTAAATTGTAGAATGATACACAATGTTGTAGAAGATTACCTGTCCCTTTAACAAAACTGCTATAAAGCGGTGAATGATTGGGACCTCACACAAGCAGTGACCAAGTGCGCAATCGCACGAAACATGTCTGCGTGAGGTCCTGATCTTTGATACATTGTGTCTGATTTTATCTTTAGTGCTTTGTTTTACGGCTATTTGTGGCTGTTATGTTTTTACCCTGTAAATTTGAATAAACTGAATTTTTTTATTCTACTAAGGAGCCCCTTGCGCTTTCTATTCACTCTGAAAATAATTGGATATTCTATTATCATGTGACCCGGCTCACAGACCGGGTTTTGAGTGCATTCAGCTGCAGGTCTCCAGGAGGAAACAACCATACCTTACTCTTCACGAGTGTGCCGTTCTACAGCTGCTTCACAGGTATCAATTACACTTTTACAGTTACCTATCGCGGTCCCGCTGTGCGCTTCTACATTGCTCTTTGTACATACATATATATATATATATATATATATATATATATATGTATGTGTATATGTATGTATGTATGTATGTATATATATGTGTGTATATATATATATATATATATATATGTATGTATGTGTATATGTATGTAAATAAATTAGAGATGTGCAACTGTGAAAAAAACATATTTAGTCAAATTTCTAATAACAAAAATACTGGAAATTAGTTTCCCCAAATATTCGTTGGCTCCACCATTCTGTATTTGTTTAATTTAAAACTAAACAAATATTGAATATTCGTTAAACATTTACATTCATTTTCGTTTAAAAAAAAAAAAAAAAAAATATATCTTGTATATACTTTGATGTTAATGCAGTGGTTTAAAAAAAAAATTAAATAAAAATATATATATATATGTGTGTGTGTGTGTGTGTGTATATATATACAGTGTGTATGTATATATATATATATATATATATATATATATATATATATATATATATATGTGTGTGTGTGTGTCTATTTAGATGAAAACAAACAAGTTTTCTGGAAGTGTTGCTAAATCTTTATCCTTTTACTAATCATTAACCAATTTTCTTCAATGGTTAGATTAATAGATATATTAAGAATAGTTTCTGGAGATTTAATCCTTTAAACATTGGGAGTAATTTTTCTCAACACTAGGGCATCCTCAACTTTGTCCCATTGGAAATATTTGGGTGCCAAGGTTTCTACACTTCTGGTTAATGGGACTGTAAATACTGTGAGAATTTAATATAAATGTTTAATTATGTTTGGTAAAATAACTTTGTAATATTCTTTATTTATCATGCAATTTATATTTGAAAATTAAGTTTTCCTTATTCTTTTAGTAGATATGATATATAAGAAACGTCTTCATTATTTTGCAGTTCTTATATAAGGGCTGTAGCTTACCTTATCTATTCTGGTAACCAACTCCAATTCCTGAAAGAAAAAAACGTTTGCGCTGAGAAGAATTATAATTATAGCGCAAATGGTAATTATCAGTGTTGGGTAGCAATAATGCTGTGGCAATCCTCAGCCTGACTGTAGTAAAGTTTATAGCCATATCCACCCCAATTAAAGAGTAATTGTACAACATGCAAAGAGGTATGCTCACTACACATTAAATAAAAGTAACATGACATTTTGTTTGTTTTACCAAGCAATGATCAACTTGTAAAAGGTTATGACTTCAGATGACTGCGCCTCCGTACTTACAATTTATTAATCCAAGTGTGAATGAGGAGCTCCGTAGCCGTACAGCAGGTATAATGCTGTTATGGCATCTAGTAAACAAGGATGTCTGTCCCTTGTAATACAATGTTTTTAAGCCCTACATACTTGTGATTATACAAAACTTATGTGCATCAATACAGTAGAATTTTATAATTCATAAATACACAATAAAAAGAAAATGCAACAGCACTTATTCTGAATTTCAAATTATCAATAGGTTTTTTTTATGAGACATTTTTAAAGATTGCTTCCATTTTTCTGCCTACTGTATAATGTGCCTGCCATTAGGCAATTACAGACTCATATACGTATACACTGTGAATTCTTGCACATGCTCAGTAGGAGCTGGTGCCTCAAAAAGTGTGTGTATAAAAAAAAAACAGAGAGCAATTTTATAATGACAGTAAAATCTGAAAGTTGTTTAAAATGTCATGCTCTATCTGAATCATGAAAGTTTAATTATGAATGTAGTTTCTCAAGTTTTAACTTTGAGCTTGCCTGTTCCACTTTTTTCTTTTTTTCTGAGACTCATTGCATATTTCAGTAACAATACCTGACTGGCTCCTGCAAATAAGACAATATAACATATAGAAATAAACCTAGATTACAATTTTCACGTACATTTTATACTTTGCTGCTGGTATAAAAAAGTAATTGGAAATAAAATAATTCATTCTGATATATAAATGTTCTATAAACCAAATATAAACATTCTAAAATTTTAATTTAACATTGCATTTGAATATTGATACCAATAGACTTACAATTAATTTTATTTTGAGACATTATCTTTGGATATCTTCCTAGCTGTAAATATAATATAATGTCCTTGGTCAAACCTATATTAGTGACCAGCCCACTATATTAGAAATGTTGGACTCTATACTAGGGATGGGCACATTTTTAAAAAAAATTAAAATTTAAAACAAATTTTGATACATTCGTTTGTTCAAATTGAATTTCAAATGTTTATATAACATTCTAACATTCTATTTTCAAATGTTCATTTTTTTTAAAAAAAATTCTCTCTCTCTTTCTCTCCTCTCTCTTTCTCTCTTTCTCTCGCCAGGATGTTTAATACGGCCTTCCCACTATGTTGGCGGCAGTGTGGCCATGAGGGCTCAGACTCCCAAATTTGGTGGTCTTGCCCGAGAGTGGTACCACTGTGGAGAAAGTTTGAATTATTGCTGAATTCTATAAACATAGAGATAACTTTGACTCCACAAATGGTCATCTTCCATATTTTTGACGACAAATTCACAGACTCTTCTAAGAGACTATTGATTTATATAATTTCTGCGACTAAACTTTGCATTGCCAGGGCGTGCAAACATCTGGAACCTCCCTCTTTGTCAGATGTGTGTAGAGTTGTAGACTTTACGGCCAAAATGGAAAAATCTGTTTACGGCTTGCAGGCCCGCTTGGACTGGTACTGCGAGATTTGGTCTGACTGGACTCAAAACAATTAATTGGACAATGATCTTTCCCATACCCTAGTGTGACTTAAATACCCAGCGAGCACCCCGCTATCCCGAGAAGTTGTGCCTCCCCCCCTTTTTTTTCTTCTCCCTCCAAATATATGATTACCCCCCCCCCCCTTCATGGTTGGAACCTATATTTAAAGTGAGTTTTTTGATAGTTTGCTATGCTTAAGCTTAGAACTAACTCATGAGAAGATGATACTGGTGACTATGTACAGCAGGGGAGAAATAGCTCTGTGTCGCCGAGAAATATACCGTAAGAGCCCAGAGGCGCTGACACCGGCTTTATGTAAATACACTGATCCCCTTTCCATTATTTCCATATTTGGGAAAATATAAATAATCTAAAAATAGAGAGGTCTTCTTCCGTTAAATGATGGCTATCCCTGACAAACCCCTGTTCTCGTTAATGCAACAATGTAATTGTAAGTAACTTATTATTGTGAACATTGTTGTGCATAGGCGGATGTGATCTTTTGAATGAGACTTTTTTGTACTGTTCTTGACAAACTAAAATTTTAACAAAAGAATGTATCATCAACGAAACACTGCTTTGCAAAACAAATATTTTAAAATAATTTAAGACGTACTGAGCCGTGTCTGTATCAATGTGAGAAAAAAATTGCAAAAGTTCCTTTGCGGTTTTACACAGTGCTCACAATGTAATACACAGTGAGCATGGTATATTATATTATTCACGTGATTTAACTCTTTTGTGCACACACCTTAATTGTTACGTGTGCACTGAAGAGTTAAATCATGTGAACATTATAATACACATACAATGTATTATATTGTAAGACTGTTTGCAATTTTTTTTTGCGGCACTGGCAGATCTAAGTAAACACTGTTATTTTGTTAGCACCATTTTTGCAAATCAAGATCTTTTTAAAACCTGATAGAATTTATTTTCCTGGTCTGTGGCAAATTTAGAAGCAAATGTAAATGAGTATGTGCTTTGAGCTAATCATTCACTATGTAGAATATTGCAGGTTCAGGTACATTTCACCATAGTTAAGTATGATGTAGGTACATCAGCTTTTCTGGAAGATGTAGAATAAGCACACTTTTCAGATCTATTGTAAAGAACAAATTGGCAAAATAAATAACACGTATATTGTTTTATTTTTCTTAATTTTAAACAACTTTCCTATTTATTATATCGTCAAATTTGCTTTGTTCTCTTGGCATTCTTAGTTGAACCTAGTAGGCTCATATGCTAATTTCTAAGCCCTTGAAGGCCGCCTCTTATCCAAATGCATTTGACAGTTTTTCACAGCTAGATGACGTTAGTTCATGTATGCCATATAGATAACAATGTGCTTACGGCTGCGGATTTACTGATTGGCTAAAATTCAAATCTGTCAAAAGAACGGAAATAAGGGGGCAGTTTTCAGAGGCTTAGATACAAGGTAATCACAGAGATAAAAAGCATATTAATATAACCGTGTTGGTTCTACAAAACTGGGGGGGGGGGGGGGAGGGAATACAAATTCTGGAGTAGATTGTCTGTTACAACAATTAGTCTTCCCTCAAAATGTTTAATTTAATTTCCCTTTAAATACTGTTCTCACTTTTCTGTTCTTTGCTAAAAGTGGATACCAAGCTTCAATTAGTTATCTTTAATATACTGGTCCAGTGCCTACCAGCAATTTTAATATATTCAGTGGTTGCTCTTGATATTTATATTTTGTGTTATATACACACACACACACACTTTTTTTTTTCTTTAAACAATTAAATGTCTTCAATTTAGGCAAGTCCAGACAGTGAAATCTAAAGGTAACCACTATTTTATGGAGTAATATAGTGGTAAACCTATAAACTAGCTTATACCTGTGCAACACTGCTAAATGGTTCCATTGTTCCATATGTTGAGGTTGAGATGAGGATAATAGGGTGGGAGGTACATTGGTTTGTGATCGATCTACTGGCAGACTAACACTTAATATGCAAAGAATTTCACAATGTTGCTTCCTTGTAATAGTGGTTAGCAATAGCAACCTAAGATAAGGAATTCACATGTGTTGTCCTTGTTTAACCTTCACAGTTGCTTTAGTCAATACATGATCTGTTTGATGAATTCAAGTTGATGATTAAAAATATCTTAATTAATTCTAGTATCCTCTAGGCAGTAAAGACTCATAAAAATAATAATATAATAGCAGCAAAATTCAGTTACATTCTTAGCGGCACAAGAATGGGCTTACCGTAAGGGGTGTTCAGCTTCTTTTTTTTCCCCCCCAGATTAATTTACCTGCGGAACATCTCTTATTCCTGGCTTACCCTCAGTACTTTGAAACTCAAAAGAACTCCCATAAACCTGGCAAGGACTCTAGAATACCTTTCTCGTGGTCTAAAGTCTGACAAAGACATAGTGACTATTTTGAGATCAAAAGCGTAAAAGTGCAGCCCAAATTTATTTAACAGCTGTGAAAGTGATGGTAAACACAGACTTTGTTGAATGTAAATATGAAATAGTTGTAGCAAAAAATTGCATATGGGCATCTTTACTTTATAGCAAGATCATACCTGGAAGAGTTAAAAACAGTCCATTATTAGACTTGCTCCCACCACTGCTGTCTTTCCTAGAAGACCTTTTTTTTTTCTTCTTCAAGGGGTCACATTTTCACCACTTGGGGAAAAAAAGGGGTATTCTAAGTGGGGCAGCATTGGTGGGAGACAGGGAGCGAGTGCAATAACAATAGACTATTTTTAACCCTTCAAAGTATGATTTCATATTTACATTCAACAAAGCCTGTGTTTACCATCACAATAAATTAATAAATATTTTCAATTCCAGAAGGTAGACTATTTAATAAAATATTATTGTGCATCCCTTAAACATACAAAATGGAAGAACAAGATTCCATGTCACAGAACACATTTTGGGAGACATTTTTAAAAATCTCAAGTTGTTTAACATCCCTTTTTAAATTTGGTATAAAACTTGATTTAATGTTTATGACTTTGACTCACCATTAAAAATGGTCAGCCCATTATAAAAAAGAGCATTTATAGATTTAAAAAAACCATGGCTAATTTACCTCAAAACAAAAACGTCTTTCCAAAATTGGAACTATTGATAGGCTGAAGCAAACTTACTGCAAATTAAGACTTGTCCTTAAGTGGTGTTTTACATGCAATCAACAATTTAGGGTTAGTTACAAGTGGAGCTCTAATTTATCTTGTGCCTGTAAACATATTGGCATTTTTTTTTTTTTTGAGTGCACAAAGCAGTTTTGTGGGGTGTTAGAAAAAAAATACACAAAAGGTCCATTTACATTGCAGTCTGTGTGGAACTGTATGTTTTCTATAAATATATATAAATATGCTTATATACATAAATATTTGTGTGTTAATATGAGAACATATTGGAAAATAACAGTACCAAGAACATAAAATGTAACTGATATTGCTTTCCAATGAGAATTGTATATATCTAGGTGTATTATGCAAATAATGTATTGTCCTTAAAGGGAAGTGGAAGTCATGACTCGTACAGAGCTCTCAACTATAAGATCTTTTGTTAAATTTTCCTCTTTTATCTTGCTATCATTTCTTGAAACTGAGCCAATAGGAATGCAAGGGTACCCCAATATAAGAGGAGTACCTTGCATTCAATCTTCAGTGTGCGGTAGACGATTGCATGAAGAGGACCTCCACGTCGGACCGATGGACCTCCGCCTCTGCCTCGCCTCCTCGCATCCACTGAGCGTTCCGCCATGAAGGTAGAAAATGCTGGACCCGCAATGGATGAAGATGGAGTTGCCTAGATGAAGATGTTTCGCCGCTGGGAAGAAGATGGATGTCCGGACTTAATTAACCATGAGTACCGATTTTGAGATTAGTGTTAGTTTTTTTGGGGTGTTTTTTTTTTGTTTTTTTTTTTAAGATTTAGGGCTTTTTTTTTAATGGGCTGAAAAAGAGCTGAAATTAAATTTTAAGAACAATGCCCATACAAATGCTCTTTTCAGGGCAATGGGTAGATTAGGTTCTTTTTTAGTTAGGTTTTTTATTTTGGGGGTGGGGGGTTGTAATGTTAGGGGGTGTTTGGTTTAATTTATTAGCAAAAGAGCTGTTAACTTTAAGGCAATGCCCTTCAAAAGGGCCTTTTAAGGGCTATTAGTAGTTAATGATAGATTAGGGTTTTCTTTTTTGGGGGTGTTTTTTTAACGGGGTTATTAGACTAGGAATAATATTTTGGATAATTTCCTTTGTTATTTTTTGTAATGGTAGTTTTTTTATCTTTTGTAATTTTAGTGTATTTTTTGTAATTGTAGTTTTTTTTTTTTTTTAATGTTAGCTTTTTTATATTTTTGTATATTTTTTTTTTAAACAAGTAATGTTAGTAGTTTTTTGTTTTTTTAGCTTAGGTTTTATTTTTATTTCACAGGTAAGTTTGTATTTATTTTAACTAGGTAGTTAGTAATTGTAACTTTTAATTTAGGTGTATTTTAATTATGTTAAAGTTAGGGGGTGTTAGGTTTAGGGGTTAATAGTTTAATTTAGGTAATTGCAATGTGGGGGGATGGCGGTTTAGGGGTTAATAGCTTTATTTAGTGTTGGTGATGTGAGGGGGCGGCGGTTTAGAGGTTAATAACTTTAGTGTCGGGGATAGCGGTTTAGGGGTTAATAGGTTTATTTAGTGTTGGCGATATGGGGGGACAGTGGTTTAAAGGTTAATAGGTTTATTTAGTGTTGGAAATGTGGGGGGGCGGGGGTTTAGGAGCTAATAGGTTTATTTAGTGTTGGTGATGTGGGGGACGGTGGTTTAGAGGTTAATAGGTTTATTTGGTGTTGGCGATGTGGGAGGGCGGCAGTTTAGAAGTTGATAAGTTTAGTTAGTGTTGGTGATGTGGGGGGGAGGCGGTTTAGAGGTCAATAGGTTTTTATTTAGTGTTGGCGATGTGGGGGGACAGCGGTTTAGATCATTTGTTTTCGGCATATTCCTTATTTTAAATCGTTTATCGGATTTATTCGTTCTTTCTGAACCATTCTTTATTTATAATCATTAATTTATTCTAAAGTTTAGAATAGAATAATAACAATGAATAAAGAATGGATCCAAAAAACGATTTAACTTAACATAACTAATTTGCCAAAACGAAATTATTTATTTATTAGTCTGAGAAGTGTGTGCAGGGCTAGTATACCAAACTCCTAAAGATCCTAAGAGATCCCCTCCAATTAGGAAATAAAGTGAAGAGCCAAGAAGTGTACTTAGGAGCGCTCAAAGGCTAAAGGTAAAAGTTAGTATTTACAGGATCTGTTTCAGATTAAGTATTCTAAACAACTACGTATTTGAGGGATGATGCAAATACATTTATTAAACAAAATAAAAGAAAGCAGCAATATTATAGCAGTTTGTAACTCTGTATCTAAAATCACAGCAATTGCAGCAAAGTAGACACTAAACAGAAGCAGAGCAGCGATAATATGGCGATCGTTACTGTGTAACTTGAAATAAGCAATAGCAACAATGCAAACAATAAAATATCGGACATCACTGATTGTGTAAAAGATTGTAAAAATAGGTATATTGTCACCACTAAAAAATCAATAAAACAAATCGTTTGCAAACGAATATTGGTAAAAGTTGACAGAAAAATATTTTAAATCCCAGGCAGTTTAAACTTGTCCAGATAAAATAGTCCTAGGCAAACTTGTATTTTGCAAAACCACGGATATGTGGGTATTATACACAATCCTTAGGCAAATAATATAGCACAGTACCTGATAACGAAGAGTGATAGTAGTTATGGAACCGCAGCTTAGCTTGCTAGCCGTTTAACATCCGTGTGCGCCTTTTTGACGTTTGGTCACGTGAGAGAGATTTCGTAAGCTGCTCCGGTCCGATTGGATGATGTCACATTTAAACACTAAGGATGATTAGCTTGTCCGCTTTCAATAATGAGACGGTATCCGCTTTTAGTGCAGTAGCACGCTGGATACTGAGGAATTCTTAAGAGTGGTTGTGATGAGAGGCTTAGACAAAAATAGACCTTGTCTTTAGCACTAAACAGTGCAGATTTTTCAGAAATTCGCACAGGCTTTAGATGTAATATACCTGATATTTAGCAATGTTAAAGCCTGGAGAAAATCATGGATAGATAAGACAGACCACCTTTAATACCAATTAAGAAAAGGAACCAATAAAAAAGTTTCAATTTTTAGCCCCTCACACTAATCGGAGTGATAGATAGAATATAATTCATTTGTTCCCATTTATTGCCAGGATTTTGTTTTTTGTTTTTTCAGCAAATTGCAATCATATCCAATTTTTATAGCCTGTCACGCCAAAATTGAGCATAATTTTGACGTAGATGTTACAATTCTATATGACACAAATTTTATTATTTTATTTCCTTAACAACACTGCTGGTTCATTATCAATACATACCATCCTTTTTTTCATTATACACTCCCACACATATCCTTTTATAGTTCAAATCGGAACAACCTAACCCACTTCACTGTCAATTTAAATACAAAACATTTGTTATTTAACTATTTTATGTTCTTTTTCACATGACATCACATAAAGCATGAACATAATCATACATGATTCATATAGTATTTAGATCTGAAAATCAAACATTTTATTGTACATTTTAATGCAGGTATTATTTAGAAACATTCAAGTTTATGTAGCAGACAAAGATGTACAAGTCAAAAACATTCCATTGGGATATCAGCTGCGAATGTTAATGAAGCACACAGGCTTTTGAGCCCAATCAACATTAATAAGATTCAGAACATTCACTCATGTCCCATTGGTCCTTTTTTGAAAACTATGACAACTTCCGTTTTTAACTGTATATTAGGTAAACATTTTTAAAAAATTTGTATCCATTGTTTGTATGCCTGAAGAAAAGACCGGTTTATGGTCTAGAAACGCGTAGCAGTTTTTATGGATTAAAATTTACTGATTTTAATTATACGGAAGTTGTCCATTTGTTTTTTGCCTTGGTTCTCCCTTTGAGCCTTCCTGGATAAGGCATCAAAGTATCTGCTCTACCGCAGCGTCTCAGGTTTCAGCCGCACAGACGCCAATCAAAGAAACGCTGAACATCACCTGCGAACAGCTTGCCGGAGACCACCCAGTGTGCTAGCCACTGAAAGTGTTAGCCTGCCTGTCAGCACCGGTTATCATACGGTGCCATTACCTCTGGTAAGCCTTTACATTATTCACCTATTTTGACTTTGAATCTACAATATCACGCTATGTGGCGCCCTCTTTGTTATTTCCAATAAAAAAGTTTGGCTACATTTTAAAAGGAAGTACTGGACTGCATTTTCTTCATCTTGAAAAAGCCCTCACGTAGAGAGAAATGCGTTATTTTTATTTATGCAGCCAGAATAATTTCTACTATTTGCAATATCTGCAATCAGTGCTAAAGTACCCTCTGTGGACAACAGAGGTCTATTTGGGACTGTATCCATGATTTTCTCCAGGCTTTAACATTGCTAAATATCAGGTGTATTACACCTAAAGCCTGTGCGAATTTCTGAAAAATCTGCACTGTTTAGTGCTAAAGACAAGGTCTATTTTTGTCTAAGCCTCTCATCACAACCACTCTTAAGAATTCCTCAGTATCCAGCGTGCTACTGCACTAAGAGCGGATACCGTCTCATTATTGAAAGTGGACAAGCTAATCATCCGAAGTGTTTGAATGTGACATCATCCAATCGGACCGGAGCAGCTTACGAAATCTCTCTCACGTGACCCAATGTCAAAAAGGCGCACATGGCTGTTACACGGCTAGCAAGTTAAGCTGCGGTTCCATAACTACTATCACTCTTCGTTATCAGGTACTGTGCTATATTATTTGCCTAAGGATTGTGTATAATACCCACATATCCGTGGTTTTGCAAAATACAAGTTTGCCTAGGACTATTTTATCTGGACAAGTTTAAACTGCCTGGGATTTAAAGTATTTTTCTGTCAACTTTTGCCAATATTCGTTTGCAAACGATTTGTTTTATTGATTTTTTAGTGGTGGCAATATACCTATTTTTACAATCTTTTACACAATCAGAGACGTCCGATATTTTATTGTTTGCATTGTTGCTATTGCTCATTTCAAGTTACAGAGTAACGATCGCCATATTATCGCTGCTCTGCTTCTGTTTAGTGTCTACTTTGCTGCAATTGCTGTGATTTTAGATACAGAGTTACAAACTGCTATAATATTGCTGCTTTCTTTTATTTTGTTTAATAAATGTATTTGCATCATCCCTCAAATACGTAGTTGTTTAGAATACTTAAAAAAATTAATTATTTAACTAATGAAAACGAAACAATTTTTTTGCTGTGCACCTTGTTACAAACAATGCTGCAATTTAGTGCTCAAGACACATACACATTCCACAACATACATTCTCGTGGAGAAACGCTACATTTTAACAAAGGAATAGAACGAGGTAAGTTTGATAACAGAATGACATTAATTTTGACTACAATGTCCCTTTAAACAATATGTAGAGGCTGATTTAGATATTGGTGCTGACATTTCTTTCACTACTAAATGTTATTTTAGCTTTAGGGCCTGTTGCTTTGCCAGCATCTCTGTTAGGGAATATGTCATTGTATATTTAGGGACTTATCTGCTCTTTATTGGAGTCATCAAAGAACTCAACTTAGCGTTGGTTATGACTAGTCACTGATTATTGCTGATAATGACAAAGCCACTAAACTGGAAATAAGTGGAAGTCACAAATGGGAAAAATTAGGAAGTCATAGAAAACAGCGTTATAATTTACATAATTTGATTCTTAAAGGGACATGAAACGCAAAATGTTTCTTTTATGATCCAGGCAGAGTCGTACAGCTTTAAACAACTTTAGAATTTACTTCTATTTAATTGGCTTTATTCTCTTGGTATTCTCTGTTGAAGGAGCAATAATGCACTACTGGGAGCTAGCTGAAGGCATTAGCGAACCAATGACAAGAGGCATATATATGCAGCCACCAATCAGCAACTTCTGGGCCTGCCTATGTATGCTGTTCAACAAATAATACTAAGAGAACAAAAAAATAGATGATAGAAGTAGACTGAAAACTTGTTTAGAGGGACAGTTTACTGTGAAATTGTTTTCTGTTTCCAGGGGTCAAGTCGGGCGGGAACGCATGGGAACGGAGTTCCTGCACTATTTTTGCAGGAGGAACTAAGTTCCCTCTGCACAGAGAACAGAAACACTGCTGATGCTGGTGGGAGGAACTGGACCACAGTCTGGTTAGAGGGATAGTGAGATCCTCTAGTAATTGGCAGTAAGACTTCCTACAATACACTAAATGTAAGACTGTCAGCGGTCCTGCTGTGTTATCACCCCTGTTATTGATATTATCTTTATTATCTTTTATTACACATGGTGCTTACATTTCTGTGTGGCTTGCTCTGGGGTTATTTAGCTCCCCTCAGCAGAAATAGAACTATTGCACCTTAAGTGGGTGAGACTCTGTGACAGAGGAGGATTCTCAGGCCCAAAGGCAACCATTCAACGCTTCATTGGAATTAATTTGTTTTTATTAACCAAAGTCTATAGATTATATGCATATAAATACTGTGTGTGTGTGTAAGTGTTAGTGTATGTGTGTGTATATATATATATATATATATATATATATATATATATATAAATATGTATGTATGTGTATATGTGTATATATATATATATATATATATATATGTGTGTATATATATATATATATATATATATATATATATAAATCAATGTTTAATGCAACACTAACAAAAGGATATTTATTCAAACCTGTAACGTTTCGGGGTTACCTCCATCCTCAGACATGATTACAAATGATAACAGTGCATCTATACTTACTTATACCCACCACCCTTAGACTCAGTCCTCGTCCTTGCCGTTGGCATTCCAGAAATGACATCATGTCTTTACCGCCCACGTGTTTCAAGCCGGCGTGTGTTGGTCGTCATGGTAATCGGGACGCCATACTCACAAGCGGCTGTCAGGATACTGCAGTCTTGTGAACTATTAAAAGCAAATAGAGAAGGGAGTGAGTGTTATTATAAGTTATACATAACAATTTAAACTGCATTGTATAAAAATAAAAATACTGAGACTAGCATACATATAACCTATTAGGCTATAAAATGACATATCAACATAATAATAATAATCTCTCATTTGTGGGCATAATTATGGCTCCTATTTGATTCACATGTCTAAAATTATTTTGAGTCTAGACTATGCTTTAACATAATATAGGAAAGAAGATATAGGGCAAAAAACTCCAAATATGTCCTTGAACATTACACTTATACTGGGAGTACAGTTATCTTATGCATATGTGTATCTATTTTTCAAAATATTGGAAAGTGTATCAAGTAGATGAACCAGATATATTTATAAATCTATATACAAGTTAGAAATGATGGTAACTAAATACAACAATGCCAGTCCAGGCTAGTATTTCACCCCCTGGGGTATGTGTGTGTGTGTGTGTGTATATATGTGTATGTGTGTGTGTGTGTGTGTGTATATATATATATATATATATATATATATATATATATATATATATATATATATATATATATATATATACAAATTAAACAAATATTAGTATATAATGTGTATATGTATGTGTGTATATATATATATGTGTGTGTGTGTGTGTGTGTGTATGTGTGTGTGTGTATATATATATATATATATATATATATATATATATATATATATATATATATATATATATATATATATATATATATATATATATATATATATATATATATATATACACACAAATTAAACAATATTAATTGTGAGGGAGGGTGGAAGTCTTGGTTAGTTCCCACACTTTTTCTTTGTAGGACTTGACCCCTGTGTGTTTCCAATGGCCTGTTATACCAGCTGCAGAGTATAAAATGTATGAAAATGATTCTTTAGGGGTTCTTTGTACAGGTATTCCCCGCTCATACAGCGGGTTAGGGACCGGTGCCCCGCTGTAAAGTGAAAACTGTCTTAAAGTGAAACAATGCAGTTTTAGCTTTCTTTTCACTTGCCAGTGTGTTTAAAAACTTGAAAACATGTTTAAACTAACATATATTAGTGGTGCAATAATGCTATGTTTAGTTTAACTCTAGCACAGCACAGTATTCAATAAAAACTGTACCTGTAAAATAGTGACAATTACTGTAGTAAAATTTGCCAGACTATAACACTGTGACACAGATTGCACTGTAATGCTGTAAACAGAATGAACTAAGCATAAAAAAATAGTGCCAGTCACTTTTCTCGCAATCTTTTACAACTTTAATGATGTTAAACATACATCTTTCTATCCCTTAATTCATTCTTATGTAGCAATATTATACGAATATGAATTTATGATGTGACTTTATATGATGTTGGGCTTTAAATTATTTAAATTATTTGTATTAACTAATTGTTTATATTTCCCTAATTGTTATGATCTACCTAGTCATGTATTTGAACATATAGATTTAATTAGGATAAATAATATATCACTGTATAATACATACACTTTATTTATCTTTGTATAATATATGCACTTTATTTCTTTACTGAGTCGTTACACAGGTATTATATATAATCGGTATACATATACCTTTAAATGTTGGATATTTAAATGTGAGTAGTCTAATCACTGGTATGCAGTGGCCACACTGGCCAAGTGCGCATGTGCATGAAACGCGTCTGTGTTGGGATTAGACTACATTTACTTGTGCATGCAATAGTATGAATTTATGGAGCATCACCTCTTATATGTTTTTAAATTTGGATAAATAAATCTTTTGAACTTTATCTGGCTGTGGATTGTCTGTTCTTGCTGGGAAACCAGTGCGCACTTCTATTTGGATTCCTGTTTCTACTTACGTGTGTGGAGTAGACACACCTGGTGCCTTATTGTTTGTCCCAGCACCTGGAGGATTTCACTACACCCACTCTCCATTGCACCGCAAATCCCTATCTACTAGCTGGAAGAGAGCTCTTCTCCTTATAGAATCTGTGTGTGACAACCCATTTGCATAGTAATTGGAATAGTGGATGACAGGTTCTTGACTCTCTGTGATGAGTAACGGTACTAACCAATATATTTCTCAGGCATACCTCCACTGGATATCCCCCTTTCTTTTATATACAAATATTTGTCTAGCTTTAATACAGAAAAAATAAAACTTAAAGTAGCCACACTGAAGTTTGATGATTTTAGAAAGTGTAGCCAGAAAGCAGATCCTAAGACTCTACCATTGGGAATCCTGATAGAACCTGGCAAAACTAACTCTTCCAAATGGTGCTACTCATAATGCTTTATTTTACTCAGGAGTAGACTCCACATCCCACATAAAACATAAACTTAGAAACATATAAACAACATACTAATAAAATAAAACTCTAATAAAAGGCAGGGGATTCAGGGGAGGCATGAACAATAAAACTGACAATCATACATTTGAAGTGTTACCATATGCCAAATATATGCAAATTAGTCTTTCTCCTCAGTACACATTTTGCTGATGAACCTTCTACCAATAGATGGCACTTTATTACACAATGTCCAGGAACTTGTAACCAATAGATTGTGCTGTTACAAAATGTCTATAAACTTTCAACCAATATATGGCGCTGTGTTACACAATGTCTAGGAACTTTCAACCAATAGATGACGCTGTGTTACACAATGTCTAGGAACTTTCAATAAATAGATTGTGCTGTTACAAAATATCTAGGAACTTTCAACCAATAGTAAGCGCTGTTACACAATGTCTATAAAGTTTCAACCAATAGATGGTGCTGTGTTACACAATGTCTAGGAACTTTCAAACAATAGGTGGCGCTCTGTTACGCGTTTAGGAACTCTTAACCAATAGATGGTGCTGTGTTACACAATGTCTAGGAACTTTCAACCAATAGATGGTGCTGTGTTACACAATGTCTAGGAACTTTCAACCAATAGATGTCCATGTATATGACTGGTCAATGGTCACAATTTTTTTTTAAAAACTGTTTCTTAAACAGCTCTTTTATTTTATAGAGTTTAACATTACATTTTTTTCTTTGTAATTTAATACATTTGCTTTTGTGCAAAAGTTATTATCTGGCTGCTCTAAATTTAAACATAGAAATGTTAATTAACTGCTTGTGTGCAACACAACATCAGTGAAGATATGAGTTAAGTATTTATTGTTGTTTTGTCCACCTCTTGCATATAACCAATAACTACTAAACATTAACTATTTTGCTGTACAACATGTATGTTGAATTTATTTTGGGTGAATGCCAATTATGTGTTCATTGAATAATTGAAATGAGCCAATGACATGAGGCATATATGTGCAGCCACCAATCAGCAGCTAGCTCCCAGTAGTGTATTGCTACTCCTGAGCCTACCTAGGTTTGCTTTTCAACAATGGATATGAAGAGAATAAAACAAATTAGATAACAAAAGTAAATTAATAACTCTGCTTTACTGTCTATTTTTTTTTAATGCTGTATTCATATTGTTTTATTGAATTTGTATTTAACTACTGTATTCTGTATAATGACTGTCCTGGGCTGTTAGCATGCCTGTCTGGGTCCTGTTGGCGTGACGCACTATTTCTGCATGTCTCAGGATTGAGGCAGTGCAGAAATAGTATAATGGAGGACACCCCAGGCTAGTGATCACAAGGAAAAGCTGTGATCTCATGCATGTCAGTGAGGTGCCTTCATTTATAAGATACACACTACGATCAACATGTATCTATGCTGCTGGAAGACTGCAAGTGAGACTAGACTGTAGCAGTACAATAACTGTCAAAAATGAGTTACTGTGTATACAATCACTGTGACAGCCAGTACTGCGTGGGTGCAATGACAGTCCATAAGTTTATATACTACTGTCCTAGTCTGCCTCCTTGCCTGTTTATTGTTCCCTCTATAGCAATGTGGAGTATGGTGGTGCATTGCAAATAATGATTATTAGTATTATTATAGTACTCTCTTTTAGATGGCACAGCAAAAAAATAATAAGAATAATTATGTCCCTTTAATCTTTACTCCTCTACCCATATTTTCCATTGGGTAATATTGCAGTGTTCAATTCTCTGATGTTGCTCAAATTCCTGTAATCCATAGGATTCTTGAGGAAGGAAAACTTCCTCACCTCCTGGATTTTTGCTATTTGTCTATATATATATATATATATATATATATATATATATATATATATATATATATATATATATATATATATACACACACATACACACACACACACACATTATATATATATATATATATATATATCTATAGCAACTGTATTACACAGGGCCAATGAAGGAAAAACAAGAATATATTTTAAAATATGTAAACAATAAGTTTTATTGTAACTAAAAGTTTACAAATAATTACATAAAATAATCAGATAAAGCATGTATAAATAAAATAAAAGGTATGGATACAAGTAGAAAATGTCTATTTCAAAATCGATTGTATCAATCTCATACAAACAAAAAGAGAAAAACACTGCTTGCATGGCCAGGAACTCAATCCGCACAAAACGTTTCAGTGCTCCTTCCCCTTCATCACGTGATAAAGGGGAGGAGCCTTGAAACGCGTTGTGTGGATTGAGCTCCTGGCCAGGCAAGCAGCGTTTTTCTCTGTTTGTTTGTATGAGATTTGTATAATTGATTTTGAAATAGACACACTGCTTCTTACTTGTATCCATACCTTTTTAATGTACTTTATATGTTTTATGTCGTCATTTTATGGAATTATCAGTGAACATTTAGTTACAATAAAACTTATTGTTTGCATATTTTAAAATGTATTATTGTTTTTTCCTCCTTTGGGACAAATACAATTGATATTGCATTCGATAGTGGTTGAAGATCCTGAAAAATTATTTTTTTTATTATTCATGGGCGCTCTCAGTAAATATCCTTATATTCTCTAATTTATCTACATTAACATTATTATCATTGAGCATATTTTTATTTTTGCAAATATTTTTTTATTAATTTTCATTGTAATACCATCTTCTGTGAAAATAAATGTGTGTGTGTGTAAAATTATTTTGTATGTAGATCTTTTGCAATTCAGAGGAAGCAATTTTCAATTTACTTCTGTTATAAAATATACTTTATTCTCCTGGTATCCTTTGTTAAAAAGTATACATAAGTAGACTCAGGAGAAGCATTACACTACTGGGAGCTAGTAGGTGATTGGTGGCTACACACACATATGTCATTGTCTCACAAGATGTGTTCAGGTAGGTCCCAATAGTGCATTGCTTCATTAGAACTGTCTTTAACTATGTGTTTAATCCATTAATAGGGGCTATACACATAGTGGTGTGTAACCAACAGTGCAATAATTAAAATATAAAATAAGCATTAGAAATCCCAAATTCACAGTGATTTTAAACAGTTCCTTGCACTATGCAGAGACCTATAATTTGAGGAGGGGCTGTGACAGACAGAACTATAAACATGTCACTTATAGGACTATTGGCAACTGGTTTAACCCTTTTTTTGGTGCCTTAAATCATTTGTCTTACAGCCTATGATGACATACTTCCCAACATTACTGTGGCTTTCGAGGTATAGGCTGTGTGAGGGAGAGTTGTGGGAGGAGCCAAAGTTTTCTGTGAGCGGAGTCACAAGTGTACCTTGGGTAGGTTGGGTGTTCTGGATTCAGGAGAGCTGTGAGTGGGCTATGTGCATTCCCTGGTTTCACTTTGGGAAAACAGGACATTTGCACTGAAGTGAAACATGAGACATCTGGATAAGCTTCTAAATTCTGATAATTCCACAATATGCAGTGCACCTGGGAGCTCTGAGTGTGCTCTCATACTTTGCATGTGTCCCCCATATTATGATTGTAATTTCATTAGCCATTCTGTCTTGTACACATTAAAGCAATAGCTCATAAGATTCAATGTCTACATTTTTGTATAATTCTTTTGTGAAAAGTCTCATTTAACAAATGTTGCTACTTTTTAATTAAATGCATGTAATCTTTAGACTGGTGTTTAAACCGTTTTGCTGGCAGCGTATGAAAAATAAAGTAAGTGTGATATTATTTAATCATTAGATCATATCTTTGTGGTTTGGTCCTGAAAGATTCGTTTTTATACTTCCCTATTAAATAGGCATTAAACGCCTCTTGCTTTAGTGTAGAATATGTGCTTGTCCTGCACTCCCTAAGGGTCAAAAAAGTAAAGGACCGATGATCAATAAAATGCCAGCAATTAAAAGAAGTGCAAATGGTAGTGTAAAATCAGCCCTGAGGAAGCCCCGTTGAGTCTTATGACGTGGGGGTGAAACACGCATAGGCATTGGAGGACTTACCTCATAACCTGTGAAGGCGCTGAATCCAAATACTGGTGGTCTGAACGGTGTTTGACAGGGGTTAGTTTGTGGAATGCATTAGCAAAGTGGAAGCTAAGTACCTTTCCTTGAGCTGATCTGTCAAAATACTAACTATACTATCAGACCCTACATGAAACGCCTACTAGAATACATTAGGAACATCGAAATAGGTTTTAAAAAATATAGGCCCAGATTACGAATTTTGTGTTAGAGGCTGTGCGGTGCTAACGAGCAGTTTTGTCTCACTGCTCACTTAGTTACAGCGCTGGTATTGCTGGTTTTTACAAACCCGTCGTTAAAAGACAAGAAGTGAGCGTTGAGCAAAATTTTGCTCATTACCGCACTCCAATACCAGAGCTGCTTAAGACAGCGGTGAGCTGGTGTAACGTGCTCGTGCACGATTTCCCCATAGGAATCAACACGGAGAGCCGGCTGAAAAAAAGTCTAACACCTGCCAAAAAGCAGCGTAAAACTCCCCTAACGCAGCCCCATTGATTCCTATGGGGAAATACAATTGATATCTACACCTAACACCCTAACATGAACCCCAAATCTAAACACCCCTAATCTTACACTTATTAACCCCTAATCTGCCGCCCCAGACATCGCCGACACCTGCAATATATTATTAACCCCTAATCTGCCGCTCCGGACACCGCCACCACCTATATTATACTTATTAACTCCTAATCTGCTGCCCCCAACATCGCCGACACCTACCTACATTTATTAACCCCTAATCTGCTGCCCCAACGTCGCCACCACTATAATAAATGTTCTTACCCCTAAACCTAAGTCTAACCCTAAACCAATCACCCCCTAACTTAAATAGAATTACAATAAATCTAAATAAAATTACTATTATTATTATCGGTTATTTGTAGAGCGCCAACAGATTCCGCAGCGCTACTATACTTAATTACTACAGTATTCCTATTTAAAACTAAATACTTACCTATAAAATAAACCCTAAGATAGCTACAATATAACTAAGGGTTACGTTGTAGCTAATTTAGGGTTTATTTTTATTTTACAGGCAAGTTTGTATTTATTTTAACTAAGTAGAATAGTTATTAAATAATTATTAACTATTTAATAACTACCTAGCTAAAATAAATATAAAAGTACCTTTAAAATAAAACCTAACCTAAGTTACACTAACACCTAACACTACACTACAATTAAATAAATTAACTAAATTAAATACAATTACCTAAATTAAATTAGCTAAAGTACAAAAAAACAAACCCTAAATTACAGAAAATAAAAAACAAATTACAGAAATTTAAACTAATTACACCTAATCTAATAGCCCTATTAAAATAGAAAGCCCCCCAAAATAAAAATAAAAAACCTAGCCTAAACTACCAATAGCCCTTAAAAGGGCTTTTTGTAGGGCATTGCCCCAAAGTAATCAGCTCTTTTACCTGTAAAAAAAAATACAAATAACCCCCCCCCCCAACAGTAAAACCCACCACCCACACAACCAACCCCCCAAATAAAATACTAGCAAAAAAAAAACTAAAAATCAAAAGAGAGAACAGCACTCCATGAGATAGAACAGAAGCATGCATGTTCATTTTTATTGAATTCCTCAGGGTGCCAGTTCTTTTTGCACACTATGCCCCTTCACAGAGAAAAAATATCCTGAAGCATATCAGTCTGACCCTGCCCAATGACAGTCCAGCGCCAAAATACCAGGCAATTCTTCTCTGAACAAGGGAAGCAACAACCCCAGACGATCATTTCGGCCTCCTATGGGCCTCGTCAGTGAGGTGCAGTTGTATCTCTCTAAGGGCAAGTGTGCATGGAGTCCACGTCTGGTTTCCCCATTACTCTTAGGGTGACCCAAGACCACTTCTGCCCGGCTTGGATGAAGACTTTTGCCCGTCTGGAGGACCACTTCGCCCGGCTTGGATGAAGACGTCTCCCGGTAAGTCGATCTTCAGGGGGTTAGTGTTAGTTTTTTTTAAGGGTGTATTGGGTGGGTTTTATTTTTAGGTTAGGGACTTTGGGCGGCAAAAGAGCTAACTGCCCTTTTAAGGGCAATGCCCATCCAAATGCCCTTTTCAGGGCAATGGGGAGCTTAGGTTTTTTAAGATAGGTTTTTATTTGGGGGGTTGGTTGTGTGGGTGGTGGGTTTTACTGTTGGGGGTTGTTTGTATTTTTTTACAGGTAAAAGAGCTGATTACTTTGGGACAATGCCCCGCAAAAGGCCCTTTTAAGGGCTATTGGTAGTTTAGTTTAGGCTAGGGGTTTTTTTTTATTTTGGGGGGGCTTTTTTATTTTTATAGGGCTATTAGATTAGGTGTAATTAATTTAAATATCTGTAATTTGTTTATTATTTTCTGTAATTTAGTGTTTGTTTTTTTTGTACTTTAGCTAATTTAATTTAATTTTGGTAATATTATGTAATTTATTTAATTGTATTTAATTTAGTTAATTTATTTAATTATAGTGTAGTGTTAGGTGTAATTGTAACTTAGGTCAGGTTTTATTTTACAGGTTTTATTTTACTTTTGTATTTATTTTAGCTAGGTAGTTATTAAATAGTTAATAACTATTTTAATAACTATTGTACCTAGTTAAAATAAATACAAACTTGCCTGTAAAATAAAAATAAACCCTAAGCTAGCTACAATTTAACTATTAGTTATATTGTAGCTATCTTAGGGTTTATTTTACAGGTATTTAGTTTTAAATAGGAATAATTTAGTTAATATTAGGAATTTTTAGTTAGATTTCTTTTAATTATATTTAAGTTAGGGGGTGTTAGGGTTAGACTTAGATTTAGGGGTTAATAACTTTAATATAGTGGTGGCGACGTTGGGGGCGGCAGATTAGAAGTTAATAAATGTAGGTAGGTGGCGGCAATGTTAGGGACGGCAGATTAGGGGTTAATAATATTTAACTAGTGTTTGTGAGGCGGGAGTGCAGCGGTTTAGGGGTTAATATATTTATTATAGTGGCGACGATGTCCGGTTCAGCAGATTAGGGGTTAAACATTTTCTTTTAGTGTTTGCGATGTGGGAGGGCCTCGGTTTAGGGGTTAATATGTAGCTTATGGGTGTTAGTGTACTTTTTAGCACTTTAGTTAACAGTTTTATGCTACGGCTTTGTAGTGTAAAACTCTTAACTACTTACTTTAAAATGCGGTACCAGTCTTGACAGGAGAGGGTCTACCGCTCACTTTTTGGCAGATTCTTAATACCGGTGCTATGCAAGTCCCATTGAAAAAAGAGGATACGCAATTTACGTAAGTGGATTTGCAGTATTTCCAAGTCTGGCCAAAAAAGTAAGCGGTACACCTGTACCTGAAAGACTCGTAATACCAGCGGGCGTTAAAAAGCAGCGTTAGGACCGGCTAACACTGCTTTTTAAGCCTAACGCAAAACTCGTAATCTAGCCGATAGTGTTTCAAATCACTTTAGAATTGTTCACAATATGGATCCAAACAATTTAAAGGGTACAATATTGAAATATTTGTACAAACTCAGTTTCAATACTACTTTGAATAATTTCTTTGGGGTAGCCTCTTTTTACAAATTTATTGCCCATAGATCTTAACCTGTCTGGTAATTTGTCAGGGTCTCTAACAATTCTCTTGGTAATAACTGACTCCTAGGTATGGATTTGAAGACTGTATCTGGGTGGAAACTCTCATATCTAAGAAGAGTATTTTTATTAGTAGGCTTGGTATAGAAGTCAGTACTCAATTTATTACCTTGCTTACATACCATGGTATCTAAAAAGCTGACCTCTTGTTGGTAATATGTGAGAGTAAATTTAATGCCTATCATAGACACATTAATATAATCCACAAATTGCAACAAAGACTCCAATGAGCCCCCCCATATGCCAAAAATATTGTCTATATATCTTAACCAGAGCTTACAACAGCCAATAAAAGACTGATTATTGTAGACAAATTTATTCTTAAAACCGCTCATAAATAAATTGGCACATGAGGGGGCCACATTGGAGCCCATTGCCGTACCTCGCTTCTGCATGTAGTATGTATCCTGAAAGAGGAAGTAATTGCAATATAGCACCAGCCTTAATAAATCGTTAACAAAATCAATTTGTAGTGGATTATACATATTACTCTTATCAAGGAAGCTTTTTACAGTTGTTAGACCTGCTTCATGGGGAATAGAGGTGTATAGACTCACCACATCAAGGGAAAAGATGAACCACGTTTCTTCAATTTCAACCTCAGATAATTTCACCAAGAATTCATAGCTTCCTTAAAGATTAGAAAGTATAGTCAGTACTGTGAGGCCCTTAGAAAAATTTGAAAGGAGGATTAAAACTGCATCCTAGGTTTTTAGAATGCTGTAAACTACCTAAACCAGCTGTTTGATTTGCAGCATTTTGAAAGCCTAGTCTACAGAATTTGCTTTTTGGCAACTCTAGGGAGTGTGGCACAAACACATTTTTTTTACACTAAGGGCTAGATTTATCAAGCCCCTACGGCTGCAAGTTCTCACAAGAACTTGCTCGCCGTGATTTATCAAGCAGCGGTCACCAGACCGCTGCTTTCCTAAGCTCTTCGCCACCTCTAATGTGGCGAAATTCAATCTCCTCGGTCGAGTCCGACCGAGGAGATTGACAGCTCCTGCCCGTGCGTGATTGGCTGTGCGCGGGCAGGGGGCGGGATTGCACGTGAGCGCAAAATTGCACTCGTGTGCAATGTTAATTACCTGTGGGTAATTTCGCCCCGCCACAGGCGAGCTGAGGCATACAGGGGCGCGTATACGTTCCCCTGTACGCCTCAGCTGTGATAAATCTAGCCCTAAGGCTAGTTCAGTTTTAATGTCACTTTAAAAGCCTTTTCTTTTTTTTTGTACTGAGAATCACTGCCTTTCCAAAACAGTAAAGATGTCATTGTGTATTTAGTGGTAGTTATCTATTCTCTATCAGATTGTCAAACAACTAAGCTTCACTTCTGTCATCACTAGTCACAGTTACTGAACCGCTGATAAGGAAAATTCACTGAGCTGAAAAAGAATAGAAACTGCAGATGGAGAGATAAGGATTTGTAATACTGAGAATTCTAAAATAAGCCCTTCTTCAAATTTGTTTTGTTTCTTTTCATTACTACACAGTAATAATTCTCTTGTTATAGAGCTGCAGTGCTCCGGGTATATATTTTCCAGTAGCACAAATCAGCATTCTCTTTGAATGTTTCTGTTTTCCTTCTTGAACATTTTATGTTATGATTTTTTTAGCTAGTTATTGAACACTAAAAATAAAATCTTGGGCCTATATTACAATTGGAGCACAAAATATTAACGCTTTTAAGCTATAACACATCTCAAATTAAATCAGTAGCACTCTTATTTATGCGCTCATATTACAAGTTAAAAGTAAAATGAAAAAACACAACGGACAGAAGCGCACCTCCTGGACTGGGAGAGAACTACCAAGTACTTTTGTGCTTGCCATCTATAACGTTTTTGAATTGAGATACTATCACATATATACTCTTATTTTCGTATTTGACACCTATCGTGTGTCGTTTCTTTTTAAGGTATACAGAGCAGGGCACTATTCAGTCCACAAACCTTAGGTGGCTAGATTAACCAATGGTAGACGTAGTGTGGATTCAGTATCTATTACATCTATATATAATTCTAGTAAGCATACCGATTAGCGCTGGTACATTTCTTTTCTGGTTTAAAAGTAAAGTGGTAGTGCTTTTGCGATAACCTCAGGCATGTTAACATCTAGAGTCCAGATAGTACGGTCAAGCTAAATCCCTCACCTAATAGACTTCTATGAGGCAGGCTACAAATCTCAGGTCCTGGCTTTATTTTGCTTGGTAAAGGGTTAAATCAGAGTGAAAAGATTTATGTTAATAAAAAATATACATTTTACTTTTAATATGTATAAGAACAAGAGAAATTCTTTATTTTTATATATATATATATATATTTAAGGTTTTTATATTTTTATTATAGCTCTTACAGTTTACTTCAGGTCTCCAGACATGCTAACTTGTAATTTAAGCAATGTTTAGCGTGGCCGTGGATCAATAACTTGACCGCTGCTTCGTACACTGCAGAAAGTAGGTTCACATGTGCAAACTTGCCACGCAAGGTCTCAAAAGCAGCATCCACTGTTTTGTACATTTAGCCCCTAGTGGTGTCTTGGGCTTCACCAGTTCATATGTTTATCCATTCACTAAGATGAGATGAATGAGCTGTATTAAATCAGTTGCTTAGAGTAACATAGGCACTTGCAATAATGATGAGGCCGGGGAGCTAGATATGATTGAGAAAACACATAGGGAGTTTCCCCCCAGCATCTTGTTTTATTTAAACAATTAAATTAGGATTTCTATTATAAAGATATCTCCAAACTTTATTTCATTTGATATCTGTCATTTTTTAAACTGATATACATTATGTTTTTACAGATTATAATATTGTGGAGGCTTATGAAGTTGATAGAGATGGCAAATATGTCACACATGACTTTAGTCAAACTCACAGAAGGAAAAGATCGGCAGACAAAAGTGAGACCAATCCAGTTCATCTCAAGATTCACGGAGCAGGGCAGGACTTGCACTTGGAATTAAAGGTCTCTGAGAACCTTCTGGCACCTGGATTTTTAATTCAAACTTTTGGAGGTGGAAGGACTAAATCTATTGACACCTTTCCATCACAGGATTTTTGTTTTTACCAAGGATCATTGTTATCACATGCAAATTCAACAGTTGCACTTTCAACGTGTAATGGCTTGGTAAGTATAACATATCTGTTTAAGTATTAGTAAGTACTAAATCCTTGTATAATATAAATGGCACATTATGTATTAAAATGTATATTTTTATTATTCATATTTTCGATACAGATTTTTTTTTACATTTTATCAATGAAGAGGATGCTCTTAATTCATCTGTGTTGCCCCAAATGCATTTTGTCAAAGGTCAACCCTCCAATATTGGTTTGGAGTTGAATAAGGCTTTTCTATGATTGTTTTATTAAAGTTTGTAGCAATATCTTGTTGAAAAGTTACATTGTTAAAGTGATGGTAAAGTTACCTTAATGTCTATCAAGCATAGCATTATGTGTGCAAATTCGATATTCGTTTCGTTCATCATTTTTTATATACGTTATTGTATAAATCAAGTTATCACCTTTTTATTATGCATTTCCTCAAATTCAACCCGTATATATATTTTATTTTTATCTCTTGTCATTTTTTTTCTGCTCCAAATGAAATTTCGGCCGTTAGGCGGCCGTCACTCCGCATCAGTCAACCTTTAATAGATTGCTAACCACACGCACTCCCGTTTCACACATGAGTATTACTTCCATTTAGGAATCCTTCCATTTAGGAAATAAGAATCTCAATTAGCGCATGCGAAGGGTTAGCAGCATCGACGATTAGCGCATGGGCATTTAGATACAGAATTGAGAGGCGTAGAGAGCGGCTGGGACCGCTGGAGATGTCACAAAGTTCAGAACATGGAAGTAGGACTTAGGAGGAGTCGGTAGCTAAGCGGTAAGGAATTTAAATATATTTTTTTGGGATAAATATAGAATTTATCTAAAAAAAACTTAGCGACTACATTACGGTCATATGGATAAATGATAGGTTGTCTTGAACACACAATAACTTTACCTTCACTTTCAAGAGTGATGGCAAACTCTTCCCTTTTTAAAATCAGATCCAGAATGTTAGTTAAATGTTAGATGGAGTTTCATTCATCAGTTGTAATGAAGTTGTACTATGACTTACTTTTTAATATAGATATAAGTTTCAAATTCCTTGCTCTCTGCCGCCCACTTCAAAAGTCAATTTTTCTATCAACAAAAGGTTTGAATTGTTCTCCAATCAGCGCTCTAGCTACAGTAAAAGTGCCATATGGGGAGAGTGCTGATTTAACAACAATTCAAACCTTTAGCTCAGAGAAAAAAATTACTTTTGAAGTGGGCGGCACATTGGGGGGCGTTATATTTTGTTGTGCACCCCTGGCAATGCCACTGCTTTTAAAGTTATATACATTTTCTTGAAGCTTCTCTTTTTCTGGTTCTTAGTTAATGTTAGAAAAATTGAGTCACTGATTAGATTTGGTCATCAGAGGTAATTCTATAATGGGACTATTTTTAAGAGACATGTTTTTAATATGCGGTCCTCATTAGCTGGGTATCAGCATGCTCTCATGTGAAATTTCAATCTGCGGATACTGAGTGTTAAGTTGATTTTAGCTGGTTCTATTTGTCATAAAGGAATCAATATAAATCTTCTGATTTGTTGTTACATCTCCTTAGGTAAAATGTATTTGCTATTAAAGGGAGGTTTAAGCCTGCAGAGCTATACTTAATTTGCGTTTTTTTACAGCCTCTTTTGATCCTGTAATTTTTGAAAAGCAGGTCATTGGCGCCATTGAACTAAATGTACCATGCTCCAGCGCTGGACAGCTTTAGTCTGCACAGGAGCGCTGTACATTTAGTTAAATAACGCTATCATGCACACCGTGATCGGACAAGCTTTTCAAAATAGACAGGATCAGAAGAAGCTGGCGAAAAACGCAAGGTAAGTATAGCTTTTTGGGCTTAAAGTGATGGTAAAGTATGCCTACCTCGAGTTAGCGATCATAATTTAAGTAATAAAACAATGTGACTTTCATTCATGATATCTGCATATTCCTTGTAATTACATATATATTCAAGATTTTGATTTTACATTTTTGATATCCAGCCTCCTCCCGTAGATCGTCCACCATTGTTTTCAAGCGGTCACATGTTTTTTTTATCCAATGACAAAGCAGACCACTCGGCGACACACCCCTAACGAAATATGCACTTCCTGACTTCTGTGCATGGCCTAGCTCGAGAATCTCAGCATAACTCTTTTAACGCATGCGTAGAGAGCGAAGCAAAGGTTTTTATGCCAGTGCTGTGACGTGGAGAGGGGTGTTTCACCTCTGCCGCCGGGATGAAGAGAATTCAAGGAAGTGATTCATGGGGAGGAGCAATGAGCGTTACAACTCATAAAGTAAAATAGAAATTTGTGATACATAAAAAGATCGTAATTTAAAACTTATATGGGCGAATTGTGTTATCAATACTTAGGGAATACAAATGTAATGCTCAATTGTGAAACATTTACCATCACTTTAAAACTCACAAAACTCTTATTTTTTGCAGGCATCGCTAAGTTAATGTTATGTAGTCAGTTAGTCAGTTATATTAAAGGGGCATCTGTAAAAAAAAAATTAATTATGGTGTTTAAGCTGCAAATTGCCTCCATATAAGAAAAATCCTGATTTATGTTGGTTCCTGTTTCAGGTCATTACATTGCTTACAAGATTTGTCAAATATGTAGCTTTTAACATGAACTCCACTGCAGCTTTATTTATAATCATTTCATGTTTTGGAACGTAGTATTCTTTATAATAACTGTTTCAAATACTGTGCACAAATTCTACAAAACTATTTATTAAATCCTGGTTGCATAGATACTATTGTTTCCTGCTATGAGATGCTACAGCCCCAATTTCCAGTTTCTGTTGTTATTTAAAACATTTATAAATGTTTTCATCCATACGCAATTACCTGGACAATAAAATGGCTAATATTTTGAGGCACGCCTTCTCTAAAGCGTATCTCCTGCATCACGTCATGTGATGCTTATCCCGTCTACCAAGATACCTTCCAGATGCAGACTGAAGTACAGCTGTATATGGGAGGTGTCCTGTGACATTAGATGGCAAAGAAGGAACTGTATAATCAGAACATTTCCATTATAATGTATTTCATTGGGGAATGAATCATACTTGAGTTTTGCAATTATATTTTGCATTTACTGTGGCTCAGTCTGTAGAAAAGAATATTCTAGGGCAGAGCTCAGTGATTTTACAGATGCAGCGAGGATTACATTAAAATATCTTGTAAGAGGACTTTAAGACATTCAATGTAAGAGCTCATTAGAGTCCACAAGATCCTTGTAAGAGAAAGCTAATATGACCAGCAATGTGCAGTTAAAGTCTTGGCATGTGCTACTTCTAGCAAACAGAGAATTGTTGGCAGCGGTTCTAGCCTTCTTGCTGTCTCTAATCCCAAGGGATGTAACAGCTACTAGCTGAAATAATGCCTCTGCATAAAATCTAAATGGCAAAGCATGAAATAGACCTTCACAGGTGATAAACTCTGTAATGTAGCACAGGATCCTCTACAAAGTGCTATATGTTACATTAATTTATGGTTTGTGAAAGACCAATAGCAACACAAATGAAACAAAGTACAGAATAATATGGTAATGGTAACTTTATTTTTTGGCCACAATTTGGGAACGAGAGAGAGAGTCCTTTGTGTGTTTTTAAACACAGTAATTTATAAAGTTGTCGCCGTACCTGCAGTTGGTTAACCAACAGAACAATTTACTTAAAATGTCATTATGTTGTGGTCTACCCCAACAATTTGGCCCCAGGTAAATAGCAATGTGGTAAAAAAATAGTACTTTACGGAAAGCCAAATTATTCTAAGTATTTTGTTTAACAATCCATTTGGTTTAAACTTTTCTTTCTCTCCAAAATACATTTTATGGTGGCTACAGTTTGCATTATTTCTATTTAGTTTTTCTAAATAATGCACACCTCCAGATAATTCTCTTGATAATCATATGATAAACCTAACACATATGTATGATTGTATAGAACGTTTGATGTCTAATATAATATCAAATAATATTATTGCATGCAGTTTTTTTTCCCCTTTTTGGAGGATCTTCCTGTTTAAAGGGATGCTGTACTCAACATTTTTATATCATTGTCATGAAAGAGCAGTATTTAAACATGTGCTTTTGCAGTGAGAAGCTTACGGTTAATGAATATTGACAGGAAGTAATTACAAGCCAGTCATTGGTAGGAATTACCTATCAGCCAATAAGCATTAGTAAGGTATAGATACTACTATATGTTGGTTTCAGTTTAAATTAAAACAGTTTTATTTCATATATTTTTGGGAGGGGGAAAAAGTGATTTCAGCTAGTTTAAGTTCTGCTCTTTTATATGAATGATTGGAAACATGTATGTACAATGTACCTTTAACTTAGGGGATTTAAAAAAATATTTCACTTGCCCAAAATGTGATCTGGGTGTAACTTGACAGTGCTGCTTTTCTACATATTGCCTTTTTCAATGCAACAGCTGTTGCAATACTATATTAAAGTCTTCTAAGTCATTGCATGCAATGGATATTATTTACTTTTGATGTCAGTTAAATCATCTCATAAGCTGGTGCCTTTGGCTTGTACAGCATATTGACCCACTTGACCTTTGAATAATGATGTCCACCCACCAAATGTATAAAGCGTCTTGCATGTGAGACCCTGATACCCAGTTGTTACATCTTAAAATTTTCTATTGACATATCTTTTTTTATTATTATTATTTTCAGATGTCTTTTTTTAATGATTATTTTTAGCATATTTTATGTTTCACATAAACTGTCATGTGCAAAACTCTTTGAATTGTATTCTGAACTGATTATGGAATGCATAGTCATTTACAGCACATACACATGCCCAGAATTCTTTGCATTGGTTACACTCTAATAAACAATCTGCCATCTGCAGCATTCTGAATTGCTTGTAAGTAGCACATGAATGAACAATGAGTATTTTATTCGATGCAAAATGATCCCAAAATCTGAATTGCATATCACAGTTTAAAGCTGCTGATCTAATGATATCTTTTCAAAAACCCTGAAAAATGTCTTTCTTTTGCCAATTATCTTATCAGTACTTACAATATGCATTGGGTATGCTGATGCTTATCGTTTATGGATAATCATCTAGGCTTCTTAGCATTACTGAACTAATTAATAAAAGTTTTCCTTAAATATACTATCAATTTTTTTTCTGCTACAGGTTTAAGTGTTGCCCTTGAACCATTTAAGTGGATGAACATTCTTAGTTAACATTCTTAGGGTAATTACATTATGACCTTAATAAGTGAACCACATTATAATAGCCATATTAACTTCAAAGTGAACATCTGAAGTTGTTAATGAGTGGCTGGAGTTTAGAACCCTTTGTTTTCCTATTGCTTTAGACCAAGAACAAAAAAGCCACTTTATAGGGTTTTAGCTCTCATACAAATTGCACTCTATACATTTAATATGTATGGCAAGTATTCTTTAAAGAGACAATACCAAAATAAGTTTGAGACAATGTCATTGCTCTCTTCTAATATTTACAGACACACTTATTTACAAATGAAAGGGACATTAAGCACATTCAGATTGTAAAATAAAATGATTAAATGGACAAAAAACATAATGTAATTACAAGACATTTCTGTTTTGAAGACAAATTAACATCCTTTTACTGCAATTATATTTCAATAGCCAAACTCCACCCCCACATTTGCCTTATTTGACAGAGCCAATCTGAGTTTTAGACAAAGACAACAAGACTAGTCACTGATATAAAGTTAGTATTAAGTTCAGAGAATTAGAAATTGCTAAACTTTCAGAGTTAAAGGGATATAAAACAAGTTGAGATAGAGACAAAATATAATATGTACATTGATTAATGTACCTGCAAATTTTTACTGCAGTGCTTCGCCATTATCCCTTTCTTTTAAGTTTCTATTACACACACACAATTTTATGGCTGTAGCTCTATCCATTGTTGTTTTGGTAAAATGCACAAATGAATAGGAATTATCTGCTGGAGCATGCATAGAAGCTGTGAACTCAGTTGAAATACAATGCCTGTGTCTAAACACTGATAAGGAGGGTGGAGCACAGTGTTCCAGACAGCATGGCTATTTTAAAGGGACAGTATACACTCATTTTCATATAACTGCATGTAGTAGACACTACTATAAAGAATAAGATGCACCGATACTGGTATAAAAATCCAGTATAAAACTGTTTAAAAACTTACTTAGAAGCTCTCAGTTTAGGTTCTGTTGAAAAGGCAGGTGGAAAGCCCACTGCAAGTGTGAAATAAGACACCCCCCCCCCCTACCCCTTCTTTTGCATATGAAAGGCCCTTTACACAAACAGGAGCAAGCTGGAGAAGGTAGCTGACAGTATTCACATAAAACTTTGGGGCTTGGTTAGGAGTCTGAAAATCAGAGCAATGTTATTTAAAAATAAGCAAAACTATAAATTTAAAAAAAAAAAAAATCTGTATGGGCTATATAAATAGATCATCTACAAAACATTTATGCAAAGAAAAAATGAGTGTATAATGTCCCTTTAAGTATTTTTGCTTATTTTTGAAATTTATTTTAAAATACTTTCCAACAATTTTTAAACTATTGTTTATGCAAACTATTTTTACTTAATTGGCCCTTTTAGGATATGCACAGATCTCAACCTGTCTAATGGCACTTTAAATTACATGAGAAGGGGCAAAAGGTATTTGAAAATTAGTCGATTTCTTGATACTGATTCTGTTTTTTTTATTAAGCTTTTTTCTCCAGTTTAATTTAACATTGGTGACCCTCCCTAAGTATTGCCAGTTTTCAACTCATTTAAGATCAACAAACTAATTATAAAATGAAGATTTTAGAAACACATTAGACAACCACTTTCACTTTTTTTGCTGTGTCCAAGTCAAGGAATTAAGTGTTAAGAGATTTCCAAGTGCATTTTTAAAAATGGCAATACAGTTGCCATGTGTGCACAATCTTTTTTTAAGCATGTTCATTTTTGTTTTTCTGTGTAACACACAAGCATTAGCTCCCATACATAATTATTGTAGATATAGATTTAGAACTGATCTTATTCAAAACTCTGAGGGGAGATTTCTATTATAAACGACATCACTTGGTGTTGGTTTAAAGAGGTGGAGGAAAATATTTGCTGACAAGAGGTCGTCTTGACTGCTGTGGTTGTAATTTATATTCTGACAGAATGCTTCATCCCCTGACATAATGAGTATAAATAGGAGCCGGTTAAAGGGACTTTGTGCTCAAAAATGTTTTAATGCATATGAAAGATCAGCATTTACAGGTGTCAAAAATATATTTTTTTGTGTAAAGTTAAAGTTCTTTATTTTTTTTAAATTGAAACTGATGGCGCTTATGGTATGTACTTGCTATTAAAGATATAATAAACCCAATTTCTTCTGTTATGTGTGATCAGTCCACGGGTCATCATTACTTCTGGGATATAACTCCTCCCCAACAGGAAATGCAAGAGGATTCACCCAGCAGAGCTGCATATAGCTCCTCCCCTCTACGTCAGTCCCAGTCATTCTCTTGCACCCAACGACTAGATAGGATGTGTGAGAGGACTATGGTGATTATACTTAGTTTTTATGACTTCAATCAAAAGTTTGTTATTTTACAATAGCACCGGAGCGTGTTATTACTTCTCTGGCAGAGTTTGAGGAAGAATCTGCCAGAGTTTTTTACTATGATTTTAACCGGAGTTGTTAAGATCATATTGCTGTTCTCGGCCATCTGAGGGAGGTAAAGGCTTCAGATCAGGGGACAGCGGGCAGATGAATCTGCATTGAGGTATGTAGCAGTTTTTATTTTCTGAATGGAATTGATGAGAAAATCCTGCCATACCGTTAAAAATGACATGTATGTATACACTTCAGTATTCTGGGGATGGTATTTCACCGGAACTACTCTGTTAAAGGTCACTAATCCTTTTAATAACTATTTTTCATGTTAAACGTTTTTTTGCTGGAATGTAGAATCGTTTACATTGCTGAGGTACTGTGTGAATAAATATTTGGGCATTATTTTCCACTTGGCAGCCTTTTTTTGCTTTTATTTGTGACAGTTTCGTTTCTCTTCACTGCTGTGTGGGAGAGGGAGGGGCCGTTTTTGGCGCTCTTTGCTACGCATCAAAAAATTCCTGTCAGTTACTTTTATATTTCCTGCATGATCCGGTTCATCTCTGACAGATCTCAGGGGTCTTCAAACTTCTTTGAAGGGAGGTAAATTCTCTCAGCAGAGCTGTGAGAATTCTTATAGTGACTGTGAATAAAAACGTTGCTTTGCATTTTTTATGTCAAATTTAATTATTGTTATTTTACTAATGGGAACAAACCTTTGCTAAAAGTTGTGTTGTTTTAAAGTTTGATGCTATAACTGTTTTTCAGTTCATTATTTCTACTGTCATTTAATCGTTCAGTACCTCTTTGAGGCACAGTACGTTTTTACTAAAAAAGATTATAACCAAGTTGTAAGTTTTTTGCTAGTGTGTTAAACATGTCTGACTCAGAGGAAGATATCTGTGTCATTTGTTCCAATGCCAAGGTGGAGCCCAATAGAAATTTATGTACTAACTGTATTGATGCTACTTTAAATAAAAGTCAATCTGTACAATGTGAACAAATTTCACCAAACAGCGAGGGAAGAGTTATGCCGACTAACTCGCCTCACGCGGCAGTACCTGCATCTCCCGCCCGGGAGGTGCGTGATATTATGGCACCTAGTACATCTGGGCGGCCATTACAGATAACATTACAAGATATGGCTACTGTTATGACTGAAGTTTTGTCTAAATTACCAGAACTAAGAGGCAAGCGTGATCACTCTGGGGTGAGAACAGAGTGCGCTGACAATACTAGGGCCATGTCTGATACTGCGTCACAGCTCGCAGAGCATGAGGACGGAGAGCTTCATTCTGTGGGTGACGGTTCTGATCCAAACAGATTGGACTCAGATATTTCAAATTTTAAATTTAAATTGGAGAACCTCCGTGTATTACTAGGGGAGGTCTTAGCAGCTCTCAACGATTGTAACACCGTTGCAATACCAGAGAAACTGTGCAGGTTGGATAAATACTTTGCGGTACCGGCGAGTACTGAAGTTTTTCCTATACCTAAGAGACTAACTGAAATTGTTACTAAGGAGTGGGATAGACCCGGTGTGCCGTTCTCACCCCCTCCAATATTTAGAAAGATGTTTCCAATAGACGCCACCACTCGGGACTTATGGCAAACGGTCCCCAAGGTGGAGGGAGCAGTTTCTACTTTAGCTAAGCGTACCACTATCCCGGTGGAGGATAGTTGTGCTTTCTCAGATCCAATGGATAAAAAATTAGAGGGTTACCTTAAGAAAATGTTTGTTCAACAAGGTTTTATATTGCAACCCCTTGCATGTATCGCGCCGATTACGGCTGCGGCAGCATTTTGGATTGAGTCGCTGGAAGAGAACCTTAGTTCATCTACGCTAGACGACATTACGGACAGGCTTAGAGTCCTTAAACTAGCTAATTCCTTCATTTCGGAGGCCGTAGTACATTTAACAAAACTTACGGCTAAGAACTCAGGATTCGCCATACAGGCACGTAGGGCGCTGTGGCTAAAATCCTGGTCAGCAGATGTTACTTCTAAGTCCAAATTACTTAATATACCTTTCAAGGGGCAGTCTTTATTTGGGCCCGGTTTGAAAGAAATTATTGCTGACATTACAGGAGGTAAGGGCCACGCCCTACCCCAAGACAAAGCCAAAGCTAAGGCTAGACAGTCTAATTTTCGTCCCTTTCGGAATTTCAAAACAGGAGCAGCATCAACCTCCACTGCACCAAAACAGGAAGGAGCTGTTGCTCGTTACAGGCAAGGCTGGAAGCCTAACCAGACCTGGAACAAGAGCAAGCAGGCCAGGAAACCTGCTGCTGCCCCAAAGACAGCATGAACCGAGAGCCCCCGATCCGGGACCGGATCTAGTGGGGGGCAGACTCTCTCTCTTCGCCCAGGCCTGGGCAAGAGATGTTCAGGATCCCTGGGCACTAGAGATCATATCTCAGGGATACCTTCTAGACTTCAAATTATCTCCCCCAAGAGGGAGATTTCATCTGTCAAGGTTGTCAACAAACCAGATAAAGAAAGAAGCGTTTCTACGCTGCGTACAAGATCTGTTATTAATGGGAGTGATCCATCCGGTTCCGCGGTCGGAACAAGGACAAGGGTTCTACTCAAACCTGTTTGTGGTTCCCAAAAAAGAGGGAACTTTCAGGCCAATCTTAGATTTAAAGATTCTAAACAAATTCCTAAGAGTTCCATCGTTCAAAATGGAAACTATTCGGACAATTTTACCCATGATCCAAGAGGGTCAGTACATGACCACTGTGGATTTAAAGGATGCTTACCTTCACATTCCGATCCACAAAGATCATCACCGGTATCTAAGGTTTGCCTTCTTAGACAGGCATTACCAGTTTGTAGCTCTTCCATTCGGATTGGCTACGGCTCCAAGAATCTTCACAAAGGTTCTGGGTGCCCTTCTGGCGGTACTAAGACCGCGAGGGATTTCGGTAGCCCCGTACCTAGACGACATTCTAATACAAGCTTCAAGCTTTCAAACTGCCAAGTCTCATACAGAGTTAGTTCTGGCATTTCTAAGGTCGCATGGATGGAAAGTGAACGAAAAGAAGAGTTCTCTCTTTCCTCTCACAAGAGTTCCATTCTTGGGGACTCTTATAGATTCTGTAGAAATGAAGATTTACCTGACAGAAGACAGGTTAACAAAGCTTCAAAATGCATGCCGTGTCCTTCATTCCATTCAACACCCGTCAATAGCTCAATGCATGGAGGTGATCGGCTTAATGGTAGCAGCAATGGACATAGTACCTTTTGCACGCCTACACCTCAGACCGCTGCAATTATGCATGCTAAGTCAGTGGAATGGGGATTACTCAGATTTGTCCCCTACTCTGAATCTAAATCAAGAGACCAGAAACTCTCTTCTATGGTGGCTTTATCGGCCACACCTGTCCAGGGGGATGCCATTCAGCAGGCCAGACTGGACAATTGTAACAACAGACGCCAGCCTACTAGGTTGGGGCGCTGTCTGAAATTCTCTGAAGGCTCAGGGACTATGGAATCAGGAGGAGAGTCTCCTGCCAATAAACATTCTGGAATTGAGAGCGGTTCTCAATGCCCTTCTGGCTTGGCCCCAGTTAACAACTCGGGGGTTCATCAGGTTTCAGTCGGACAACATCACGACTGTAGCTTACATCAACCATCAGGGAGGGACAAGAAGCTCCCTAGCAATGATGGAAGTATCAAAGATAATTCGCTGGGCAGAGTCTCACTCTTGCCACCTGTCAGCAATCCACATCCCGGGAGTGGAGAACTGGGAGGCGGATTTCTTGAGTCGCCAGACTTTTCATCCGGGGGAGTGGGAACTTCATCCGGAGGTCTTTGCCCAAATACTTCGACGTTGGGGCAAACCAGAGATAGATCTCATGGCGTCTCGCCAGAACGCCAAACTTCCTCGCTACGGGTCCAGATCCAGGGATCCGGAAGCAGTTCTGATAGATGCTTTGACAGCACCTTGGAACTTCGGGATGGCTTATGTGTTTCCACCCTTCCCGCTGCTTCCTCGATTGATTGCCAAAATCAAACAGGAGAGAGCATCAGTAATTCTAATAGCACCTGCATGGCCACGCAGGACTTGGTATGCAGATCTAGTGGACATGTCATCCTGTCCGCCTTGGTCTCTACCTCTAAGACAGGACCTTCTGATACAGGGTCCATTCAAGCATCAAAATCTAACTTCTCTGAAGCTGACTGCTTGGAAATTGAACGCTTGATTTTATCAAAACGTGGTTTTTCTGAGTCGGTTATTGATACCCTGATTCAGGCTAGGAAGCCTGTTACCAGAAGGATTTACCATAAAATATGGCGGAAATACCTATACTGGTGCGAATCCAAAGGTTACTCCTGGAGTAAGGTTAGGATCGCTAGGATTTTGTCTTTTCTACAAGAAGGTTTAGAAAAGGGTTTATCAGCTAGCTCATTAAAGGGACAGATTTCAGCTCTGTCCATCTTGTTACACAGGCGTCTGTCAGAAAATCCAGACGTCCAGGCTTTTTGTCAGGCTTTAGCTAGGATCAAGCCTGTGTTTAAGGCTGTTGCTCCGCCATGGAGTTTAAACTTAGTTCTTAACGTTTTACAGGGTGTTCCGTTTGAACCCCTTCATTCCATTGATATAAAATTGTTATCTTGGAAAGTTCTGTTTTTAATGGCTATTTCCTCGGCTCGAAGAGTCTCTGAGTTATCAGCCTTACATTGTGATTCCCCTTATCTGATTTTTCACTCAGACAAGGTAGTTCTGCGTACTAAACCTGGGTTCTTACCTAAGGTAGTCACTAACAGGAACATCAATCAAGAGATTGTTGTTCCATCCCTGTGTCCAAATCCTTCTTCAAAGAAGGAACGTCTTCTACACAATCTGGATGTAGTTCGTGCCCTCAAGTTCTACTTGCAGGCAACTAAAGATTTTCGCCAAACTTCTTCCCTGTTTGTCGTTTATTCTGGACAGAGGAGAGGTCAAAAAGCTTCTGCTACCTCTCTCTCTTTTTGGCTTCGTAGCATAATACGTTTAGCCTATGAGACTGCTGGACAGCAGCCTCCTGAAAGAATTACAGCTCACTCCACTAGAGCTGTGGCTTCCACTTGGGCCTTTAAGAATGAGGCCTCTGTTGAACAGATTTGCAAGGCTGCAACTTGGTCTTCGCTTCATACTTTTTCCAAATTTTACAAATTTGACACTTTTGCTTCTTCGGAGGCTATTTTTGGGAGGAAGGTTCTTCAGGCAGTGGTTCCTTCTGTATAATGAGCCTGCCTATCCCTCCCGTCATCCGTGTACTTTTGCTTTGGTATTGGTATCCCAGAAGTAATGATGACCCGTGGACTGATCACACATAACAGAAGAAAACATAATTTATGCTTACCTGATAAATTCCTTTCTTCTGTTGTGTGATCAGTCCACGGCCCGCCCTGTTTTTAAGGCAGGTAAATATTTTTTAAATTATACTCCAGTCACCACTTCACCCTTGGTTACTCCTTTCTCGTTGTTTCTTGGTCGAATGACTGGGACTGACGTAGAGGGGAGGAGCTATATGCAGCTCTGCTGGGTGAATCCTCTTGCATTTCCTGTTGGGGAGGAGTTATATCCCAGAAGTAATGATGACCCGTGGACTGATCACACAACAGAAGAAAGGAATTTATCAGGTAAGCATAAATTATGTTTTTTTTCTTTCATGGTTCAGATAGAGCATGCAATTTTAAGCAACTTTCTAATTTACTCCTATTATCAGCTTTTATTCGTTCTTTTTGTATCTTTATTTGAAAAGCAGGAATGTAAGTTTAGGAGCAGCCCATTTTTGGTTCAGCACCTGGGTAGTGCTTGCTGATTGGTGGCTAAATGTAGCATGATCTATCTGAATCATGAAATGAAAAAAATTGGGTTTCATATCCCTTTAATGCTCACTGGTTAATAAGGACAACTATGACAGCTTCACTGGTGAAGGGGAACACACCTCTGCATTCCTTACTAGAACATTTTTATATTATCTGGACAGGAATATGACTTTTTTTAAAAATAAATAATGAAATAAAAACCTAAAATGCATTTTAAAATGTTCTTTTTTTGCATGAAACATAGAATAAACCATTGACTACAATGTGAATTTAACTGCCTTAGGTTTAGTTAGGTTAAGTAGGTTTGTACAATGTGAGTAGTATTCTTTGACGGCAAAAAATTCTGTTTTGTTTGTGACAGAAAAACTAGATCTGTTTATCTATTTGAGGTGAATTTTAAATGAACAGCTTGAGTTAAAGGGACACTAAACCCCAACAAAAATTATTTCATGATTCAGATAGAGCATGCCATTTTAAGCAACTTTCTAATTGACTCCTATTATCAATTTTTCATTGTTCTCTTGCTATCTTTTTTTTAAAAAGCAGGAAGGTGATGCATAGGAGCCGGGCCATTTTTGGTTGAGAACCTGGGTTATGCTTGTTTATTGGTGGGTAAATGTAAGCCTCCGATAAGCAAGCGCTATCGATGGTGCTGAACCCAAAATGGGCTGGCTGCTAAGATTTACAATCCTGCTTTTAAAATAAAGATAGCAAGAGAACAAAAAAAATTGATAATAGGAGTAAATTAGAAAGTTGCTTAAAATGTCATGCTCTATCTGAATCACGAAAGAAAGAAAAAAAATGGGTTCAGTGTCCCTTTAAGAACTTATCCTCAATAAAAGTGAATATATCACAGTATTTAATTACATTTTTGGGACACTAATAGAAACATTCACCTAGATTACGAGTTTTTGTCGGTAATGGTGTGCGATGCTAACGCACAGTTTTTCCTTACCGCTCACCACAGACAGTGCTGGTATTACGGGTCTTTAGAAACCCAGCGTTAGCCGCAAAAAAGTAAGTGTAGAGCAAAATTTAACTCCACATCTTACCTCAATACCAGCGCTGCTTACGGTAGCGGTAAGCTGGAAAAACGTGCTTGTGCACGATTTCCCCATAGGAATCAATGGGGCTGATTCGGCTGGAAAAAAAAACTAACACCTGCAAAAAATCTGCGTTCAGCTCCTAACGCAGCCCCATTGATTTCTATGGGGAAAGACTTTTTATGTCTACACCTAACACCCTAACATGAACCCCAAGTCTAAACACCCCTAATCTTATACTTATTAACTAATCTGCCGCCCCCGACATCGCCAACACACCTGCATTATATTATTAACCCCTAATCTGCCGCTCTGGACACCGCCGCCACCTACATTATACTTATGAACCCCTATTCTGCCTTCCCCAATGTCGTTGCAACCTACCTACAATTATTAACCCCTAATCTGCCGCCCCCAACGTCGCTGCCACTCTAATAAAGATATTAACCCCTAAACCTAAGTCTAACCCTAACACCCCCCTAACTTAAATATAATTTAAATAAATCTAAATAAAATTACTATTATTAAATAAATTATTCCTATTTAAAACTAAATACTTACCTATAAAATAAACCCTAAGCTAGCTACAATATAACTAATGGTTACATTGTAGCTAGCTTAGAATTTATTTTTTATTTACAGGCAACTTTGTTTTTATTTTAACTAGGTATAATAGTTATTAAATAGTTATTAACTATTTAATAACTTCCTAGTTAAAATAAATTCAAATATACCTGTAAAATAAATCCTAACCTAAGTTACAATTACACCTAACACTACACTATCATTAAATAAATTGCCTAAATTAACTACAATTAATTACAATTAAATTAAATAAAGTAAATTACAAAAAAAAATACACTAGATTACAGAAAATAATAATAATTACAATTTTTTAAAACTAATTACACCAAATCTAATCCCCTTAATAAAATAAAAAGCCTCCCAAAATAATAAAAAATCCCTACCCTATACTAAATTACAAATAGCCCTCAAAAGGGCTTTTTGCGGGGCATTGCCCCAAAGTAATCAGCTCTATTACCTGTAAAAAAAAAAGACAATACCCCCCCAACATTACAACCCACCACCCACACACCCAACCCTACTCTAAAACCCACCTAATCCCCCCTTAATAAAACCTAACACTACCCTCTTGAAGATCACCCTACCTTGAGACGTCTTCACCCAACCGGGCAGAAGTGGTCCTCCAGACGGTCCGAAGTCTTCATCCTATCCGGGTAGAAGTAGTCCTCCAGACGACAGAAGTCTTCATCCAGGTGGCATCTTCTATCTTCATCCAACTGGAGCGGAGCGGGTCCATCTTCAAGACATCCGATGTGGAGCATCCTCTTCTTCCGACGACTAACACTAAATGACGGTACCTTTTAAGTGACCTAATCCAAGATGGCGTCCCTTCAATTCCGATTGGCTGATAGAATTCTATCAGCCAATTGGAATTAAGGTAGAAAAAATCCTATTGACTGATGCAATCAGCCAATAGGATTGAAGTTCAATCCTATTGGCTGATCCAATCAGCCAATAGGATTGAGCTCGCATTCTATTGGCTGATTGGATCAGCCAATAGGATTGAACTTCAATCCTATTGGCGGATTGCATCAGCCAATAGGATTTTTTCTACCTTAATTCTGATTGGCTGATAGAATTCTATCAGCCAATCGGAATTGACGGGACGCCATCTTGGATGACGTCACTTAAAGGTACCGTCATTTAGTGTTAGTCGTCGGAAGAAGAGGATGCTCCACATCTTGAAGATTGACCCGCTCCGCACCAGATGGAAGAAGATCGAAGATGCCGCCTGGATGAAGACTTCTGCCTGTCTGGAGGACTTTTTCTGCCCGGATAGGATGAAGACTTCGGACCATCTGGAGGACCACTTCTGCCCGGTTGGGTGAAGACTCAAGGTAGGGTGATCTTCAAGAGGGTAGTGTTAGGTTTTATTAAGGGGGATTGGGTGGGTTTTGGAGTAGGGTTGGGTGTGTGGGTGGTGGGTTGTAATGTTGGGGGGGTATTGTCTTTTTTTTTTTTTTACAGGTAATAGAGCTCATTACTTTGGGGCAATGCCCCGCAAAAAGCCCTTTTAAGGGCTATTTGTAATTTAGTATAGGGTAGGGATTTTTATTATTTTGGGGGCTTTTTTATTTTATTAGGGGGATTAGATTAGGTGTAATTAGTTTTAAAAAATGTAATTATTTTATTATTTTCTGTAATTTTAGTGTTTTTTTTCTCATAATTTAGTTTATTTAATTGTAATTAATTGTAGTTAATTTAGGTAATTTATTTAATGATAGTGTAGTGTTAGGTGTAATTGTAACTTAGGTTAGGCTTTATTTTACAGGTATATTTGTATTTATTTTAACTAGGAAGTTATTAAATAGTTAATAACTATTTAATAACTATTGTACCTAGTTGAAATAAATACAAACTTGCCTGTAAAATAAAAATAAACCCTAAGATAGATACAATGTTTATTTTATCTGTAAGTATTTAGTTTTAAATTGGAATAATTTAGTTAATTGTAGTAATTTTATTTAGATTATTTAAAATTATATTTAAGTTAGGGGGTGTTAGGTTTAGGGTTAGACTTAGGTTTAGGGGGTAATACATTTAATATAGTTCGGCGACGGGTGCGGCAGATTAGGGGTAAATAAATGTAGGTAGGTGTCGGCGATGTTAGGGATGGCAGATTAGGGGTTAATAAAATGTAACTAATGTTTGCGAGGTGGGAGTGCGGCAGTTTAGGGGTTAATATATTTATTGAAGTGGCAGCGATGTCCGGTCGGCAGATTATGGGTTAAAAAATGTATTTAAGTGATTGCGATGTGGGGGGGCCCCTCGGTTTAGGGGTTAGGTAGTTTATGGGTGTTAGTGTACTTTTTATCACTTTAGTTAAGAGTTGTATGTTACGGCGTTAGCCCATAAAACTCTTAACTACTGACTTTAAAATGCGGTAGGAGTCTTGAGTGGGTGTACCACTCACTTTTTCCAAGACTCGTAATACCGGCGTTAGGCAAATCCCATTAAAAAGATAGGATACGCAATTTATGTAAGTGGGTTTGCGGTATGCTCGAGTCGCGGAAGAAAAGTGAGCGGTACACCTGTACCTGCCAGACTCGTAATACCAGCGGGCGTTAAAAAGCAGCGTTGGGACCTCTCAACGCTGCTTTTTAAGGCTAACGCAAGACTTGTAATCAAGGTGATTGTGTTTCTATTAACAAATAATGGCCTAGATTTGGAGTTCGGCGGTAAAAGGGCTGTTAACGCTCCGCGGGCTTTTTTCTGGCCGCACCATAAATTTAACTCTGGTATCGAGAGTTTAATCAAATGCTGCGTTAGGCTCCAAAAAAGGAGCATAGAGCATTTTTACCGCAAATGCAACTCTCGATACCAGAGTTGCTTACGGACGCGGCCGGCCTCAAAAACGTGCTCGTGCACGATTCTCCCATAGGAAACAATGGGGCTGTTTGAGCTGAAAAAAAACCTAACACCTGCAAAAAAGCAGCGTTCAGCTCCTAACGCAGCCCCATTGTTTCCTATGGGGAAACACTTCCTACGTCTGCACCTAACACTCTAATATGTACCCCGAGTCTAAACACCCCTAACCTTACACTTATTAACCCCTATTCTGCCGCCCCCGCTATCGCTGACCCCTGCATATTTTTTTTAACCCCTAATCTGCCGCTCCGTAAACCGCCGCAACCTACGTTATCCCTATGTACCCCTAATCTGCTGCCCTAACATCGCCGACCCCTATATTATATTTATTAACCCCTAATCTGCCCCCCTCAACGTCGCCGACACCTGCCTACACTTGCTAACCCCTAATCTGCCGAGCGGACCTGAGCGCTACTATAATAAAGTTATTAACCCCTAATCCGCCTCACTAACCCTATCATAAATAGTATTAACCCCTAATCTGCCCTCCCTAACATCGCCGACACCTACCTTCAATTATTAACCCCTAATCTTCCGATCGGAGCTCACCGCTATTCTAATAAATGGATTAACCCCTAAAGCTAAGTCTAACCCTAACACTAACACCCCCCTAAGTTAAATATAATTTTTATCTAACGAAATAAATTAACTCTTATTAAATAAATGATTCCTATTTAAAGCTAAATACTTACCTGTAAAATAAACCCTAATATAGCTACAATATAAATTATAATTATATTATAGCTATTTTAGGATTAATATTTATTTTACAGGCAACTTTGTAATTATTTTAACCAGGTACAATAGCTATTAAATAGTTAAGAACTATTTAATAGTTACCTAGTTAAAATAATAACAAATTTACCTGTAAAAGAAATCCTAACCTAAGATATAATTAAACCTAACACTATACTATCAATAAAATAATTAAATAAACTACCTACATTTACCTACAATTAACCTAACACTACACTATCAATAAATTAATTAAACACAATTCCTACAAATAAATACAATTAAATAAACTAGCTAAAGTACAAAAAATAAAAAAGAACTAAGTTACAGAAAATAAAAAATATTTACAAACATAAGAAAAATATTACAACAATTTTAAACTAATTACACCTACTCTAAGCCCCCTAATAAAATAACAAAGCCCCCCAAAATAAAAAAATGCCCTACCCTATTCTAAATTAAAAAAGTTACAAGCTCTTTTACCTTACCAGCCCTGAACAGGGCCCTTTGCGGGGCATGCCCCAAGAAGTTCAGCTCTTTTGCCTGTAAAAAAAACCATACAATACCCCCCCCAACATTACAACCCACCACCCACATACCCCTAATCTAACCCAAACCCCCCTTAAATAAACCTAACACTAATCCCCTGAAGATCTTCCTACCTTGTCTTCACCATCCAGGTATCACCGATCCGTCCTGGCTCCAAGATCTTCATCCAACCCAAGCGGGGGTTGGCGATCCATAATCCGGTGCTGAAGAGGTCCAGAAGAGGCTCCAAAGTCTTCCTCCTATCCGGCAAGAAGAGGACATCCGGACCGGCAAACATCTTCTCCAAGCGGCATCTTCGATCTTCTTCCATCCGGAGCGAAGCGGCAGGATCCTGAAGACCTCCAGCGCGGAACATCCATCCGGACCGACGACTGAACGACGAATGACTGTTCCTTTAAGGGACGTCATCCAAGATGGCGTCCCTCGAATTCCGATTGGCTGATAGGATTCTATCAGCCAATCGGAATTAAGGTAGGAATTTTCTTATTGGCTGATGGAATCAGCCAATGAGAATCAAGTTCAATCCGATTGGCTGATCCAATCAGCCAATCAGATTGAGCTCGCATTCTATTGGCTGTTCCGATCAGCCAATAGAATGCGAGCTCAATCTGATTGGCTGATTGGATCGGCCAATCGGATTGAACTAGATTCTGATTGGCTGATTCCATCAGCCAATCAGAAAATTCCTACCTTAATTCCGATTGGCTGATAGAATCCTTGCTTGGGTTGGATGAAGATCTTGGAGCCAGGACGGATCGGTGATACCTGGATGGTGAAGACAAGGTAGGAAGATCTTCAGGGGATTAGTGTTAGGTTTATTTAAGGGGGGTTTGGGTTAGATTAGGGGTATGTGGGTGGTGGGTTGTAATGTTGGGGGGGGGGTATTGTATGTTTTTTTTTACAGGCAAAAGAGCTGAACTTCTTGGGGCATGCCCCGCAAAGGGCCCTGTTCAGGGCTGGTAAGGTAAAAGAGCTTGTAACTTTTTTAATTTAGAATAGGGCAGGGAATTTTTTATTTTGGGGGGCTTTGTTATTTTATTAGGGGGCTTAGAGTAGGTGTAATTAGTTTAAAATTGTTGTAATATTTTTCTTATGTTTGTAAATATTTTTTTATTTTCTGTAACTTAGTTCTTTTTTATTTTTTGTACTTTAGTTAGTTTATTTAATTGTATTTATTTGTAGGAATTGTGTTTAATTAATTTATTGATAGTGTAGTGTTAGGTTAATTGTAGGTAATTGTAGGTAGTTTATTTAATTATTTTATTGATAGGGTAGTGTTAGGTTTAATTATAACTTAGGTTAGGATTTATTTTACAGGTAAATTTGTTATTATTTTAACTAGGTAACTATTAAATAGTTCTTAACTATTTAATAGCTATTGTACCTGGTTAAAATAATTACAAAGTTGCCTGTAAAATAAATATTAATCCTAAAATAGCTATAATATAATTATAATTTATATTGTAGCTATATTAGGATTTATTTTACAGGTAAGTATTTAGCTTTAAATAGGAATCATTTATTTAATAAGAGTTAATTTATTTCGTTAGATGTAAATTATATTTAACTTAGGGGGGTGTTAGTGTTAGGGTTAGACTTAGCTTTAGGGGTTAATCCATTTATTAGAATAGCGGTGAGCTCCGATCAGAAGATTAGGGGTTAATAATTGAAGGTAGGTGTCGGCGATGTTAGGGAGGGCAGATTAGGGGTTAATACTATTTATGATAGGGTTAGTGAGGCGGATTAGGGGTTAATAACTTTATTATAGTAGCGCTCAGGTCCGCTCGGCAGATTAGGAGTTAATAAGTGTAGGCAGGTGTCGGCGACGTTGTGGGGGGCAGATTAGGGGTTAATAAATATAATATAGGGGTCGGCGGTGTTAGGGGTAGCAGATTAGGGGTACATAGGGATAACGTGGGTGGCGGCGCTTTGCGGTCGGAAGATTAGGGGTTAATTATTTTAAGTAGCTGGTGGCGATGTTGTGGGGGGCAGGTTAGGGGTTAATAAATATAATACAGGGGTCGGCGGGGTTAGGGGCAGCAGATTAGGGGTACATAAATATAACGTAGGTGGCGGTCGGCAGATTAGGGGTTAAAAATTTTAATCGAGTGTCGGCGATGTGGGGGGGCCTCGGTTTAGGGGTACATAGGTAGTTTATGGGTGTTAGTGTACTTTAGGGTACAGTAGTTAAGAGCTTTATGAACCGGCGTTAGCCAGAAAGCTCTTAACTCCTGCTATTTTCAGGCGGCTGGAATCTTGTCGTTAGAGCTCTAACGCTCACTTCAGAAACGACTCTAAATACCAGCGTTAGAAAGATCCCATTGAAAAGATAGGCTACGCAAATGGCGTAGGGGGATCTGCGGTATGGAAAAGTCGCGGCTGAAAAGTGAGCATTAGACCCTTTAATCACTGACTCCAAATACCAGCGGGCGCCCAAAACCAGCGTTAGGAGCCTCTAACGCTGGTTTTGACGGCTACCGCCGAACTCCAAATCTAGGCAAATACTTGAATAGGTTCTCTACCTTCTCTCTCTATTTTTTCTGCCCTCTCTTATTCAAGGTTTTGACACATTTGCTGTGGAGATACAGGACTCACAATTGGATGGAAATGTGTTGCTTATCAAGTTAGGACTGCCCCCTTAGCTAAAAGAGTGTTGCATTTTTAGCATGTATTTGAGCATTGTTCTAAAGCCAATTGCAGCAGCGATTACCAATAACGCACACAGACCTATTGTTTGACACATTTGTGCCAGTAAGACACATAGAACAGTAATTATATCTTTCTTAACTAATAGGAACCCAACCAGAGTGACATTTTAACCTGTTTCTTTTTTGCCAAGAACACATACATAATGTATTTGCACTTTACATTTGCTGGCAAAAATATGGTGGTAATCTTTTAAGTTTGGAGGTCACAATAAACTAGTGACATAATAATTCTGGTAATTCCACATCTTGAAAAGATGCCATTCATATTTGTAAAATAATGAATTTTTGGTAGGACTTCCTACCACTGCTTTCCACTCTTCTGGCTAGATAATGCCCAAGTCACTTCAGGCTTTTTTGTCATGAAATTAGAGTATAATCCTTTATAGTCCCCTAGCTATACTTATGGTTTGTGGTAATTATCTTGCTAAGTAATTGCTCATTCGAAGTATGACTATAGTAAATAATTTTGATTTAATTGACAAGTAAAGTCTCTTGACTAGTCCTGCAAGTTAAAAATTTCGAATGAAACTCCTTTATATGAAGACAGGGTTCTACTGTGTGCCTTGAAACCTTGGCATATGGATATACCAAACAAATGTAAATTAACTCAATAACAAAGAATAAAGGGGGCTTCAATCAATACCAGCTAATAAAATAATAGCTTGTTGTTCATGAAAATGTATTAAAATGAAAACCTAATAAAGTATGTTACTACTTTGAACCTAAAATGTATCTAAGGGTTGTATGTGTTTTCTATGGCACGTTACACAAATGATGAATTTAGCATCCAATAGCCTACGCATGTTTACAAAGGCTCTATTCAGACATTTAAAAAGTTAAATTCATTCATGCACTATAGCTAGCTTTTGTCTTCTGTTGTAAATCAAATCTTCCAAGTAGAAGCTTGGCTTTAGCACAAACAATTAACTCATACCTCCACCCTATACCATGTACATTGAAGTCAGCTCACGGTGTATTGCTGGAATTTGGTGTGTTCTAATAGATCAATAGCTATAAAACAATGACATCACTTTCCAGGCAGTTTGCCCCAAAGAAACAAAATTGATTTGACTACAGCATAAACTACTTATAATTGTAGTTCCTTAGTATATTGTGTATATATTGTGATTTAGTTTCTAGATTTAAGTATTTTCTGGAGCATTTTATTACAATTGTAATTTTTATTTAAAGGGACAGTCTAGTCAAAATTAAACTTTCATTATTCAGATTGGACAGGTAATTTTAAACAGCTTTCCATTTTACTTGTATCATCAAATGTGCTTTGTTCTCTTGGTATTCTTAGTTGAAAGCTAAACCTAGGTAGGCTCATATGCTAACTTGCTAACTCCTTGAAGGCTGCTTCTTATCTGAATTCTATTTTATTTACTTTTCACAACAGAGGAGTGCTAGTTCACATCAGATATATAGATAACATTGTGCTCACGCTCAGGCAGTTATTAATGAGTAAGCACAACACAGCATTAATTGGCTACAATGCAAGTCAATAGATAATAAATAAAAAAGTCATGTGATCAAGGGGCTGTTAGAAGATGCTGAGATTCAAGGTAATCAGAGAGGTAAAAAGTATATTAATATAACTGTGTTGGTTATACAAAACTGGGGAATGGGCAATAAAGGGATTATCTATCTTTTAAATCAATATCAATTCTGGTGTAGACTGTCCCTTTAAAGGACCATTATAGTACAAAAAGGAAATGCTCTAAATTGTTAAAGCATGTCATGTTAAGACTTCCAAACCTGCACCTCTATACATTTACCCCTACAAAGGGGTTAAAAATGTAGAAGAAGAACTGACTCTGATCCACTAGCTACACAGCTAGGTCATGTGACAGATTGCAGAATGAACCTTTTGCTGAAATACTTCATCCAGTTGAAAAATCAATAAAAAATATTAATACCAATGTATACCTAAAATTAAATGAGACTAAAAATATTTTTATTAAAACAAGAAACACCACTCCAGTTTAATGGCTTTATAAAAATACTCCATTAAATACATTAAAGTATTTTTGGTTTTCTCTGAATAATACCTATTATCAGCCATTAATAATGTTGTTGTGGGGAATGGTGATTTGCATATCATTGTAGTTATCAATCTCAGCTGTGTTAGACTCAAAAAGAATAAGAAAAACAACACTTCTAAAGGTATTTTATGTAGAAATGGAGTTTACAAATGTGGGTGGGAAAAGGTGTTGCAAGCAATGCATGTAAATAGATTAAATATGTCAGTAAGTCTTTCATGTCTAATGTCACAGGGGAACATTTTAATATCTCTGGATATTTTAATTGTGATTCTTCATTTGTTGTGTATTCGATAGAATGCATTTGTAGGGTGTAGTAGAGTCCATACATGTTGGGGAAAACACCTCCGCAATTCTAAAAATTCCAAGAAAGGGAAGTTCAAACAGTGTCCCCAACCATTGCGCCACTGCACATTCTGGCAATCATCATGTGTTCAAATTCTTACCCTTAGACTTATCCACGGATAATCAATTATGCAGATTTAGGCAATGAGATACATATTGGATCTATAAATTGACTCAATTTGTTTAGTCTCGATGCCAATGTTGATCTTACTGCTTTTAATTAGTTTAATTTTATCTAGTTTTGGAGATTTGTTTTCCATAATGCATCTTTTTATCACATTTGCACCATTCCATTTAGCACTTCACATTTTTAGCAACACTCTTTTTCCAGTTACTATTCATATCAATATCAATTTTGTTGTTTATGTGAATTCTCCAGTTTTTAATTTGTTGCTTGTATATTTATCATTATTTTTCTAATGGTGTTTTATGTTTGAAAATTAGTGCTTTTTAAAGGGACAGTGTAGTCAAAATTAAACTTTCATGATTCAGATAGGGCATGCAATTTTAAACAACTTTCCAATTGACTTTTATCATCAAATTTGCTTTGTTCCCTAAGCTAAACCTAGTTAGGCTCAAACTGATTTCTAAACGGTTGAAAACCGCCTCTTAGCTAAGACTATTTTGAAAGTTTTTCACAGTTAGACAGTACTAGTTCATGTGTGTCATATAGATAACATTGTGCTCACTCCCGTGGAGTTATTTAGGAGTCTGCACTGATTGGCTAAACTGCATGTCAGTCACAAGCACTGAGATAAGGGGGCAGTCTGCAGAGTCTTAGATACAAGGTAATCACAGAGGTAAAACATATATTAATATAACTTTGTTATGCAAAACTGGGGAATGGGTAATAAATGCATTATCTATCTTTTTAAACAATAACATTTTTGGTGTAGACTGTCCCTTTAATATTCTGCCTGTGCAAACTGCAAAAAATACCACTATTACTAATGTTACCTCCTTAAAGGGACTACTCCAGAATTGTTATTGTTTAAAAAGATAATCCCTTTTTATTATGCACCTTGGGGTAGATTTACCAATGTCTGTCCGACATGATACGCTGTAGCCCCCTGCAGATTCACAGCCAATCGTCCACTGGCAGGGATGTCAATCAGACCGATCGTATAAGATCAGGTGGATTGAAGACGGCAACCTCAGAGGCAGCGGACAAGTTACGGAGCAGCGGTCTTTAGACCGTTGCTTCATAACTGCTGTTTCCGGTGAGCCTGAAGGCTCGCGCGGGAACAAGAGCCATTCGGCCTTTGTTAAATCTACTCCCTTCTCTCTTCTTGTTTGAAAATATTGATTTGATTTAATTAAAAGTATAAATAAAGCTAATGCAGAACCATAAAAGTTAAATTTTGATTTTCTTTGATGATAATTTTGTGTACTTTACTAATATTAAACACTTGAATGTTTTGAGTAAAAAAAAACTCAGAAATGCACAGTTTTTGTGAAATACTGTTTGAACTTTTTTTTAATTTTTTAGCTTCTGTGCTATTTATTTCCCATACCAAGCATCTTGTGGAGTGGATAAATTTGGGTCTCAGCCACTAAACTTTACTTCCTAAATTAATAAGCACATTTGATTTTGCATGGCGACTTTTTTTCAAGGCATCCTCTAGGAATTTCACATCAGTCACGTAAGGAGCCCTGTATAAAAATACTAAAAGCTATTTTTACTACTGGTTACATTTGTGTGATTATATTTTTATATCACTAAATACTGGCTTTTTTACCACATTTTTAATAGTGTAAAAACCTGAGCATTCAAAGGCCATTGCAGTCAACACTTCTTTACAGCAGAAAAAATGGCCAAATATAAATGTTGCTCTTTTACATGCAGCAGAGGTTTTTTTTTTAGTGCAATATTCCTTTGGCCTCATAATAGCAAAGGAGAGCTCTGCAGAAGAATACTCCAAAGGTGCCCCTGCCCTAGATAGACAGCAAATGCTACACCCACAGCAGCACTCATGAAAGAGGGGATTGATCTTTCAAATTAGGGGCCTCATGTCCCTCAATGGTAGCAAGGAAATACCATAGGATAAGGATAGCAGGCACCTACTGGGTGATTTTCGGATGCATCACCATATAAGTAGTGAAATAAAGCAAGTGACACACTTTTGTGTTTATCAGGTGATCACTTTATAGAACCATAGGCATATGGTACATTAGCATTACCCTCCACCCCACACAAATACATAGAGTGACATGACACCCCATATTTTAGAATCAGTCCTCATCTTTTATATGAGTGTTCCTGTGACTCTTCAGCTACCAGTCTAGCAACTCTAAATAAGAGCTTATCAATTTCCTCCCCATGGATATATATCAAAGACTCCTCATTTGGAATATATGGGGTTGTCACTGTTCAAATGGGTTTTAAGTCTCCTAGATCCTTGTTTCTTTGAGCACATACAACTTTGCAGGTATACATATACGGCAGAACTGGTTGTGTATAATAATAGGTAACACTTTTTAAAACTTTACATAAGACTAATTGTGGGTGCAAGTATTTTATTTGCTGTTTTAATACTTTTCTTCAACTATGCTGGATTTGGATAAGGACAGGAATATGTATACATTGTGAAAATTAATAAATGCAGTCTTCTATGATACTTTTTTATATTTTTTATTTTTTTTTACTTTTTCTAATATTTATATGGTTACATATTTATTAATATTTTCTCTTGTAAGATGTATCGAGTCCACGGATTCATCCATACTTGTGGGATATTCTCCTTCCTAACAGGAAGTGGCAAAGAGAGCACCCACAGCAGAGCTGTCTATATAGCTCCTCCCTTATCTCCGCCCCCCCCCCCCGTCATTCTCTTTGCCTGCTTAACTACTAGGAAGGGTAAAGTGAGTGTGGTGACAAAAATGAAGGGGTAGCCCCCGATCCGGGACCGGATCTAGTAGGGGGCAGACTCTCTCTCTTCGCTCAGGCTTGGGCAAGAGATGTTTATGATTCCTGGGCTTTAGAAATTGTGTCCCAAGGATATCTTCTGGACTTCAAAAACTCCCCCCCAAGGGGGAGATTTCACATTTCTCAATTGTCTGCAAACCAGACAAAGAGACCTACATACCATGGGAGTGATCCACCCAGTTCCAAGAGCGGAACAAGGGCTAGGTTTTTACTCCAACCTGTTTGTGGTTCCCAAAAAAGAGGGAACTTTCATACCGATCTTGGATCTCAAAATTCTAAACAAATTCCTCAGAGTACCATCTTTCAAGATGGAGACTATTCGGACTATTCTTCCTCTGATCCAGGAGGGTCAATATATGACTACCGTGGATGTAAAGGATGCGTATCTACACATCCCTATTCACAGAGATCATCATCAATTCCTCAGATTCGCCTTTCTGGACAGGCATTACCAGTTTGTGGACCTTCCTTTCGGGTTGGCCACGGCTCCCAGAATTTTCACAAAGGTGCTAGGGTCTCTTTTGGCGGTTCTAAGACTGCGGGTATAGCAGTGGCGCCTTATCTAGACGACATCTTAGTTTAGGCGTCGACTTTCCAGCTAGCCAAGTCTCACACGGACATCGTGTTGGCTTTTCTAAGATCTCACGGGTGTAAGGTAAACATAAAAAAGAGTTCTCTCGTCCCTCTCAAAAGAGTTTCCTTCCTAGGGACTCTGATAGACTCGGTAGAAATGAAAATATTTCTGACGGAGGTCAGAAAATCAAAACTTTTAACCACTTGCCGAGCTCTTCATTCCATTCCTCGGCCATCAGTGGCTCAGTGTATGGAGGTAATCGGACTCATGGTAGCGGCAATGGACATAATTCCTTATGCCCGCCTACACCTCAGACCACTGCAACTATGCATGCTCAAACAGTGGAATGGGGATTATGCAGATTTATCTCCTCAACTGCATCTGGACCAAGAGAGCAGAGATTCTCTTCTCTGGTGGTTGTCTCAGGACCACCTGTCTCAGGGAATGTGTTTCCGCAGGCCAGAGTGGCTCATTGTAACGACAGATGCCAGCCTGCTAGGCTGGGGTGCAGTCTGGAAATCCCTGAAAGCACAGGGCTTATGGTCTCGGGAGGAAACTCTCCTCCCGATAAGCATTCTAGAACTGAGAGGGATATTCAATGCACTTCAGGCGTGGCCTCAGCTAGCTGCGGCCAAATTCATCAGATTTCAGTCGGACAACATCACGACTGTAGCCTATATCAATCATCAAGGAAGAACACGGAGTTCTCTAGCGATGATGGAGGTAACCAAAATAATCCGATGGGCAGAGGATCACTCTTGCCATCTCTCAGCAATCCATATCCCAGGGATAGAGAACTGGGAGGCGGATTTCCTAAGTCGTCAGACTTTTCATCCGGGGGAGTGGGAGCTCCATCCGGAGGTATTTGCCCAGCTGACTCAGCTATGGGGCGCACCAGAATTGGATCTGATGGCGTCCCGACAGAACGCCAAACTTCCTTGTTACGGGTCCAGGTCCTGGGATCCCCAGGCGGTTCTGATAGATGCTCTAGCAGTGCCCTAGTCCTTCAATCTGGCTTATGTATTTCCACCGTTTCCTCTCCTCCCTCGTCTGGTTGCCAGAATCAAGCAGGAGAGAGCTTTGGTGATTCTGATAGCGCCTGCGTGGCCACGCAGGACTTGGTATGCAGACCTGGTGGACATGTCATCTGTTCCACCGTGGACTCTGCCAATGAGGCAGGACCTTCTAATCCAAGATCCATTCAAGCATCCAAATCTAATTTCTCTGCATCTGACTGCTTGGAGATTGAACGCCTGATTCTATCAAGGCGTGGTTTCTCTGAGTCGGTCATTGATACCCTGATTCAGGCTAGAAAGCCTGTCACCAGGAAAATCTATCATAAGATTTGGCGCAAATATCTTTGTTGGTGTGAATCCAAGGGTTACTCATTGAGTAAGATTAGGATTCCTAGAATTTTTTCCTTTCTCCAAGAAGGATTGGAGAAGGGATTATCAGCTAGTTCCTTAAAGGGACAAATATCTGCTTTGTCTATTCCTTTACACAAACGTCTGTCAGATGTCCCAGACGTTCAAGCATTTAGTCAGGCCTTGGTCAGGATCAAGTCTGTATTTAAACCTGTTGCTCCGCCGTGGAGCCTAAACTTGGTTCTTAAAGTTCTTCAAGGGGTTCCGTTTGAACCTATGCATTCCATAGATATTAAGCTTCTATCTTGGAAAGTTTTGTTTTTAGTAGCTATCTCTTCGACTGGAAGAGTTTCTGAGTTATCTGCTTTACAGTGTGACTCACCTTACCTTGTTTTCCATGCAGATAAGGTGGTTTTGCGTACCAAACCCGGGTTTCTTCCTAAGGTTGTTTCTAATAGGAATATCAATCAGGAGATTGTTGTTCCTTCTCTGTGTCCTAATCCTTCATCAAAGAAGGAACGTCTGTTGCACAATCTTGATGTGTTTCGTGCTTTAAAGTTCTACTTACAAGCAACTAAAGATTTCCGTCAAACATCTTTGTTGTTTGTTGTTTATTCTGGTAAATGGAGAGGTCAAAAGGCTACGGCTACCTCTTTCCTTTTGGCTGAAAAGCATCATCCGTTTGGCTTATGAGACTGCTGGCCAGCAGCCTCCTGAAAGAATTACTGCTCATTCTACTAGAGCAGTGGCTTCCACATGGGCTTTTAAAAATGAGGCTTCTGTTGAACAGATTTGTAAGGCGGCGACTTGGTCTTCGCTTCATACTTTTTCCAAATTTTACAAATTCGATACTTTTGCTTCTTCGGAGGCTATTTTTGGGAGAAAAGTTTTACAAGCAGTGGTGCCTTCCTTTTAGGGTACCTGTCTTGTCCCTCCCTTCATCCGTGTCCTAAAGCTTTGGTATTGGTATCCCACAAGTATGGATGAATCCGTGGACTCGATACATCTTACAAGAGAAAACAGAATTTATGCTTACCTGATAAATTTCTTTCTCTTGTGATGTATCGAGTTCACGGCCCGCCCAGCACTGCACCCTGTAGTTTCTCCTTTTTCTTCCTAGCCTTCGGTCGAATGACTGGGGGGTGGAGCTAAGGGAGGAGCTATATAGACAGCTCTGCTGTGGGTGCTCTCTTTGCCATTTCCTGTTGGGAAGGAGAATATCCCACAAGTATGGATGAATCCGTGGACTTGATACATCACAAGAGAAAGAAATTTATCAGGTAAGCATAAATTCTGTTTTTTACATATTTTCTACACTTCAACCTTTTATCCTCTCATTTTCAGTTACTCATTTTTAATTAACAGCATAAGCCATGAACCATAACTTCAACAGCTGTCACTTTTATTAACCCTAACCAGGACCACCTTACATAACATCAATCATAGCAACTAATCATAGTACCACCCAAATCTGCATTGACTGAGCCTAAACTTGACAAATTTTTATCCAATATGCGTTGCTTATTTTATTGGGTCCCAAACGGATTTTGCAGTTTTCAGACTGACACTGCAGCTTATCCACTTGCTCTAGTAGTTTTCCCTCCAGATGAGTGACTTAGATTATAGAGACACACATGACCGATGTGTGTAGTAACTTACATGCAGGACAAATCTGACGAGAGACATCTTCTGCTGAGTAGTGAGTATGGATATACGTTAATCCAGTTACTGTTTCTAACTTTCTTCCAGTGCACGTATGGAAAATATTTGATATTTTGCATCACAGACAGCTCAGATTCAAGGGACTTCTGTATGGACATTTATTATAAACTTTCTGGTATTTGATTTTGTTGTTAATGAATATTTATTACAAAATTGGTTTAAATACTATAATTTGTATTTAAAAAAAGGTTTTAAATACATTTTTTATTCCTCGTACACCTCTTATACACATAAAATAACAAGACTGCTAAAGTCTTTATCAATTTAACTTTTTGAATACTCCCAAATAGTAATAAGGAATCTATTTTTATTTGAATTGCCTTGTTGTATTTTCAGTGCTTTATCTATTATGTATTACTTGTCTGACCCTAAGCGCCCAACTACTATTAACCCTAGCCATGCATCAACTTTAAGGACTTACACTTCTGTTAACCTCTACTTCTACCATAAACCTTTGCAATGTGCTCCTCCCACTATTATTTTCTAAAACATTTACCATCCCAAGCATTGTTCATAGATCGATGCACCTCAGATTCCACCACCACAGTATTACTTGCCTATTATGTCCCCTGAGCCTTAAGCCTAGTTCCAGGATAAAAATAATTAAAGGGACATGAAACCCAAATTTGTTCTTTCAATATCCAGATAGAGCATGCGATTTTAAATAACTTTCAAATGTATTTCTATTATCTAATGTGTTTTGTTCTCTTTCCATCCTTTGTTGAAAGTATACCTAGGTAGGCTCCAAAGCTGCTAATTGGTGTCTGCACATATTTGCCTTTTCTCATTGGCTTTCATCTAGTTCCCAGTAGTGCATTACTGGTACTTCAACAAAGGATACCAAGAGAATTAAGCAAATTAGATAATAGAAGTAAATTTGAAAAATGTTTAAAAGTGTATGGTCTATCTGAATCATGAAATAAAAAATTTTGGTTTCATGTCCCTTTTATTATTGGGAAATCTGAGATAGGATGAAAGAAGTGAGGAGTTGTGCTCTTTAAATTGTATTTTTTCTTTTGAATGAATGATCTTATACTGGCTCTTTGTAGTGTGGGTCCCTTAATTTAACTTCATTGGCTCTTCCACTATAGAATGTTGTTATCATACACTTCAGCCTATAATTGGTTGCAGCTGCCATACTCCTATTGGACCTATATTTTTTAAGATGTTTTGATTGGGGATTACAAAATATAGTCTATAATGTTTAAAATATGTTTTGTAAACATTCACGATAGCAATCAGAAATGATGCCCCTATTTACTTGTAAACTGTTACAAAATCAGGTAGAAAATAGGTTAACTGAACATATTTTAGCTTGCATGTGTTTGAATATATTTAAATGTGTGTCAAAAGCTATCACTGTCTTTGATGAATCGCCAACTTCCTGTACACTCAAGCCTATTGTGCCTAATATTGTAAAATTGTAGAAATCTTTGATATATTCTTCTGCACAGAGAGCTCACTATTTTACCTTCTGTCAATGGTTACCTTTGTCCCAGCCAATCAGGAAGCAAAACTGTTGTCATTGTGGTGTAGCAGCCAAACCGCTAAGATGTAAGATGGGTGTATCAATGCTTGCAAATACTTGAATTTGTGTTTCAACATAGTAACTAAGATATGCAGTTAGTGAGTTTTATATTTCATACAACAAAAAAAACAACAAATTATATTAAATGTCTTCTTAATAAAAAAAAATTCTATATTCTTTTAATATTTTGAAAAAAGGGCTGAGTTTTTAATCAACTGTGTCACAATATGTCAGCATCATACAGCTCTACAATTATAATAATGACAAATATTTGTAAAAGAGCAAAATATTTCTTTCCATTTAGAAAATTAAGATCTCTCTCTACTGATAGTTTGTACACTGTGTATATTAAAGGGACATGAAACACTTTGATATTGTAATATTAAATGTTTAAAGATAGGGCCGGCTTAACTATGGGGCCAAGTGAGTCCAACGGACCCAGGCAGCACTTGGCAAGGGGAGCAGTACTACAGCGACAATCTGTCATACTTAGACTAGTGCTGTTGTCTGTCTTCTCTTGTGGGGGAAGTTGCAGCAGCATGACCTCAGATACAGCTTACCTAAATACCCCTCATAAAGCTCCACCTCATATGATATGATATATAATTAACTCAGGTATTTTATCTTCAACATTTAAAGTGACAGTACATAAATTCAAGCATCTATACAAATTTAGGCATCTATATAATCATAGATAAATCCCAGTCTTTATTCATTCCCAAAGGTACTCTAGTGCATAAATGATAAATCCAGAATGCCTCTCTTTGTTTGAGCTTCTTTATCCTATCTCCCCCCTGTATCTGCACAAAATAGTATTTGTTCCTTATTTACCTTTAAGGAACAAATACGAACTATTGGAAGATAGAACTGATACAGAGGTTGAAATAGAAGAATTGCCCACAATTGCAGGAACATCTAGGGATTTTTTAGACATGGACAGAAGACTAAACTCAAGATTCAAAGGGGGGGAAAAGAAACAGAGGAAGTAGAGGAGAAAAATCTAGAAAGGGAAAGATCCAAAAGATTGAGATGAAAAGTTAGGGTATCTTTAATTTAAGTTCTATGGTATTAACAGACATACATACGGAGGTCTTAAAGGCCTCACATTTGCTCCAACTAAACAGATGAACAAATCTGAGACAATAAATGTGAATCAATATGTTAGAAAACTCACATTGAAGAGATACTTCTTAAAACATCCAGTTGATGATACAAAAGAGTAGAAATAAAGGACAACAAAGAACACAGATTTGTACACAAAATTTTAAAAAATAAATCAACTTTTTTTCCAACCCAAGAAAAGGGAGACAATATAAAATTATTTAAGGAAAGAGTTAAAAAAGATTTAGAAAACCAAAAAAATGAATATGTACCATTTAACTTAAATAGAGAAGTGTTAAAAGAACTTAGAAATAATTGTTGAATCTAAAATAATATTTAAGGGATTCAACACATTTTTTTTAAAGGAACTGAATAAATATAACTGGTGTGATCAATACATAATGGTAACATGTGATGTGTCGGCACTATATTCGAATATTGGACCACACACTAGGTATTAAGGTATTAAGGCTGTGAAACACTTTTTAGATGGAGACAAAGATTTACCAATGGAACAAAATAAATTTATTTTGGACTGTATCAACTTTATTCTTAAAATTAATTATTTTTACTTTAATGGAGATTTTTTATTTACAAAACAAAGGAATGGTAATGGGTACCAAGTTCGCGCCCAGTTACACAAAGCCTCTGGAGCGCGAACTTGGTATTCTATAAGAGATTTATTGATGATATTTTCTTCCTCTGGAAGGGAGACAAAGAACTTCTAGAAATTTTCTTTGAAGATCTTAACAATAACGAGGTAGGCCTCACTTTTACAAATGAGAACAGCAAAGAGAAAATACACTTTCTTGATATTGAAATTAATATTGTAAACAAACAAATAAACACCAAAACAGTCTTCAAACCTATAGATGCGAACAACTATATCCATGTTGAAAGCTGCCATCTTAATAGATGGATACAAAATATCCCAAAAAGTCCATTTATTAGAATTAGGAAGAACTGTAGCAACATGGAAGACTATGATGCACAATCATTAGTCTTAAAACAAAGATTTATTAGAAAGAGGATTCCAAGAAGAAGAAGTAAATTTAACAATAGAAGAGATCCTTAATAAGGATAGAAACAAGATTCTAAACAATAGTAGAAGTTCAAGAAATACATTTGATAGTTGGACAAATGAGGAAAAATTAACGATACCCTTTATTGCTACCTATAATGAAAAACATAGATTAATAAAAAAAAAAGATTCTAAATAGACATTGGCACTTGATTAAATGGATCACATCTTAGGTAACCATGTAAAAAATCACCCAAACATCATTTTCAAAAAAGCAAATAGCCTAAAAAACACATTAGCCCCTAGTGAATTCAACAAGCAGAGTAAATTGAAAGACAGGGATCTTACTGGAAATTATATAAAAGGCTTTTTTCCTTGCCACACATGTGTGGCTTGTGAATTTAGTAGTAAGACCAAAAAAGTTATTTCAACCACAACAAAGAATTAAAAATACAAGAAACTATACAGTGTTCAGATAAAGGTATTATATACCTAATTGAATGTCCCTGTCACAAACAGTATTTGGGACAAACCTAACACATTTTGAGAGATAGAATCAGGGAGCAGCTATATAATATCAAAAAGGGGTTCAAAGGACATCTATTATCAAAACATAACAAAAGCCCTGTAGGCCTAAAATATTGGGGAATTAAAAAAGTCAAAAAAGATTGGAGGGGAGTTGATTTTGAAAGAAAAATGCTATACCAGGAAGCTAACTTAATATTTGATTTTGGCACCCTTACACCAGCAGGTCTAAATGCTGAATTAGACCTTAATCCATTTATTCACAAATAACATTTTGCTATATATTTTTAGTAATAAAATTGATTTATAAACACATAGATAAAGCATAAAAATTCACCAATGTTATCCTTATTTGCATTTAATTATGTTCCAGACATATTTTTGGAACTATATAATAAACACAGAGATGTAGCACATATCCACATTACGTTACATATACATATATGTATTATATATATTTATATAATATAATTTATTTTTAAAAATAATGCTTTTTCTTTCACCTTAAGACACTTAAGCACTTAGACACATATAGGAGATACCCTTTTTAGCTTTTTCTTATTTAATTTATTTTATTTAGTTATTATCTAAAAAATTTTATTATCTATATAAATATTTAGCCCTTATAAAAAGAGGGGACTATTATTATGGCTACGGAATTCTTCTTTACCAATTGAGACTTTTACAAAGAAAAATAAGAGAAAGACCTATTTAAACATGAGGGGTTATCACTATGGCTACCGGATCCTCAAAAAACTAACACAGGTAATTATTAAGAGAACATTGACACCTGTGATGAGGAGGAATTCCACATACTCTGTTATAAAAAGACACAGATTGAGAATATTTGATTCATCTTGATAAAGGCCCACGAAGGACTGAAACACATAGAAGCTAATCCACTACCACAATCTGACAGAGCGCTCTGTACATTTGGATGTTTTGTGGACCCTGAAAAAAGAAACAAGTCATTTGTGAGTTTTGAAAATCACGCTAAAGTGCAAGCTCCTGATTAGAGACCTGAACCCAGGTGACCGTGCCGAGCGTGGAGGAAATCGCAACCGACTGCATTCAGCTGAGATAGTGAGAGGGACGGACGCTGAAAGGATACTAGCGCAAACCGAGTGCTACCACATCTTCCAAATAAGGTAAAGTGGTGAAATATACCAGGCAACCCCTCACCAAAAGATTTCAAGGTACGGAGTAACGTGTTTTAACATATATTCAACGGATATCTCACTATACTGACTTATGTTTTCTTAACCCTTCCGGAGCCAACATACCCTCTTAGGATTTAAAAGAAAGCCATAATCTATCTAGGAGCTGCTTACTAAAAAGCGGACTGATTAATACTGGCTGTGTACTTTTTAGATACTTAGTTTGTGAGCAAATATATGTTTAGTAAAATATTTAAATTAAAGATTTTTTTAGCAGTGGGTAAGTATGTGTATTAATATAATGCATTGATACTCTTGATTATCTCATTTCATTTTCGTTTTCATTTCCACCGGTGGAATATTTTATGTACTGTTTTACATCTAATTAGATGTGATATTTTGTGTCAACATTTTATATATAAAATATATATTTTTAGCACTTCCTGCAATCAGAATCGCTTTGTATTCTATTTTATTTTATTTTATTCCATATTGAGCCTTCCTTTATATATTGATACATTTTTTTCATTATTTCCATATCTTAGTGGTATAGCTTTTTAGCGCATTTTCTTTCTTTTTTATAAGACTTTTATAAGACAATTTAGCCAATCAGTGCTGGCTCCTAGGAACTCCACGTGCGTGAGCACAGTGTTATCTATATGACACACATGAACTAACACCCTCTAGTGCTGAAAAACTGTCAAAATGCCCTGAGATTAGAGGCGGCCTTCAAGGGCTTAGAAATTAGCATATGAACCTCTCCTATGTTTAGCTTTCATCTAAGAATACCAAGAGTACAAAGCAAAATTGGTGATAAAAGTAAATTGGAAAGTTCTTTAAAATTGCATGCCCTATCTGAATCATTAAAGTTTATTTTGAACTATACTGTCCCTTTAAGGGAAAAACTATTTTATAGTATACTACCCATTTAAGTACTGGTCTTGGAATAGCCACCACTTCTAAATTTGCAGTAAGCAGACTCAAATGATGTCTGTGTGGAATATAACATTGTTAAATGTACTTTAAACTTTGATAAATGAAATTACTTTTATTATATTCCACAGAGAAATCATTCCCACCCTTAACCCTTTCCGGTCCTTTTAATTTTTACATAGTGCCCCAGCAGGTCTTATTTTTATTTTCACGCCATACTTTTTTTTTATTTTTATCTGAAAATAAAGCTTCATTTCTCTTTGAGCATTACAAAAAAAAAAAGCTTGAATAGAAAATTGCAGCATGTACTTTCAGATATACAAAAACGTTAAAACAGTTACACTTTAGACCAGTATAGAAAAGTGTTAAGTTTAACTGTTTTTTAACGTTTTTGTATATCTGAAAGTACGTACATGCTGCAATTTTCAAAAGCTTCATGTAGGAGACACTGGCAGCATCTTGTCATCCTCCCCGGTGCTCAAGTCTCTGATAATGGGAGCAGAGAGTCCCAAGTAATGATTCCAGGAAGCCTGTCTGTTTGGTTCCGGTAGCACCATCTTACCACGCCGTTTCCATACTAATTGCACAGCCAAATAGCAAGTCCAGCAAGTAATCGCTAGATGTCGCTATTTAGCTGTGCAATTCAAAGCAAAAAGTCATGTTGGAATATATCCGTCATTGGACCGCAAGAGGTAAAACCCTTTGTCGGATATATTCCGACATGGGACCAGAAAGGGTTAATCTGTTTTTAATTGCCATCAGCAGAGGAGATTTAATAAAAACAAAAGTACTTTATCGAAGACTTTACATTTTATCCCTAATGAAGATTGGTACCATGGTACTTTTAAAAAAAAAAAATTTTTAAATTGCCATTAATTTGACATTTAACTTTGCAGACTTTTATTTTGTAAAACATTGCGTTTGAGATCTTTGATGCAGCTATTGATGCAAATGAAGCATAACATTCAGCCTTAAATACTCAGCTTCTGGCTTGACTCACAATTGATTTAATTAAATTACTTTTTGTTTTTTATTTCACCATTACATGAATGGTTAATTCCAGTTATTAACAGCTGAGCTAATTTCTCATTGACATAATCAATGGCATCACTAGTGACACCACCCATGACATAATTGTACAGGTTTTATATACATACAGGCATACGCACATATCCTGTGAAGGCCTGTGCACTAGTATTCAGACACCATGAGTCAGTAGTGCCTTGTACGATAGAAATGATGTCTTTAGAAGCAATACACACCACCGCCAGCTCTCTGGGAAGGTGTGGTGTTTGAATACTGGTGCACGGGCCCTCAAAGGATATGTACGTATGCTACTGAAAAACAGCAATAGCTTTTACTAGAAGTGTTTTTGCTAATGGAAGTATATTGCAAAAATGCTTCTATTTCCAATTAAAATGCACCCGTGCACATTTCATTTTTTACCTTTCTATTCCCTTAAGGTCTCTTAAATATCACTTTAATTCTGTACAATCTCCCTACAAGTATCTAACTGCAGGAATGTGTCAGGATTTGTGCTACATAATTTTACTGATGCCTACTGACTAATTAAAACACTACAATAGCAGACACATCAGAGCACTTGGTATTTTGTAATTTGAAACACATGACTTTAATTAGTTTGGTTCAGATAACTGTCTGAATAAAAATAGTTATATAACAGATCTTGTAAATAAATTAGCTGTGCTAAATCGGCTGCCACTGTGAATTTTAAACTTGCAAATAATGATTTGCATTTTATATGCTATAAAAATATATATTTGTAACATATGTTTATGTGCAGTCAATGTTATTGTATGTTTCTACAGTAAGTACAGTGTATTTATTTCCTCATTGTTCTACGGTGCATAATATGTACCATATGGGCATGTTCTTTATATTATTTGTTTAATCATTATATTGTTGCAAATACTGTGCTGTACATATTATTTGGATGCATCAATATAATTATAAAGATGTAACTTTATTGGGAATTCTTTTTTTCCTGCAATTTCTGACTTTTAAAGGGACACGCAGGACAAAATTAAACTTTCATGATTCAGATACAGCATGCAATTTTAAACGACTTTCCAATTTACTTACATTAACAAAATGTGCACAGTCTTTTTATATTTACTCTTTTTGAGTCACCAGCTACTACTGAGCATGTGCAGGAATTTACAGAATATACGTATATGCATTTGTGATTGGCTAAAGATTATCACATGATACAGGAGGAGTGGAAATAGACATAACTTTAAAATTTGTCAGAAAAAAAATCTACTAGTCATTTGAAGTTCAAACTAGGTGATATTGCATTGTCTTGTTATCATGCATTTGTTGATTTTGCAAATCTACTGTATTTACTGGTCCTTTAACTTGAATAGATATATATATATATATATATATATATATATATATATATATATTTTTTTTTTATTTTTTTTACTTTACTCTAGCATAGATAGTTATTGGGCACCAATATCACATTGAAACACTATTGCCACCATTATGTGACTAGTGACATTGCTGATTAGATATAACATTGCAGCTGACAACAATGCAGCCAAGATATGGCTCCAGAAAAGGCTACAAGATGTTTAAAGGGACATGAAACCCAAAATGTTTCTTTCATGATTCAGATAGAGCAGGCAATTTTAAACCACTTTATAATTTGCTTCTATTATCAATTTGTCTTTTTTCTCTTAGTACTTTGTGTGAGTCCCATCACTGGCTCCCCATTCACAGCAGAATTAAATTCCAAATTCTTACCATGACCTACAAAGCCCTTACCAACGCAGTGCCCCCCCCCCCCCCCACCACACCTGCCTCACTCATCAACAAATATACTCCAGCTCGCCCCCTAAGATCCAACAATGACCTGCTCCTTGCATATTCTACTATCACCTCCTCCCATGCTATACTACAGGACTTCTCTCGGCACCAACCTTCTGGAACGCACTTCCTCGAGCTGTCAGACTTTCCCCTAACCTCTCCTCCTATAAACGCTCCCTAAAGATCTTTTTGTTCAGAGAAGTCTATCACCCGACTCAGTAACAAATGAATTCTACTTGCCTAATAGCTGCCCTCATCTAACTCCACACTAACATCATTCCCACCTCTTCAGTCCCCACCTCCTGTTTCTCACCCTCCTACCCATCTAGATTGTAAGTTCCCACGGGAACAGGGCCCTCAATTCCCATGTATTTGTTTGTTAAACTTTGTCCGGTATCTTTTATATTGTATTGCACTGTACTTTTATCCTTGTACCCATGGACAGCGCTGTGGAATCTGTTGGAGCTTTATAAATAAATAATAATAATAATATTTTGTTAAAAAGCAAGGACATAATCTCAGGAGCCTACCTGTGTCTGGAACACTATATGGCAGCAGTTTTGCAAGAATGTTATTTATTTGCAAGAGCACTAGATGACTGCATTATTTCCTGCCAAGCAATGCTCCAGATACCTACCTAGGTATCTCTTCAACAAAGAATAGCATGGGTTTAACGGAGCAAATTTGATAACAGAAGTAAATTGGAAACTTTTTTAAAATTGTATTCTCCATCTGAATCACAAAAGAAAATGTTGGAGATTCATATCCCTTTTTAAGTAATGTGATGCTTCTCCCTCTAAAATTCAAATGTTGACAAGACACACATTGAAAGAGATAAAATCAGCTATTCTAAAGAAAGAGAAAATCTTGTGCATGCAATTTAGCGTACTTCAATATGCTCTCATGGAAAATTTCAAGAAAGAATATAAAAGAAAAAGGTTAATCTGAATATAGAACAAAATTGCACAGACATTGTCTAATTCATACAACTTTAATTTTGGCTTCCACGTCCCTTTAACAGCTTTGTATATAATAAAAATTAAAGCCTAGAACAAATAAAATGTAAAAAGAAAAAAGAATTCATGGATTTGTTTAACACAATTTTATTTATTTTAATCTAAAGTTTTGACTCATTAATAATAGCCACCTTTTTTTTCATAACATCCGAACACATTTGGCATTCATTCTACAATTGAAATCATATATTGTTGGTGAAGTTCTTCTAACACTGTTGCCCAAATTTCCATTGATGTGTAGGTCACTTTGTTTTAACCCAAAGTCATGATATAAACATAAATGAATGGTATAATTTTGATTCTGCTGGGTTTGCTGACAAATTGTAATGTGTGGGTTTCTAACTAAAAACAAATACGTTCAGTATGGCTTAAATGTGAGCCACATCCAAAAAATGTCAAAACAGCTGAGTACAGGGGTGTGAAATGGCTCTGAAATTAAGGGGTTAAACACAAATACTCTTAAAAAATAATTGTCACTATCTAAAATAGTTCAAGAAATAGAACACCTTATTGCTGAACTGAATTTCATAGGTTCAAATCCTCCTCAAGACTGTGGATATATTTTTCACTTTAATGTACCAGAGCTCAGAGGTTAATGTAAACATATACATATGTGCACAGAGGCCACCACCTTTTGTGTATGGTTTACATCCAACAAATATTCACTGACTGTGGTGACATTTTATCACTGGAATATTCAAATATAGCTCACAGATTTTATCCCTGGCAATTCACATAGCTGGTTTTAAAATTGGATATTCAAGTAGTTAATTCTTATTCAAACATATGTAAAACTATAGACTTAGGCTTTGGCCTAGGCTCTGTCTAAGAAGGACACTCCCAATAGCCTTTGAATGGCATTTGATAAACCACTCCCTATTGAATTGGGGTATAAAAAAACTGGAACACCAAAAATCTCTTCTTATCCTCTCTTGCTGAAGATGGCTGATATTCGACACATTGGAGAATTTGGCTAAGTATACAGCATTCCTTGGATAAAATTATGTGATTATTTTAGAAGTGTTGCACTTCTGTACTAAGTGTTGCCCTGTACTAATTATTTGGACTGTTTTGCTGTAAAATATATGTGTATATATACCTGTAAATATTTATCTTATTATTAACATATATTGATTCCTAATAAACTCTTTGGAACACTTTTACAGTGTTTATTTCACTTAACTTAATTGTAATGGTTTATTGGGTTTTTACATAGAATTGTATATTTAGTGGTTTGAAATGTAAAAATCTAGATATACATTTTAATTAACCACACTGACATTTTTTTTTTTTTTTTACACAAAGAGTTTGCTTGTAAACACATTTAACCTATGTCTTGAATGGCCCAACAGCATACGTCTGTATGTGAAATTAATATGATGTAAAATATAAACCTAAGGACTTATGAATACCCCAGTATGTGCAAAACACCCTTCAGCAAGCATGATTGTTTGCGTGCGTGACTCATATCTAAAATATGCTGGGTTTGAGTTCTTTTAACAATCTGTTTGCAAGATGTTAAGGATATTTTATGTGTGAAAATCATATTTAGAAAAAACTAGGGAAATTCACTGGCAAAATAAAACAAATTCTAACTCAAATGTAAAAAATGTATGGAAATTCTTTATTTCAGCTAACTCTTGTCTATAGAAAACAAAAACCAAAAGGGACATAATACTCATTTTAAATCGCTTGAAAGTGATGCAGCATAACTGTAAAAAGCTGACAGGAAAATATCACCTGAGCATCTCTATCTAAAAAAAGGAAGATATTTTACATCACAATTTCCTCAGCTCAGCAGAGTAAGACCTATGTAAAAAGTTATACTTCAGCTGCTGTCCAGCGGCAGGTAAAAAAAAATTAAGAAATGAACTGCAGCCAATCAGCATCAACAGTGCTGAGGCCATGAACTCTTTTACTGTGATCTCTAGGGATGGGCGAATGTTTCGCAACATTCGAAAAACGGCACGAATTTTAACACATTCGTTCGTTCGAATCGAATTTCGAATGTTTACATAACATTCTAACATTCGATTTTCGAATATTCGGTTTCGAATTTTACGATTACATTCGAAAATATTCGAATTCGAAAAATTCAAATTTAGATTGTAATAGTATTTCTAATGCTTTTTCTTTTAATGTAATATTCGAATTATGCAATATTCTAATTCGAAAAATTCGAATTTAGATTGTAATAGTATTTCTAATGCTTTTTCTTTAAATGTAATATTCGAATTATGCAATATTCGAATTCGAAAAATTCGAATTTAGATTGTAATAGTATTTCTAATGCTTTTTCTTTAAATGTAATATTCGAATTATGCAATACGTGTATTCGAATTCGAAAAATTCGAATTTAGATTGTAATAGTATTTCTAATGCTTTTTCTTTAAATGTAATATTCTAATTATGCAATACGTGTATTCGAATTCGAAAAATTCGAATTTAGATTGTAATAGTATTTCTAATGCTTTTTCTTTAAATGTAATATTCGAATTATGCAATACGTGTATTCGAATTAGAAAAATTCGAATTTAGATTGTAATAGTATTTCTAATGCTTTTAAATGTAATATTCGAATTATGCAATATTCGAATTCGAAAAATTCGAATTTAGATTGTAATAGTATTTCTAATGCTTTTTCTTTAAATGTAATATTCGAATTATGCAATATTCGAATTCGAAAAATTCGAATTTAGATTGTAATAGTATTTCTAATGCTTTTTCTTTAAATGTAATATTCGAATTATGCAATACGTGTATTCGAATTCGAAAAATTCGAATTTAGATTGTAATAGTATTTCTAATGCTTTTTCTTTAAATGTAATATTCGAATTATGCAATACGTGTATTCGAATTCGAAAAATTCGAATTTAGATTGTAATAGTATTTCTAATGCTTTTTCTTTAAATGTAATATTCGAATTATGCAATATTCGAATTCGAAAAATTCGAATTTAGATTGTAATAGTATTTCTAATGCTTTTTCTTTAAATGTAATATTCGAATTATGCAATATGTGTATTCGAATTCGAAAAATTCAAATTTAGATTGTAATAGTATTTCTAATGCTTTTTCTTTAAATGTAATATTCGAATTATGCAATACGTGTATTCGAATTCGAAAAATTCGAATTTAGATTGTAATAGTATTTCTAATGCTTTTAAATGTAATATTCGAATTATGCAATATTCGAATTCGAAAAATTAGAATTTAGATTGTAATAGTATTTCTAACGCTTTTTCTTTAAATGTAATATTCGAATTATGCAATATTCGAATTCGAAAAATTCGAATTTAGATTGTAATAGTATTTCTAATGCTTTTTCTTTAAATGTAATATTCGAATTATGCAATATTCGAATTCGAAAAATTCGAATTTAGATTGTAATAGTATTTCTAATGCTTTTTCTTTAAATGTAATATTCGAATTATGCAATACGTGTATTCGAATTCGAAAAATTCGAATTTAGATTGTAATAGTATTTCTAATGCTTTTTCTTTAAATGTAATATTCGAATTATGCAATATTCGAATTCGAAAAATTCGAATTTAGATTGTAATAGTATTTCTAATGCTTTTTCTTTAAATGTAATATTCGAATTATGCAATACGTGTATTCGAATTCGAAAAATTCGAATTTAGATTGTAATAGTATTTCTAATGCTTTTAAATGTAATATTCGAATTATGCAATATTCGAATTCGAAAAATTCGAATTTATATTCGAATTCGAAAAATTCGAATTTATATTCGAATTCGAAAAATTCGAATTTCGAATGTAGACATTCGATATAATTATAAACATTCGAATTCGAAAGTGACATTCGAAAACTGTAAATAACATTTGATTTTCGAATTTTTAAGAATATTCGTTCTTATCGACATTCGAATTTAGAATTCGAATTTCGGTAATAACATTCGTTCTACATTCGAAATTCGAAAATTTGCACATTCGCCCATCCCTAGTGATCTCATCAGATTTCATTGTGAAATTCCTTAAACTGAATAGGGAAATAACACGTGTGCATGAGGCTCACTCCCTTGCCGGTCCCGGGCCAGGACAGACATACTGATTTGCTGCTTAAAGTCCTTTACAATGGGGAGTAAATACTTGGGATATTTTGAGGTAAAATATCTTTCTTTTTTACATAGAGTTGTTCAGGTGATATTTTCTAGTCAACTTTTTACAGCTATGCTGCAGCACTTTCAAGTGTTTCAACATTTGGGTGTCATGGCCCTTTAACTCTGTCGCTCCTTACAAACCAACTGTGAATGCTTGGTTTAAATTAACAGCTCCTGTATTAGGTGATGAAGCTTTTTTTTTCTGGTTGCATTTGCTTATACCACATATTTGGAGGGATTTCAGAGTTTAATCTACAAATTCATTTTTTATTTCCTGGTTTGAGTGAGGACTTTTAACTCTTGTCTAAATGCAACTTTTTGAACATTCAATGTAAATATTAGTTCATTGAGGCCTTATTGCACATTAATCACAAATTATAATCTCCCTAAAGGTTTCATTGTGTATAGTAAAACTGTGCATTTCTCTTAAATTATTTATATTGCATGCTTTTCGTGTTACTTAGAACATAAGATTGCAGTCAGTGGAATTCAGACCCCTGACCCTCCTAAATGCTGCACAATCCCTAATAAAATTGAACAAGGAAGCTCAAGAAGCTTTTCAAGTGGTATGTTTTGGGAATGTAAAACAATATTTTAATAATGTGTTTTTAGGCAAATATTTTACAATACAGTGAATCAGTTCTGAGATATATATATATATATATATATATATATATATATATATATATATATAAAAACAATGATTTTAAAGTGATTGTAAACTTTACAAATTTGCTGCCTAGTATATAAAACAATTATTAAAATCAGGGGCACTTTCACTGATTACATTTTTTTAATACTCTTTATTTTTAAAATATTTACCATTTAGTGATGGTAAACATTGTGCCGTTCCCCTGCCCGCATCTCATACTTGATTTAGCTGAGCGATGACGAAATCAGCTTCGTCCAATCGTTGTGTGCCCCACTTGGCGTCCAGCTCGTGGGGCACGCAACGTTTAGATGAAGCCGGATTAGTCATTTAAGGTCCCATTGTTTAAACTAGATAAAGAATGTGAAGTATTCACTCTTCGCACTCTTTGTTCATCTATTTATGGAGATACTTAGGCCCAGTTTCCATTGAGGAGGTAACGTTTTGAAACTGGTGGTAAAATAAAAGTTCTCTATAGAATTTAATGGAGATAAATGTTTTTATCGCCAGTTTCCAAACTTTACCACCTCAATGGAAACGAGCACTTACTTGGCTGAAATTTCTCTTCATGTGCTGATGCAGGTACCTGCTGGAAGACCTGTCAATGTGCTGCAACTGCCAACCTTGGACTTGTTAAGATCAGTTCAGGTGCTTTAAATGCATTAAAATTATTTTAGGTGCTTGAGGGTGTCCCTGGATAGCGCCTGCTTATTGGTGGCTACATTTAGCCACCAATAAGCAAGCGTAACCCAGGTTCGGAACCAAAAATGGGCCAGCTCCTAAGCTTTACATTCCTGTTTTTTAAATAAAAATAGCAAGAGAATGAAGAAAAGAAATTAGGAGTAAATTAGAAAGTTTCTTAAAATTGCATGCTCTTTTTTTCATTAAAGAAAAATAATAATATAATAATAATAATGCTCCCCTCTGCATTATCTAATCTTTACGGTGAGGGTTATTTCTGAATGCCTGATAACAGCAAAAAAGGAAGTTTGGTTTTTTTTTCGGTTTTTTTTTTTCGGTTTTTTTTTTTTTGCCACATCAATAACTGTAAAAAACTTCAGATATATGAGGCATTTAATTTATATTTCTAAAATTGAGGCTGAACATTATAATATATCCCTTTTATTCTTCCTGAACTAGTAAACTTTGTCAATCATTCACTTTATGATTTAGCGCTGAGTGACATTTTCTTGCATGTTCTGTGATTTTTAAAAAAAAATTTTTTAAGCCTTGTCACTGTGTAGTTGATGAAAACGTAATGTTTAAAGATTTTAGGCAGCACTCGCATACTCCTGATGCATTTAGAGATCTTACTGAACACTGCAATGCTATATTCCTTTACTGTAGGATATTATTGTCTCTCATAATAATTTCTTGTGTATATTGTTTCTTATTGCAAATTGTTACTTAAAGTGAATGTAAATTTTGATGCTAAAGTGCCCGGTTTTTAAAAATTCAATTAAAAACAGGTACACTTTAATTCATCAAAATTTACATTTCACTCCTGTTGTGAAAAAAAAACGTAACTTTTAATCTTCACAGCAACTCCAGCTTCCTCCGGTCGTCGCAAGCCATTTCTGATGTCAGAAATGATGGATAGATCATCCTCCAATCACAGTTTCCCACCCGGGGAATCAGTGTCTGATTCAACGCCGTGATTGGAGGAAGCCGGATTCCTCATTTTAGACCCAGGAAGAGGCTTTGCAACGGGTGGAGGAAGCTGGAGCTGCTGTGAAGATTAAAAGGTAAGTATTTTTCAAAACAGGAGTGAAATGTAAATTTTGGTGAATTAAAGTGCCCCTGTTTTTAATCAAATTTTTTAAAACTGGGCACTTTAGCATCAAAATTTACATTCACTTTAAAGAACCACTTATTGCAGTAGAATTGCATAATCAACAAGTGCATATTAAAAAGACAATGTGATAAACACCTACTCAAATAAGCAGTAGATTTTATTCTGACAAATGTATTTTTTCTCCCATTTTCTGGCACCCTGTATCATGTGACAGACATCCGCCAATCATAGACTAGTATATGTATTTCCTGTTAGCTTGTGCACATGCTCAGTAGGATCTTGTTCTCCAGAAAGTGTGTATATAACAAGACTGTGCAAAATTTGATAATGGAAGTAAATTGGAAAGTGTCTTAAAACTGCATGGTCTTTCTGAATCATAAAAGTTTATTTTGTACTTTTAATATTAGGAACATACAGATTTTCTTTGGAGTTGACATTGATGTTTGTGTGTATTTAGCATGAGAATTTTCACTGCGTGTCTGGATGGGTTGTTCATATTTGATATAATCGTCGTCATATGCTCTAGAGGGGTATATATGGTTCCTGGGTTACCTATATGATATTAAATTTAGAGAAGACACAGACTCTTTTATCATGCGTGTATATATACAGTGTATATATATATATATATATGTATATACTAGTCCTAAAGCCCGTTCACACGGGCCATTTTTTGCAGGGTACAGCGGTCCCACCCCTTGCGCTCTCTTCCTCCCCCTCTCTTTTGCTCTCTCCCCCCCCCCTCCTCTCTTTTGCGCTTTCTCTCCCCCTCTCTTTTGAGCTCTCTCTCTCCCCCTTTTTGCGTTCTCTCTTTGCCCTCTCTTTTGCTCTCTCTCCCCCTCTCTTTTGCACTTTCTCTCCACCTCTCTTTTGAGCTCTCTCTCTCCCCCTCTCTTTTGAGCTCTCTCTCTCCCCCTCTCTTTTGAGCTCTCTCTCTCCTCCCTCTCTTTTGCGCTCTCTCTCCCCTCTCTTTTTCACTCTCTCTCTCCCCCTCTTTTTTGCGCTCTCTCTCTCCCTCTCTTTTGCTGTCTCTCTCCCTCTCTTGTGCTCTCTTTATCTCCCCTCTTGATCTCTCTCTCACCTTTATTATCTTTTCCCTACCCCCTCTCTCCCCTCTTTTGAGCTGTTTTGAGCTCTCAGTCTGCACAGACTTTCACAGGCCGCCTGGCCCCACCCCCTTCACGCTCGGCCACGCTCCTTCACGGCCCTCCACGATTGGCCACGCCCCCACCCACACTCGGCCACGGCCACTTCTGCTCGCACTGCAGAGACTTAGGGATTGTAAGGCCAGGTGTGTTTGTCCTCGTGCTGTCTCTACTGCGCATGACAGCTTCGGACAAACACACTTGGCCTTTTATAATATAGGATATATATATATATATATATATATATATATATATATATATATATATATATATATATATAAATCTGTCATCTATATATCTAATTTGAAGATAAAGGGATGGTAAACACTTTGTAGTTACAAGTTATTTTTTTAGTGACTTATCAGCCAAGTCAACCTTTTTTCAAACAAATTATCATCCTATTTAATGCAATTGTTTGTCATTTGCCAAACTCCCCCATCAATTTTCTTTACTTGGAGTAGTCAATCTGGGCTAGCCACGGTCATAATTTTATTATAAAGTACATTGTTTTGCCGTTGTTATCCGTTAAAGCCAAATATGTAACAGGGTTTGCATTGAGGAGTCCAATGCAAGCTCTGAAAAGTAGAGAAATAAATAAACCAAAAATAGATGTATGAAGCAGCCATTTTCTGCATTAGTTTGTGAAACAAATCAATGAATGCACATACTTAGCAGCTGGTATGTATGTTTTTGGAGCTGCTTTTCTATTTGGTAGTATACATTAACAGTTAATTTTGCTAAAATAATATAAAATGCATTATACTTTAAAGGGACAGTCAAGTCAAAATTAAATTAAAATTTCATGATTCAGATAGACCATGCAATTTTAATCAACTTTCTAATTTACTCCTATTATTAATTGTTCTTTGTTTTCTTGGTATCTTTATTTGAAAAGCATAAATGTAAGCTTTGGTGCTGGCCCAGTTCTGGTTCAGAACCTGGGTAGCGCTTGCTGATTGGTGGCTAAATGTAGTCCCCAATCAGCAAGTGCTACCCAGGGTCTGAACCAAAAATGGACCAGCTCCTAAGCTTAAAATCCCAGATTTTTCAAATAAAGATTCCAAGAGAACGAAGAAAACTTGATAATAGGGGTAAATTAGAAAGTTGATTAAAATTTTGTGCACTATCTGAATCATGAAAGAAAAAAGTTGAATTGAGTTTCATATCCCTTTAAGAGAGCCTCCTATATTTAACAGCACTAAGATATATTATATTGCTTGATTCAACATAAGGCTTAGACAAGCCTTTCAACATTTTTAATGGTTAACTTCCCAAACTAGCATAGCCATATTATATTGTCTACTTTTGTATGTACTTATTAATGAGACACTATGGGGTCAATTTATTAATGTGCGAGCGGATATGATAAGATGTAGCGTATCATGTCCGCTGCACATCAATAAATGCCGACAGAATACGCTGTCAGCATTTATCATTGCATATAGCAGGGGGTGTCAATTAACCCAATCGTATTCGGTTGATTTCTGTCCGCCGCCTCAGAGCAGGCGGACAGGTTATGGAGCATCGGTCTTTAGACCACTGCTTCATAACTTCTGTTCAGGCTCGCCGGAAACATGGGGCATCAAGCTCTGTACGGAGCTTGATAAATATGCCCCTATATCTTAATATCTATTTAAAAATACATATAACATATTCTGCTATGTTCAGAACATTGGAATTTGAGAAAACATTGGGATTTGCAATATGTACAGTAAATACTCATTATAATATTTTATTCAATATGAATATTGCATAAATATGCTTTAACATGTTTTCATCTACTAAATATGTATTTATGTGTTTATATGAATACATATGTACACACTCTCTCTCGCACACACACTCGCACACACACACACACTCGCACTCACACACACTCTCACTCACACACACACACACACACATATATATATATATATATATATATATATATATATATATATATATATATATATATATATATATATATATATATATATATATATCATTAGACATTTATATGTATGAATGTCTGTTAAAACCTATTGGCGGCTTTTTTTTTTTCTTTCTAACACCCGAGATCTCATATCTTTGAGCCCTTATAACTTTTGTTTGCAATATTTGTTTGTAATCATTTTTATTAGACAGTGTTATTTTAAGTGTACTTTGTAATGTATATTTGGAGTGTTTTGAGCAACTTATTATTTTCACCACAGTTAACCACAGCTCTGAAATCATTGTAATGATTCTAGTGTAAATCACGATTGCACTGAAACAATCGCGCTTACTTTCAACTTGTAAAACCAGCGGTATGCCCGATGAGCGCAAACCCTCATGATATACCCCTTATCGCTATGGCGCAAATGATTGCGCTCCACTTGTAATCTAGCCCTAAATGTATTACATGAGAGAGAAGTGGCACTCACTAGTCTTTTAAATACAATGTGTCTAAAAGACAAGTGAGTGCCGCTTCCTTCTCATGTATTAAGTTTAGTGGGGTCTGGAGGAACATGTATGTGAAATTAGGCTGGGCACCCTGACCCTAGCAAGATGTCTCGTAGACTGTGAGTGTCGTACTTACCTTTGGAGTATGGCTATCCGCCGAAACGCATCAGCTGTTTTGATATCCTCCACTTATATCACCGTGTCTGCTGTGTTTCTTTTTGTTATATACATTGTCTTTAATGAAGCATTGAATAAATGTGAGTTGCTGTTCACAGCTCTGTGCTCCCATTGTGTGTTTTTGGATTCTTGAGATGACCGGAGTGAGCACAGCTTGTGTATATGGCGTAATTGAATTCGGTCTTCCCCACTTGTGACTGGCTGCCAGGTTTGATTGACATAACAGGCAACCAATCAGTGAGCCGCTTACTAGATGTCTGTAATATCGCAACAGGAAAAAGGAGAGATATGGACTAGTTTCACACCGAGTACTATCGTTGGGACATAGTCACATCTTATGACCAGACGTACCACGGAGTTGTAGGGTAAGCAGGATCGACTTTGGTGTTTATACTGAGCCTATATAAGAAGTTTTACCATTTTTTTTAATAAGGAGAGAACTGTTGGCTGACTTTCATCTCAGACAGACCAGGTCTATGCATATGCTATTGTTGGCTTGATATATATATGCCAAAATACTAAGTCACTTATTGTATGTGTGAACTGTGTTGTTCTGATTGTGTATATAGCCTACCTAGGTTTGCTCTTCAATAAAGGATACAAAAAGAATAAAGCAAATTAGATAATAGAAGTAAATTCTTTAAACGTGCATGCACTGTCTAAGTCATAAAAGTTTAATCTATTTGAGAAAAAAATGTGTTTGTTTTTTAAAATGAATGGCGAAAATTTATTTTTGCACGTTTAGTAATAACCTTTAGAATAACATGAGGCAATAGCAGCGTTTTCATTTGTTAAGGCTGTGACACACTGCAGACAGAGCGGTGCGCAGCGTGTAGCTGCAGCTGTGCGCGCTCAGTGTGTCCTGCCTTTTCATTTCTGAGCACTCTGCTGCGTCAGGTCGCGTAGCTGAGCACTCAGAGATGAAATAATTGAACTTCAGAAGCGATGCGACGCGGTGCGAAGCAGCTGCATCGCCTCGCACCGCATCGCTTGCAGTGTGTCACAGCCTTTAATCTTTGATAAGGCTAGACATAGTTCTACTTTAGATTTTGCATGAAACTTGTGTTTGCTTTAAGAATGTATTCTATTCTAGTGCTTCAGGCACTTTCTGTGGCGAGTGTATTACTGCAATGCTTTTTAGGAGTGGCACATCTGTATAATAAATTAATTATATTGTCATGTATTGTTGGGAAGGGTTTTTCAGGGTTGCACTGTACACCACATACGTACATACCAGAACAAAACTGGCTTGCGAATAAAGTTTGTTTCAAACTGGGGAATGAACAAATTAACAATGGAATTACAGTTATTTAGATTTCTATCTTTCACTGTTATGACACAATCTGCTTCTACAGCAGTAATGTGAACGCACCTTTGTCCCAAGTGTTCTAAACTTTAAATAAACATTCTTTTAACAAATGTTTTGATATTCATATTGACTAGTCAGAACCCTCCATGGAATGTACAGAAATGTAATATGCACAATACAAATTATGTTTTCAATTTATATGTCAAAATAAATAAATTCATGCTTCCTTCGTTTAGTTTCCAATCCATGTTTCTATTAACAATTTGTTTTGAGATATAATCCGTTTCTCATCATAACTCATGTTGTAGAAATGTGTTTAGAGGTAAAATCTAATGTAAAAAAATATTACAGCCACTATTTTAATTGGAACATCATAATAAAAAATATCTAACTGTTTAGATCCCATGGGTCCCAACCTAGAACACAGAAAGTAGCTTAGTGCCTATAGTTCCTATTGAAGCATTACAAATTATCACATACATATTAAAAAGCAAAAGAATAAAAGAGAGCATATAACCTTCTCTATGTGCAGTGCTTTTTTAAGGCTTTTACAATGGCAACAGTAAAAATAGTTCATGCTTAAAAAGAGGTAAATGTTCAGATGTGTCAGTGTTTTAATAATGCACTATTTAATTCTTATATAACTATGAACACATTGGGTGAGCCAGTGACAAAAATTTGTATGTGCATAGCCACCAGTCAACTTGGACTTTGAATTTCTGATGTCTTCCCAGACCTTCTGTCTATATAACCTTGATCGTTGTCTTATGCCTCCTAATTGCATTTGTAACTGTTTGTTCCTGCTGTTGGGCTCTCACTAGTAACAGAAAGCTAGCTTCTCACAAACTATCGGCGAGATTACGAGTCTTGTTAGCCTTAAAAAGCAGGTCCCAACACTGCTTTTTAACGCCCGCTGGTATTACGAGTCAGGCAGGAAAGGGTCTACCGCTCACTTTTTTTCCGTGATTTTAGCTTACCACAAATCCCCTTACGTCAATTGCGTATCCTATCTTTTTAATGGGATTTTCCTAACGCCGGTATTATGATCGCCTGAAAAAGTGAGCGGGAGACCCTCTCCTGTCCAGACTCCTACCGCATTTAAAAGTCAGTAGTTAGGAGTTTTATGGGCTAACGCCGTAACATAAAACTCTTAACTAAAGTGCTAAAAGTACACGAACACCCATAAACTACCTATTGACCCGTAAACCGAGGCCCCCCCCCACATCGGAAACACTTAACTAAAATGTTTAACCCCTAATCTGCCGACCGGACATCGCCGCCATTTTAATAAATATATTAACCCCTAAACCGCTGCACTCCCGCCTCGCAAACACTAGTTAAATTTTATTAACCCCTAATCTGCCATCCCTAACATCGCTGACACCTTTATTAACCCCTAAACCTAAGTCTAACCCCCCCCTATCTTAAATATAATTTAAATTAAACAAAATAAATAAACTAGGTAGAGTAGTTATTAAATAGTTATTAACTATTTAATAACTACCTAGCTAAAATAAGTACAAAATTACCTGTAAAATAAAAACTAACCTAAGTTAAAATTACACCTAACACTACACTTTCATTAAACTAATTACCTAAACTACCTACAATTAATTACAATTAAATTAAACTAAATTACGGAAAAAAAAACCCCACTAAAAACAGAAAAAAAAGAATTACAAGAATTTTAAACTAATTACACCTAATCTAATCCCCCTAATAAAATAAAAAAGCCCCCCAAAATAATAAAATTCCCTACCCTATACTAAATTACAAATACCCCTTAAAAGGGCCTTTTGCGAGGAATTGCCCCAAAGTAATCAGCTCTTTCACCTGTTTAAAAAAAAATACAATACCCCCCCAACATTAAAACCCACCACCCACACACCCAAACCTACTCTAAAACCCACCCAATCCCCCCCTTAAAAAAACCTAACACTACCCCCTTGAAGATCACCTTACCTTGAGCCGTCTTCACCCAGCCAGGCACAAGTGGTCCTCCAGAAGGTCCGAAGTCTTCATCCTATCCAGCCAGAAGAGGACATCCAGACCGGCAGAAGGCTTCATCCAGGTGGCATCTTCTATCTTCATCCTTCCGGAGTGGAGCGGGTCCATCTTCAAGACATCCGACGCGGAGCATCCTCTTCATCCGGCGGCCGACGACTGAATGACTGGTCCTTTAAATGACGTCATCCAAGATGGCGTCCCTTGAATTCAGATTGGCTGATAGAATCCTATCAGCCAATCGGAATTAAGGTAGGAAAAATCCTATTGGCTGATGCAATCAGCCAATAGGATTGAAGTTCAATCCAATTGGCTGATCCAATCAGCCAATAGGATTGAGCTCGCATTCTATTGGCTGTTCCAACCAGCCAATAGAATGCAAGGTCAATCCTATTGGCTGAAGAGCATTAAGTTGAATTGCGCTCAAGTGATCGTATTTACTTTCAACTTGTAATACGAGTGCAATTTAACCTGCGCACAAACGATTGTGAAAACCCAGTAAAGGTTGCTTGCAAACATTTGCACTCCACTCGTAATCTCGCCCTAAATGTGTTCCAATTGGCCTTTTTGATGCTGCAGTATATTTAAGTGTATATTTAAGTGTTTGCATAAGCTAATTTTACCTTTTATTTTATTATCTGCAATAACTACTTTTGCCTGTTATCCCCACCTATACGGAAAATAAGTAACAATCTTTTCTCTGTAGAAAAGATATTCAAACAGAAGAAAATAGTAGTAATTAATCTCCCATTGGGAGATAGGTGGGAGAAATATTGTGTATCTAAAAATAGCGGATTGTGTTCATTTAACCCCCAAGCAAACAAGAAAAGAAAAGTGGACTTTCCAACTCAAGGTAGTGCTTTTACTAACAGGTGTTTTAGTTATAGACATACTATATGTGATTCATAAAATAATACTTATAAGAAATCTGTATGTTACCGTTTATTATACTAGGCCCAAATTTCCATTAATGGACCTTCTTTATGATACAGGGATGCAAAATATCCAAATCTTTATAAGGAAATATGCTTAGCAATGCTATTGAAGATAAACAGATATCCAGGGGAGCACTCTACTTATAAAATTGGACATAAATGGAAGGATGAAAAAAAAAGCAAAAAATAAACACATTTATTATCAAAAACTGCAATTCCAATGAGTATTTATTAATATTACCTCAACACATTTGCTCTTTTCCCTCACTTATCTACAATAGAAGTATTGCTGCTGCTGATAATTGCTGTCTTTTTAAAAGTCTATTTTTTTGTCCGTGTCCTGGGATTTTGAAGACGATCCCATGCCAGGCTTTCTTCTGTTACTATGCTACATGTTCTCACCTTGGAGACTGTATTAGAAGAAGGCACAGGGCTTCAGTCTGCACAGCCAGCCTTTCACAGACTGATCTGAGGAGTGAAGGGAAGATAAAGAATGTGCTTTCGCTTGTCACTCCCAACACAATTTTCCTCATGTAATGTAGGCTGGCTGGTAGCCTGAACTGCACAGTAAGAAATTCAGGAGGATTTGGGTAACAGCTGTGAATGCATTGCTGTGTCGTTAGGAGACCATCTTTTGTCTGTTATTTGAGGTGTCGGTGACAAATGATTTTGTATAGAAATAATGAATGTGCTTTACTTTTAAAGGAAAATTGCACAATTAAAGGGATAGTCTATTCAAAATTAAACTTTCATGATTCAGATATTGCATGCAATTTTAAGCAACTTTCTAATTTTACTCCTATTATCAATTTTGTCAATTTTGTCTAAATGTAGCCACCAATCAGCAAGCACTAGTTCTGAACCAAAAATGGGCCGACTACTTAGCCATTCTTGTTTTTTCAAATAAAGATACCAAGAGAACAAAGAAAAAATGATAATAGGAGTAAATTAGAAATTTGCTTAAAATTGTATGCTCTATCTGAATCATGAAAGTTTAATTTTGACTACACTATCCCTGTAAATATAATCTCCAGCAAAAAAATGAATAGTCAGTGGGACGTATGCCAATACCGTAATAGACTGTTAGACATGTTCCAAGTTGTTTTCTTTTCTTTTTAAACCTATTAGTAGTTCAAGCTATTAGTAATCCATTAGAAAACCTAATATTTCCAGTAGGGTAGACAAATTGCTGCCTTAAAGGGACACAAAACCCAACATTTCCTTTATTATTCAGGTAGAGCATACAATTTTAATTTTCCAATTTACTTCTACCATCAAATTAGCTTCATTATCTTTGTATACTATGTTGAAGGAGTAGCAATGCACTACTGGGAGCTAGCTGAACACATTGCTTGAGTCAATGACAAGAGTCATATAACTGAGGCCACCAATCAGCAGCTAGCTTCCAGTAGTGTATTGCTGCTCCTGAACATATTTAGATATGCTTTTTAACAAAGTATGTAAATTTGAAAGTTGTATAAAATTGTATGCTTTTTCTAAAACTTTTTTTCATTGTTTTTTTTTGGGGGGGTTAGTCCCTTTTTAAAAGAGGACCCTTATGAAAAATACACGTCAGGGTTCTTATAATGGAACATTTTCATTGTTTCTTTAAAAGGCCAATGACGGGGGCGGAGTTAGCCCTGCATCTGAGCGGTCGCATTTTACATTAGCTCCGGCTGTATTTTTTAGATTTTTATATCCCTGACCGCTCAGAGCAAGTAATTTCACACTGAACAGGAGCTGATCAAGAGGCAAAACACTTGAGTCAATTACGATGGCATAGGAGGCTTGAGCAGCGACATATTTTACAACTGTTATCCGCAGAGAACAACACAGCGAATATACTGAAGGCGCCATCTTGTTAAACAGACCATGCTGGAATCTCTCCTCTGAGAGTAACTCTTTCATCATGGCAACACTGAGGACCTTGTAACCCCTCTACTACGGAAGGAAATCTTTCCCATACAGTTATAGCTGATCTGCTAGCAGCTTTTGAACAGCGAATGGATAGATGTTTTGAGGACCTGTTACTCTCATTCCACCCAGAGCACTCAAGCGCTGACATCACCTCAGAGAAACCGGAGACTGAGATACATACCAAGAGCAATATTCTAGACCCTCAGGATCCCGCTCAGTTAGAATGCACTATTGCTTCTACTATGCAACATATTGAGCTGATACCTTTTATGGGCAATGAACTGTCACATATGTCGATTCGACTTACCACTACACAGCAGCCGACATCCGGGCTTGTTGGAGGAAGGTCTGGATGTGATATTCGCCACTCGGTGCGATCCGGGCGGCGATTGCGCAATCCCTTGTATCTACCTGATCTCACCGAGGACACTGCGTTTCCCTTGTACTGCAAACCTTCATTTGGAGCTCTGAGGATGATGGGAGGAAGCGAGAATGAGCTGTGTATGAATGGAACGCTGGGTCTCGACGATCTCACCCTGCAGAACAAGAAGGCTTACCCTGGTTGTGACAGCGCTGCTGTAAGCCAGCATCTCCCAACGGCTGCTGCATTTTTAGCCCTCAGATTTGGGATAGGGTAAATGTAACAGCTCTCTCCCCATATGCCTCTTCATAGCCTAATTAACATGCACTATGGAGAAAGGTCTCATCTTATAAGACTTTTTGACTTTATACCCCACTTGATTGAACTGTTGAACGTTATGTTGTGTAGAGCTCAATTTTTACTAATGCCTATTTAATGTGAGTTTCATTGTTACACCTCATTAAGTTCATAGTTCAGTGTTCATTAAGTGTTACCTTAATCTTAAATTGTTTATATGCATATAGAGGTCTGTACCCTTTGAAAACCCCACACTTTAATTTATAGGCTCACCAATAGGTGGTCATAATGCAAAATATATTTTATACATTATATACTCATGCTTCTACCATACACAGCAGATATGAGCTACTGGGTCAGCACCTCTGTCATGTTATTGGCAATATCCTTAATGTAGAAGGCATGTGCTGCTTTCATTTTGCTGTTGGGTATATTGGTACTAATGCCTTCTTAACTATACCTGAGACACACATACAGTTATGAGTTTATATAGTATAGTAAGTCTGCTTGCCACAATCTCAGTTTGCAGACCAACCCTTTTATATGTTAGGGGCTTTGATTCTCATATACTCTATTAAGATACAGGAGTATAATGGGTATATTATATAGCAGGGTACTATGACAATTAGGTTATAAATTATCTTCGCACATATAAGAGGTACTTTTCTTTCTGAGCTATTTGCGTCTCAACCTCTGGATATAACTGATAGTACTCCTAAGCAATAATATAATTTTATTAAGCTGTTGGTTACCGGAGTCTCAAATATTAACCTCTCTGATTAACTACCTTATCTATAAGGTTATTAGAATGTTTTATAATAATCATTGTGATTAGCTATACCTCTTAGTATATTCAAACTTCATAGCCATGTTACACTCAACACCTCCACAACAGGGTATCATATGGAAACTAAGTAGTCAGAACAGCACTGAGCAGTGATATGAGTGAAATGTTATGACAATGGAAAAGCTCTAGTCAGCTATTCGTAATAGATTGGGATTTCTATTAGCCCAATCCTTACTAAATGTTTTATTAATAGCAGTAATGTCTAAGGATTATTATGTACATCAAAACTCTTTTACCTAATTGCCCCATGGAGTGACCCTTCATAACCCCCCTACTTAACAGTGTTTCACTAAATTGCTACTTTTCTTTGCACTTCCTTAACCTTAGACAACACACATTTCTAACAAGAGCCTAACCTCCCCCCCAATCCTTCTCTTTTCCTTTTCTTATCTTTTCTTCTCCCCTCCCTTTTCATTTCTCTAAAGCAGCTCTGGCCTGCTGACTTTTCCCATCTTGCTATTTTACACACTAGGTCCAAAAGTGACCATTTCCAACGCCAATTTCCTCTATTAATGTCCATAAGCCTGTTGGGTTCAAAAGTAACCCTCCTTTTTAATAGAGGAACACATTACAGAAAATAACATAAAACGGAGGTTCAAGATGCCTACCCATACAGATTCAATGTAATACTTTTGCTTTATTCAATATATATATTTGTATGTTCTATAATTTGTCATTTACATTTCATGGCATACCATTTATGTTGTATTATCTTCATAACCTCAATAAAAAATATTATTAAAAAAAAGAAGGCCAATGACATGTTTTTTATGTGTCCTTTTTTAAAGCAGCAAAATGGCGACCCTATTTTTGAGCAGCCTCACAATGTGTGACCAACAAAAATACTTTGCATTTAGTGAATTTAACAACTGTATTTAATTCCATCAGAAAACAAGTGTAGAGCTTTTTTTTTTATCTCAATATACTTGAACTCTTTAAAAGGATATTAAACAGCTCTTGCTTTTGAGTAAAAATGTCCTGTCCCATGTTTCTTAGAAAAAACAAAAAAGTAAATTCTGTAGCTTGCAAATGCTGCAAACCTATATATGTCCTAAAGACAAAAAGAGGGATCTTCATGTGCATATCTATTTGTCAACCAACTGTTAATAGCAAAATACACAGGGTACTCACACAGTGTTGTAGCACCCAGTTGTGCTGATAGAGGCGTTCTGGAGACTCTTAGTGCTCCAGTTTACTGAACTCCGGCTGCTGGGCTGTCGGTATTGCATAGATAGGTACTTGCTAATGCGGTTTAGTAAAAAATTATAATAATATAAAACCATAAAGTGCACAATATGAAAAGGGGTTACAATAGTGACATGTAAACTCCCTAAAATTGCAACGCGTTTCTTGGCTATATTGGTTGTTTTATCAGGCATAATAAAAACAAAGCATTCTTAGCTCCTTTATATATCGGTCTTGACCAATCAAATGATTTTAATTTAAAAATGCAGCTGTGAGACTAGCAAGCAGACGTATTAATGCTTAAAGTCACAAATGATGAATTACCATTTAACCTATAAACTTATAACCAATCTGAACAAAATTACACATCTACAAATGTTGATACATGTAAAGATAACAATAAATAATTGTGATCATGTAATTGCATTTGGACAACAATACACAAATGAATGACACCACTTTTTTGGCTTTTGGCCTCTAACGAGTGTGGGACAAAGTACAAATTTTACACAAAAGGAAGAGGCGTTTAATGCCCCTTTAAGAAACCATTTTGGCCTCCTCTTTTGAAGGCATATCTTGGCTATTTTAACTGCTTTGTTTCAGTGTTAAAAGTTTTTATGTATGTTTAGTTCCCATATTAATAAGCACAATTGTTTATAGTAATAAAATATTTAAAACTTTAAATCACAAATACAAATGTTAAATTATATAAGTTGCACACAAATAGATAGAATTATCAGAAAAATCTTTATGATTATTATGAAGCATATCAGGGTTTTAAAAATGTTAATGATAAAATTAAGCAAAATTATATAAAGTTTTTAAAGTGATCTTATATTGTAAAAATAAAATGCTCGGTACTGTTAAAGCATTTTTTATTGAAAGATATACATTTCTTTTTCTATGTGATTAAGGGATTAAATACATAATCAACCTCCCAGTACAATTTAAAAAACTCTACAGAAACTACTACCCCATCTGTAACACACATACAAGAATTCTTAGACTCACTCTCTCTACCTACTCAGAAGATCAGAGAGATTTACTTGACTCTCCTTTTAGTATAGTTGAGGTGGGCTCAGTCATCAAAACCCTAAAAAGTCATAAAGCCCCAGGCCCAGACGGTTACAACGCCCTTTTTTATAAAACATTCCTCCCCCAACTCTCCCCCTTACTTACTAGAGTATTCTCGTTAGCCAGACTTACTGGCTCTCCTACCTCTGAACTACAAGAAGCAATTATCGTGACCATTCCAAAACCTGGGAAGGCCCCTAACATATGTGAACATTTCCGTCCCATTTCATTAATTAACACAGATATGAAGATTCTGTCTAAACTTTTGGCCTCTAGACTCAACTAAATTCTAACTTCGTTAATTGACTGGGATAAGGTAGGTTTTACTCCTGGTAGGGAGGGCCCCGATAACACTCGGCGCATTCTCAACATCTACTTTGAAGCTAAAAGAATGGGCTCCCCTTGCACAACCCTAGCACTTGACGCCGAAAAGGCCTTTGATCGGGTAAACTGGGCCTACCTATTCGAGGTCTTACACAAATTAGGTTTTTCCCCCGCAATTTCACTCATGCATTAAAGCACTGTACTCTGCACCATCGGCATCAGTTAGAGGCCTAGATTTTCACCCCCTCACTATCCCCATCTTGAATGGAACCAGGCAGGGTTGTCCGTTAGCCCCATTGATTTTCACCCTGATTATGGAACCATTGGCCAAGGCAATCAGGATGAACACGGATATAAAGGGGGTTGAGATTGCAGGGACAATGTAGAAAACTTCTCTATTTGCAGATGACTTAACTATATTTCTTGGAGACCCACTCCCTCCCCACCCTCTTTAATTTATTAAAACATTTTGGCCAAATTAGTTTTTATAAGCTTAATATTAGTAAAACGGACACCTATACCATCAATATCCCAGATAGGGAACTCACGGAACTTAAAAGGACATACGCATTTAATTGGTCTCAACAAAGGATCAAACATCTAGGGGTATATCTCTCATGTAACATTTCTACCATAATTGAGTCCAACTTCTACCCACTCCTCCAGCAATTTAAAAAAAGCGCTGACAAATTAAATGTTCCTTGCATATCCTGGATGGGAAGGATAGCAGCGTTCAAGATGGTATTACTTCCCAAACTTACCTACCTTTTTCGCGCCCTCCCCATCCCTGTACCTAAATCTTTGATAGGAAAGCTTCAGTTAGCCAGCAATAGATATATCTGGAGAGGCAGGCATCCCAGGGTAGCCACGAGAATTATGCAGCAACCGCTCCTAAGTGGTGGCGCAGGCGCCCCCAACTTAACCTACTACCATGAAGCTTCGAAACTAGCTCATATTCTTTCCTGGAATGTCGAATCCTCCAACAGTAAATGGAGGGTCTTGGAACAGGCAACTCTACCCAGTCCACTTATGTTAATAGATCTCATATGGCTGCCTAGACATGTTAGGTCCTCTTTTAAGATCCAAAACACTATTATTCTACACGCACTTCGCCTGTAGGATAAAATTTGCTCGTTACCACAGATTGCCCCTCATCCATTCACTCCCTATCAAGCTTACTTGCAGCTCTCAGAGACTCGCATCCGTCCTTGTGGAGGGAGTATGGCATTAGATGTGTAGCCGATTTGTTTCCTATCGGATGCTTAATCACATTGACACAGTTTAGCTCTGTATATAACCCTCCACAACTATTAAGGTTCGAATTCTGGAGACTTCTCAGTCTGTTGAGATCATGGGGATTTCTTGACCATCCATTCCGCAAGCCCACTGGGAGAAAAAATGGGCTAACGGAGTTAAGTTCCCCTGAGCGCTCTCGGTTTCCTATAGAGACATGCTGAATCCTCCTACATTCTATAAATCAGCTTATATTATTGCTTGGGAGAGAGCCCTCCACTTTCATGCAGAACTGGACGAGTGCTCCAGGGCCGTCGCACTCACCAGGCAGGCCCTTCATTGCATCACTTTACTTGAATTGTAAGTCAAGGTATGTACGCAGTGGCATCTCACCCCTCTCACACTTTTCAAAATTTCCCCTTTAAACTCTCCTCTGTGCTGGAGAGATTGCGGGCTGGTGGGGACTTCGGCTCACGTTTGGTGGGAGTACCCGGCATTGCAACCTTTTGGTATGAGATTTCACGCAAATGTGCGAAACTAGATCCCTTATTAGGGAATACTCCACAAACTATCTTATTCTACCTGAATATCAAAACGACCTCAACACCAAATTACCTCCTCAGCATATACTTACTCACGGCAGTCAAGCTGTCGATAGCCAGACTATGGAAACAAAAGACTCTCCCTTCTGGAACTTATGGAAAGCCCGATTTTTACCCAGAATAGTAAACCCTTTTTACACTTGCAGATTTGGGATAAATGGAAGCAGCTCAAATAAACTATAAGAGCCCTCAACTTACCATAAATACAGCGCCTCGCTTCTACCTGAGCCTCTCTTTTCCATGCTCCCCTGCCTCCTTCCTTCATCCTCTCTTTCTATCATCCCCCTTTTTTTTTTTCTCCCCCTCTCTTTCCTCCATATATACCCACCTTAATCTCATTTCCTTTGCACTTAGCCTATATAGGGCATTCTTGTCAACTGATAACAGATTGTTCTTCCCATTAGATATTGGTTTAATCCCGCCCTTGTTTCTCACCATTTAAAAAGTGTATAAACAAATTGAAAAATTGTTATAACTTTTTCTTTTTCAAAGTTAAGATTATGGACTGTACACCTCTAATAACTGGTGCCCTAGGCAATTGTACCAGGGAAATATGCATATATATGTTATTCTGACTTTCCACTGTTTTCTAGCCAATATGCATTTATGTATGTAAAGTTTTGTCCATTTTTCAATAAAAAAGGGAAGATTTTTTTTTTTTTTTTAAAATACATAATCAAAGTTGCGCTCTGGTGCCATACCCAATGAGGAGAAAACAGATAAGCCAATCAGAAGCAGGCATATATGTGTATGATCCAATCACTTGCTGTATCCTCATCAGGAGAAGGAAATAAGAGGATTAGTGCACATCTCCTATATAGTCATGTAACAATGTAAGACCACTTTTATTATTAACATGAGTATAAGTGATGATAAGCCCTTATATGTTAAATAATTGAATAGTCCATTAACTGGAGTGTAATGGGAGGGACCTTAGTAGGAATCTTAGTATTACTTTAGGGATACCTCTAAGTTACTTAACATTTTGGAAGATCTTTCATGGTGTGATAACTTCAGTTGTCTTACAGTTGACGTTGTCTCTCTATATTCTTCACAAAGGATGACTAATAGAGGATATTCAAAACATCAGATTAATAGAATAAGCTGTGACGTTGATGGTATAAATAAAAATGAATTACTTCAAAACAAAAATAAACAAAAAGAAGATATGAGACTAGTGTTTGTCACACAATATTCCAATCAATACTCAGCCATTTATGATATTATCAAAAAATATCTTCCTATGGTATATAAAGATTATAAGTTAAAACATACAATATCTCAAGGATGTAAATTTGATTACTCAAGAAGAAGAAATGTAGGGGATATTTTATTGCTAACATCAAAACTATCAGCAGTTCCTGGCTTCAAGTAATATGAACATATAAATTCGGTAATTGACGTTGCCGTGCTTATGATTGTATCAAAATGACTAAAACATTCCAATCACATGTAACTGGTTAAACATTTGTAGTACGAGGTTGCATTAGTTGTTCAACAGAATGCCTAATTTAGTTAAAGGGACACTGAACCCAAATTTCTTTCTTTCGTGATTCAGATAGAGCATGACATTTTAAGCAACTTTCTAATTTACTCCTATTATCACATTTTCTTCATTCTCTTGGTATCTTTATTTGAATTTCAAGAATGTAAGTTTAGATGCCGGATCATTTTTGGTGAACAACCTGGGTTGTTCTTGCTGATTAGTGGATAAATTCATGCACCAATAGAAAAGTGCTGTCCAGAGGTCTGAACAAAAAAAAGCTTAGATGCCTTCTTTTTCAAATAAAGATAGCAAGAGAACAAAGACAATGTGATAACATGAGTAAATTAGAAAGTTGCCTAAAATTGCCTGCTCTATCTGAATCAAGAAAGAAATTTTTTTGGTTCAGTGTCCCTTTAATTGAATGTTTCAAATGCCTGAGATGACAAGCCATGATGTTAGAACCCGCATTCGGGAACATCTCTTATATATTGAGAATAACAATCTATGTTCAGCATTAGCAAAACATTTTATTGAGGTACATCATCAAAATGTAAACACCTATATATGGATTACCATTGAGGTAATAAATAACCCTATTAGAGGTGGTAACAAACTAAATATACTTTGTAGACAAGAGGTTTACTTGATATTTAAATTATGGTTATAATACAGAACAAGATATTATAACGTTTTGGAAAAAACTTTTTCTTTCCTAAGATATGGAGGGTCCACAACATTATCAATTACTAGTGGGAATATCACTCCTGGCCAGCAGGAGGAGGCAAAGAGCTCCACAGCAAAGCTGTTAAGTGTCACTCCCCTACCCATAATCCCTAGTCATTCTATTTGCCTCTGTCAATGGAGGAGGTGAAGTTTGGTGTCTGAAGAAAAATTTGATTTCTTTTCGCTACAAGCAAGTTTTTGTGTCTAGCCGTAGTCCACGTCAATCCCTTCAGTAGGGTAGTGGTGGCTTTAAAGCAGTTAGAAAGTTGTGAGTCAGTCCTTGCTTGGTTTTCTAACATGTTTGCTGCCCATGGCATAGAAAGCCAGAGTTGGCTATTCTGTTCTTTCTTTTTCTACAGTTCTCTGTAAGGAGTATATGTCCTTTCACACCTTGTAAGCTGTCTTATGCCGAACAGCTAGATGTGCAGATAAGTGCTTTTGTCTTCTGGGTATGGGAGACTTGCACTAAAGGGGTTAAACCAAGAAAAAACTCTCTGCATTTTATATTTGGGACTAGAATCCTTAGTAGAGGATTATTTTCAGGCAGTGAGCAGGCACATTTTATGTATTTGGGTTAGAGACTTAGGGGTTAATCTCCTTTATAGGAAGGAGGGAGTTAACTCTTTATTGGTGGCTCAGGTGTTATTTTTTATTTATTAGCTGTGAACTTCTGGCTAAGAAAGTTAAAGTTTTTGGGCATTGGTTTAATTATTTTTTGTTTCTACGATTGCATATTTCGTTAGAGGAACGACTCTCTTTAACTGAAGTGTCGGTTTCTGCCTGCTTGAAGCGTGCGCATTAGTCTGATGGCGCAGCTTCATTTTTGTTGGTCATGTGATCTCCCGCTTACGCTCTCAGTATGATCGGAGCGGTGGTGGCTGCTAGATTGCCTAGTGTGAGACTGGCAAGTAATCCGAACATAGCTGACAGTGTTACTTTGTTATCCAGAGCGTCAGGTAGGCGCCTCAGTCAAATGCTGAGGTGTAGAGGTCCGTAATTAGGAGCGTATTTAGAGAAGCTGAAATTGTTAACAATTTGCTGCTTAACTTTTAATGCCAGTAGCGCTTGGAATCTAATTCCTGATTCTAGCACTAATGGCGCAGAATGACTAATTAGTCAACAGACAATACCGCTCTGTGTTAATTTTTAAAGTGACAATGCGAGGGTCAATATATATAATAATAATTTTTTCTTATCCCTTTTGGCAAAAAACTAAATTTATGCTTACCTGATAAATGTATTTATTTCCGGATATGGAGAGTCCACAACGCCATCAATTACTAGTGGGAATATCACTCCTGGACAGCAGGAGGAGGCAAAGAGCACCACAGCAAAGCTGTTAAGTATCACTCCCCTACCCATAATACCCAGTCATTTGACCAAAGGGAAATGGAAAAAAAGTAATAACACAAGGTGTAGAGGTTTAGTCAAAAATAACTGTCTTAAAATAAATTAAAAGTGGGGTCATGGATTCTCCATATCCGGAAAGAAATACATTTATCAGGTAAGCATAAATTTTGTTTTCTTTCCTAAGATATGGAGAGTCCACAACATCATCAAATACTAGTGGGAACCAATACCCAAGCTAGAGGACACAGATGACTAGGAAGGGATAACAAGACAGGCAGACCTAAACAGAAGACACCACCACTTTAAGAACATCTCTCCCAAAATAAGCCTCAGTCGAGGCAAAAGAATTACATTTGTAAAATTTGGAAAAAAGTATGCAGAGTGGACCAAGTTGCAGCCTTGCAAATCTGTTCCACAGAAGCTTCATTTCAAAAACAAAAAAAAGGAGACAGCCCTAGTGGAATGAGCTGTAATTTTCTCAGGAGGCTGCTGACCAGCAGTCTCATAAGGAAAACAAGGTATACTTCTCAACCAGAGGGAAAGTGAAGTAGCAGTAGCATTCTGACCTTTACACTTTCCCGAGAAATAAACAAACAGTATTTGGCAAATAGCAAGAGAGTATGCACAGAGCGTGGTACCAAACTCCTAAAAAAACTAAAATATCCCCCACTTTAGGCAAGAACAGCAAATATACAAAGAAAAGAATTAGGAGCGAACAGGGGCTAAAGGTACAATAGTGCATATACTGGTGTCGCATATAATAATTATAAGATATAATAACCTGAGTTAACCTAGGCGTAACACAGTCAAACAGTAAGTAATGTAGATATATGTAATAATGAGTAAATTACTGGGGTACAAAAATAACAATTTATTACAGTCCTCAAATAATATTAAGGTACTCAAAATAGTAAAAATATTAATAATAAAAATCGTACGTCTCCGATATAAAATCGCAATTAAAAGAAAAGAGAAAATTTGCCACCACCGAGAGTCAACTGATACAATAAATGTAAAAATGGCAACAGTCAATAGCTGTCAAAGAATTGTAACAGAGCTCAAGTGCAATATGTATTGCGAAGCTGCAGTGCAAAAAAGGTAACCAAGGATTTTTCTTGTAACTGCACAGTACCTGGCTTCCGGAGTGATTAATAGACACCGGATAAGACAAACTTTTAGCCACTTCCCCTCTGTGTTGTTTGTTCCTCTGCCGTTATGGTCATGTGTGTATATAATATCAGTGGAATCCAATCGTATTGGTGGATCATATATTTCAAAAAGTACAGCTGATCCGCTTTCTTAAGTAGAAGGAAAGAAGTCATCCGCTCTTTAAGTGCATAAACGCACGCAGAATGAATCCTCAGAAGTTTGAAGTGCTGAGACTTTAAAACATTTTGCTTTGTCTTTGGCACTTTTCAGTGCAGGCTTTCAGTATATCAAACCAAGTATAGTAGACCAAAGTAAAGTCCCAAACAATCCTCCGTTATTAGGGAGGAGTACTTCACAGATAGTTAGAGTCTTATGGCTGCAACAACAACAACGCGTTTCTCCCTACATGAGGGCTTTTTCAAGATCATGATTTTGTTTTGTGGACCATGGCACAATAAAGGTCATTTTACTTTAAACTGCAAAGGCTGGAGCACCCTTTCTTTTGGAGTTTCATTTGATGTGGATTAGGTGGCTGCTTCCTGGCTCCTGTGCCTAATTGTTTTGGCTGCTGTTCCATACCTTTTTGCTTACCAGTTCCATATCAGAAACAGGGTCTGGGGTTTTGTCCCAAAGAAAGAAAATTAATTCAGGCCATTCCTGCATCTGAAAATTTCGAATTGTTATGTAAGAGTGCCAACTTTCAAAATGGTGACTATAAGGACTATTCTGCCTTTTGTTCAGCAAGGGCATTATATGTCAACAATAGACTTACAGGATGCATATCTTCATATTCCGATTCATCCAGACCACTATCAGATTCTCTTTTCTAGACAAGTATTACCAATTTGTCGCTCTTCTATTTGGCCTAGAGACAGCTCCAAGAATCTTTTCAAAAGTTTTCGGTGCCCTACTCTCTGTAATCAGAGAATGGGGTATTGTAGTGTTTCCATATTTGGACGATATATTGGTACTAGCTCAGTCTTTACATTCTGCATCTCACACAAATCAACTAGTGTTGTTTCTTCAAAGACATGGTTGGAGGATCAATTTACCAAAAAGTTCTTTGATTCCTCAGACAAGGGTCACCTTTTTTAGGTTTCCAGATAGATTCAGTGTCCATGACTCTGTCTCTAACAGACAGCAGACGATAAAATTGGTTTCAGCTTGTTGGAACCTTCCGTCTCAATCATTCCCTTCAGTAGCTATGTGCATGGAAGATTTAGGTCTCATGACTGCACAATTAATATCCTTAAATCCCAATGTTCGACTCTCTCTCTGACTTGGTGGTTAGATCACCATCGTATAGTTCAAGGGACCTCTTTTGTTCGTCCAACCTGGACTGTGATCACAACAAATGAAAACAAGTCTTTCAGGTTGGGGAGCTGTCTGGGGATCTCTGATGGCACAAGGGGTTTGGAAATCTCAAGAGGCAAGGTTACCAATCAATATTTTAGAACTCTGTGCTATTTTCAGGGCTCTTCAGGTTTGGCCTCTGTTGAAGAGAGAACCGTTCATTTGTTTTCAGACAGACAATATCACAACTGTGGCATATGTCAATCATCAGGGTGGGACTCACAGCCTCCAAGCTATGAAAGAAGTGTCTCGGATACTTGATTGGGCAGAATCCAGCTCCTGTCTAATTTTTGTGGTTCATATCCCAGGTATAGACAATTTCGAAGCGGATTATCTCAGCCATCAGACTTTACATCCTGGGGAGTGGTCGCTCCATCCAGATGTGTTTTCTCAGATTGTTCAGATGTGGGGTCTTCCAGAAATAGATCTGATGGCTTCCCATCTAAACAAGAAACTACCCAGGTACCAATCCAGGTCCAGGGATCCTCAGGCGGAAGCGTTAGCAGTTTCTTGGTGTTACCAACCTCTTATATCTTCCCGCCTCTGGTTCTTCTTCCAAGAGTGATTTCCAAGATCATCATGGAACAATCGTTTGTGTTGCTGGTAGCTTCAGCATGGCCTTACAGGTTCTGGTATGCGGATCTTGTTCGGAAGTCTAGCTGCCAAACTTGGCCACTTCCATTAAGGCCAGACCTTCTGTCTCAAGGTTCGTTTTTCCATCAGGATATCAAATCATTAAATTTGAAGGTATGGAAATTGAACGCCTAGTGCTTAGTCATAGAGGTTTCTCTGACTCAGTGATTAATACTATGTTACAGGCTCGTAAATCTGTTTCTAGGAAGATTTATTATCGAGTTTGGAAGACATATTTCATGGTGTTCTTCTCATAAATTCTCCTGGCATTCTTTTAGAATTCCTAGAATTTTACAGTTTCTTCAGGATGGTTTGGATAAGGGTTTGTCTGCAAGTTCCTTGAAGGGACAAATCTCTGCTCTTTCTTTTTTTTCACAGAAAGATTGCTAAGCTTCCTGATATTCACTGTTTTGTACAAGCTTTGGTCCGTATTAAGCCTCTCATTAAATCAATCTCTCCTCCTTGGAGTCTTAATTCGGTTTTGAAGGCTTTACAGGCTCCTCCACTTGAGCCTATGCATTCTTTGGATATTAAACTACTTTCTTGGAAAGTGTTGTTCCTTTTGGCCATCTCTTCTGCTAGAAGAGTTTCCGAATTATCTGCTCTTTCTTGTGAATTTCCTCTTCTGATTTTCCATCAGAATAATGCAGTTTTGCAGACTTCATTTAAATTTCTACATAAGGTTGTGAATTCTAACAACATTAATAGAGAAATTGTTGTCCGTTCTTTGTGTCCTAATCCTAAGAATTCTTTGGAGAGATCCTTGCATTCTTTGTATGTGGTAAGAGCTTTGAAATATTATGTTGAAGCTACTAAAGATTTCAGGAAGACTTCTAGTCTATTTGTTATCTTTTCTGGTTCTAGGAAAGGTCAGAAGACTTCTACCATTTCCTTGGCATCTTGGTTAAAGCTTTTGATTCATCAGGCTTATTTGGAGTCGGGTCAGGTCCCGCCTCAGAGAATTACAGCTCATTCTACTAGATCAGTCTCCACTTTGTGGGCTTTTAAGAATGAAGCTTAAGTTGATCAGATTTGAAAAGCACCAACCTGGTCTTCTTTGCATACATTTACTAAATTCTACCGTTTTGATGTATTTGCTTCTTTGGAAGCAGTTTTTGGTAGAAAAGTTTTTCAGGCATCTGTTTCAGTTTGATTCCTCTGCTTATGTTAATGAGAATAAATTTATATTTTGGGTTGTGGATTAATTTTTTTCAGCGGAAAATGGCTGTTATTATTTTATCCCTCCCTCTCTAGTGACTCTAGTGAGGGAGTGACTAGTAGAGTTCCACATCTTGGGTATTACTATCCTGTACGTCACTAGCTCATGGACTCTTGCCAATTACATGAAAGAAAACATAATTTATGTAAGAACTTACCTGATAAATTAATTTCTTTCATATTGGCAAGAGTCCACGAGACCCATCCTTTGTTGATGCTTATTACTCGCTTTATCACCCCACTACTTGGCTATTCGTTAAACTGAATTGTGGGTGTGGTGAGTGGTGTATTTATAGGCATTTTGAGGTTTGGGAAACTTTGCCCCTCCTGATAGGATTGTATATCTCATACGTCACTAGCTCATGGACTCTTGCCAATATGAAATAAATTAATTTATCAGGTAAGTTCTTACATAAATTATGTTTTTATAAAGAGGAATGTCTTTACTCATAGCGATCACCTACAAATTCAAAATGATAGGTCTCAATCTCCTACAGGGAGTGCAGAATTATTAGGCAAGTTGTATTTTTGAGGATTAATTTTATTATTGAACAACAACCATGTTCTCAATGAACCCAAAAAACTAATTAATATCAAAGCTGAATAGTTTTGGAAGTAGTTTTTAGTTTGTTTTTAGTTATAGCTATTTAAGGGGGATATCTGTGTGTGCAGGTGACTATTACTGTGCATAATTATTAGGCAACTTAACAAAAAACAAATATATACCCATTTCAATTATTTATTTTTACCAGTGAAACCAATATAACATCTCAACATTCACAAATATACATTTCTGACATTCAAAAACAAAACAAAAACAAATCAGTGACCAATATAGCCACCTTTCTTTGCAAGGACACTCAAAAGCCTGCCATCCATGGATTCTGTCAGTGTTTTGATCTGTTCACCATCAACATTGCGTGCAGCAGCAACCACAGCCTCCCAGACACTGTTCAGAGAGGTGTACTGTTTTCCCTCCTTGTAAATCTCACATTTGATGATGGACCACAGGTTCTCAATGGGGTTCAGATCAGGTGAACAAGGAGGCCATGTCATTAGATTTTCTTCTTTTATACCCTTTCTTGCCAGCCACGCTGTGGAGTACTTGGACGCGTGTGATGGAGCATTGTCCTGTATGAAAATCATGTTTTTCTTGAAGGATGCAGACTTCTTCCTGTACCACTGCTTGAAGAAGGTGTCTTCCAGAAACTGGCAGTAGGACTGGGAGTTGAGCTTGACTCCATCCTCAACCCGAAAAGGCCCCACAAGCTCATCTTTGATGATACCAGCCCAAACCAGTACTCCACCTCCACCTTGCTGGCGTCTGAGTCGGACTGGAGCTCTCTGCCCTTTACCAATCCAGCCACGGGCCCATCCATCTGGCCCATCAAGACTCACTCTCATTTCATCAGTCCATAAAACCTTTGAAAAATCAGTCTTGAGATATTTCTTGGCCCAGTCTTGACGTTTCAGCTTGTGTGTCTTGTTCAGTGGTGGTCGTCTTTCAGCCTTTCTTACCTTGGCCATGTCTCTGAGTATTGCACACCTTGTGCTTTTGGGCACTCCAGTGATGTTGCAGCTCTGAAATATGGCCAAACTGGTGGCAAGTGGCATCTTGGCAGCTGCACGCTTGACTTTTCTCAGTTCATGGGCAGTTATTTTGCGCCTTGGTTTTTCCACACGCTTCTTGTGACCCTGTTGACTATTTTGAATGAAACGCTTGATTGTTTGATGATCACGCTTCAGAAGCTTTGCAATTTTAAGAGTGCTGCATCCCTCTGCAAGATATCTCACTATTTTTGACTTTTCTGAGCCTGTCAAGTCCTTCTTTTGACCCATTTTGCCAAAGGAAAGGAGGTTGCCTAATAATTATGCACACCTGATATAGGGTGTTGATGTCATTAGACCACACCCCTTCTCATTACAGAGATGCGCATCACCTAATATGCTTAATTGGTAGTAGGCTTTCGAGCCTATACAGCTTGGAGTAAGACAACATGCATAAAGAGGATGATGTGGTCAAAATACTCATTTGCCTAATAATTCTGCACTCCCTGTATGTTGAAAGTAGTTAGATCCCCATTGTCACCACTGAGCATATCTCAGTATATTGTCATAGAAAGTCTGGTGCAACACCTAAGAGACCACCCTCTAGGCCTCAGGATACATAGAAACAGGACACAAGGTGGCACACGGTTTAAAGGCTATACCTTTATTAGAGCAATGTTTTGAGGCACCTGCCCCTTTCTCAAGCTAAGCTCAAGATTTTAGCTTGAGAAAGGGGCAGGTGCCCCGAAACGTTGCTCTAATAAAGGTATAGCCTTTACACCTTTGTGTCCTGTTTCTAGGTCTCAATCTCCTATGACATCCCCTTCCCCTCTATAGAAATTCTCCCTTGTGTTAATTGGTGCAGAAGATCACCATTTTTATAAATGATCAGCTACATGCTGGGTAGAAAAGTCACCCTTGAAATGGAGCAAGTGTGCTTTTAGGCCAAATAGGGGATAGATGAGCTCAATTAGAACACAAAGCTTCTCAGTCATAACTCCCTGGTGCCTAGTTTCTGATGTCATTTTTTTGGGTCATTTCCAGCATTTTAGAAGGACATGAGAACACTTATTTTAAAGGGCAGAATCATTTCACAAACGTGCTGGGTCTATGATATGGAGTCTTTAAGAGTCTCCACCTGCACTACAAGTAATGCCTGTGGGCACTTCCTCTTTTTGTGTAACATCATCATGTAATTATAGTTTATATTTATGTATAGATGTGCATCTAACAAGATTTTGGAATGCTCTCTTGTCATCTCACTGGCGTAAATAGAAAGGACTGCTTGTGCCACCTTTTTATTATCTTTATATACCAATCCATTACATTTACCATGTGAACACTATGTTTTAAACTGTGTGGATTTATGTCTCTTAATTCTATGACATTACCATCCATTTGAATTCAATCAGTCCATCATAAACATGAGTGGTACATGCTAAGTAGTTACTGCCAAAACCTCTCAATCCAATCTTGATTGTTCCCTTATTCCTGCTAAGCAACAATTCTAGAAGTCATATATTAACATTGACTAAAGGGTAACTCAAGTCAAAATTAAACTTTCATGATTCAGATACAGCTTACAATTTTAAATAACTTTCCAAATTGCTTCCATTAACAAAATGTGCACAGTCTTTTTATATTTACACTTTTTGAGTCACCAGCATCTACTGAGCATGTTGAAAAATTCACAGAATATATGTGTATGCATTTGTGATTGGCTGATGGCTGTCACATGATACAGGGGGAGTGGAAATAGACATAACTTTGAAATTTGTTAGGAAGAAAATCTACGACTTATTTGAAGTTCATACTAACTGCTATTGCATTGTTTTCTTTTATCATGCATGAGTTGATTATGCAGAACTACTGTATTTACTGGTCCTTAAAGGGACATTAAACACTAAATACATGCTAGATAGAATGATGCATTCAAAGAAAAGTTTAGTCTGAGAATATCATGTAGATGTATTTTTTAAAGTTTCATTAGCTGTTTAAATAGTAACAAAACAAGTGTAACGTTTATTGTCTATAAAACAGTGGTAGCTGCCATGTTGTAAGGTTATCTTCTCTGCTGTGGCCAATTAAAGACAGTTATAAATAAGCCACTAGAGTGTGCAGGCAATGGCTGTGTGAAATATAACAGTGTTCTGCACCTCCATTTCTAATAGGAACTGAAAACCTCACAATTCCAAAAGGTAATTACAGGAAAATGATAAATAATGAAAATATATTGCAAAGTTTTTTTGTATTTATACAGTTTATCATTTTATATTGTCATATCAAAGTGTTTAATGTCCCTTTAAGTCTTGTATATGGGGTGAAACACATCTGTAAGAATTTTTATTCAGTGTTGCTGTCATACTCTGCAAGGGAGCAGGTTCAGGAGTTGGGAGCTGTTGTGCAGAGGTGTCAGGTTCTGGGGTTAAAGTTGTGTTTTGTCTGGCTGAGTCTTTCCTTTTTGGCATAATTAAACAGGTACAAGGTTTTAGGAAATAAAGGTCATGGTTTTATTGATAGGATAATTAGCAATGCAGAGATATGCAAATTAGATAAGGCAAAGTCTATAGGCTGTAGACTGGAACTCTGTAGTATCAGGCAGGAATGCAGATCTTTGTAATAACAGGCAGGATACTTGCATATGCTGTAAACTGGACCTATAGGCTGTAGACTGGAACCATATGGTGTAGACTGGAACTCTGTAGTAACAGGCAGGAATGCAGCTCTTTGTAATAACAGGCAGGATACTTGCATATGCTGTAGACTGCAACTCTGTAATAACAGGCAGGAATGCAGTTCTTTGTAATAACAGGCAGGATACTTGCATATGCTGTAGACTGGAACTCTGTAATAGCAGGCAGGAATGCAGTTGTTTGTAATAACAGGCAGGATACTTGTATATGCTGTAGACTGGAACTATATGCTGTAGACTTGAACTCTGTAGTAACAGGCAGGAATGCAGATCCTTGTAGTAACAGACAGGATACTTGCATATGCTGTAGACTGGAACTCTGTAGTAACAGGCAGGAATGCAGATTCTTGTAATAACAAACAGGATACTTGCATATGCTGTAGACTGGAACTCTGTAATAACAGGCAGGAATGCAGATCTTTGTAATAACAGGCAGGATACTTGCATATGCTGTAGACTGGAACTCTGTAATAACAGGCAGGAATGCAGGTCTTTGTAATAACAGGCAGGATACTTGCATATGCTGTAGACTGGAACTCTGTAATAACAGGCAGGAATTCTGATCTTTGTAATAAAAGGTAGGATACTTCCATATGCTGTAGACTGGAACTCTGTAGTAACAGGCAGGGATGCAGATTCTTGTAATAACAGACAGGATACTTGCATATGCTGTAGACTGGAACTCTGTAATAACAGGCAGGAATGCAGTTCTTTGTAATAACAGGCAGGATACTTGCATATGCTGTAGACTGGAACTCTGTAGTAACAGGCAGGAATGCAGATCTTTGTAATAACAGGCAGGATACTTGCATATGCTGTAGACTAGAACTCTGTAATAACAGGCAGGAATGCAGATCTTTGTAATAACAGACAGGATACTTGCATATGCTGTAGACTGGAACTATATGCTGTAGACTGGAACTCTGTAGTAACAGGCAGAAATGCAGATCATTGTAATAACAGACAGGATACTTGCATATGCTGTAGACTGGAACTCTGTAGCAACAGGCAGGAATGCAGATCCTTGTAATAACAGACAGGATACTTGCATATGCTGTAGACTGGAACTCTGTAGTATCAGGTAACAAGCAAGCAAAAGTACCTGAGTCAGTCCTTATGAAATATCAGGGGATTAGCCAAGATCAATTGCCAGGTAATCAGTCCAAAAAACGAAACACAGCACCAAAGGGAATATCCAGAAGAGTAGTCACAAAATGAAGCAGAAATCGGGCACCAGGAAATCCAACAAATCTGTATTTCACTCAGGAAACAGGACCAGAGGGTCTGTCAGAGTATTACACTCAATGTCAAGGCCCAGTACTGCAAGCAAACCTCCCAAATATAGCAGGCTGCTGATTATATGATTTGTTTCAGATGGTAAGCAGGTGGAGTCAGAGAGCCAAAGTTGCAGCAAACAGAAAAACCCAATATTCTTAGCCTGTGATCAAGCCATCTGGTGGCAAAGAGGTAAGACAACAGGCTGGGAAAGAACAGCAGCAGAAATAGAAACAGGTCCCAGGTTCAATTCTAGGCGGGATCATGACAGTTGCTGACCTTCCCCAACCTGACACTGAGTTTCCAGTTATCAGTCAAAAAATTGTGGTGGGGCAATATACAGTTTATGCCCCCTTAACTTCTCTAAAAGAGTGTTTGATATGATTTTTTTGTATGCCATGTTTTCCTTCTCAGTTTATAAGAAACTTAGATAATACATGTTTTACTTTTTTGTAATAATATTTTACAGCTTTCTTTTGCCACATTCTGTCCCTATAAGACTTTCCAAACTTTTAATATTGGTGACACACTTTTTAGACCTACTTCATTTCGCGACACAGTAATTCAGTTGTATTAGCAAACAGGAGGTTAAACTAACTTGTTTTGAGAGATACGGACACATATATAAATTATATAATAACAAAATGTATTTGCAAGTAACAGTATGTATCTGCAAGAATTCAAAAAAAGTTTAAAAACACTAATAGCTACTTACTATTTTAATGAGGTTGATGGGATGAACACAGTTTCTGAATATTTGGTGGTATATTCGATAAAGACACTCGCATAAGCCTCCAATGGGAATAGTTTCAGTTCCCGCCTAGCTGCGCCAATATGTTAACAAAAATTCTGGTGTTGACTGTTCCTTTGTTTAAAAAGATAGATAATCCCTTTATTACCCATGCCCCAGTTTTACATAGCCAGCACTGTTATATTAATATACTTTTTACCTCTTTGATTACCTTCTGCAGACTGCCCCCTTATTTCAGTTCTTTTGACAGACTTGCATTTTAGCCAATCAGTGCTCACTCCTCAGTAAATTCACGTGCGTGTGCTCAATGTTATCTATATGAAAAATATGAACTAACTCCCTCTAGTGGGGAAAAACCATTTACATTAGAGGTGGCCTTCAAGGTCTAAGAAATAGGGATGGGCGAATGTGTTTATATCCGAATTCGAATGTTAGAACGAATGTTATTGTAGAAATTCGATTTACATAATAGAATACTGATAAGAACGAATATTCTTAAAAATTCGATTTTCGAATGTTATTTACAGTTTTCGAATGTCACATTCAAATTCGAATATTACATTTATAAAACACAATTGTAGACTAGAAACACTATTTTGAATGTCACATTTGAATCGAATATCACATTCGAATCGAATGTCACATTCGAATTGAATGTCACATTCGAATTCGAATATTACATTTATAAAACACAGTATTAGACTAGAAATACTATTTCGAATTTGAATGTCACATTCAAATCGAATATCACATTTAAAACACAGTATTAGACTAGAAATACTATTTGAAATTCAAATGTCACATTCGAATATTACATTTATTAAACACAGTTGTAGACTAGAAATTCAATTTCAAATTTGAATGTCACATTCGAATTCGAATGTTACATTCAAATTTGAATATTACATTTCGAAATTGAATGAATACATAGCTAAACATTCTATTAAACGAACGAATATTTTTGAATTTTATTGAAAAATTCGAAAACGAAAATTCGAAAATAGAATGTTATATAAACATTCGAAATTCGATTCGAACGAATGTATCAAAATTCGTTTTACATTTCGAATTTTTAGAAACATTCGCCCATCCCTACTAAGAAATTAGCATATGAACCTCCTAGGTTTAGCTTTCAACTAAGAATACCAAGAGAACAAAGCAAAATTGGTGATAAAAGTAAATGGGAAAGTTGTTTAAAATGACATACCCTATTTGAATCATGAAATTTTATTTTGGACTTGACTGTCCTTTTAAGATGATCTGTGACCCACTAGGTATCGATCATGTGATATGCGTAGCAGGTAGGCGGAAAGTCAGAAACCCACAAAAAAATTAAATAAAAAAAAAAAATTGTGTTGAAGCAAGTACACACCTACAAACTGCCGCCGACACACTGTGTCACGACACACAGTTTGGAAAGCACTGCTATAAGACTAAACTTCCCAGAGGGGTAAAATGTATTGCTGACCCTAAAGCAAATTTAAAAGTATTTAGACTATAATTGTAATTTGCCTATAATACCTGGGAAATTACATGCATAACCTAAACTTAATCACAAAAATATAGAAGGCTTACTTGTGAAATGCTTTATAACAATCTATAGGTTACCCCTATTACATATCATCATCCTTATCTGTAATAATCTAGCAATGTCTGTCTCCCTATGATCAGAACTTTAAATTCTGGAAAAAATAAGCTTTTCTGGCTTAAATTATAGAAAAAGGAAGCAAAACAAATCATTAGCTTGATAAATGAAGCCATAGGTGTTCAGTTTACTCTTTCAGAGTAGCTAATTTATCCCTGGAATTTTGCTATGAAACTGTCTTGTTCTATTGTGGTTAATGTAATACTATACTTCTCTACATATGTACATTTCTTTCCACAAAGAAAACCCAAATTCCTGAAATATTTTAAATTGTTAGACCATTTATTTTATATCAAATCTTCATGAGGCAGCAAACTGTTTAAAGTTTACTATAGAGTGTTTTTTTTTAGAAAAAATTATATGTTAAACCCCTTCATATTGGCAGAAGGCCAAAAGTGTCTGGAAGAATGCCAACTCCATTTCCAAACACGGCTACAGAGTCAAGAGAATGTTATAATAATAAATATGTGGAGGTTTTGTGGATTTTTTTATGTTTTCACATAACTGTTAAATATAAGGACATTTCTCTTATGACGTGAGAGATTTCCGTTGGTTCACATAACATCAGTAAAACCATATTGACATTTGTATTCATATAACTGACATTTTTAGTTAATATAAGTGACTTAGGAAATTAATACTTAGCTCATTATGATGAGGTAAATATTTACAGAAGTGCTTCGCATCAGCAGCTGTTTGTAATCGTTTTTTATCATGGTAATATTTAGTTGCCTAATTACGTCTTGAAGTGTTTGTATCTGTATGTTTGTGTGTGAGAATATATATATATATATATATATGTGTGTGTGTGTGTGTCTGTATGTTTGTGTGTGAGAATATATGTGTGTGTGTTTGTGTGTGTGTGTGTGTGTGTATATATATATATATATATATATATGTATGTAAAATTGAATATATTACACTTTATTATTTTTATTATATATAAAGAGTGTAATATTTTAAATTTTACCTCAGATTTGCATAATTACAATATTAGTGAATTGTACAAGGGAATATATTTATACTTTTGGATAGTGCCAAACTAGAACCAACATGTATTCCTAATGTGTTTTCTAATCAGGAAATATCCTGGGACTGTTTAATTCACTTACAAGGATTTACAAAAAAAAGTTTCTAGAGACTTAAACACTAATACGCCCAGGAATTGGTTGTATAGGGAAGTACTTGCATATGAGGAGGTGCATATTGGACATCGAGTATCCCATGTAGAAGTGAGTGGTTGGTACAACACTCCAAAGAATTAATGACGCATGGCAAAGAAATTTGGGGTGGAGGGATGAAAGAAAAAGCATTGGAGGGTAGTATATCATGTCTTCCAGGCCTAGATGGAATTTTGAACTATACTGTTATAAAGTAACATAAGATCAAAATGAATTAGAGAAAGATCTAAATGAGTTCTTTGACATGTCAAACGATTACTTTGCAATATGTAGGAATACCTGGGTTCTGTATTCCGCTGAATGCAAGACAGCTTCTCTGGGAGTAGTGGAAACAGTGCACTATTTATAGTTAAACTACAAGTAAAAGAGGCAAATAAATAATTAAAAGACATTGCAAAATGTTTTAATAATTCATTATTAAGCATTATAAGAGGAATTAAATTCATGTCCACTTAAGAAAACAAAAGAATATTACAATATGCATTTATGATTTATTTTGCCTGCTTGTGCTCTAACAAAATTTATGAAAATTGTGCTATTACTCATGAGAGGCTGGAGTGCCACAATCGTATTTAAGTATGCTGAATTTTATCTGACTCGTTAACATTCTGCATGGTGATTGGTTAGCTAAT